>NC_083640.1:28205352-28836019 GCF_963576545.1 Limanda limanda | reverse complement strand
TCAAATACAGTAGTGCTCCCTCTTTAGATCAGTGCAGGAATTGCATGGGACTGGCGCGCTGTCTGTTGGGTGTTAATGGTTAGCAGTTTTCTGCTCTTCACTCTGGGATGTGTTCAGTATATCTCTGTGTTTAAAATTAAAAAACGACATGTTTGAAGCAGATGTAGCACCATCACTGCAGACCAGCTTTGTTTCTCCAGTCATTGATCAACACAAATGTTTCTGTTCAATAAAGTCTTTTTAATTTTTCTTTTTTTGCACAGAATTAATGCAGATCCAGCATTTATTTTACACCAAGTGATATTAACAATACATTGTGTAAGGTTTGAAATGGAAGAAAAACAACCAATACTGCTGCCCCTCCATCAGAACAAAGCTCTTCCACATATGTAAGATCCCATCTCACAGCATTGGCAAAGGTCACACTTCAGACAGAGAGGACACACAATACTCAGGACAGTGAGGTGGTCTTAGAATAAATGGATTCCAATTGCTACTTTTCCAACAATGAAGACAGGCGTATTCAACGTGGAGCATCTTCAAACCTCTGCCAGCAGATGTGTATTTAGTCATGTTTTGGCTACTTTGGATAAACTTATAGACGGTATATAAAAAAGACAAACTAGAATCTCTGCTGAGAAATGAATCAAATTAGCAGTCGCTCTGTGATGAATATGATCCTAGATCGATCAGTTTAATGCTTGACCTGCGTTCCAGGACACTTCAGGGACAGTTAGGTCCACGGGTGTCGATTTACAGTAAGTCAGACAATGTGAACATGTGGGTCTGCAACATGTGTAACAGACCATTTCTGCAAATACTCCAACTGTACTCTACAACTCTTGTAAAACCTGCCTCAGAGCTGTCCTGTTCTTGTACTTTATATGCTTCAAATTAGGTTTTAATCTCCCAACTCTGGTAAAATACACTTTAATGTGATTTGTGTTGATTCTACTGTAAATTATCTAATAATGAGAAACTGATGAATACTAGACAAGTCTAACAACTGTACAGCTGTGGTGTGTGTAGCCTGCTGTTAAAAGCAGTCTGTTTGGTGGCCGCAACTAATATAGAAATCCATCAGTCGTCAGTGACTTTAGTCTAAAAATAGTGGCATCAGTCTTCCAAACCCACACCAGTGACCCTGTTATCAAAAGCACTGAAAATATCTCCTTTGTTAGTTTTTCCTGAAAGATGTGGCTTTGGAGAAAATGGCTTTTCATCAATAAGAACAAAACCAGACGCCGGGGGTGATGATATCTCCGGCATGTCTTTGGCTCAGGTTTAATGCTGAAACACATCCAGGGAGGGATCACGCAGAGCCCTTGTCAATAGGGTTTAAATACACACTGGGAAAGATAGGCATCATGTAAACCTAATGATTGATATGAGGGAAAAATATCAATCCTCAATCCTACTGTAAAAATTATCACCAATCGCAATTACCACACACTGTTGTAAGTCAGCAACAAGTAAAAAATAGCTGGAATGAATAGAAATGCACGTTCACAGACAGCTAACAGTTGGTCTTTTGAATGTTGTCTGAAGCAACATTGAAGGCACATGTGAGGAAATAACGGAATAAACAAAATGAGTTTGGTCTCAATTCAAAGTTTTTAAAAGTAACAACTACAAGTGGAGCTATGATGTAAACTAGTGGTATTGGTAGGAAGGACTGCAAACTGCTGTGGCCACTACAACAAAAACTGAACAAAACACTCACAATCCCAGCTCAGTGTGTTTAGATAGCTGCAATTACAACTTTAAATACACTAGAAATCAATATATTATACTAAATTTGTATTTAAAATCAAACGAGTCAGAAAGACAAATACTAAAGCCTTACAGAGGAAAATGACAAAATAATGAAATGGAACATTCCGCGAGAAGAGCAACTGCTCAGGGCACATAAAAAGAACCCACAAAGAAATAAACAAATCAATGCTCGGAACCCACGACTACACTCATAAAACAAAAGCTTCACAGTTCAGAAGAAAATCTGCTGCCTGACAACAGCTGGAATACGTTTGTCTGTGTCCCATGAAGAGACGGATGTTGCATTCATGTCACGAGGGAGGAAAAGCTGCTACATGGTTTTGGTATAGGTCATGAAGAGACATTTTGGGTGGCCCGGGGTTTAAAAACTAATTTTGGTTTGTAAACCTGCTTTTGAACAGAGTCATGAATACTTTGACGTTTCATACGTGATGTTTCCAAATGACAAACAGATATTTTACTAAATCATATGCCCGTAAACCTACAGTAAACGTTTGTAGCTGCCTATGACTGGTCAGAGTAATCCATTAATCAATTAGCACTTTCCAAGCAACGTCTTCTTGATCTGAGGTTAGTGAGTGGGATCATGTGCAGTAACATCCCATGACATGAATGCAGCACAGAACAGCAGACACAGACTCCTTTTATACCTGGCATTAAAATGCGTCTTGTATTCAGATTATATGCACGTCTGATCGCTCTGTTCAGCTCACCATCCTCTTATATGAACAGATCCATGAAAGCAACCAAGAAGAGGAGAAGAAGAAGATGGCAGCCATCAGTGAAGCCCTAATTGTGTTTTTTCGATCTTGTCTTCTCTCCATCCACAGGTTTCTTGAGTAATGTGAGGACTGCTTCCTGTGTTTACTGGCTAATGGCTGCTAGCTGTGTAGCTGCTACTTCACTGGTTTGACACAGCAGCATGTCATTTTGTATTTCCATCTGTAAGATTATATTTGTGTTCAATGTTCAATCCTAATACCTTGACGTCTGGAGGTGATTTGGACAATCTGATGATAAATCACATTTTAATGCAGGTATAAATGTATTAACAGCCTGTTGGCACGCTCTGCCCTGTTCAGGAAGAATGGTTCTAACCAGAGCACTTGAATACTATATACAGTGTGATGAGGAATTAGCTTTTTCCTCAGATCCCTGCAAGGCTGGCACCCATGTGCAAACAAGTGGGCAGAGCAGTCAGGTTCTCGGTGCAGCAGGCAGCGGTTGGTTTCAGTTCACACAGCTGGTGGCAGCTGTCAGGGAACTTTTTAGCTGCTTTCACACCTCGCACTGAGGTAAGACCACCAGACACTGGCTTTGTGTCACAATGGATTACATTCTGTTTCAGAAACATCTCCATCGTTTCCAAAGCAGGGCTACAAATTAAGACATGAACGTGTTGGGAGGATTTTCTCTGGAATAAAAATGGTGATTTTTGTTGTTCTGAAAATATCAATTAAACATCTGTATCAGTCCAACCTGACACTCCACCTCCCCCCATAACAAGAAGGCTTCAGTTCAAGTCACATTCAGGATCCTCTCCAGTGCTGAGGTTATCTGAGAGAGAGAGAGAGCAGAAACCTTCCACCGCTCCTCCAGAAAACACTCTGTCACTAACAGAAATCCTAAATAATTTTTTTTATAAATAAGCTACACACTGGACCAGGCTCCTGTTATTTCACCAAGACCGTTGGCACAGAGCAAACTAAAGATCCAATTAGAAAATAGGCTTTTTCCATCTGTGTTCAGGGTGGTTTTGGCAGAGGTCACTCACTGAGACAGAACGGATGTAGCTATCATCCTGGTGTTTGACCAACCCTGAGATAATTTGTTGTGTTTATACATGTCATTTGGTTTCTTCACTGTGTGTGTCACGCAGTGGAAGGCCAAATAGGCAGAGGATGAGCTTCAGTGTTGAAGACATACTGGTCTAAGCTGATGAGGTCGGGGTCATCTGAGAAGAGAAGGTACAGATATTTCAGGGTCTCTCCGAGGAAGAAGCTCTCCATCTTGTCTTGAGGACTCGGGTAGTCTGGGTCGCGCACATTATTGATGGAGGTATAGCCACCAGAGGAAACCTGGAACACACATTCACAACTCATTTGAGATATAAAAGAGTTTTAATTCGATTTTTAAACCTATCTGCAATTATTACTGTTTATCAACATCACTGTTGATCAGAGCTGGAATCATCTCACTTCGTAAATGAGTGGAGACCAGGAAGAAGACCACAACACGGTCACACAGAGGGAGTTTACACACTGACTCCAAATCAAGACATTTTACCTACCTTGGTGTACTTGTTAAAGTTTTTAAGAATCTCCCAGCCCCACTGCTGGTACTTGAGGTCCTTGGTGAACCTGTAAAGGTAGAAGAGACTCTCCACAGTCTCTGGTCGCAGGAGGTTGTGTCTATCAGCGAGCTAGAACAGACAATACAAAAGAGACACAAACAATAAATTGTGGGTCACATCTGAAACTTAGACTTTAGTCCCATCTTTGCTGATTTCCTGTGTTTCTTCTGCCCAGTGTTTTCTGTAACACTCTCAGACAAACATGTCTGTCCCACTAGGCATTTAAAAATATCTTGACCTACTTTCACATCAATGTCTCGTATGCTGCCCTCATGCATGTTGAAGTGGACAATCTCTGGACTGAGGCCCGTCTCCATCTGCACGTACATCTGGTAGCAGGTCTCCATCAGCTGTTTAGCCAGATCCATATGATCAGCAGGCAGGCCGTTGTGAGCACCAAGGGCCAGAGTGCCTGGCAGGAAACACACTAGATGGTCCTGAATGAACAGACAAATACAGCTGAGTCCTCCATACTGTTATGAATGACCAGTTAATACATTCATTATCTGATTAGTGATATCTAATTATAATTCAAAGTCTACAGCTTACTGGTTGATTTTTTATATTTTGATATTAGTGGTGATTTCACTGAAACAAAATTTCATACACTGTACTTTGCTAAGTTCAACAGAATTGACAGCAACAGGAGATGGTTAAGAATATTACTGACCATTTTAGTGCTGAACTGTCCATGTGAGACCTCTCCTACAAAAGTAAGGCCATTAGGAGAAGACTTCTGCAACATGTTCTTCTTAATACCTTCTATTGCTTGCAGATAGTCCTCCAAGATCCTACACACACACACACACACACGCGCATGCACACGCACACACACACAGTTAATGACAGGAATAGCACTCTTAAGCATGAAAAGGGAAAAGAAGCTGGTAGGGTGAAGACCTTTGACACTTGGAGATTTACAATTCATACTATGATTGGGGCTAGAAATGTCCTAAATAAGATTAATTAAAGAAAAAAACATGGAAATACAGTGCCTTCAGTCTACACCTAATATAACTCATTATGAAGAAAAGGTGAATTTTATAATCGTTGAAAAGGAAAAACTGAAATCTAATACAGATGTTTTAGAAGCACCACACAACATCAAGTTCACCACAAGAGTGAAGCTACCCACAGTGCAATGTATCATGAAAGATCAAAGGAAGCACTCTGTTGACACTGAGCTGACACATAACTTTTCATGTAAAGTTTCTGCTGTAAACACTAACTGTGTGTCAGTATCTCCAGATATTAATGAGCCAGCATATTTTTTCTTTTTAAAAACACAGCTCTCTGCATAGCTCAGAGACAGATGTTTTGGTGTGTTTCTGTAGTAGATGTCAAACGAAAACGTAGCGACGCAAATGTAGCCTTCATCATCATATTTGGAGGAAACCCGATAAAATCCCTTTAAGTTCAGAGATATGTTTCCTGAAATCCTGGTTCAGAGTGCTGAGGTTCACCTTCCAACAGGAGAATGATCCTAAGCTCTCACGGCCAGACAAGACAGGAGTGGCATAAGCACAGCTCTCTGAATCTCGTCTCGTGTCTCTGCGAGTTGTTGATTTTTCTGACGCATGAGTCCTCATTAGTCATTACATTATTGCATCAGTAAGACTCACTAAATATTTATCCAAAGACAGGACAGATATCTAGTTTCTAGCAGTTTCTTGCACAGTATTTACAGAGCTGACTTTGCAAAAGAAGCAGTATGATCCTTTAGTTTCTTAGTGTTTCCTAGTATCAGGTCTGGTCTTGCAAGTAAACAGTAGATTCTTGTGGCTCAACTCACTGGTTGTCCTTCTTGCCTCCCTGGATCCACTGCTTCAGGAGGTATTCATAGTAGCTGTCTGCTCTGGCTCCAAGTGTGTAGATGCCTTGATGGGTGAACTGTCCATTGTTTGTATTGATGAACATGGGAACAAGACCGTCCAGCTTGCCGTCCAGCTTGTGGACCTGATTCATAACCTCGGCCACCGCAGCCTGGAAAATCAAGGTCAGAGGTCAAACAGAGAGATCTGTGGGTATTTTTGTAATATTCATTCATTGACTCAAAGTAAATTGACAGCTAGAAAAATTGTAAATTGCAGAAGAAAGAAATTCGGGATGATGAACCCACAGTAGCCTGCCGATATATTTAACATACTATCCCTTCTACTAACAAACTACTAACAAAAGCCAGTCTGGACTCTCCTGTGCGAGGAGGAGTAAGTATTTGGCAGAGCTCCTCAATGTTTACAGAGAAGAACAAAACGTGAAAAGATAATAATTCATCACACCTTCATCTTTATGCTGCACTGCTGTATTTAATATTGTCTACACTCAACACTACCAAGTAAGTTTAATACATCCTTGATAACCAGAGTAGTTTACAAAAAGTAGTGTTAAATCGTACAGACAAGAATCAATAATTCCATAATTAACATCAACTTGCAAACATTGTCCAATCCTTACACTATTTCTGGAAAGGGGTTCAGTTAAGTTAAGAATGGCTGACAACAGAAAAAGATTATTACTGGCAGTGGGTTGTAAAACCAATTGTTTTGGGCTGAGAAGCCAGTTGCATGAATTACTACATGGTCTTGTTTCCATTTTCTCTCTCAGTTATCAGTGTGTTTGTTTGGATGGGTGTGTGATCTGGGGGGTTGAGTCAAACCCTGTGGGTACTAAACTCCAGAATTTTTCAGAGAAGCAACTACGGACTCAGACAAAACAGCAAATTTCCCCCTCATTGCCAATTTATTACATGGTAAAATCCCAAACTAGGCCACAGGTGTTTATCTATATAGGAATAAACATGACTGAGCTATAAATGTCGTTGCCGCCAGGTTAAATCTCGAAAGTGAATAGGTTTGACTGTTCCTGTGGCCAAAATTATAGATGACAGGCAACTAGCATTTGAAATCCACTGCTATATCTGTCCACTTTTGCCCAACTTAAACTCTTAGTCAGACTTAGTTTGTTGTGATTTTACCTCTAGCTGTAAATTACCAGCTTCAGTTTTGTGTTGACCTTTATGCGGGGCTGAAAAAAATACTTCATACTGCATAGGTGTTACAAAACAACACCTGCAGACTGAAAGTACTTTTCCGTCACTGTTATCTATAAAATACCACAATGCTATGAAAAAAAAAAAAAAAACTTGATGACATCAAGTTGTGTCAGCCAAAGCACAGACAGAGAACCGAGCCAAAGTGACAATCAAAATACGTCACCTCGTACTGGGGATCCTGGGTGAGGCGACTGAGCTCTTTGAACTCCAGCTGGATGCTTGTAACCTCAGCCACTGTGCTGTCTGAGGTCCAGCGAGGGGAGTGGGCTGTACCTTTCCCGATGTTCACATCAGAGAAGGGGATCTTGGACGGGGTGTTGAAGGCAGGCATCAGCCTGGAGCCGATGTCTTTCTATAGAGGAAGAACAGAGATATGTGCCCATGTTTGCTGCTGAAAGTCAGTGAAAAGCAGACCTGATTTTTGAAATGATGAGGGTGGTGCACAGTTTTGTTGTGTGTCCTCAACCGCTTTGAGTTGTATTGCTGTTTGTGACCTGAGCCTATATTATTTTGCCGTCTTCTGTGTTAAAGGGATCGTTTACCCAGGAATGAATAATGAAGTGTTTGAGTCCACAAAACACTTTTGAAGTTTCAGGGGTAAACAGTGTTGCAGCCGAATCCAATACAATTGAAGAAATTTGTGAACTATCTTCAAACAGAAAAAAACATGCCTCCATACTGCTCGTGTGGTGCCATACCAGTGTCTGGAAGCCTGATATTCGACTCAAAACAGCGTCACTTACACTGTTCAGCCTAAATGTCTGCTGATAACGGTGCATTCAGGAACCGTCAGAAATGCCTGCTAGCTTAGCCGCTAGCTTAGCCGCTTCTGCAGGACATTTAGGCTTAAAACACAGTGGAAAGGACCTGGGTTCGAGTCGAATTAGAATGTCGAGGCGCCACACGAGCAGTATGGAGGCATGTTATGTTTATTCTGTCGTTTTATTAAGTCTGAAGATAGGTCACTAATGTCTTCTATTGTATTGGATTCGGCTGCTGCACTGTTTACCCCTGAAACTCCTTCACCCACCACTAGGCATAGGTGTGAGTAGATAATGAGTAAACTTTCATTTCTGCATCTGAAATAATTAAACAAATAATCCTAATTCATTAGTCAATCAAGAGATAGTTAAACTGCAGTACTTGATTTTGTACATGATTTTCCGTTTCTAAGATAGGGTTATTAATTAGCAGCTAAATTTGGTACAATGCATTTCTCTTAGTTTGAGATTAAACATATAATGTATTTTCACAAAGTGTCTCTTTCTGATTTATGCATTTGACACTATATGGTTTCAGTCACATGTATAGGAAATATGTCATAGCACCTAGACCAGGGGTGTCAACCATACGGCCCGCGGGCTGGATACGGCCGGCCAGGGGGTCCAGCTCGGCCCGCCGGATGCAAGGCATGCTCGAAATTAAAAATTTTTTTTCGATTTTATTTAAAATTTTTTCATTTTAAATAAAAAATAAAAAAAGTCAAACTGCCAACCAAGTTGAAAATAAAGTACGATGAAGCCTGTCTTGCTCTTTGGTTCACAGTGATGAAAGAGGACATGAGCAGAGACTAGTGTATATTTAGGTCTGAAAACTCTGGCAGGTGACAGTATGAGACTAGGTCTGAACGATTAATTGCATTTGCGATAAAATCGCGATATGATAAAACACGATTTCCTAATCGCAACGTGCGCGATTATCACGTGCGAACGAGAGCAGGGCACCGGGCTGCTGTCCTCACCTGCAGCCAGAATGCTGCGGGACAACAAAACTCCGCTGATCCAGAAGATATCGAAGCAGGCCTGCATCACCTACAGGGGCCTCCTCATCTCGCTGGTGACCGCGGTGCGGGCAGCGGACCTGAAAATCGCTCCCCGGAAAAACAAGCCGGGCGGCGGGTCTCCAGAGCCCCCCAGTCACCTACATGCACATCTCCGAGACGGAGGTGTTCAGCATGGGGGTGTTCCTGTTGAGGCCCGGCGCCTCCGTACCGCTGCACGACCACCGGGACATGAACGGGACGCTCGAGGTCTTTACACCGCCTCATGTCTGCTGTGTTGTGGCTACACACACACTCTGTCTGTTACGTGACTTGTGTTCGAAAGGGTTAAAAATCAAAGTCTGAGGAGTGGGACCATTTCATTAGCTTCAGGAAACTGTTCATACATGCAGTTGTACTGTTTGACTCTGTGGCCTGTGCATTTCTCCGTTTTTTATTTATAACTTTAATGACTTTGATTTTACCAAATATTTTCAAAGTATAGTAGAGGCAAATTCTTTGTTTCAGTTGTGTGAAATGTTACTGACTCGGGAGCAGTAAGACACCTTTAATTTTAAAGAATATTTTACACTAAATGTATCTAATATTGTGTTGGTCATATTTAAATCATTCATTACGTTTTTTTGGGGAAAAAAGAGGATCAAATAAAAAAATCGCATATTAAATCGCAATATTGGGGGAAAAAAAATTGCAATTAGATTATCTTCCCAAATCGTTCAGCCCTATACGAGACCCAACAAATTAAGAAGACACTTAGAAACATTACACCCAAGTCACATGCATGTGTTCTTTTTGGTTGAACTTTATCATCGTTGTGACAAAGTGATTATAATTTAATTAATTTTTTCTCTATTTTTGAAAAAGTACAGATTGATGTAGGAATGTAGTGATAAATGTCACCAAACGTACTTCATCTAAGTTGAATTTAAGCAAAGTTGAAACAGATTAACAAAAAAAATAAAACATGTTTTGATACATCTGTTTCCTACAATCATTGTTGTGGAAATCATTGTTAATAATTATTGTGAGAAATAATTAAAATTGATGTGATCAGACATTCTCTTCACATATATTATTATTATTATTATTAAAAGGTGATCTTTGCAACTTTGTTATTCAGGAAGTTTGTATCAAACAAGTAGCCCTTCATACTACTCAGCACCTTCGAAGTAGCTCTCAGTTTCAAAAAGGTTGGTGACCCCTGCCATAGACCATCGGTTCCCAAACTGGAGTACGGGGTACGCAAAGTGGTTCAGGGAGAACACAGTGGTGTGCACGGAGCCCCGGGGGGCTGGAATCCCACCACAGCTGGCGCGCGCCGGCCCTCACCTTTCACTTTCAATGCGTGCGATAGACTCCTAGGTCTGTGTTCCAAGACGGTTCGGACGCAACGTCGTCCGGGGCGGAGGGGCGTGGTGGCGGCGGTGAAAAAAAAAGGGGGGGTACGAAGCTATTATGCTATGATTTTACTGGTCTGGCCCACGTGAGATCAAAGTGGTCAGTATGTGGCCCCATAATTAAAATGAGTTTGACACCCCTGACCTAGACGGAACAAGAGGAGATTAATTACAGTTTGTAAGTCAAAGCTTTAAGCTATCAACAGTGTTTTATTCATGTCTCTTTCTGCTTCAGAGGCTGACAACAGAAAAAGATTATTACTGGCAGTGGGTTGTAAAAACAATTGTTTTGGGGTGAGAAGCCAGTTGTATGAATTACTACATGGTCTTGTTTCATTACATTACATTACATTTCATTTAACTGACGCTTTTATCCATGTTTCCATTTCCTCTCTCAGTTATCAGTGTGTTTGTTTGGATGGGTGTGTGACCTGGGAGTCCAACACTGTGGATACTAAGCTCTAGAATTTGTAATGAAGCAATGAAGGAATTGTTGTGTGTATCAAACACTAAAAGGAACCAGACAAAACAGCAGATTCTCCCTCACTGCCAATTTTTAACATGGTAAAATCCCAAAATGTTTGAGTCCCGTAGTCTTGTTTCTACAAGAATGACATTAACCAATACAGTCAAACTGCTGACTTTAGAGTAACATATTATAATCATGTAATCATCATGATATCAGCTCATTTTAATCACAATTTCCCCATACTTGCAATTAGTTGCCACCACAGGTTTTAATGTATATAGGAACAAACATGACCGAGCTATAAAGGTCGCTGCCTGCAGGTTAAATCTGGAAGGTGAGTGGGTTTGACTATTCCTGTGGGCAATGTTGGCAATTCTGTTTGCTCTTCAAAACTGTTGTTTTTAAACAACTTTTAGGTTTCAGAATATGTGTTTATTCTGCACCTTTGGTCTTAATTAGGTAAAGAGGTTAAGCTCTGTCTGAAAACATATTGGCAGATTAAATGCAATGGAGAAGGTGATGCTTTCTCTCTTCTTCAGTGTGTTCAATACCTGCTTACATCATTTCTTCTTCATGTGGCTATAAATGTTGTTAAATTAGAGCATTTATGTTGTACTCACAGCTTTGTCTAAGAACAGGGTGTCTCCAGTTAGATGGTAGGTGCTCAGCAGACCTCCCAAGATGCGAATGGTGCTCTCAAACAGGTTGACATCTACATTCTTGTTGAAGGACAACTCTGTGGCCACCCACGCCCTTGCTTCTTCAAATTCTGTAACAAAAGATTTGTGCCAAGAATAATTATAATAATAAGCACAGAAGATTTACCAACACATGAAATGCAACTGGTTTAAGATTGCACTAAAGCTATTGCCATTATTCGCGTCACAGTCCTCACTAAATTTCTAATGTGCTCCAGTGGTTTAGGTTGTTCTACAGACGATTTGATATATTTTGACAACAAGCTTTGCGACCATTCTCTGTGGGCTTTCCCCTCTTCAGATCAACCTTTCAAGCATTCAGGAGGCAAGTATTTGATTCAATGTTTAGTGTTTGAAGATATGGCCTACCTTCTTTAAGTCCCATGATCCACATGGTATCCAGGGCATCAATAAGCGTCAAACCAAGGCCAAACCACTCGCCGTAGGACTTGGAGATGGGCCTAAGCTCATCATGGCCCCAGGCAAAATCTTTATAGCCCCTCCATGCGTGTCTGAAAGATTCCCGCACCGTCTCCAGCCGGCTAGTTTCTAGAACACACAAAATAAACAAGATGCTAGTTTATGATCCCATCTCAGTCCAAAGATCAACAAGGAATCAAATGACTTGATTTCTGGTAAATGCTGAAGTGGATGTTAGAAGTATATGGTAAGACTCAAAGCCTCTAAGAAACTGTGATACATCGACTTTATTTAAATAAATACTTAATTATACATGTGAATTCATAAATAATGAGGTAAATAAAACAACAGATACCTGACTCTTTGGATATTATGGCTTCTTGGTTGGTAGGTGAATCCTTCTTCCCCCCATCCTTGGTGCCCTCTGGGACCTGTTCAGTGTCGATCACTGCTCCATGCCAGCTGAAAGTCACCGGTTGAAAGAGAAATTAGCCACATGAACTACATGCAGAGAACTTTGGTTGTAATCACATTGCCAGTGTCACCTGATAATTGCCTCCTCCTCCCCTTCTTTCTTGCCGTCAGCCGCCTTGTCCACCACCACTGTATCTGAAGTGTTTCCTTTCCTCTGAAGGCGATTCTGAAGGACAGGTGGTCCTCTCTTTTTGGATAATTTCCTCTGCAGCAAATAATTACATGATTAAAAAAGTATCTAACCATTTAAGACGTCACTTCATGTGATATAATGCTTTTCCAGTCTCATTGACAACTCAAAGCATTCACACCATCAGTTACATTCACCCTCTTACACGCATTCATACAGCACTTCTATTCAAAGTGCTTTTTCCATCAAACATCATTGGCAAACTGACGGAACAGCCATCAAGGAGTCACAGATCAAAAGCAAAATCCACGCTCCTAAAATTTGAAGTAACCTTGTGACAGCCTTCAGAGAACAGAAGCAGAGAATTACAAACCTGGGAAGGTAGTTCTGGCAGTGCTGGGTGGCCCTGTTTGATAGGCTCAGGCAGCCCATGAGGGATGGCAGGCCTCAGGACGCTGTTACTGTCCACTTCGTGCTCTGCATCTGGAAGGCCTCAACACACATACAAAAAGGTTTTATTAATCAATAGGTAAATACAACGTCTGCTGCAGAGACTTTATAAAACAACCCTCCAATAATATTGCACTGCTACTTATTTCATCATCTAACCATAATCTAACTATATATTTTACACAGTGAACTGCCCTTCCTGTTAGCATGTTTAAATTTGTTTTCAGACATGACGTGTGGGTAAAGTCCATCGAATTGGGTCTGCACTTTATCTGCTGTTTGCTTTTCACACATGCACAACACAGTGGGAGGTTCTGCACACTTTCACAACAGCAACAAATCCTCCGCTTTATTCAGGCGAGTGGTGCAGCAGGCGGAGGAAGGAAGTAGCGCGTTCATTCTGCTGCATCATCATCATAGGTCACACTCCAGCTTCATACTGACTGTTCTAAAACTAGTCGACCCAATGGAAAAATAACTGTAAATGTGTCAAGTGCAAGAGTTTGCCCTTCGCAAGCTAAACCTCTCTGCAGCTACTGTGCAGTCTCATGGAGGTTGAGCTTCGACTTTCAACACAGTAGATATGCAACTTTATCCGAAGGTTTTCTTAATCTTCCAGATCTTGTCTCTACTTCCACAACTTCTTAATGACAATTTTTTCCGACAGTGAAAATGTGGAAGCTCTTTGATTGCTGTGTATTGCATGCTCCTGATTCATGGGGGTAAGTTGGCTTCATTTTCTCACCCACAAACAGTTTCAAAGAGGAGCCTTTTAGTTTTTGAGTATTAATGTTTGAATATTCAAAGACCCCATTCAGACCTGTTACTAACATCCATTCTGAGGGATCAGTTCAAAAGAGGTCAGTGCCAGGTTTAGTGGGACATGCATAAATGGCCCTGGGTCGGAATTGAACCTGGGCCTCTGCGGGCTGAGACCTGCTTAGATCATCTGGTAGAGCTGCTGCCCCAGTTTAAACATATTTTAAGCCTCATGTATTTATCTGTAGCTACAGCCACAATATCAACACTGATCACCAAATAATGACAGCACATATTCTGAAGACAATTCTTCAGCTACCAATTCCTAGTGAGTCCATTAACATCTACTGAGATGATAAAGTTCTACTTCTTCTCACTTCAAGCATTAACAAAATATTGTCAGATCCTACGCACACTTGCAACCGTATGTATTCTTGTCAGCATTAAACACATTATTCTGTTGGCATTGATATCAGGCCAGTAGCTCAGACATAAAATCTCCTGGGAAATGTTTAATGCATGAAGAGCCTTACCTCTGACGTGTTCAGTGACGGTAGGATAGGTGGCAATCCCACAGATAAACATAAGGACAAGGATGAAGAGGATGAGGCTCCGCTGCAGCCTGGACAGCTGCTTCCATTTCTGCAGGCACACAGAAAGAGGGAGATGGAGAATAATTTCAGTTTCAACCCAGCTCCTGCAGAATATACTTCTTGACCAAACAAGCAACATTTAGTAACATGACTGACAGGTCTCATCCCTCAAACTCAATACATTACGTGGTCTTGTGCTGCAAAAATGTTTTGGAAGAGAATCGCAAATGTGGAGAGGTTGTGCTGTGGGGATTGATTTGTTACCATCAATCAAATAATATAATTTCCTGTCTGTGTGAAGCAGTGGGGTTAGGGTTGTTGTCTATAAATAAACTGACTTGACCAAAATCTTCTTATTTCATCATACTGCCTGCACATTGATTCACTCAGCCCCTCCCTTCTCCACTCTCTCCCTCTCCTCATCTCTCCTCCTCACACTGAGACACGCACACGGTGGCTAATGGTCACCTGTAAACTCAGACTGGCTTAAAACAACACCTGGTTTTATGAAAAGCAATGATGCATATGCTGGGAAGTGAGATCTTAGTGGTCACATGAGAAGGCAGGTGTGAAGGGACGGACTGAGATCTGTCGATGTGTGATCAGTTCTCTCAAGACGAATGTTAAAACAGGTCTGAAAAGGGATAATCTGCACTGGGACTGGTTTATTATACAATATATTATACCATGCCATCTTTTGGTATGACCAACAGTAGCAATTATTAATATGAGAAGAGCTCTAGTGAAATTTTAATCCACTGTCAAATTACCAACCCTATGAGCCAATTGGTTCAACACAGCCATCAGGTTTGCAAACACATGACTGCTTAATTGTAGACACACCAGTCAGGTTTAAGCACTATACAAATGCAGCAGGTGAGTTCACCTGACTTCAGCCAAAATGGAAGGAGTCAGAAGAAGAAGAAGAGTGAGGGTGAGAGGTGGAATCCACGGAGAAGGAGGAAGAGTAAGAGGAAGACCTGAAGCAGGAGGAAAACGTGCTCAAAGAAGAAGAAGACCAAATTTATCAAATGAAATTCGCGCAACACTAGCAACCATGTCGTGTACCACGGATTGACGCTGAGGGAGGCTGGACTAAGAGTTCAGCCAAATCTTAGCAGATATACAGTGGCAATGTGTCATCTGTCATTTCTAACCTGTACTGGATACAGAATTTGCTGTTTGTCTGATATTTGCTGAGCTTACAGTGGTATACACACTACTGTAGTATCATGAAAACTGGGACATGTTTTGTTGTGATTCTCCATGTAGACTGATTTGGGTATGGAGAGAAATAAATTATAAATCAGTCTGCAGCTTTGGTCTTGTGTAGTGTTTGGTGAATTTATTGTATATTTGCACTTTCTCTGTGTACTTCACTTACAGTACTCTAATCACTGAGGAGTAGAATTTCTAAAAGTGTTTTAGGTTAGCCCCAGCAGTGTGCAACTATCTCAAACAGAAATAGGTCATATGAAACGTGTGTTTAATATGGTAATAAAATATGGTTTTGATAAATTAGTGTATAGTGTTTACAAGAGTGTTTCATTTTGCGAAGGATCTGAGGTGCTCTGCTAATTGGGTGTGTGGTTGTGCTAATTGTTTGTAGTGTTTTGAAAAACCGGGCCCTGTTTTAAAAATTGTGCTTAAGCAGACGAGAAAAACTGTAAGACTTCTGGGGAGGTCACGTTGTCCTGCTGTCACAGATAGAATACAAGTCTAATTTATTACATTTATAATTAGAAAAAGTCATGAAATACAACAAGCCCAACTTTGCAATTATGATGTGAGGACACAACGCAGCACCTGCTGGACAATTAAAGTTGACCACGAGTTGTTTATCTACAGCTTAACATTACCCCTCACTTCACCAAGGATCCCAGAGAAGATACACAATTTAAGTTTAGACATTTCATCCTAGACATTGAACCACAGTTACTTTTACACAGATATACTGGCGGCGAGCATCAGCCTCCTAAACCAGCTACGATGAAAGTGGGACACAGCGGGGGTGTCCTGTTTAGAGCAGGGTGGAGGACACCAGAGCAGTGGGAACATGAGAGGACGGACGGAAATTCCTGCCTGATGAGCAGCCGCTTGCTGCGACCCACTTACCCTCCAGCAGGACTGTCTCCTCCACTGCTTACTGTTGTTGTAACCTCCACTTCCTTGTCCAGCAAGGCTCAGGGATACATAGTCCTGTCGAGATGGTGGGTGCATTTCTGTAAAGGAGCCCTGGGGGGGACACACACATTCAAAGGGCAGTGAGTGAGAGGAGAGCTGGGTGGGAGATGCGGTGCTATTAAAACCAGCGATAAATAAACTAGAAGGGGAAGCATGTGAGCATGTATGGCTGGTGTTATTACATTATTATTAGTAGAAGCACAATGTGTAACATATCCAGAGCAGAGTTCCACCCCTTCCACACTCAATTCAGTACAAAGTACAAAGCTAACCCAAGTTGCTAGAAGCCAGTTCCACAGCAAACATCGCCCTGGATCACTGACTCCCACACAGTTCATTCAAGGAGCTTATAGTTCATCCGAGGGTGAACGTCAGTTAGCTGGCGAGCCACGGAGCTGGTATCACCTGCACACGTCACCGTACAATGACAACTGTATTAATCAACAGGCTAACTTTGTAACCTAGCTACATGGAAACTGAATGTAGACTGGTGGTAAATTGCACACCACTTATCCAGGTGATATGTCATGTATCAGAGGAGACACTGCACACGGAGGAATAAGCTTGAACTGCAGAATAAGGCTGTTTTACCTTTCACACAGGAGGGGAACCTCGGCGCTCTCTGCCCGTAGCTCTGCCGCGGCTCCCTCGGCGACGCGCCGCCGGGTGGAGGTAGTGTTTTGGCGGGTTCACAGCTCAACTGTGGACCGAGGCATCGCTTCAGGCCTAAAACAAGCGATAGCGCAGGTGCATACTGTGACACCTTCAAAGTCCAGCGGAAACACTATTTAAAACACCCCGGCGACAGAGTGGGCACACCTCATCCAAAATGGAAACGAATACATACAAATAAACTGGCCTTACCTTGAAAAGTATCCAGCGTTACAGAGGCGACAGGTTTGATCCACCGGAGACGTTGGAGCTGGCGTCAGTTACAGGAACAGCCTCGGTGGCCTGTTCATGTTTGAAAGCGATTTAGTGAGATAGGATCATCGGGCGGTTGAGGGAGATCCACTTGTGGCTGAGCTGCTGCTTCTCTGACAACACCAGATCAGATGGCTGCGTGCTGCCTCCACGCTCTCCTCCAAACATCGGAAAAAACAGATGCGTCTCTGTGTGAATGTGTGAATGAGACTGTATCAAAAAAAAGAAACACACAATACAAAACACCTCTTCTGTTTTAGTCAATCCCGAACGAATTTTGTTTCACATCCATAGTTTTAACGTTGTATCATTCTTTAAAAATCACATTCATTTGTTACATTGTGTGAAATTATCACACGTTACCAGGTCTCTGCCTGATCAGAGGACTCAATGGAAATCCACTGACAACGAATCCTGCCCACTAGAGGGCGCATGGTTGGGTTGGTGGTTCTTCGACATGTATACAACACTATGTAGAGATGTCCGTGGCTATACTGTCTACTGTTCTCGCATCGAGCAAAACACAAGTATTTAATTGTCATGTAAATGGTTTGGGCAAAAAATGTCACAATATAAGTGATTTTTTTCAAGCCGATTTATTGGAATACACAACACAGTGCAGGGTTTCAGACTGTTAGATACATTATGTATCATGCATACAGATACTATCAACATTTTGTAACGACATGAAACAGACATAAATATCTTTATGGTTATGATACTTGTCCTATTTTCCTGATGGATTCCATGCAAAAATGCTAATTCACCATAAGAGTAATCTAATAGGTAGGCATCAATGTTAAATATATTTTCATGGCACCGATTACATATACAGTTACTAAAGCTCAATTTGCATGATAAACGAGGCTCTCAGGTAGAGTAGGAAACAACCACCAATTGTCCAGCATGGCAGAGACAGTGGTTTTCCACCCAGTGTCAGTGGGTGGAAAACCCTTAGAGAATTTGTTGAAGTTATCTAGGAGGTGTTACAGAAATCCATTATATCTGATTGCAGCTCCCATATAGCAGTGATATATGCTCCACTGGGAACTCACTTAGGCCAAATATGTATTTTTCAGCATGTTGGATATGATCTGGTTTTACCAGCATTAAGATATTTGAAGTATGTCACCAAATTTGCACTGGATGAGAATAAGATCAGCACAGACCACAAGTTACTCTAGCTCATGGGGGTAAGCTCACTTCCCTGAGTGAAACAATACACAGCAACATATATTTAAATACATCAATTCATGATCAAGCAACATGCAATTTGAAATAAACTTAGCATGTTCTAAAATTTAGCATAGTTAGCTCGGAGTGGGAAGAATATCTGAAGGAAGCTTATTAGCCATCCAGGATTATATACATGACTATAACAGCAAAATATACGTTAATTTAATGGTTAAGGCTGCACTAATAGATACTTCTATGAGAACTATTGATCAAGTGACTACATGTAAAAAGGAGACAATCATACTGTCAGACTCAACGAGAATTATCCCTGGACTGCAGTTTCACTTTCAGGCTCTTTTAGCACACTGGTTTGCTTTTCCAGCCGTTAACTCCACTCCCCAGAATGTCTCTTTTCAGGCAGAAGTTTTCATATCAATCTCTGATAAGCACACTGTCAGTCTGTTTGGCACCAAACACCAGAGGGATCAGGTTCAACACAAGCTGCTGAACACAGTGCAGCATTTAGAAGACAGCCAAATGTCTTTCTCTGAAGTTGGTGTGGACTACATACAAGTCAACTTTGACAGACATCCCTAAGGTTAACACATACACCAATTCAAATAAATGCAAATTCTGCAAAAGGAAACGCTGAACATTCCCTTAACAACTGGTTACAGTGATAATGTTGCTGTCGTGTTTTCACCTTTTCTTGTAGTCCCCAAATGGCGAGGAAATACATTTTAATGCAGCTTTAATTATTGGATAATCTGAAATCAACACAATATAAATAAGGAACCATAAAACCAAATACAAAATCAACAGACAAAAACGCATGACAAAAGATGGAAAAACACAGAAAAGACTGACGTACCATATACATAGACAACATGTAAATGTCAAAGAGGTTTAAAAAATATCTACAACAGCCACATTATGCATTTACAGTACTTACATTAAACATGGGACAATTTGGACCAAGTTGGTACACACCATTAATTCTTGTTGGAGTTAAAAGGATCAAAATCCCATGGGGGGGAAAAAAGCTGACAATGTCATCTGAAAGGGAATTCTTCTATGTTTAAATAACAACAGTAAAAACAGTGCAAGGGACAATGGTTATGCATTTTATAAAATAGAATTTCAGATCAAAGTAGATTATTTTCAATACAAAGTCCAAAATCAGTGGACTTGCTAGTGGGCTTGGTGCGTGTGCATGTACTTGAACACTGGCAAACTTCAATATGAGAGAAAAACTCAGAATAGAGAAAGCAAACACATTATCTGTGAGGAGTTATCATCAAAATGAAAATGACTTAATGAAAGTCAAACATTTACATAAATAAGCTAATTTCACAAACACACACAAACAAAATGTAAAAAATTAAGTTAATATCAAAATATTCAGCTTCAAAATGTCCCGGGTGCAAGCCAACAGTCACTGTGCAGAGGAAACCTCTAGAAAGAGAAGCTCTGTCTCCTGGAGGGTCCTCAGTATTTATGTCAAAGAGGTTGTCCCCTATACTGAATTTATACTGCGGACAATCAGACAGCTCAAGACATCCCAAGTAAACTGGTTGATTAACATACTTACATACTAACAAAGTGGGACAACTTTCGAACAAAGCGATGCCAACTCCCAACTGATCTTTGGGGCTGCAGATACAGATCCAATCCTGCTGAGAGATCAGCTGAAGCATGCTGGTCCAATAGTGAAGCCAAACTCCCAGGTTACTTCTTCGTTTCCAAACACTGCCAGGTCCCTGAGAGGCAGCAGCTGGAGATCTTCACTTTCAAACTGAAAAACAGATTCCCGACCTACTGACTCCAACGTCTCTGACATCTGTGGGACAGGAAGGAAATTCTCAGTGAAATTCAAGTCAAATTGATTTCTATTTATTTGTTTTTGTGTGTGTTGAGATTGTCATTCTAATGAATTGATTATGAAATGATTTTTAAATGAATCAATTCAATCAATCAAATTTCTTTTGTATAGTCATATTTACAAATCTCAATCCCTGGTTATCCCATGTGTGAGAGAGACTTTGCTGTTACTATTCACAACATGACTAACTTTGGGCCTGTTATGTGTTCAAGTATGTCATGGATGAAATGTCTTTGCGACATGCAAGATGATGCAGTAGAAGTGTGTAGAAGTCCAGATCACAATTTCATGCCTAACAAACCATTTAAACCTCAAAGATTACAACTGATATTTGTGCTGTATTCATGGTATGGACTAATTTGTCATGTTTCCCGCTGTGACCTCAGTTTCTCCATGTTTTTCTGTGTCCTCCCTGTGTCCCCTCCTCCCCTGTGTGTTATTTGTGTGTGTGTGTGTGTGTGTGTGTGTTCTGTATTTGTGTGTCTGCAATACAAATACCCTGGTCTCCTGCTATTCCTCACCGGATTGTTCTACCAGCTCAGATTTTATAAGTGCTCTCGGCTGCTTTGAACAACCGACTAATTACTCTACAGATTGTTCTTAGATGCAAACTTCTAGTGTTCCTAATTCTCTTTCTTGTGCCGAGGACTGGCAACAGTGCCTGCTTCCCCCCTGACCACAATTGGCTTCAAGGACTCTGCAGTCCTCCCTCTACTCATCTGCCTGCCTGCCCCCCTGCCTCAACCATCACCTACAAGAATCATTAGAGAGCCATTACCCTTTTTGTGTCTGTGTCTGAAAATTCAATTCAATTCAATGTTATTTTATTAGTGCCAAATCATAATATACATTATATAACCCTATCATTCTGAATGTGTCATCAGGTCCACATTTTAATTTGACCAATATTTTTTAAATATCTGCAGAAATTCCCATCAGCCTCACCTGCAACTAGTGTTGTGTGAGTGTTGTATGATAACATGCTAAATCAGAAAGTTAACATTGCCTTTATGAGTATGTTGATGAAAGCATCAATACAAAATCTAAGCACATCTGTAGAAAACAGAATAAATAATAGAAAATATCAATACTAAAAGCAGACGGCCATAGTTTCAATATAAGTTATGTATTCTAAATTAGTAAAATTGCTTATCTTCAGAAGAAAAATAATAAATCATTTTAATACATACATTTTCTATAAAACTATTTTTAAGTCATAAAGAACAAATAAAGGTTGATCCTTATTGGTACATAGAGTATAAATTTCCACAGCACTATTGTTCTTTTAGGACTAACAGATTCATGTCATATTCAACACACAGATTTTTACCTGAAGCAGGTGTACATTTGATTTTGAGTTGCTAGGAGGATTTAACTTTGATACAACTGTATAGGGAGCATCAGTTTCATTAATAGTAGCTTGTCAGTGATCAGTTGACAGTGAATGAATAAGCAAGTGTCAATTACCACACAGTCTGCCATTCCCTCTCTCTGTGCCTCTGTTTACTTCCTGGCTGACAGGAGTAGGTGATGGTCTGAGTGGAGAATCTGCTGTTCAGTCGCAGAAACCTGTGTACTATGTGTGTACTGAGTATTCGTAAACAAATCTACTGAGGGGCCGCATCTGTGGCAAACATTGGTACATAGAGTATAAATTTCCACAGCACTATTGTTCTTTTAGGACTAACAGATTCATGTCATATTCAACACACAGATTTTTACCTGAAGCAGGTGTACATTTGATTTTGAGTTGCTAGGAGGATTTAACTTTGATACAACTGTATAGGGAGCATCAGTTTCATTAATAGTAGCTTGTCAGTGATCAGTTGACAGTGAATGAATAAGCAAGTGTCAATTACCACACAGTCTGCCATTGCCCCCAGGTAACTCTGCCTCCGAGTGTCAGCCAGGAACTTGGCTTCCCTCTCTCTGTGCCTCTGTTTACTTCCTGGCTGACAGGAGTAGGTGATGGTCTGAGTGGAGAATCTGCTGTTCAGTCGCAGAAACCTCATCTGCACCACATCTGCTCCTCCTGGATACTCAAACTGTCGGGAAAGGGTTTGCACATCAGACGTGATCAAGTGAAAGAAAGTAAGAAATACGTCAAATCTGTCTCAGACAAACAAAAAAGGCAAAAAAGGTGTGAGGCGCTCACCTGGAAGCCATCTTCAACCTGGCTCAACCAGTGAAATGACATGTTGGTGCCAGAATCCTTCAGCCAAGCCTTGATTGGAACCTGTGTTAGTCATTGACGTTAATGGAGTACTTTGATGTGTTTTACCATGAACTATAAATTAACACTAAACATGACCTCAGTTTTCAGCATGAACAATGAAAATAATACGACAATAAAGACTGGCGGTCTGTCAACTTCATACTACATACAACCCTAAAACTTAATGCAATACCAGTCAAACTTTTTCTAGTTTTTACTGAAGTCAATGTAGTTTTATGTTTATAAGAGCTGGCTTGGGTTCAGGAGATAAACCGAGTTGTCCACTAATCAGAGGGTCCATGGTTTGATCCAAGTGTCCTTGGGCAAGATACTGAACTCCAAATTTGAAAAAAAAAAAAAAACTAAACAAAACTGTTTACCCTGACAAAAGTTGCTAGAGACAGACAGATGGGTAGTGGGGTGTTTTTGTCTATTCTTTGTCTATTAAACAACCTATATTCTCTCTTATGACAGAGACTGAATGTTTCCTATTCTAGGTGCAAATCTGAGAATATCAAAAAGAAATTAATATCAATCTTCCTATCCAACAGAGGTAGGACAAAGGCATCCAAAGGCATCCTTTAAAGAAAACTACTCTTAGACGGATGATTCATGAGGATATTCAGATGACCCCAGCCTCATGTTGATGTGTTGTTGATACCTGAGTCTGCTGTGGAGACAGGCAGGTCTTTGGTTCTGTTGTGAAGTCACAATACACTTGAAATGCATCAGCTGGGCTGCCCTGGTTAGGATCAATGTAATACACCCCTGAAAGAAAGATGTACATCTCTGACTATTTATGTTGCATTTAGTTGACTTGCTGACAAACATGGAGGCCACTCTGAACCACAGATAGGTATAGTCCAGTGATAAAACACATTGGTTCCTCTATTAGGTCACATCCTTGTAATTGTTCAGAGCATCAGTGAATGATCCTGTGTCAGTCTCACCGTTAGTGGAGTCTGGGTGAGCCAGCCACAGCTCCAGACATGTAGTAGCTGGATGAAGTTTGGTGCCATCTGGTGGGTTTATGAACCAGCGGAGCTCCCCCTGCAGGGAGTCCAGCAGAGCCTGCACCAGGACCGGGTTGGGCTTGTCCGACACGTACATGAGCTCCTAAGACATTCATTGCAAAGCAGGTAGGATTTTACTATGTGCATGGATAAAATTATGAAATATGTGATGAAGAAAAAAATGGCATTTCATAAGGAATGTATTTCGATTTACAGATCAAGATTTGTTTACTTGTTATGTGGGACACTACTCAGGGTTTTACCTAACAAAGCAGTGAAATTATGTCTCGGATTGGAGAAATAATAATTTGAGAAAGAAGACATCAGCATAATGCATAAAAGCTCAGCACCATACAAAAAGAAAACAATAAGCACTGCAACATTTCACTTGTTGAGCTTTTTTACATCCCTTGAATGATAAGGATTTTACGAGTTGAATCCTCTGCTTTGGATTAAAAGGTGTTTGTTTGCGAAACATGTTACATCAGCCTCAAAAGAGATTAAAATCATTAAAAATCCATTTAAAACACAATATTATAGACAATAGAAGTAAACTGCAAATGCTGCGATGCTGTGCGAAAGAAATTAGGATTTATTTAAACTTCAAGTCATACTGATGGAGAATACATACACTATATATTATATAAAAATAGGTATATAGTAATGAGCATATGAATAATAAATTAAAGATACAAATACTACAATAATAAAACAAAACTATGAAATAGATATATAACATATCAAGATGAAAAAATATCATGTAACATGCACAATAAATAAACTAAATAATAAAGTTTAAGAACATCCCTATTTTATCTGTTTTTTTTATTTAAATTTAAGCAACTCAAGTCCATTGAATTATAAAATCTAAAAGTGCTGAAAGCAAAGCAAAGTACAAGTGCAACAAATGATTATGAACTTCTACAACGGTTATGGGATCAACTTTGTGAACAATGTTTGAGTTCTATTGTATCGTGCTCAGCTGCTCGATGAGTAAAAGATTTTCACTAAACCCAGAATTTAAGATTCCATTATTAATTATTTTCTTTAATGTTTATTATTTATTTGTTCTTCACCTGACTTCAGAAGCACAGAGATACAGAATTATGTATATTTGAACTAACAAAATTTAGGTATTCTCAAACGTTTTTAGTATGTTATACCATTTTTATTATGCATTTAATGCCTGCAATATATTGCAGTTATTCTGCCTGTGTACTATGTGTGTACTGAGTATTCGTAAACAAATCTACTGAGGGGCCGCATCTGTGGCAAACAGTTCGGACTGTAAAGTTGTTTTTATACTATACGTGATGGCTGGAGTTTTGACCTCTTCTCCTCTGGAAGAACATGCTATACCAGAAATAAATACTCTACAAACAACATAAACCGTGGACAACATATACACACCTAAAAATGGAGATGCTTATGGAAACATGATGAACAACATTGTGTGGTGTTGTTGTGGTTATTTTCATCCCCAATCCCAACATCCTCTCAACACACTTTTAATGGACTTAATCACATCTTGTGGAAGGGTAGTGCTATTTTCTGTAGGCATGTACAATATTCAAAGAAAACAATGATGTGATCATGGATACACAACGGCTCTGAGTACTATTTACCTTCAGCTGAGTCACGGTGAGGTTGAGTGTGGCCCCTGGGGGCCCAGGTGGGCCAGGCAGACCCTAATAATAAGAATGAGACTGGTAAATACAGGGGCTCATATATGTGTGATGTGAGCTTTCTGAAACAACTCTGATCAAACTTCTTCATTATGTCACACAACTTATTTGCATTAATGCATTGCAACGTACGGTGAACAATTCATGTATACTCACAGGTAATCCTTTCTCCCCAGTCAGGCCTGGTGGTCCAGGAAATCCTTTCAGGCCCTGTTGATCGGATTTGGCATTGTAATGGAACATTTTACCAATGTAAAACACTGTATATTATCTCTGCTAATGCATACTATTTGTCCTTGTGAAACTGTTAAGATGACATTAGACCCACAAAACTGATTGAGCTCGTCTCCCTCCCTCCACCAAGACTTCGGAGATGCCTTCAACTTGTGTCCAGGAGGCCTTCAGCATGTGTCTGTGTGTTATCTCCTGGGATTTTAATATTCATTCAGTTCACATCCGTAGTTCTCACAACACATGCAGTAGTTCTCACACACAGAGTTCTCACAACACATAGTTGACACACACACACACACACACACACACACACACACACACACACACACACACACACACACACACACACACACACACACACACACACACACACACACACACACACACATCTCTTCATTCCCTCGACAGAATGCTCTTCGCATGCTGTATGATTGTCCTTCCTTCCTTGCAAGGAATACTTAAAAGACTATGATTCTCTAGCCTCTATATTTCAGAAGTCTCACCAGGTCAAATTTCCATCACAGCATCAATTACAAATACAATCAGAACCAATCAGTAAACGAGTTGCCTGTTTCTATATTGTAGCATGTGATATATGCAGTATATATAATAAAGAAAAATATATTTTTATTTCTTAAAGAGTTTTCTTAAGGAGTTAAAGAGTTCTCAGAAAACAACCTCATCCAGTCTAGTTTTGGTTTTACCCACCTTGTGTCCAAACAAACCCTGAAAACAAAGAAGCAGATGAGCACATGTTATGAGTGGGGACAGATTTCTTTCAAACATCAGATCAGTTATTATTGATGAAAATATCAGTTAGTGGAGACGACTTACAGACAGACCAGGCAGGCCTGGAGATCCATGTCTACCTGGAAGGCCGATGTTGCCCTAGGGCACATGTCAACACCAATTTGTGATTACAGAACAGAAAAGAATGACACAGAACTCACAGTTCATTAAAAGCTCTTACGATGAATTCCAGCAGGAAATGGAGAAATGAAAAACAACTTTGACTTCGTGTTGAAATTCATAATAGTTTTTTACACCATTGACACAATTCCTTCGTAACAAAGACATATCCTGTTAATAGCTACAACGTTTTAAACATATTGGCCACTGGTATCAAGGAATTTGGTATTAAATTCAACATTCTATACATGTAAATTTTTTTTACATTTTAAATAACCACCTATATAATAACTACCTGAATAATAAATAACTACCTAAACCTCCAACATGTCATCACTGTGGAGTTAAACTGACAGGCTGTGATTAAAATGGCATAGGTGCTGAAAACGAGTATTGTTGTATGAATTATGTTAAACATTATTATAATAACAACTTCTCATGTCCATTGTGTATTAGGGCCCGAGCACTGACAGGCACTGGCAGGTGAGGCCCTATGGAAATTGTTAGGATTATTATTATTATTCAGGCAAATTAATTGGCTTTTTGAGGGCTTTACCATGCTCAAATTCTTATCAAAATTTGCAGAAAATTAGAAAGAGGTGAAAATGTACATATTCTGGAGGAATTTTCAATGGGCGTGGCAAAATGGCTCAATGGTGACCCCCGAGACCCCCAGAACGTGTTCACATTGCCCGATCTTCACAAAAATCGATACACAGGTGAATCATGACCAGACAAACAAGAAAGTCTTGAGGTGCAATGGGAAAAACGCAACAGGAAGCCTGCTATTTTGCATTTAGTGGCCATTTTGGCCATATTCCACATTTTTACTTTGAGGTGCTTGTACCAGGGCTTTCATCAGGTAAACTTCAAATTGAGATGAGTGTCATCACAACAAGATAGATTTGGAGATTTTTCAAAGTAAAGTCCAACATTTTCACTGTGGAATAGATCATTTCAGGATTTTCACTGTAGAAAATAGATCATTTCAGGATACTTCAAAGTACTGTAAAAACACTTTGCTCAATAAGTTCAGAGAGAGACTGATATGCCTGTGTTAATTACCTCTCTGACTACATACATACTGAATGTCTTACATTGTTACTGTATATATTTGGAGATTTTTCATTTTACCTGCTCTCCCTTTTCACCAGCTCTTCCTAGCTCTCCAGTGGAGCCTTGTATTCCCTGAAAAAGCAATATTGTACACAACAAAATATAAAAAATACATAATAGGAGGATGTAGTTGGTATGTCATTTGTTAAAGAAGCTTTCATGGAACACTGCATTGAAACATCAACTCACCTTTAACCCCTCTCGACCAGAAGTACCATCTGGTCCTATATCCCCAGGTTCTCCCTGCATAGTGGAAGTACACAGGAAATTCTCTTAAAAAACAAATACAACAAAGACTAAGAGTAATAAGAAGAGATGGATTCAGGGATTTTCACATACGTCTACAAGTCTACATTTACCAACATGCAATCTGGATCAGGATAAAGGAAAACATGTGGATACAGGTGTAAATGCATGCAGCATGTATTGCGATCAGGTCACACATCGGACGGTTACCACCATCTGGAGGTGGTCTGGCTCGCAGTGTGTTCAGATCTGAAGTAGTACAGGAGCTAGCAAAATGTCCCCTCATCAAAAACTATTTAAAAGTGATGACCTCCATCCATCAGTTCAAAACCTGTCAGCTCCACTTCACTAATTTGTGTGTTGGTATCTGATCACAATGCAGATAGATAATGAAAAAAGAAATACATACTAGGTGCACACAAAAAAAACATTCTTATCTATATAGATGCTTTCTTTCAATTAATACAACTAGTGCAGTATCTGTTCTAAACCTGTCTGTTTGTTATGGGCTGTTCTTTTGTCCTGTGTTAATGCTCAGAAGTTACTTCAGAATTATTCAATCAGTCATTCTAAAACAGTTCTACAATATGCCATCACGTATTATTGTTTGTGTGCAGAGCTTTTTATAAACTGCAGATTGAATTGCCCTTTATTGTACCTGATTTATCTGCAGTCAGTCAGTCGTTTTTTTCCTTTTTTTCAAAGGAAGTCACTACCAGTACAAAATGATTTACTGTATGTGAACTTTAGGTTATTAATCATTATTAAGTGCCTTATTTAATTACTTACTTTACTAACTTATGAGATATGTTGTATGCTATCAACATTGAAGAGCTTTTTCTATTGATAAATTAAATTACCACTAACCTTGACAAATAAATTATTAATAAAGTAGCAAAATGTAAATAAGTAAGTCAAAAAACCTACCTTTAAGGCTGGTGGACCGGTTTGACCTTTTTCTCCACGAGGCCCAGCTTTGCCCTCAAGGAAATATTGTAAAAGAAAAGATAAATTTGTATTTATTTTACTTTTCAACTAAATGAAGTCAAGGTATGACCTACGCAAGATGACAAAGACACAGCACAACATTTATACTGTTGATATTAAGATAAAGGGGCTGAAAACCTGATGGGGTTATAAAGACAACTTACATATGGTCCGTGTCTTCCTGGAGGACCAGATGGACCCAGATCTCCCATCTTCCCCTGCCGGGCAAGAGAAAGACTTGATTCAATACAATACACTGATTGGCCTGAAATCATTTTAGTTGAAAGCAGAAGCATTAAAGTCAAAGTTAAGATTTATACAGCTAACAGCTCATACAGATTGTCAGGAGCAAAAGCCTCAACTGACCTTTTCTCCTCGTCTTCCGCTCAAACCACTACTACCAGCTTTCCCTCTTTTCCCCTTTAAAAGAAAGAGGACAAATTACAGTTTAGGATATGGATTCACTGCACATTCATGTTAGATGTCAGGTGTATCATCCTACCCTCCTTCCAGTGCGTCCGTCCTTCCCTCGACGACCACTTCTGCCATCATCCCCCTGAAATAAATCCATACAGTTTTTAGACTTAATAGTCATAACAGCATCTTAATGTATTCAATACTTTCTGAATTCCCCACCCTGTCTCCATCACTCAAGTCCACTCGTTCACAAACAGATCAATTTATAGTTTCAGGTTTTAAAGGGTTCAGTAACAGTGGGAAACTATTTTTTAGCAAACGTTAAGCCGACACGGGAAATAGTGCAATTATTTGAAATGGAATAGGTTTATGTGAGAAAAATAGTATATAAAAGTGTATAACATCAACAAAGTGCTGCAGTGTGGTACACACAGACACATGGTTTGAGCTGACCTTTTGACCTTTTTGTCCTTTCCTTCCCACCAGTCCAGGAACACCTTTTGGTCCCTGCAGGTGATATAGATGAAGATGGTCAGGCCCACTATAAGAGTATTTCACAATACGCTCCATGCTCGTGTACTGTGATGTATGTAAATGTGTGGAGGCAGCACTAACCTGAGGCCCTTGAAGGCCAAGAGGGCCCTGGAGCCCCACGTGACCATCTCTACCCTGGAAAAGGCAAAGACAACAGGCTTTAAAACACTGATGAAGGGGTTATTTGGTCATGTTAGTGTGTTGGTGCAATGACCACAAAAGTCCCCTCTCTTCTTTTTTGGTACATTCAGTCAATATGAATAAAGAACCTTAAAATATTTTCTCTGATTCGCTGAACGAAGTTGATCTGTGAAGGTGGTGGACTCCATTAAGCAATAAAGCTTCTACATAATGTCTACAAGGCCTGTGGTCCTGAGACGCAGGTTTGAGTTTGGACTGTGTGACACAATGAGGCCTGGGGACCAGAAGTCGTACCTCTAGGAGTCTAGAGTTACATGTTTAAAGTTCATGAATGACATCAACCAGCAGCTTGATTATAAATAGCCTTATTAATTAATGAATTCTTCAATGCATCTTTTTAAAACTAAGTGAGGCCATGAACATACATGTTCAGGTAAAATGTTTTTCAGGGCATTATCAGTCTTTCTGCTGGTCCACCACTTTGGTCAGGTTGAAATATCTGATTGGAGGGATAACCATGACGTTTTGTACAGAAAGCAGTATCCAGACTTTAGTGATGTAATGATTCGTCCCTGTTACTTTGTGAAACCTTGTGTTTGGACATGTTTTGTACACATAGACTTTGACCTTGGTATTTCCCTGTGTTTGCATTTATGCAGCACCAATAAAGTATAACACCCTTTGATCAAAATGACCATATTTTATGAATTCTTGCATAATCCTGCTTACTAAAACAGATAAAAATAGATGAAAGCATAAGCCTCCTTGGTGATGTAATAATATCGCTGTTGGTAGTAGTTTCAAAATGAATAAAACAAAATATGCTCTGGTAGGTTCACTGTTCAACATTAAAAAGCCTTTCACCAACCCAATATTCATGACGCTGACATTGTGCAACCATAAATCATCATCTTAATGCCTAAATGCTGTTGTGCAGTGTAGGATTTTCTGGAAACCCCTAATCTATTATGATGCCCCTCTAGCTGTGGGTCTTGGTTTTACCTCTGGTCCTGGTAATCCTGAAGGACCCTTATTTCCTGGCAGGCCATCTGAACTCTGCAAACAGTAAAGTGACCCATCACCATCGGGTGTTTACACATTTAAGAAATCTTTTGGAATTAAGATAATCATTTAAAGAACAATTACATGTTTTCTTTCTAACCAATACTCAAGCTAAAATCTTGGATTTGTATAAAAGGCCCTTTCAGATTAAGCTGTCATCACCTCTCCTTGCTGCCCTGTCTCTCCAGGCTCTCCTCTCGGCCCCTCGGGTCCAGATGATCCCTTTGCACCAGGGTTGCCAGGTCTTCCTCTGACTCCTGATGAACTCTGAAGTACAACAACATTCTCAGTTATGATTTGGTGACATGCAGTGCAAAATCTCTATTTACAAAAGGTAAACATCAACACTTAGACCTCGTACAGGTTCAGGTGTTATTTTTTTTGAATATCTTTAAACTGATATCGTCCAGTAGTGGGTCAAATTAATATCTTTTTACAAATTTGTCATGTTGTTCTATTCACGTACTGGGGTTCCAGATTGTCCCATGTCACCTTTCACACCTGGGCTTCCTGCCACACCCTATAGTTAGACAGAGCACAGAGGGGATGTAGCACTGGTAATAGATGGACTGTTGCTTCACATCATAAATATAAGTATTAAGCAGGAGTGCTCTGTACCTTAGGACCTGGAGTTCCCTCATCCCCCATCAAACCAGCAGGACCCATATCTCCCTGTAAACAGAGTATGTCCACTTTATCAAAAAGTAACTTCATTCAACACACACATGTCCACCCTGCATCCTTCTCTTCATTCTGTCCGGGAAACAAACCCTTGCTAATGTGGTTGTGTGACTTAGTCACAGGGATAGCTCTCAGCATGTGTATACCCAAGACACATAGATGACACATTTGAGATCCGACCACATCCGTAGGTGATCACATAAGAAGGATAACCTATCAGCTGACTTCCTCTGACCCACTTCAGTTAAATAATGAACCAAAAATAATTGTGTCACTTCTCAGTGTTTCCCAAACATTAATTTATTTGTAGTCACAACCTTAACCTTAAACCAATGACACTTACAGATTTGTTCTATTGGGTAAAATCTTATTCCAATAATTAAATGGTCAAATGTGTTTATTTTTTTATAGAGCAGTGAAGTGAGATCAGATCACAGCTGGACACTGAAGACACTTTCTAATGTCAGATTTAAACTGATTTTCATTTGTGATCCAATCACTCAGGATGGATGTTGAGATCAGGTTTGAACAGGGCCTCATTGTTGAGGGAAAAAGCCACCGTTCTGTAGAAACATGCCCAGTTAATATAAGGCGGGAGACAAATGAAGAAGGTGTGTTCCTAATTAAGTCTTTTGTACATTAACATTACCTTCTTGTTTTTTGCTGAGTGAGAGATACTCCCAGATAAACCTACACAATCCTGCCAGAACAACACCCATTTGATTGAACTCAAGATTGTTGAAGCCTCATAGGAACAGAACACTGGAATATCTTTTTTGCACTGGATTTTCAGTGAACTTATGTTAGGAAGAAGTGGTTTCATGGCCAACATGCAGAGGAATGAGTAGAGTAACCAGTAATTCTTTAAAAAGATAGCATGTGAGTTCTGTATTTACAGAAACTTCAAAAAATCCAGTCCTATCATTTGAAAACATCACATTACTCCTGAGTGTGAATTTGTCTACCTTTTGTCCTGGTGGCCCATGAGGTCCCGGAATCCCCAAAATACCTGGAAACCCCTGAAAAAAGATTAAGAAAGGTATACTGACACTCTGAGTTTCCGCAGTTTGTAAAACAAACAAAAAACAGAAATATTGTTCTGTGGTTGTATACCTCAGCCAATGTGAATGGTTTTAGACTACATCATTTTGTCCCATCTAATCCATTCATCTTTGAGTCAAAGTGACAGCAGGTCAAAATTCCAAAATATTCCATAGAGGCAGTCTTGATATATAAGGTTCAAGAGGCCAAAAACACATAAAAGGCCAATGTGACCTTCTTAAGCATTCTTACGATAACGCATTCACAAGGCGAAATAGGGTCTCGAGAGTTTACAGTGACATTGACATATGACCACCAAAATTGAATCAGTTCATCCGTGATGTCAAGTGAACAGTGGCAACATATTTGAAGAAATTCCCTCAAGGTGTTCTAGAGATATTGTGTTTTCAAGAATGAAATGGAAGGACAGATGAACAATCCAAAAACATTACACTTCTGGCGACTGGCTGTTGCTGGCGTAGAGTCATAACAAAGACACCTGTTCTTCAAAGTATTAGACTCAATACAATGATGAATTAACTTTCTTTAGGGCAGATGGTAACTTACCTGAAGTCCTAAGAAGCCCGATGGTCCAATCGTTCCCATCAGGCCGCCTTGACCCTGAAAGTAGAAATACATGGTGATGAGGACAGAAACTGTAGATAAACATATGATAATATTGACTGATTAATAAGGAGGTATTGAGGCTCATTTACCATTTGGCCTGTAAAGCCCTTTTCTCCTTTTGACCCTCTCCGCCCTTTAATGCCCAAGACTCCTGGAGGCCCCTCTGACCCCAATGGGCCAGGATCTCCAACATATCCCTGTGAAAAACACAATTTCGCAGAACTCTGTATAAAAAGTATTCACCCCCCTTGTAAGTTGGATCTTCCAGATGCAGCTGTGCTCATTGTGCAATCAACTCAATACCACTTCAATGATCTACATTGCACTAATTACGTGACCTCTAAATTCAATCAGCTATACTAGTCTTGAGCAATGGGTGCTTCACTGGTGTGAAACACCCAGTGTGGTTTATTAAACAAAGTCTTTAAGTTCTGATGTAAATTAATCTTTCACTCCATCTCACTTTTTAAAAAAATTCAGGAAAGATCTTCAGATTCTGTGGGACTGACAGGGAATTTGTAGACAAAGGGATAGATTGTGATTTCAATGTGCCAAATACAAACCAATTCACATGTATTCTGCTGTTGTAAATATAAATATAAGTATTCGAACAGAATCAATATCAGTAGATACTCAATTGTATCCGGAAATTATCTATAAATGACATTTTGTATTTAGTTTTGTCACTTTGTAGACCTATTTTCAAAATGTCAAAAAAGCCTAATTAAATGTAACGTAATCTAATCTGTAGCAGTAAAATGTGGAAATGTCCAAGGAGAATAAATACTAACATGCAGAACATGTGTACAGGGGTATAATAGATGACCTAACTAGAATAACTGGATGTTGTAAATTCATTGAAACAATAAACGAATGGGGGAGATGGTACTAACCTTTGCTCCTTTAACACCCCGATCCCCAGGTGATCCAGGCTCTCCAACATCTCCCTGCACAGAGAAACGATGTTGAAGAAAGAACCAGCAGAGCTCCACCACCACTTCAACCAGTGTCTCAATAAAATTAGAGCTAGCTGACAGTAATTCAACATTTTGGCCTGTTGATGTTGCTCAGACAAAAAACATGGTATCTTATGAAACTAAAAGTAAAATACCATGATGAGCAACTTTTTCAAACAAATAACCGGCAGAGAGATCATTAACTATAATTCTCTGTTCAGCTCAACATTAAAAAGTTTGATGGAATGACAAATAGATCTAACCTCTTTGCCCCTCTGGCCAGGCTCACCCTGCAGCCCCAGGGATCCCTGAGGTCCTGGCTTTCCCTTTGGTCTCTTGGGTCCTGGTTGTCCCTGAAGACCCGGAAGTCCCTGTTTCACCAGTACAGTTCAGTGTTTGACAGTTTCATACGTTGTCCTCTGTGACCGCCTGACTAATTTACATGTTGCTGAATGTATGTTATCATTTTATTTGCCTCAACTCAGATAAAGTTGAGAACCCCCTCCCGCTGAATAACCTTTCTGATGTCACACAGGTTTCTGTGTTGGCAATTATATATTTCTGAAATGCCAATTCTTCTGCCAATGGAGGTGAGAGGGGAGACAGGTATATCTACATTTCTTTATTTTGCTTTTTACTCCACAACCTTTACTTAAAGTGTAAACAGACAAGTCTATCAAGATGTTCCTTGAGAGACTTTCTGAATATATGTGCTTTTATCCACACTTTCAACACAGCTGGGATTTTTAATGTACCTTGTCCAGTTCATTATCACATATTATTGCATTTAAATGCTTTTCAGAAGCCACAACACCAAGCACCAGTTTGTGATCCTCAAAGACAGTATTTTATAACTCTGGAAAGTTATAATTTTAGATTTTAGATAATTTTTGAATATAGAATCATGTCAGTACCTGAGAAGCCTGTCGTCGTACTGGAAATCAAAACCATTTCAGGACTAATAGGTTAATTAAGCTGTATGACATACAGTATAGACAAACTGGAATAGACTGGAAAGGGATCAAACTGTGTACTTAAAATAAAGTTGTACAGTTTTGGAGCTGTAGAAATATTTTGTACATCAGTCTCTTATTAAGTTCATCTATAAATAAAAGATTATTTCTTGAATATATAGTAATACAGTCAGTGTGTGGGTGTTTTATTAAGTAAGACACAGACCTGGTCACCTTTTTCTCCAGGAATCCCATCTTCTCCACTTATCCCTGGAGGACCCTAGTATGACAAACATGATCACATTTATCATAAACATAATGAAATGTATAACAAGGTTCCTCTGTATCATATACTATGAAATTGCATTACTAAAATATTGAAGATAACAACGTTTAAAACAATGCAGTATATCAGAATAAGGGCAGTGTGTTCAGTGTGCTAACAGACCTGCTGCCCATCCAGTCCTGGAGCACCAATAATCCCAACAGGGCCCATTGCTCCCTATGAACAATAATCAACACATCTTAATATTACTGAAATCTCAAGGGGTGGACTTTATTACATTTTTTATTGAATACTAACCTTTTATATTGCAACTAAAGCACCTGTTACCCAACATTCATAACATAAAAAAAAAATACTAGAATCAGTTACCTGCTCTCCTTTTTCTCCAGCCTGACCCATCAGCCCAGTTATTCCTGATGTTCCCTAATCAGTAGAAAAACAATCTTGTAGTTAACATGCACTGCCGTATATGATATGGTAAAACATGACAATAGGAGTATAGGCAGGGCAGCATCGCAGAGTTTTATATCTATATATAATGAAGAGGATGGTGAAAAGTACCCACTCACTGGAAACCCTCTGAGTCCAGCTGACCCTGGTGGCCCTAGTGACCCCTGACCCCCTGGAGGGCCAGGGCTCCCCATGCCCCCATCTGGTCCAGGCTTGCCTGGAGGACCCTGAAAAGATTAATACATATATTTTAAAAAGAATATCATCATGATATTCAGAAAAGGAAGAAAATATATCATCAGACTGTATTCTCTGTATTCTTTGAGTGTGTGTGTGTGTGTGTGTGTTTGTGAAAGTCACTTTGAGTTTTTATTTTATGGTTAACATCAGAATATCTCAACTTGAAGAATGAAGGGGGAGGATGGATTTATGGATGTGTCCAAGGGCCGATTAGAATATAATCTATTCACGCCTCGTGGGTATTCAATTCCATCTTTTTCAAAATCGAGTCTTTCAATACTAAGACAATGTGATAGTGATGAAGTGTTTCATTTAAAATAATCCTAAATCCCTGGATTTTACTTCCAAAACTTTTTTAAGGCACTAAAAAATTTCTGTAGACTGTTTGCCTATATTCCTACTGCAGTATACAGACCAGCAGAGTTAAGGCAAATTAACAACTGATGGCTACAACAACCTATTCTACTACAGTACACCAAACAGCGTTAATGCAGAAAGTGATCCATCGACGGAGATGCTCTATAAAACGAGCAACACTTCAACAACATGGTGGATATTTAATTTGTGCTGGTGTAAACTGGAAAATGTGCAAACATCATTAACAAAGTTAATTCCAAACACCTGATATTTTAACTCAGTTAGTGCAGATACTGACTGGCTGAAATAAAATCCCTGAAAACTTGACCAATCATTCTGAGTCTGCAAGCTCAACCCCAAAAGTTCCTGTCCTTTCTCACTACACCTCTGAGTAGGAACTTTTAGGGGGGTAAAATCGTAATTAAGACAGTGGTCTACAAAGGCTCCTAGTTCCCAGGGAAAGTTCTTGTGGTGGAAACGCTGCTCATGAGTCTGTCCGACATACTCACTGGCAGCCCTTGAATGCCTTTGGGCCCAAACTCTCCATGACGGCCCTAGGAGAAAGAGATTACAGAAACAGCTGCGTCAGGTTACCCTTTAACAATATGGCAGTTGATGATGTCTTATCACCTTATCACCGTCTTATCACCTTATCACCAACTACCTTATGGGTGTATAGAAGTCAAGTTCTCACCTGAGGCCCTGGAGGCCCTCTCTCACCAGGAAGGCCCTGCAGACCCTGATAAGACAATGATTTAAGAGAGGCTACAGACAAGAACAACCAATGTGTATGTACATCTAGTTGTTTGTGTGGACATCAAAAGATTGGACCAATCACACTCACTGGAGGTCCAGTCTTTCCACGGCTCCCAGGAAGTCCTCTGACACCAGCATCTCCCTTCACAACAGGTAAGAGATAGTAATACAATCATGTTTTGGAATAATTAACCTCCTCAAATCCTTTAGGACACAAACATATCCATTGGTTGGCAGCTTCATCAACTTAAAATTATAATATCTGAAACTTTCTATTGAAGCAAATCCTGGTGGGTTATGAGAAAAAAAAAATGCAAAGGCCAATTGGCTAAGTAATCCATACTATATACATGATGTTTGCACTGATCAGGATTCAGATTTCATGATGTCACAGGGCAGGAGTAGCCAGGCTCACCCTTTGTCCCATGTGGCCTGGTCCCCCAGTCACACCCACTGATCCGGGGTAACCCTGTGGGGGAAGTTGACATTTCATGTTTACATTCACATGAACCTTTAAACAAGTTACTAATGCAATTCTGCACAATCAATTAATCAATGAAATTGTATTTGTATATCCCATATTCACCAATCCCAATTTGTATCATATGGCTTTAACAAGGTGTGACATCCTCTGCTCTAAACCGTGTAAAATTAAAAATCTTGACAACAAATATTTTGTTATTTTGTTTTTAAATAATGCAACAATTTAGCATAACATTCCAATACCACTGTCTAATGGACACTGTCCCCATTCCTTATTGTTTCTAAGTAGAATTGTATTATATCTGTACTAGAAAGAAGACAAAAAGGATTAGCAGGCAGCATGCATTCGCAGATTTTTTAATGATATTAATTTACATGCACATGGGGGAGGAGCTCAGAGATCTAAAATAAATAATGAGTGGAGACAAAACAGCTCCAAGAAACCTTTGTGAAAAAACCCTGAAACCCTTTGTTCAGACTTGTACTTGTATCCAGTAGCACCTGTCCACTCCCCTGGACGTACCCTACTCTTCTATCATCTTCGTATCAGTTTACCAAATATGACACCTTTTTTATAATGTCTGTATGTTCTGTTCTCCATCTGTTTACCACACTACTTTTATATCATATCTTACTGGTGATTAAGTAAGAAGAAAACAAAGAAAAATAAGGCATTGTTTTCACATATGCAATATAATTCCCCCAAGATGCATAAAAAGGCTTTTGGGAAAAATTGGGGGAGTTGCATATTTCCTGTTCTTCAAAAACAAAATATAAAACTTAATTGATGGATTAACCAACATAAATACTCTTATGATACAGAGTAAATAACTACTGCAGTCTATCCCAAGAAGACTGAACCTTTTCATTTTCCAGTTTGATTAAATCAGAGCAAAAAAGAGATTTACTATCTTCTCAATATTCATTTAACCAGCCTGATGAATGGTCACTTACATATATGCCCACTGGACCCTGGGGGCCCATCATTCCTGGTTTTCCTGTGAAGCCCTAAAAGGAGATGTTAAATTAAATTATTCATATGTTTATTAAAAATCTGCAAGTTTAAACATGTTAAACATGCTTATGTTGATGTCACCGAAATTTACTGTATTAATGCTTTATATAAGAGGCTCACCCTCTCCCCAGCTGGTCCAGGGATTCCATTTTCACCTGGCTTTCCAGGAGTCTGTCATAGATGAGTCATTTCAGAATGTTCAGAAACTCAAATGAACACCCTGGTTTGGAACTATGATCATTAGAAGAAGTTTTGACCTACTTTCGCTCCTGGACGACCTGTAGGCCCTCGCTCACCAGCCACACCTGGAAACCCCTTCACCATAGAGAAACCAGAGCTTCTTTTACCAATAGTGCATAACAACATGATTCAGTTTGCTCATGAAGGTGCTGGTCGGGGGTTATTATTCCCACCGGAGGTCAAGGTCACTGCACTGGATTAAGGCTTCAGATTTATGCAACTGTACAATGTTTCGGATTTTTACGAAACTTGCTATGCAGCGTTGGGGGTAAAAATCTGCAAGATCAGGAGAAAGCCATGGCTGCCATTCAACCAAAATATCTTCACAAAGCATCCGTCCTTAGTAAATATTGACTGTAACTGAGAATTTGTCCAAGCAACATGAATCTTGGTAGATATCTTAAGAACTTGGGAATAGGCCTACCATATAGCATTTTTAGTTTGGCCTATAGAATCTGCTGCTCACAGATGTTGATTGGGCTGCTTCCTTCTGTTCATTTCAGAGGGGACAGAAACCATATATAACTACATGCAGTGCAGGTGTAGTATCTCTCTGAATTTCTAGTTCTAATCCTACCTTTTCGGTACCTTTTGTTATCAGTGAACTTCCTTTCAAATATGTGTACTGCACAAAATCACATTGTACATTGTCTCTAAGAACTTTACATAGAAAGATCGAAACTTTACAATATTGTAACTTCCAAGCTAGGAATTTGTCATTTGTTGTCTGCTTGTATCCTCATTACCTGCTCATATAAAAAGAAAACTTACTCTTTCTCCTTTAGGGCCAGTAGAGCAAGCAGAACCAGGAGCACCCTGCACGTAAGACACAATGTATTACAATGTACCTGTTAATGTCATTACATTTGCATCTCATTGCTGTAAAAAAATATTTTGATGGCTTGATATGGAGCTGACTGAGAGTGAGGAATTAAGCAAAAACTGAATTTTATGAGATGAAAAGTTATAAAATGGGAACCTGTGTACCAGGCTTTCCTTCTGGTCCCTCAGTCCCAACATGGCCTCTGAAACCCTGTAAAAATACACACAAACAAACACACAGATATAGCTTAGAGATTAGTAGAGCAGACTCGATGAGCTGGATTTGAGCTTGTTTTGTTCTTACTTGAATGCCAGGTAAACCATACAGGCCAGGAAGTCCTGGGCGACCCTATACAATGACAATTACATAAAATCAGCTTTTAATACAATGAATGTATTTGCAAAGCAAAAATATGAGTTTGATTTCATACTGTCCCAGTTATAGTTACCCTTTGTCCTTTGAGTCCTAACTTCCCATTTGGTCCTTGAGTTCCTCTGTTGCCCTTTAATATGGACACATTCAACTTTAGACTCAAAAACTATTTCTGAGAAATAAAAGATTACGATAACATCACTCTCTCGTGCAACGTTACAGTAAGGAGAAGGAAACGCTGGATCAACCCCTTTTATTCCGGATCTGCACCAAAATCTAGTGGGTCCTGACACATACCACACCATCCGACCAAGTTTCATGGTAATCTTTCCAATTGTTTTTGTGTGATGCTGCAAACTAACAAACAAACATACAAACAAAGGCAGATGAAAACATAAACCCCCTGGCAGAGGCTGATATTATAAATATATTGTATTGTTGATTATTTAATGAGCAATTGCCAGTGTAGATATTTAATTAATTATTATCATTATTACACACTAACAGCATATTTTTACTGAAGACAGAGCATGTCTTTTCACAGTTCATAGTAACTGGTGACAAACCAGTGTGCACTAAAGGGAGTATATTAATTTTCACTTGGCAACAAAACTTGCCAGTGGACAGCTCACATTCGTATTATTTTACACCAGCTACTAAATACTGCTCGTGTCATTGTTAAGTTGTAGTGGCAGTAAGAGCGGCAGTAAAATTAGCGGTGCTAACAGGAGCATCAGCAGAGGTCATCACATGGGTCAAAAGTCTGTGCTCAGTGCAGTGCAACGAAACAAATGTCCCAGCTGTGACAGATATGGCTCAGTTTTATTAGCTTCACTTGACCAGTCACCAATAAAAGCCTCTGACCTTTGGCCCTTGTCTCGCAACTGCTCCCTGGAGACCAGCTTCCCCATCCTCACCCTAAGGAGATATAACATGGAGAGTCATTCAAACGATTGCATGCTCCTCTACCACACTATAAATGTGAGAATATGTAAGATCAAACAATGTTTAAACCCTATGAGACTTCTTTATTATGGCTACAAGCAAATCTAAGATGACAAAGATGCAGATTCTTTTACCACACTGTGGCTTACAACGGGATATTTAATAATTATATCAGCAAAATGGATGTTTCTCCAATTGTACAACAGTTTTATTAGTCCCAGTCAGTTCAGTGGGATGTTTTTTCATACCAACTTTGATACATAATCTAATACAACAATGAGATCATGATATGTACCTCTGTTCCTCTGGGCCCAGGTTGACCTCTCACCCCCGGAAAGCCTGAGGTGCCACGTTCACCCCTCTGTCCCTGACGACCCTGGATTCCTGCAGCACCTCGTGGGCCCTAAGGGAACAATAAGTTCAGAGGTTTAGTTATATGAAAGGTGCCTTATGGGGTTAAGTGACATACCATTGAAAACTAAGGAAACATAAGCACTAACACTGCAGAATCACTGTCATTAGATAAAACTCCTGTTCAAGACTACATAATACCCAAAATATATTGATATGTAATTAGAGAGTTCAGCAAAACATTTATGTAGTTTAATTGTACAGTTGATCACCAATCACCAATGCCTTCCTCTTACTCTGTCACCTTTGGGTCCAGCCTCTCCATGGTCACCATCCCTTCCTCTGAAGCCCTACACATAAACAGGACAATACATCTTTAGTAGGTGTCACATGGTTTTTTATGCTGACTGAGCTTGAAATCACTTTCAGCTCTATTCCGTTCAACTTGTCTTTAACCCCCTAAAAGAGACTGACATTTAAAAGGACACAGTTTTAAATTAAAGCTGCAATTATTTCATATTTTACTTATTTATTATTAAAACAAAATGCATTGTAGTGGTCACTCTCATCAGTGTTTCAGCTGTTTTAGGGAAAAAGCTCTGAAAACCCCACTGTGCTCTTCTGATTACCCTGCCATTGTGACACTGTCGGCTAAAAAGCTGAACTTATTTCCTGGACAAACATAATGACTGACAGATGTATGGTAAAGTGTTTGTATTACTGGGACCTTGACACTGCCCCTCGTCTCCATTATCATTACTGTGCAGACTCTGGTTCCATAACATCACCAGCAGCGCTCGATATTGTGGGTACATTTTGGGACAAAGTGGAAACGTCCTTTTATACAGTGACTGACACCAGACCGTTATTTAATAACTAATATTGTATTAATGTTGTGTTCACGCACACACACATCTGTGATCTATCCCGCACAACCACCCACAACCACCCCACATGCATTCTTGTGGTGGTGGGGTTTATTTAATCCACTTCATCCATACATAGTTCTCCTAGCATAACTACCTAAAAGTTTGCCAACATGTTTGCCATAAGTTATCTATAAAGTGACAGGACACCAACAAATTTAGTTGACCTGCCTCTTGTGAAGAAAACTAGCGTTAATGATCATTAAGTTCAATCCTAAATGTTTATATTGACATTAAGTATTGAAAACAGAAAACTCACTACTTACTGTGGCACCTGGATATCCTTTTGGACCAGGACTTCCAAACATCCCCTAAAAGAGCAAACAGAGCATCCTGAATCCTCAAATATGAACATGCATTCACTGTCTGGAAAATATCTCTTATTTCTTACATATTAAAGGTTTGCTTACTGCGTATACTGTTGGAAATCAAATCTACTGTATTTTGCTTTATTTAACTAGAGGGTGGTTTGAATATATATATATATATAGCTTTACATATGGAGAACAAAAATAAAACTCTGGGATTTTTCATGGGCCTTTCAGAAGAGCCAGATGTTTGAACAGTGGGGGGGAAACAGCAGCTGGCAGCATATTGCAAAGGAAGGCAAAGTGGGTTTCAGCGTGTATCAAACAAAATAGTGACTCAGTCAGATGTGAGCCAGGTGTGAGAGAGACAGTCTTCATTAATACTTCACAAGTCATAACTCGTGCAAGATACTGAAGCTCTCGAGGGAATGTTCCATTCAGATTATCTACACATATTTATAATTGACTGAAATACACTCTGTAGCAGGTAAGTATGGACGATGACCGTCACCAAATCAGCAAGAGATCTCTGAGGATACCAAAGCAAGACAAGTCACCTAGAAGTGAACTCACAGGCAACTAGCCTGTGAGTTTTAGTTTTTACCGCTTGTTTTAAAAGCCTTGAACAGCCAGGCTCCTGCTTGTATCTGCAATCGGCCAACCCTTTATGAGCATGATCGCTAGCTGAGGTCCTCCAACAGGGCTCTGTACTAACAAATCACAACCTGTCATTGAAGATGACGGGCTTTTGCTGTTCAGACCCCAGCTGTGGAACTCCCAGCCTGGAGATCTTCTATTACTCTATCTCTTCCTAGGGCTTATTTATATTGTTTGGCAAAATAAGAAGTTATTATTTATTGATAATGATTATGACTATTATTAGCGGTGGATGAGGGGATAGATTGGTCATCCTCTAACCAGAAGGTCTTGAAGACAACTCAGTCTTCAAGACTAGAAAAGCGCTATAATACCATTTTTATAGAAGTAGACTACAACTCAGACTGCACAGTCAAAGAAATACACAAACAAAAAGGCTATTTTGAACTAAATTTGATTAAGTTGAATATCGAACTGAATACATTATTATTTTAATTTACCATGGGCCCTTCAATGCCAGGTGATCCTGTTTTCCCCATAGGTCCTATTTCACCCTGTCGGAGAGAACAACAGTGTCAGTGTCATAAGTTGAAACACAGTGAATAAACACATCAGGATTGTTGTCTTAAAACTCACCATCTCGCCTTTTGGACCAGAGGGGCCACCATTGCCTGATTGACCCTGATAAAAAACATATAAATTAAAATAAATAAATACAATTTCAAACTTTATAATAATTTGAAGCATGGCAGGACCATATTGGGTCATTGTCTTCCGACAGTTGAAACGTGACATAACAACATCCAGTTTGATCACATCATGTAATTGGATCAGTCTACACAGTAGAAAACTACACAAATTTACCTGAGTCCCTTGAGGTCCATGTGGGCCTGTCGCTCCTGCTAATCCTGACGGTCCCTGTCAGAGATGACATAAGATCAAATGATTACGCTTCTACTTTGATCCTGCATCTTTAATCAATATCAGAACTGTATGTAATTTCTAATATGTGGAAGACCTACATGTGGGCCTTTACGACCTCGTGGACCAGTTGGACCTTGATCCCCCTGTACAGAACAAACACGAAACATACACCTTCATATCTGATTTGTACTGACGTAACCTAAACATATTTAAAAGAATATGGTGAAGCCTGCCCATATGAACTCACCTCAAACCCATCAACTCCAGGTGGCCCTATACCACCTGTGGTCCCGGGTGCACCCTAGAAGAATTCCCAATGGACATTAGTGTTGCTTATCAAAAGCCTGTCAGTAGCAGCATTGTGAAACACTCTTAACTGCTCACCACTGCTCCTGGAGGACCCATCATTTCATCATGTCCAGAGTCTCCCTGAGGTGAAGGAGAAATGGTGCATGTTGTGTAATTTCAGTGAGGGGGTTGAGGACTGTATGACTAATAAAGAATATCACATGCTCTACCTGTGGTCCTGGAGGTCCAGGTAGCCCTTGAGTGCCTATTTTACCTAAAGGACCCTAGATATGAACAAACTGCAGTCAGATGAGACAAAACACAGTGTAGTTGATTTAAAAATTATATTTGGGGAGTATTGTGCAAAATCAAAAACACTGAGTCTTTTAATCGATATCCTGAGCATTCATTCTATAAAATGGGTCAAACAAGGCATTTGAAGATTGCACCTTAAGCTTGAAGACACTTTGATGTAACACTATGGACCAAACAAGGAATTGATTAATCAACACAATAATCTACAGTTTAAATATAGAATAATTATTTGTTGCAATTATATACTGCAGTGTTGCATAGAAATGAAAAATCCCAGCATGTAAACTGTTCCTTATAATAAGGGTATCAAACATTGTGTTGAACACTAGCTTTGGTCAAAATGATAGCATTTTATTTTAAACTTTAGAGGATATTCCAAAGATAACAAAGATGCCAATCGATCAGGCTGAAAGAATATTTCCATTTAGTCATGAGAAATTTGGTGCCTTAGATTTAAATGTTTCACCCAGTGTAAACACCAAATGGAGCTGATATAAGTTGACACACAATGTATATGTGATACTGGAGAAAACCTGTTTTTGGGTTAAGAGTAACCACTTATCTGTGGATATGGCTTTTAGATGAAAATGTCTTTTGTCCGATTATTATTACTGTAGGCAATAAAAGGCACAGTTTGGCACGGGCCACTATGACATCCACAAGAATGGGTGTTGACAGAGTACTGTAGGACTCCATCTTACAGATCCTTGACCTGATGAAGCTTTCATTAGTTCTCTCCAAGACTCATAAATGCAATTTAGAATTGAGACTTTCTGATAAAAGTTAAAAATTCTCAACTATGACAGGTAAACTGATGTTACTGTTGAATGTCCATTTATATATAGTTACTACTATAGTAAAGTAGTTGTCAGTCTTACAGGAGGTCCAACAGGTCCATCTTCTCCTGGTTCCCCTTTATATCCCTGGAAGACACACAAACAACATGCAGAGGAAAGTAACTGGTCAATATTTCCAACTACTCAGTTATCAATATATTCTTATCAAGTAAAAAAACATTATTATTGTTATTTAAGATTAGTTGCTTTGTATTAAGGAAGATTACAGGTGATAAGATCAATGCAGACCAAGATGCGGTGGTGGTGGTACACAGTATTCACTGATTAACTCAACTGGATTGAATCTATACTGAAGATAAAACGAATGTTTCCCTTTAATAATAGATACATTATATATTAAATTAAATTATATAATAAATAGACAGTAGCAGCAGAGGTAGTTGTTGCGACAGCACTGGCAGTAATAGTTTCCAATACTATTCTATCATATACTATTCGGTTATTTACTATTTCAAAATCTATTTTTTAAACTGACCTTTGCCCCAGTTCTCCCTCTGTCTCCACATGGTCCAGGCTCCCCAGTTAAACCCTGCAGAACACAAACAGAAACCAAAAGTTTATTCAGTTCATAGCCAGAATAAGCAGTGCAGTAAGATGCTCACTGAGCAGCAGTTGGGGAATTCAGTACCTTGTTGCAAATGGTATCTATATTCGGACCTAAAACTGATTTTTCTTTATGGATTATCTGCACAATTGGGAAACGGTGCATTTGTCTATTTACAACACTAAACATAAACGTGCCAGACTTGGGTGCATATCAATATATTGTCATTTATGTAGCACAGGTCCCTCTCTAATGCACTTCAGTCGAAGTGATGGGCTGTAGTTGAGGCTTCAGCTGCTCGAGCTAGAAAAATCAAGTGGATATCTTACAAGGTCACAGCCTTTTTAGTACCTGATTCGCTCTTTGTGTTACCATCATTACACTGCAGCAGCAACAAGGAAACAAAATCTGAATTGAAGGAAGATTCTCCTTACTTGATTCCCTCAGCCAGCTGAAGTCTGGCACAGTGATAACAATCAGCAAAACATCACTGTTCATTACATTACAATACATTACATTTCACTTAGCTGACTCTTTTATCCAAAGCGACTTATAATAATTGCATTCAACCATGAAGTCACCAACTCATGTGTAGACCATGCCAACAAAGTGAACAAACAACAAACAAACTCACAAATGTCAACGAAAACATAACCTCCTTGGCAATTATAAAGCAATAATGTTTAACAGTCAAATGTTCATTGGTAATATGGAATATTATGATGACACAAAATCTGTGTAAATACTTATTACCTTACACATGGCCCAGAAAGTCACTCAACTTCCTGCTTTACTTTGACACTCACGCCTGTTTCCTTTAGGTAACTTCACTCCTGCCCTCATGTGTGTGTGTGTGTGTGTGTGTGTGTGTGTGTGTGTGTGTGTGTGTGTGTGTGTGTGTGTGTGTGTGTGTCTCAAGTATAACCTCCCCCTCCCTAATATGTTACACCTGTGTCTACTTCAGTTAGATTATATTGTCAGTGTTCTCCCCTGTCCAGTGCCAGTTGGTCATTGAACACATGAAGCCTGGGTTTAAGCTACTGACTGCAACATCCCCATGTTATCTCTCTATTGTCACTCATTAAATAAAAGGGATAAAATGTGCACATATAACATTAAAAATAATAACAATGACAACATGCAATTTAATGTCAAACTAATGTTTTACAAGGAGTACATTAGTGTACTGATGGATAGAATGGGGCATGTTATTTTTTCCCACATCCCAGCAGCACATGACAAACAATCCTGTGAACTGATTATTATGCCTTATTTTCTTTCCCAGAATTGAGTTAAGTCATTGCTGGACAGAATATTTAGGCAGCCAGTGGTTTACCAGGGACATACACTGACTAACACTCACTCACATTGACATTTAATTTCATAGTTGATTCAGCTAAAACGCTCACCTCATCACCTTTCTCTCCTGGTAAAACCCCTTCTCCCTTAAAACCTCTGGGACCCTGAAAAGAATGAATGACAACATGTTAAACGGTACAGGCTAATCGTTGGCACTGACATTCTCTAAACCTGGGTACTGCTAGTTTGCACCTGGAGCCCAGGAAGTCCTGGTGGCCCACAACTCCCATCCACTCCTTGACTGCCACTCCTGCCCACACTCCCTGGCTTGCCAGGGGCGCCCCTTGGCCCAGAGTCGCCCTAATTCACACAAACAAATCACATGATGTCAGGACACCAGGTATAATGCAGCTGCTAGTGTTGCAGAAATGTTCTTCAGTTTCAACATTTACCATGTGTCCTCTCTGTCCGGGCATTCCTCTGTCCCCTGGGTCACCAGGACTACCCTTAGTGATGAATGGATTTTGATAGCAACATTAATACTACACACATTTTCATAACAATAACAGGAAGGAGGGTAAAAATACTGAAAAAAACCCTGATATATACTATTCCTTAATGAATTATTTAGGCACAATGGCTGTCTAACTCACTGGAAGGCCAGGTTTCCCTATCTCACCCGTGGGACCAGGTGGGCCAGGCTTCACCTTTGGAGCAAAAGAAATACAAATCAGTGACTTACTCTGATTGAGCAACTCAAAACTAAAACCTGAGCTACTCACCGGCCAGCCAGCTCTGAGCATTTGAGCAAAGGATGATCTCTGTAAAAACAAGAACAAAATTGACAGTTATATACACCTGTCTGTATCATGGCCTCCTTTAAAGATTCATTTGTAGTTAAGGTGGAAAAATCTATAGTGATACTTTACTATAAAATAGAATGTGAACAAAAGTCTACACTGTGCAAACAGCTCTGTGTGGCTGTTAAAATGGTAAATGGTTTGTATTTATATAACCCCCTTTCTAGTCTTGATGAGCACTCAAAGCGCTTTACAGTATACAGTTTTTTTTTCTTTCTATGAGGGCTAATTCTCTACCCCTCAAATTTCACTTTGGGCATTTCGGATGCACCTACTGCTGTTTTCTGTTGAAGTCTTCTTTGATTTAGGTTAATAAGATGAGAGAGCCGTCTATTCCGACTTTAAGTCCCCACATGACCCAACAGTATATTACAGTATGAATGCACCTTAGAAGAAAACCAAGCAGCAAGAGCTGTGAATGATCACACTACTTGAACACAGTTGGTTGTTTGGCCTTTCACACCTCATGTCTTGTACCACTTGAGGCTGCAGATGAATCCAAAAGACATGAGTGTGTGACAAAGTGTTGAGAGCTCTAGATAGTGCTATAATGGTTATTAAATGACACAGCATAGAGCTTGTGGTCACCACACTCTAAGAGCCAGAAGAGTGTCAATCAATTCTGGAACACAAGATTGCTTCTAGTTTATTCCACCACCCAGGTCTGCTGCTGCAGGAGGTATTTGTCTTGGCAATGGTGCTGCAGCGGAGATACGGGTGGAGGCCGGCCAAGCCTGTCAAGGTCAAGCTCAGACTGGACCTCCCTCACTGTGAGTCTCACTGTGTCTCTGTGGACGCAGCAGTCAGAGCCTCCGGTGTGTTCTGAGAGCGCAGCAACACTGAGGCCTTTCACAGCCACCTCGACCCTGCTTGTTTCTCTGGCCTAATGCAGGGCCTGATCCAGGCATGAGGTCTGGATTTGCTCCAGTTACAATACATCAGCTTTCATTATAGACAGTGCGAGCACAGTGCGCTGTAAAGGCCTGAGCTGGGTGATCCACAAATTGTCAACAGACTTGGAGAGGATTACTCAGCCTAGCCTGAAATACAGGCTCATTTCTCTCCATGTGATCATCATCTATAAAAAAAATCACTGGCACCGCATTTGCATTTTAGAGTTCATATTACTGACTTTATTCTTACATATTCAGATCCTCACTTATATTACAGGGTAAATCCAGTTCATTTCATTTTGCAGTTAATCTCATCAGTTGGAGTGTACAGAATTATTGGTTCTACTTTGAACATTTAGTGTGCCCACACAGTTTTCCTGAGCACTGACAGATTTTCCCCTTTAAATCTCAGTATGAGGTTAAGATAATCTGGATTAACTGTCAGTTTGTCTGTTTGCCTGATCCCTTCAAGACTTGTAGTGATGTCACCATTTCATCAGACCTCAGTAGTTATTAGTTAGTCAGAGGTTTGATCCCTGACCCCAGTCTGCTTGCACCAGTGACCTTGCCGCCGGCGGCTTTGTCGCCAGTGTGTGAACAAGGTGTAAAAGAAAAAGCACTGTAGAAGCATATGAATGTGTCTGTATGGCCCTGGTCATATCAGATTTTATACCAATGATCACACATATTTTTGGTAAATCTAAATAGGCAGAGGTAAAGATCATGTTTCTAATCTTAGCGGTTACAAAAGTTAATGCATTACTAGACTATAAATGTAATTTTATACAAGTTCTCGATTGTCCTGATTATTTGCAGAAATATCTTTGAAACTAAAAATAACAAAACAAAAAATAAAACACACACACACACACACACACGCACAATGACATTAGAAGCCAGAAATAGACACAGTGTGAGGACAACACAATAGAATGTTAGTCATGATTATGAACAGTATGGTCCATATCCTTGTGTGGGTGTTAACATTTAAACGTACCCTAAAAGCCATCCAGTCGTCCTCAGAGTTCCGCCATAAGTAAAGTGTGGGAAGTCCTGGAGGTCCCAGAGGCCCTGGTTCCCCTCTCCTCCCATCCAGGCCTGGAATACCTTGAGAGCCCTGATAAAGGATTGTTAATGACATGTGACAAATTTCAAGAATAGAAAAATTATATAAGAGATCAGTCTCTCAAAGTTAAATTTGAGGTTAAATCAATCAAGTGAAATTCAAGAACCACATGGGTGATTTTACACATTTTTGCTTTGCTGATTCAAATAAATGTTTTGTGTTTTGTTTGGTTTGCTTAGGATGGTGTGACAACTGTGTTCCAAACTCTTGCCAAACACATGACCAACCACCATTAACACACACTAACAGGCTATTAGGAGCTGCCATGTTTTTGTCCTGTGTGTGTACCAATGTTATGTACAGTGAATGAATGAATGAATGAATAGTAAAAAAATAACCTCTTTCATGAAGCAGCTTTACTGAATTGGGATTAACTGTACTGAGTAACACGTGAGTGATTTACTCAGCTTATCCAGTTAAACCGGGAACAGGTTACATGGCTTCTCATCTGATCATATTTTCATTATGTTTGCTTGAAGAAAGAAATCAAAATGTGCTCATGCACATCTCACCTTGTCACCCTTTAATCCGACATAGCCTTCTCTCCCAGCACATCCCTGTAGGAACAATATGACATTGAACTATTTTTATCATGTATACAGCTCATTGGTAACAACTGGCCGGCCTGTTGTCTGGCATCATAGTGTGACGATCTCACAAAGTAAAGGTCACTGTGGTTTCTTCAAGACGATATTAATGCAATGTGTTTTGAAAAAATCTTTGTACCCTCTAATTTTACGAGTGGAATAAAACCCCAGAATGAGTCACTTTCCCATGGGTTGATGCAACCACACTGTTTGCACAGAATAACCATAACCTCCACTTACAACCAAAATACAGGCCTGTTGACGAGGTAATTTGAGGAACTACATAAGCCACTCAGGGAAAAGATAGTTCATTCTGCTGATGATGTTCTAGTGCCACCAGTGAAACACAGGTTATATCTGTTCTAGAGGTTTCATAAAGTGAACTTGAGCAGCGTAACCCAAAGTGTGGTTTCCAGCTCCCTGGGAGCTCTTGAAAAGCTCAAAGAAATAGTATAGTTCTGGAGAATATGTTTATTTACTTTTTTCCAATGGTGAAATGAGAAGATCTATATCAGTAGCTATGAATTTAATAACCTTCGATTTTTCACTATCTGAATATATGCCCCTAATAAAAAACTCATTTTCTAGATGTCTACCTGATAGTGCTGTAGCTAAATTTAAGGAAATAATTCCGATTACATTTAAACCCGTATTATCCGTCGACATAAACAACAAATTCTTTAAAAACCCGAGCTCTATTGAGATTGACCACCCCGTAGAAAGCTCTGCAGACTCATTACGATTAACATTAGACTCAATAGCGCCTCTAAAAAAGAAATGTGTAAAACATAGTAAATTAGCTCCGTGGTATAATTCCAAGACACATGAGTTGAAACAAATATCAAGAAAACTAGAAAGGAAGTGGCGCTCCAGCAACAGTGTTGAAAATCTCCTAGACTGGAAGAGTAGTGTTACAGAATATAAAAAGGCTCTCCACAAAGCAAGAGCTGCCTATTATTCAAAACTAATAGAAGAGAATAAAAACAACCCCAGGTTTCTCTTCAGCACTGTAGCCAGGCTGACGGAGAGTCACACCTCCACCGAACCCAGTATTCCTCGATCCCTAAATAGCAATATCTTTATGACCTTTTTTAATGATAAAATTCTAACTATTAGAAATAAAATCAATCATCTCCTGCCCTCAATTGGCACTAATACCCTCCCAACAATAGAGATCTCAGAAACGGCTGAGAATCCTTCCCATTATTTAGACAGCTTCTCTCTGATCACCCGTGATCAGTTTACCAAAATAGTCTCAGGTTCTAAACCAACAACCTGTATTTTAGATCCGATTCCAACTAAATTACTTAAAGAAATTCTGCCCCTAATAGATAATTCGTTACTTAACACAATCAATCTGTCATTATCATCAGGTTATGTACCACAGTCTTTTAAAATAGCTGTAATCAAACCCCTACTCAAAAAACCCACCCTAGACCCAGAGGTTTTAGCAAATTACAGGCCAATATCTAATCTCCCCTTCCTATCTAAAATCTTAGAAAAAGTTGTAGCCAATCAGCTGTGTGAGTTTCTCCAGGAAAATAATATATATGAAGACTTTCAGTCTGGGTTTAGAACCAATCATAGCACAGAGACAGCCCTGGCAAAAGTCACTAATGACCTTCTAATAGCTTCAGATCAGGGACTTGTGTCTGTCCTCGTTCTGTTAGATCTCAGTGCAGCATTCGACACAATTGACCATCAAATTTTATTAGAGAGACTAAAACAGTTAATTAACATTAAAGGAACGGCCTTAAACTGGTTTAAATCTTATTTTGCTGATCGCTCCCAATTCGTTCAAATCAATGATGAGTCATCGGTGCGCACCAAAGTTAACCATGGTGTCCCACAGGGGTCTGTGCTCGGCCCAATTTTATTCTCATTATATATGCTTCCACTAGGAAACCTTATCAGGACACACTCGGTAAATTTTCACTGTTATGCGGATGACACCCAGTTATATTTGTCAATAAAACCTGATCAAAGTAATCAATTAACTAAACTTCGAGCATGTCTCAAGGACATAAAAACCTGGATGACCCGCAATTTTCTCTTATTAAACTCAGATAAAACAGAGGTTATAATACTCGGCCCTAAACACCTTAGAGATACATTATCTAATGATATAGCTGCGCTAGATGACATTGCCCTTGCTTCCAATGACACAGTCAGGAACTTGGGAGTGATCTTCGTGTCCTGACGAGAACTAAGAAAAGAGAGCACATTTCTCCAGTATTAGCATCGCTACACTGGCTTCCTGTTAAATCTAGAATAGAATTTAAAATTATCCTCCTCACCTTCAAGGCCCTTAATGATATGGCACCTCTTTACCTTAAAGAGATGTTAGTACCATATCAACCTACTAGAGCACTCCGATCCCAGAACTCAGGTTTACTTGTTGTCCCTAAAGTCTCTAAAAGTAGAGTAGGAGCCAGAGCTTTTAGCCATCAAGCCCCACTGCTGTGGAATAATCTCTCACTTTCAGTTAGGGAAGCAGACACGCTCTGTTCGTTTAAAAGTAGACTCAAAACCTTCCTTTTTTATAAAGCTTATAGTTAGAGCTAATTAGTGCGATGTTCCAAATTTGATTAAATGGCAAAAACCCCTGATGATGCTAAGACGCACAGGGAATTTATGACACAAGACACACGGAGCTTCTCTTTCCTGCTTCTCCTTCCTTTTTCTCCATATTTATCACATCAAGATAATTCTTATCTGATCAGTACATGTTACTAACTTGACCCCTTTTCCCGGAGTTTCTGTGCCTTAGCGCCCGCGGATGCAGGGCCACAGCTGTGGCCGCACCATGGATTATGATTGTGGATCGCGTGTCGGAGGTCGCAATGGTGGATCCAGTTCGGTGGATTCTGTATCGTGCCAGCTGATCGTCGTTGTAATGGAGGATCCTTTGTCGCGTTGGCATCGGATGATGAGGGACCACGACCGAGGCGGCAGCTGATAATGGATTCTAACTGGCGGCGGTGGACAATGACTGTGGATTACAGTGGATCTCATCCTGATGCTGGATCGTGGTCTTGCTGGCTGCTGGCCAGAGACTGTGATTGCAGCGGGACTGCCTGACACATAGTATTGAAAAATGTTTAGCCTCATGGATGCTGCTAAAAATCCTGATGATGTTTTCTTACACCTGACATCTATTGCACTTCTGTCCGTCCTGAGAGAGGGATCCCTCACATGTGGCTCTCTCTGAGGTTTCTACATATTTTTACCTGTGAAAAGGGTTTTTAGTAGTTTTTCCTTACTCTTTTAAGGACAGAGGATGTCACACAATGTTAAAGCCCCATGAGACGAATTGTTATTTGTGAATGTGGGCTATACAAATAAAACTTGATTGATTGATTGATGAATAAGAGTAATGACAGGTTGCCAGGTTTGATACAGGGAACTCCACCATGACCTCTGTGTCTATTGACTATCTAACAAATCACAGTAGCTGGAGAGACCGCGCTGCACAGCCTGATGTTCTTAAAGAAAAGGTACAGAACATAATTCTCATAAATCAGTGATTTTCATAAAGGATGCTGGTAGATTTTCTTTAAACTTTAGACGGAACCAGGTTGCCTCACACTTTCTCACAGTCTTTGTGCAGAGCTAGGCTAACTACATCATGTCTCCAGCTCTGTATTTAAAATCTTGCTATCCCATAAAATTAATAAATATATATTGTTGAACAATTGGCTTATTTATCTTGATCTGAGGCCCTGTTAAACTTATGATTTGAGCAATACTACACTTCACTCCAGTTGTCATCACAGTGAGTTATGAATGGAAATAGAGATCTTGTGTGTCATTTAAGGTTAGTTCAGATTAGTTCAAATTCATCAAGGTTAGTTTAAAAAAGATTTTAAAAATGATATTATACTGTTTCCAATGCCCCACTTACTTAATATGAAGGGACACGATTCTCGTCCAGAAATCTCTATGTTGTAATGATCCAAACCGACACTGAATGTATTCAAGTTAACAGACATCACACTGTTGCACAGGATGCCATGTCTGCTGTGTTGGCTTTATATATATTTTTAACTCACTTATAATTTACTATTTATATCATCACTGGTTGGTGTTTAAGTTTCTAGTTCTGTTACCTTTGTTTCTCTTACACCACTGAATTAGAACCACAACTGGTGGCTTCTACTACCAATTCAATCTGATACATTTCATATCTGACTGTAAGCTATTGCTGAGTCAACCAGCCAGAACATGTAGCACCTCTCTATGTCTCGCCGGTCTGTCAACAGCTGTATATCACTTTTTTCTTTCTAACCATCTTCTCTAATCATAACGTTACCACACTGAAGAAGCCCCCTCTCTGAAACTGTTCCATCTGCTCTGCTGTGAGCTCCCTGTCATATTATTATTAATTAATTAATTAACCTCCCTGTCATATTAATGTACCAACCACTACCAAAGACCCCAGATAACTATGTCCTCTTCATCTTTTGCAAAGGATCTTTTGCTGGAAGTATTTTGCTTTGTTTTACAGTTCTACATAACGACCCAGACACATGGGGTTGCTGAGCTGAAAAGTGCACTGTGATAATTTAAGTGGCTCATTAAGGATCTCCTCTATCTCCTCTGCTCATCTGGCCTGAGACCGGAAGAAGCCAGTTGCAGCTCTGGCGGATGTCCCCTGCTGAGGTGCAGTGTGTAGAATTTAGTGACATCTAGTGGTATAGTTGCATGTCGCAGTCACAGCTGAATACTCCTCACCTCATCCTCCCCTCCCCAACATGAAAGAGAACCTGTGCTAGCCTTCAGTTATCATAATAATTCAAAAGGTATTTAGTAAGTCTAATCTGGACTACTGTAAAAAACATGGTGACCTCCTTAAAGACGACTTACTCCCGATATACATAAAAAGTATTAAAATATAAAGGACATATTCTAGGCTAAAGCAAACAACTATTAGTAAAATTTTGATTATTACACATATTTTATATTCAATTTCTGCCAATAGATCCGTTTCACCTAAATCTTTTCATTGAACCTTTAAGTTAATTTCCAGTTATACCAGGCAGTATTAATACTCTGATCAAACATCAGTCCTCGCACATACTTACACCAAATCAACAATCAATTGCTGTATTGTATCCGCAAATATTGCATGACAAATTCTATGATAAAGAGATGCTTACTCTCCTTCCTTGTGGTCCAGTTGGCCCAGAGAGACCTTTATGGATTCGGTAGATTCTCTGGTCAGATCCATAAATGAGGTCCCCAGAAGGTGCAGATGGATTGGACCCCATGTGCTGCAGACTGGAATGCTTCCCTTCCTCAATGCTTCTTAAATGAGGAAATGGTCTGTTTGACTCCCAATGTCCTTTTGGTGCCATTGATAGTATCAGATTATTGTACATCACTGAGGTAACATTGTTCGATTTGACCTCAGACGTTTGTATCGTTGAATCAGGTGAGGTTAAGGCTGTATCCACTGCACTTTGTTGGATGATATTTTCATCTGATGTCCAGATGCTTGGAGAGGATTTAATGCCCTGAACTCTCCTAACATCTTCAGTGTTAGCTGTCCACACAATGTGAGGTTGGCTTTGGTCAGCAGCATCTTGATTGTCGGAGTCTGCAGGGTTTCTCTCTGACAGGTAATCCTGAGAAAAGACGGACAAAAGAATCAGCATTAACACAGTTGTGTCTCCAATACCATCATGTCAAATTCTGCTGCTACTGAGAAAATGTTAAAGTTGTAACACGTTACACAAGCTAAAGAAAAAAAATTATACATTTGCTATCTAGTAATTCCAGAAATGTCTCTGTCAGTCCGTCCATATCTTGGGAAGCTTTCCTCTTTTCTGTTTCACACTTTTCATGTGGATTGTTAAAAGCCCAAGGAAGAGCAATGCAAATGCAATTTTATGGGATTTAGATATGCAATATGTCTAATATTAATAAACCTTAAATAAACTGGGGAGCAGCGCTCTGTAGCAGCAGCTAGGACTCACCAATGTAACTGACATTGTTGATCAGGACAATAGTGCATTCATGACAATCGAAGCATACACAACAACTGCGTCAAGCATCACTAAACAGATGAGCAGTTCTTTGTGCAACAGCGGTGCTCTCGGGTTTTTTGAACTGATTCCAGACGGAATGTCGGGGATTGTGGACACATGTTATTTCTGTTGTTTTAATACGTCTGGAGAATCTGTCACTTTGGCTGCAACGCCTTACCCCTGAGTGTTTTGTGGACTCAAACACCTCACTCACCCCTCCATCAGCATAGTGGTGAATAGATAATGAGTGAATTTTCATTCAAGTAGTTCCTGGTTAAAAGCAGAAGTTCAAAGTATAATGTAGAAAGTGAATTAATAGAATCTGAACTGAACTGAACTCTGCTAGCATTATGCATTTCAAAGCAGGACACCAATACAAGTCTGGAGCCGATAGACTTTGAAGAACACCTGATACAAAAGTGAGAAGATAGCGATGCTCTGCTGAGTGAACAGGCGGCATAATACAGAGACAGATTCCCCTTTTTATCAGAGCACAATGCTCCTTTATCCTACACAAGCTCACATTGTTACTACAGCTCGCTCTGCCAGCAAAACACTTGGTAACTCTACACCTGAAGCTATTTGTCCAGCTAATTTTCCGCCACACTGCTCATCACCATTGCAATGACAGACTAGAACCATTGTATAATATAACTGAGAATCAAAAACTAACACCAGCAAAAAGACCATAACCACACTGAAGCTGAGGAGGCACAACATTCAAACCTACCTATGTGAATGCAGTGTTCCTGTAGATAATCCACATAGTTTTTTTCAGGTAATAATACATTTTAATCACATGAGTAATTTCGGGACAGTTTAGATACAACATAGATGATGTCCATTGATCACACTTGCTCTGACTGGTTTGGATAAAAGCCCTTAAGTCCAGCCCTAAAAAACCACAAGTCCTATGCCCACAAAGTTGGTTTCTATCCCAGAGTTACTAAGTAACAGTCTTCGCATCCAACTGGTCCAGGAAAATTAGCTGGGTGTGTTGAAGAGGAGATGAGGGTGTGGTGAGGTTACTGTCTGATTCACATCTGCTGACTGTGGAGGTCACTGAAGTTCACTGAACTCACTGTCATGTTCATGAAACCAGTTTGAAGCTGATAGAAGATGGTAAACTGTGACCATAGAGGAAGGAACATGGTCAGTAGCAGTACTCTGACTGAAACCATGGTTGATTGGTATAATATGGATGTCGACAAAACATTTCCCACATCGCCAGCAACACTCTGGACTATTGACACAAAGCAGGTTGTCTCCATGGCTTCATGCTGTTGACTCCAGATTCTGACTCAACATCTGCAGCCTCAGCAGAAATCCAGATTCATCAGACCACGCTATGTCTTCAACTGTCCAGTGTTCATGAGTCTGTGTCACTGCAGCCTCACTAATATCGAAACTTTCCCCAATTCTGATGTGGTGATGATGCTGTGAACATTGCCTGAAACTACTCTGCTGGATTTTATTCACAAATGAACAAGCAGCTTTAGGCAACAGGTGTTCTTGATAAAGTGTTGGACTTTTGGCCTTTTCACCTTTCAGGCTTCATAGATATACAAACCTGAAAAAAATGTATATCTTTAGATTGTGAGTCTAACATAGAATTAAGTGTCATGTTAGAACCTGGAGGAAATTGAGCATTAAACAGTCAGGGAGAGTCATTACTGTAGGTCTGCAGGTAACCTTTACATTATTGTTTTGTTTAGATGGATAATTTCCAGCACCAATTTCTCACATCTACTCAAACGCTTTCTCTGTAAATGCACTTTATGATTTTAACAAGATTATATCAAAATCTATACTAAGGCTTCCCCATGTATCAAAACTGAGGACATTTTTAAAACTGTTGCTTATTTGTATATTCATGACGTCATCCCAGCCTTCAGCTGGTTTCAGTGTTGACTTCTCTTTGACTCGCTGGACTGACTGAGATCTGGACAATATGAACTAAATGTTTACCTGCAGCGATGATCATATATAAATGGAGGTCCCACAATACACCAGCCTGATCAATCACAAGCTAATCTCCACTCTCATTTTGGACTGTGTCCCATCTGCTAACATGGAATAGTTGGAGTTTATAACCTATACTGCAACTGGCCACCGGGGGAGGGGGAGGGGGGGGGGGCAGACACAGTAATGACTGAGCTGGAATCTCAGCTACATTTACCTGCAAAATGATCAGTCAGAGAGAAGGTGTAAGCAACCGACTATCTTTCTAATTGTATCCCTCACACAGTGCATAGCCTCTGTTAGGGGAAGAAACTGCTGCCCCCCACCTCTGACGCTCACAGATCTAAGTAAACACAGACGGAGGTGTGCATTTCCATAGAAAGAATTAGAATTATTGCCTTCTTCAGAAAGTAGCCATGGTTTACGGTATATGGGTCTATAAGGTTCTTATTTGCAAAAAAAAATGTTTAAAAGATCTGAAAAGTTAAAAATTGCGACAAACTTGTGCAAAGTTGATGAGGAAACATAAACTGTTGGCGGCAATTTGTTTTGAAAGGACAACACTTACTCACTCTCTAAATCACATTCTGGGATGTTGCATTGGACCTTACATGGTTCAGCCATAAAGTTCATTATTGCACTTGTGCGCTGGCCGAGATCAACATAAATAAAGTATAAAAGAACCATGGCAAATTAAATGAATTAGCCTCTACATGGCAAAAACATGAGTGTGACCTTAGATACATATGAAAGTTGTTCCAGTGCAATTGTAGACTGAACATGAAACATCAACACGTCACAGAAGGGATGATGTGTGCTCACTGAAAGTCACTTTCTGATTCATTCACATCCTGCATTCCTACACTCTCTGATGTGTTATCACTGACATTCTGTCACATCACCTACAGTACATACCATATCTGTCTGTTGCCCATCCACAATCAGTCCCATGTGGAGAGAGTCCTGCAGCCAAAAGCAGCCCAGCATGAAAGATAACGTAATCCACATGTCTACAGCAGGTCCTCGATAACTGCAGCTGTGCTTGAGTCAAGCAGAGTCCAGTGCCCATATGCAGACCTGGATCTGTCAGAAGAGGAGCTGCAGCCTTTCCCCTCCTCCAGTGCTCCCTCCTTAGAGCCACACCCAGGACTCTGCTGCCACACACACTACACCACATGCTACCACACCCCACACTATTCACTCAGTCCTGAGGAGGATGGAGGCTTATCTCCTGTGCACTGCCTTAATATCAAAGCCTCACGACATACTGTTATCTCCATAAACTTTCACCACTGGCATCTCTCCACGAAAGTTAGAATGAAACCCTCCATGATTGACTGCAGGATCAACAGGTGAGGAGATACACATAGAAAGTGTGGTAAGAATGGTACTCAGAGAGTGCAAACCTGCTCCAAGGACCAACTTGGATTTAAGATCTATGAATTATTCTGAATAATCAACGAAACTGTTAAAAAATATGAGAGAAAAAAAATTCTCATCTGCACAGAGATGTGGATCAACACCAAAATTGTATGGGTTCTTTCATGACCCATATTGCATTGCATCATGTATCATGCTAATCCATCCAGTAGTTTTGGGGTAATAATGCTACCTAAAAGACATACAAAAAAATAAATGCAGAAGAAGACATCCTCTTGGAAGAGGATGAGACGAAACACCAACATCTCTATTTTAAGATTAACTTCATGAAACGTAAATATATAAAATATGACAAAAATCATTGCAAGGCATGGAAATTGAAGGGGATATAGTGACTTATACCTGAGTTATGTCCAGAAAAGTGGTTTCGCAAACCATTTTAATGTCTAAGTGAAATTGACCTCTGACCTTTGGATACAATCTTTTGTAATTTTATGGAATGAGGATTTTTTCGGACATTCCCACCTGAGCCACATTCAACCCTATTGAATGAGTTTTTTTCTTAATTCCAAGTGACCATTTTTGCCAAGGTGTTCTTGAAGAGAATTCATTGTGTTATTCAAGAGATCAAGAATAAACAAAAAACACAATGCCAGCCAGGGCTATCGCTGGCATGGAGCCATCAAAACAAATGTTTAGTTAATTTAATGGCTTTGTGTTTCTTGTTCATCTTCTTCTTGAACAACAAAAACGTGAAATTGGGAACCACTTGGCTCTTCTTGGTTCAGGTTTGGACCATGGTTGACATTTGTATACGATAAAAGACATCATGCCACTTTTGTCAATGATATAATTTATGACATAGTGACAGTAACCAGGAAGTCTGAACCAATCCTTTACATTCCCTTTTGGATTTTCAAGATGTACACCATACTCGGACTGGATGCTTCCAGAAAAGTTCACCACTTTAGCTGATGTCTAAGGGAAATAGACAATTTTCCATGATCTAAGTCTTTTATGTAATTATAGGTTTGACAGTATGAAACCAGGGCAACAATCAGCTAGTGATCTCACCATGACTAATTCGGTTAATATGGAAGAATTACAGAGGAGACCTCCAGCAGCCACTCCAAGCACGGGGAGTGGTTGGGGTCTTCACTGCTTTTAAAGACTGGGATCAGCAGTAAGAAGGAGAAGCTGTGGTCCCAACCTCCTCTCCAGTAGAGTGAGGGGATCACATGAAGCGTGGGCCTCTTCAATGAGGCTTTTAGTTCTTGACGATACTGTATATTGTGTTTAAGACTGAAAACCCTCAGCAAATAAACAGCTTGAAGTCCCACCATAAACACACACACACACACACACACGCACACACACACAGACACACCTACACACACATATACATATATATATATATATAAGAAATAACATATAAAAACCAAGCATACATACAAATATACACAGTTCAACCATAACAGAGAGGATAACCCTGTCAACACCGTTTGAATAGTCGGGACATGTGGTTTCTCATGTACCATATTAGGAGCAGAGAGGTTTTCTCAGTGAAAAGGACACTGTTGAACTCAGCAGCTGCTAACATCAGATGATTACTACTACCATCGTATGAAACTTCTTTAAACAAGAAACTCACTGAATTTAACATTGCCCACAAAGGAGTTATATCATCGAAGACATTAAAGGGATAAGGACATGAACAGAAATAGTACGACACATGGTAAAAAGGAGAACCAAAATTGACCTGTATTTGGTAGAATTAATGAATATGTATTCACTTGAATCAGAATGGTTGAGACCCTGTTTTCACTTTATCAATGCCATTATTTCTCCTTCAGAAGAAGCCATCAGGTTTAAAAAGAAGCAGAAAATGTAGTGAATCATCCACTTTCTTTTTGATTTTCCCAACGCACACAGCCACCTGAACCACTAACCTTTAGGCTCCCACCACACTGAAAAGTACACACTCTGTCAAGTGTGGAAATTTGGCAAATACTCTGTGAGGGTGGACAGGAGCAGCACTGAGGATGCAGCTAGAAGAAGAGGTCATGAATGAACAGAGGCAAGACCTCAATCCTCCCTGAAGGGGTGTTCATCAGAGACACCACATCCTTCAGCGTCTGCATAGGAATCAAATACTGGAGAACAGACAGTCTTATAACTGCTCTGCCTCCTGTTCACTGACTGTGCTTCTCTTACTGCCACCTTTGATGCAGTTCAGCTGGCACAGGGCCTTTCAGGCCATCTAAGGAACGCAATGGGGTTTGCCTCCTTGCTTGCCCAGTGACTCATTCTGTGAAATTGGAAAATGAGCCGGCCCGCTTCCTTTATTCAGTGGGTGCTATAGGCACAATCAATGCTGAAATTGGAACCATTTAAATTTGCTGTGAGTGGATCGAATCAGAAATTCCAAACAACACAGTCTCTATTTATTAGATATGTTAAAGGGCTTTCATTACCTATGAATTAATTGAATATAATTCGATCTGCCCCTTTTATAATGCATGAGTGCATTACTCTGGATTTAGAGCTTATTTATCATAAAGAAAATTATTGTTAGTCGTGACATTATCTGTTGTTTATATGTTTCTTAATATTTCTATATATTTATTTTATTTTATCTACATTTGTATGTTTATTTATATTTTCCTATTTTTTATAACTATGTTTGTATACGTTACTCCCGACTGGGGTGGGGGATCAGGTCAGTGTTGTTAACATAATTCATGTTTTCTTATTTCAGATGAAATAACATAGATACAATAATGTCTGACAGCGAGGAAGAAGCCATCAGAAGGTCAGACAGGTTAGAAACTGAATCCAGTTTATCTTGAAGGTAAAGTGAGCAAACCTCTGTGCAACTACATTGAGGCCAATTTTTTATTAAATGTCTTTAAGTGTCCATCCCGATTATTTGTTATGGATGTTTATTCAAGCTTCTAAACGTTCTGACGGTGTATAACGTGTCCATATTGGCAGACACTTGTTTCAAATGTTCCCTAATCAGTGTCTGTATTGTCCAATGGAGCAGAATATGTCTGTTCTAATTATCTAGTAATTACTGGATCCCTTGCGTTGGACCTTACACTTCACATAATGCTAACAATCATATCAATTGATAGAATTCCCTTATCCGAAATACTTGACTTTCCAAGCGCCTTCATACGCCATGCAATCTGTTTTTAATGTTATGTTTGACATATGTCTGCAAGTCTTCTTGACAACTATAAAACTGGTGCAATGCTCCCATCAACCACTTTTTTATGCTCACCGTACACACACACACACACAATCACACACACACACACACACATAGGGTTCCTCTATTTTGCATCTGAATCAAATGTACAAAACATTAGGGACAGCGAAATTATCATTTGAATCCCAGCCAGGGAATTCAGTGTTTACCTGGTTTTTACTGGAGGATGGTTGGTTGCAGGAAGGCTGATTGAGAGTGCATTGGTCTCTGGCAGTGTCTGGATCCCCCATCACAAAAGTCATCTGTCTTATAGCACCCTTAGGACACCAATGAGAAAAAAGAGTCATAGGTTAACCATATAAACCTCAGGCCCAGGAAACCACAGCTTTAACCCCCCACCCCTACCCGCTATATAGACTTGACACAAGGTCAAGAGGGCCAGGTGAGGACATAGATCAATACCTGTGCAAACAAGTGGTAGGAAGACATACTGGTGAAAATGGTGGTACAGAGGAGATTTAAAAACTTGATATATAGATACTTTAAAAAGGGTTAATCAAGGCACACTGTAGGATGAGAATTTTCATCAGTGATGGACAAAATTAATGTTCAGTGAGTCCATATTTACGGTATATTTAATTACTTTTACTTTACTACTGATGAAGGAAGTAATGGAAACATTTTATTACGTAAAAGCCAGATATATTGGCAAACAAGAACAAAGTTCCACATTATTATTTATACTTAAATATCACTGTGTCTGAGTGATGGGCAAGTGTGTGCATTATGTGTCCTTCCTCTACATTAATCAAAGAGAGCATCCCATTTGACCAATTTTTCTTAAAAATTACATTTAAGTAATGATTAGAAATTAAAGGGACTCTTACCTTTGTTGCATTTTTACACTTTTTTTGGATAAGGTTAAATTGGTATTAATAAGGTAATGACACTCTAAAATGCAAGACAGACCCACCAGGAGTAAAAACAAACAATTATTTCACTCTCATAATATTTAGTGAAAACTTCAACCAATAAAATTCTTCGGACCGAAGGACCTTATTGGCCGACAGACCTGTCTGTTTGCTGCATGGACATGCAGGTTTTCCGTCTGCTTCTTGTGGCGCATTCGGGCCCGCGTCATCAAGGCATGTGAATGTAAATGTATATAACTTACCGAATCCATTGCTCTGGTAAACAAAAACTCACGTGCGCGCGCGGAGGCAGTAGCTTGTAAGTCTGCTTGTAAATAAAGTTTCTTCAAAAAAACACCGCGGATGGGAACGAGGGGGTGGGGCATTGGAGGAAGGCGGGATGATTTGAATGTGCTGTAATTCTCAAATGCAACAAAGGTAAGAGTCCCTTTAAGAGCAGAAATCAGATAATACAATCAAGATTCCTCTACTGCCCCCAAGTGGTGAAATCAATTCAGCCTCCAGCACAACCATCCATTAGTACACAAATATAAAGTAAATATATGGGTGGGTGCAGGTGTAACATTAAGACACACATTCCCTTACTTCAAATGGTGTCTCTGAGCCGTCCAAACTGCCTCCGATCATCAGGACGCCATTGGTGGAGATGCGCTGCCAAGGATAGGCCCAGTTCACTCTCTCCACCAAATAACAGTCCACATACACCTCCAGCCAAAGTGGAGAGACACTCAGTGCTACCCGGTGCCACTGACCATCCAACAGAGAGCCCACTGTGAACCTTCATTTGATGGAAGCAGGACAGGTTTTGTAAGAGAGGGGAGACACTCAGGATTGCTGAGATCTGGGAACATGGGACATAGCTCACTAAGATCCTGCATCCACAAGTTGCTATTTGGCTTGCTATTTATATTCTTGCCCAGAGGGCACATCACATGCTTTGGTTAATAAAAGTATAACATGTGAATATTAATCTGAGGGTCATGCATACTCGTATTCTCTGTGCTGGGTGGAGATGAAGGTGAGTGAAGAGGGGCCGAGGCGGAGCTGCAGTTGGACGTGATGCTGGGAGTTTAACAGAGTCACCACACTGCTGTCCTCCAGCTGAGAGCTGCGCAGCTCCATCAGCAAGCTGAACTCATCAGAAAACCTGCAGGAGACACACGCAGTCACAAAATGCATGCACACTGACACACATATGCTTACACATATTCAGAACCATTTCATTGAACAATATCTATGGGAAATAGAATAATATGTAGTACAAATGAAAACTAATTTTAGTTTAAATTAGAAACCATACATTTTTGTTTGACAAATTACTTGATTTTCACAAATAATTTGGAATCCGTTTTCTGGATAAAGACAAAAAGCTAACCCTTCTCATCTTTTTCTCAAACGAAAAAATAAATGTTTGAATTATTCCACTAAATGTTCCATTTTCATTCTTCTGTGTCTTACACAGACACTTGTCAGTATTTTTATGTACCTGGGTCCAAACGCCTGTTGTGTTGCCATCATCAGGCTGCCATAGAGGCCCATGTGGAGAGTGGGACACCTCTGGCTGTCCATCGATAAGGACACATTGGTGGCGCTGTTCACCATTTGAGAGAAATACTGCAACAAATCCACTTTCTCTGTTAAGAAACCAAAGAAATACTGTTTGTTACCACTGCTGTTTGATGTCAAACTAAACTAATTATAATTTCATAATATGTCTGAGGAAAATCCTGATATTTCCAATAGCTCTCTAAATTGCTAAATTATTAGCCACAAAAAATCACTAGAAGACTAATTTGGCTTCCATGTTGCTGTTGCCTAGCTGTGGGAGTTGAGTTAACCAGAACACAGAGTATACTGTGTACTATACAGTGTGTGCAGTGGGTCCACCACATTTCCTTGTTGTAAGAGCTAAAAGAAAAGCCACATTCAGCAGCCTCATTTCATTAATCTGCTCACTTCTGACCTAACTGAACTTTCGTTACATTCACTCATTTCATGGTCTGATTCCACTGCCAAGGAACGGCAGCTCTTAACAGCATTGATTCATTTCTCACAGAATGAGCTGGAGCTCAGCAGTACAGTAACAGCCATGGATAAAGGAAACACATGCGCTGTCACTGAGAAACTCCAGTGAGCAAGTCAGCAGCACTAACAATATGTTACTGTATCCACAAAGTGTGCAGCGTCAAAATTATATTCTCATGGACCTGTTGTCTCCAAATCTTCACAGACGTTCTATATCCAGACATCTTGTTTGCAAAATGCAGGCTCAGTGGTTCAGTGTTTCTCTTAAAGATACTTCAACATGCGGACAGGAGGAGCGAGGGATCGAACCACCGGTACTCTGATTACTAGACAACATGCCCTACTTTCTGAGCCATAGCCAGCCTAATGCTTATAAGTAATCATATTATAGTAAAGGATTTACATCAAGATTCAGGAATGTCACAGAAAACAATTCATCAGTTAAATTGACTCATTAAATGCAATGTCATGACTATGAATGTCTTTTTGTGTAGTAAAAGACATGTCTGCCTTTACAGTGACATCATCACTCAGTGCGATTGTCCTTCTCATCCTTCCTCCAGCATTGAGACGCCAGACACTCATGACAGCTAATCATGTGATTAAAGCTCTGCAACATTACACAGCCTCCTGTAGATTCTATATGGTTAAGGCATGCATTTAAAATTTTATACCATTATCTTTTCACCTTGATGTTTTTTTTTCCTTCTATGACCAAAATCCTTGTCAACAAACAGTTTCTGGATGGTTACTAAACTATGTAGAGTGTTTTAAATAATCATAATTCCACATCTAACTTGTAATTTCCTTAAATTCAGTCAGCAATTGCAATATGAAACAAATTAGTCAAAGTTGAGGTTGGTTCAAAGGCCAGAGTGATGAAAATATTTGAGGAGTCATTTATTGCACTATCAGAGAGAAGGACGGAGACACAGATGGAGAGGCGTCATTTCTCAAAGCACCACTGACTTGAAGTGTGCAGATGGGAGCAGAGAAACTGGCATCTTGACTCCATGTGTTGAGACAAGACGAGAGGGAAATGTGGACGTAATTGTGTCCCAGGAGCTCATCCAGACACTGACGGTTTCATGGCTACAGGGAGTCTGGGGCGGTCCGACAGCAGGGCCGCAGAGCATGTGACTGCAAAACCGTTTGTGATGGAAGATGTGATGGGAAAAAAGTGTGTCCCCAGTGTTCCTCTTCTGATTAAGTTTGTCTTATCTACAGTGGGACAGAGTCAGTAAAGTTCTTCTGTTGGAATCAAACAAAGTATATTGTGGCTATATGGTTTTGTATGAGCCAAGACTATTATATTTGTGTCTGATTGATAAAGAGACTGTTAGCGATGTATATTACACACAAATACATAAAGAAAGCCTATTTATTCCTGTTCCCTTTTCATGTTGACTATTAGGAAATGACTTTTGTCCACTGAGCAGTAGCTTTGCCTGGTATTAGAAAAAATGCAGCATATAGCTCTATTATCGACAGATTTTAGTCATATGAATCAAATTTAGTTTGAAATTGAGGAAAAATGGAAAATCAACAAGTGGTGATCCATGTTTCTGTATAAGTTGCGACAAATAAATAGGAAACACTGACAATTACTTTTGGTTCATAATGAAACTGCATCTGATCAGAGGACGTCAACTGAGTGGTAGAAGTGAGGTTGTCCTTCAATCTGACCCAGGACACATTCACGCTCACGCTTATAGACGTATGTGACCAAATGTGGTCCCAGTGATCAGATCTCAGACGAGTCTTCAAGGCGTTGTGGATGCGTTCACACCTGTAAATTAGAACTGACTTGTGATCAGATCATGTGAGCCACATGTTAATACCAGGAGGCCTTGTCCTTGTAAAACGTTTTATAAAGAGTTTTTTTTGTCTTGATGACCACTCAAAGTGAATTATAGCACAGATTTGCCATTCCCCCATCCACACACACATTCATACAGTACATATGTGTGGCACTATCTCTATCACACATCACTTATACACTGCCGGCACAGCCATCAGGTGTGCCAGGGATCAAACCACCGACCTTCTGGTTATTGGACAACCTAATCGGCCTCCTGAGCCACAGGAGGGTGAATATACCATTAAACCAGATGAGAGGACAGTGTTAAAGATGACAATAATATGTTAACTGTTTAAATTACTAACTCATGGGATCTACTGGGAAGGAGGTAGCAGGAAAAGCGACTCATCTGCTGATTTCTGCCGCCTCTCATTGTAGCTCCAAAGAAGGCTCATAGAGAAAACAACACTTCTACTTGCTGTAAAGCCAACTTGGTCAAATGTTTTTATTTTTATTATAGTTTATAATCCAGAGATTTCAAATTATACATTAATGCGAGTCCCCCCCCCCCCATACAAGCTCCTGATGTAACCATAGCAACACTTGGCACAGTATGTTTATCTAATTGATAATAGACTTTGTACATAGACTTTGTATAGTGACTGAAATGTTGTCTTCAGATCATAGATGTGTAACATCTGGGAGGCTCAGCTCTCTTAAGCTACTTTAAGACATGTAATGGACTCCAGAGATCCACTGAAGTTACTCCAGAGGTGAATGTGTGAACTCAAAGGTCCCAGTGAGAGCCTCCAGAGGTTCTGTGGACTTTCTCCAAGCTCAGACATGTTGAGTTGGAGAGATATTTACAGCTATTACTTCAGCTAAGAAAATGTTTGAATTTCCTAATGACTGTGGCTCATCTTGCATCAGTAGGTCCAACACTATGGTCCTGAGTAAATGCAGTGATTCCCTGACTTTTTCATGTAGCACCATCATCAGGTCAAAGTTTGGACGTGTCCATTCTTTGACTTGACTTGACCAAAAATCCAAAACTACCAACGTGTCAATTCGACACATTTTGTGTTTCCTGCCGGTAAACAAACTATAGCATGCTGACATGCTAAACTGAGATGATTCATATGGTAACATTTGCATGTTAACACTGTTAGTGTGAGCCAGGGTTTCTACAGCTTAGATAGCAAAAAAGTAGGCAGCAATCGCAGATAAATAGATAACAATTCTACTAGAGTAGGCTAATACACAGCAGCAGAAATAAATTATATCCTCTAACACCTTAAGGCAAGTTTTACTTAAGACTTTAAGATTTTTTAATACCAAGAAGGCTGACATTTAACACCCACTTAAGAGACAAGGGACGAGTAGAACAGAAACATCCTTCACACTTTTGATTATGTTTACAGCTTTGTGTTTCCCACTCTGCATGTGGGATTCCACTGCCTTGACTCCCATGTTGCGAAGTCTGACACTTCCTGCACAAAACAAAAACCATGCCGAGAATACATAAGCTGCTACCAGTTTCACTATGTTATACACTCTGAGAATCCCTGCCAAAAAAAACATGTGTTGTTGGTTCAGCTGCCCTTGATCTGCTCAAGGAAGAGGCATTCATTAAAGTATTATTATTATAGTATTAAACAATATTAGCCAATTATTTTGAGATTTTTAATTATCATCGCCCATTTCTTAGCATTAGACCTTTGAGAGATTGATTGTAAGTTTATAGTCAAATAATCAGTGCTGATGAGCAAATCCTGAAGCTCAGGGAACAACTGTATAGCATTGCACAAGTGCTTGAAGACTGCTTTTCTATATGAGGAGACAGAGGGAGATGTTTTCTTCTCTCGGTGCTAAACCGATCACACTCTCTCAGTGACCCCCTGTGTTTGTAGAGTAAACTGATATACCTTTCACCTCAGCAAAGAATTACCCAGGGGAATCTAAAGCTATGAGAGTTTCCTTCTTTCTTGATTAAAAATAAGTAATTTCTAATGTTTTTGCCCTAAAACTGGCAGTGTGGGTTGGTCATTTGGCATCTTTGGTGATTCGACAACATGTCAAGTGGATATTTATGGTCCCAATTGATTTCATACTTATCTCAAATGGTTTGTAAGGTCTAACCTTTTATTGTGCTTGAATTGAAATTAAGTGCCCCATCCTACATCCTGAGACAAAAAAGTCTGTATAAATATGTTAGACATTATTTAATTATATATTAATACTTTACTCGTACAAGTGCTCCTGATTGACCATAATTGCCTTTGAGCATTCAACATCAAATCGATGTGGTTAATTTCTGTCTAATTACATAATACTTACGGGTGCGGGGCGTCTGCCAAATTAATGTAATTGGGGTCCTGAAAGTTTTACACCACGAGTGGCTGGTACAGCACAAGGCTCGGTAAAAACTTCATAGAGTTTTGAAATGTCCACCTACCCACTAGAAACTGTTCTGGTATGTCAGCTGGCCAGTCCGACCATGGTGTAGAGGCTGGGGAGGTAGGAGGAGGAAACAAAGCACTTTATACCAGTCTCATTCTCCTTTTTCAAAACACACAATCAGCTTCAGAGATGGAGCTGCTCCCTCCACCCATGCCTCAGCTACCAAAGGTGAGTGACATTAATTAATGGCCATCAGCTCATCATGGGATGTCAGTGAGCTGGTTGGACGATGTGAACGGAGAGGAGAACACAGAGTCCACACATTAGCTTTCTGCCCTTTGCACTGTTCAAACGCTACATCAGATACAACAGAGCTGAAACCCCTGCTCTGTCTGCACGCCTCACATCAAGAGATGGAATTCCCTCAGGAGGGATCCCTTTATTCATTCTTTAATAGCACAAGTGTCAGCTGTTCCTGGCAGTTTCATAACTGAATGCTGGCCTGTGCTCAGCATCATGTTAAACCTACAATTGCCAATAGATAGTTACAGTGAGGGAAGGGATATGGAGGATTTGTTTCCTGGGAGGTGACACTGGACCAACTGGTGGTAAGGTGCACTGCTGCAGTTTTCTAACTGAAGGCAATGGTGCTTCATCAGTAAATAACCTAATCCCCATTACTTAACTAGCCTAGTTATACTATTATTAAACCACTCTGGAGCCAGGTTTAAACTATCTCTGAGCCTGACCCTGAATTCTGAGTACACTCACCTTGGGAGGGAACATTAAACTCATGATAAAAAAAATATAATAAAAGCAATCATTAGTGGAGCCCTGCAACTCTAAGTCACCATGGCAATGGGTATATAAAGAACAGTCAATGTTTATCTTTAATAAAAAGTTGTTAAGCATAATGGCGAGACATGGTGAAGAGAAAACTATACATTTTTACTGTAACTAACCATGAAACTCTCCCAGTTGATTACTCACAGTGACTACGATTTTTCTTTAATATTGTACATTTTTTGAATAATTAACATGGAAATTAGGCTCTATCTAATGAAATATGTGTTAAAATATATACGTTTGCAGAACAGAAAGATGAACACTTGATGAAGCCTTGTTCTTAATTCTTGTTTCATGTTGTTGACATATTAGAGCAAAAGGTTTTGGATTTTTCAATATCTGGTTTCATCACGCCAGTGCTCCATAAATCAGGCCGTGAATGATATATGAGTAGACCCGTCTATAAACAAATCTGTGGCTCTAATTTATCAACATGAAACAAGAAGTTTGAACAATCTTTCTGCAAATTTATTTCTTAAACATCCAAATGTGTATTTCTATATTTTCTTTCCACCACCAACATGTAATGGAGGCAAAATGGCCCAAACATGATATCTCTCTGTAGAAGGGAATAGCTTTCCTTAGCATATGAACATAGATCTGTGTTTTGGAAGTCATTGAGGGAACGAGGTGGTGACATGGGACACAGGGAACTACCGCACTCGCACATGTAGGCAGCAGCGGAAGCACAACGTCACTGAGTAGTTGGTTCACTCACTGTACTTATCAAACGAGCAGATGTTTCAGTGCAACAGCGGCTCTAAGCGGAGCAGCCATACGTCAGTACCACATCACGCATCTGCAAGTTCACCTTCTTAATAAAAACATATCAGCAGCTCTGTGAGGATCGATACATTGATGGAGCTATAACACACAATGGAAATTATTCGGATTGCAATTTAAATATCAAATATCAATTAGCAAATCAACGAATTACTTCTGTGATAATTAACTTGTACAATTGAGTCTATTTGATTATGTTTAAATACTTGTATGTGTCTGTATCTTACCTGAAAACTGAAAACTCCATGTTTCTCCATGAACAGACATCGCATCCACAGCAAATCCGAGCAGCATGTCAACATAAAGCAACAAAAAGTGCATTTGGTGTTTTGAAAACATATTTTTACCGATAGAAGAACAACAACACAACTACGGCAAACACTAAGATGACTTCGTTATTTATCCTCTGGTAAACTCCGGTGATTATAAATCACAGCTCCGCAGTTTCCATCCATCTGCGAGTTGATCTAATGACCGATACCTTTATTCACCAGCGTCAAGCGAGCAATACTTCACAGGGTAACTTCCGGCAAAGCTTCAAAACAAAAGCCTATTACTCTTAAACTCAATGTGCTTTCGACACATGGAAGGAAGACAGTCAGAAATATTACTATATACACGTTTACATTTGTAAATATAAAATATATCCCAGTATAATCTATATGCTTTAATATGACTCTTAGTCTTTTCCTGATCAATCTCACCTGAGCCAGTTCTCACCTGCTCTCTGGCCCTGCCCACAGGATGAAGGAGAAGATGTTTTTTTTTAGAATGTTAACATTAAAGAAGCAAATGTGCTCACATCAACAACTCTCTATAAAGATAAACACGACCAAACAAGTGAAGCTAAAACCTCCTGATGTGATTTCCCCCTGGTGGCTGGTTGCCATGCACTCTATGGTTGCAACAAAACTCACAAACCCGTTCTCCTCCATGTGGGACATGGACCAAGTTAAAGGAGTCTGTGTTGAGGTCTCCACTAGCTGTAATTTATGGAGGGATTCTTTTTTTTTTTAGTAGTTTTTCCTTACTCTTGTTGAGGGTTAAGGAAAGAGAACGTCTCACAATGTTAAAGCCCAATGAGACAAATTGTGATTTGTGAATATGGGCTACACAAATAAAATTTGATTGATTGATTGATTGATTGATTGATTTGGCATCAAAAACAGGTCAGGGTCCTCTTATATACTCATTGTATTTCTCCTTATGATTATGTTAAGGAACAGCTGCATATGTTAATGCAAAAGCATTATTGAGACCCCCGTCATAATTCACTGGTATTTATTTAGGAGACTATTCAGAGTCAAATTAGAGGTGAAATTATACATTAAAGTAGGTGTGTGGCCAGTTCATACACATGCTTTTAGCTGTGCTGTGTGATGAAGACTTCATGCTGTTGTATTTGCAGGTCTTTAATCACAGCCTCACAGACCTTCTTGATATTGAGGAGCAGTTGGGTCGCTTTTACAATCTGCTGGTCACCTTGCTGTGTCAGGGTAATATGACTGATTTAAACTTAATGACAAAAGTCACACAAAGAGTCAACAAGAATCACTCCATGTTCATGATGTCATGTGAGTCAAAGCCCTTCAAATAAAGTGTTACTAAGATCCAATGGATGGATGGATATTACCTTAATGGCCCTACGTACTGATGAGACATTAAAGTGATGAAGAGGGAGAGAAGGAAACAGAAGCTCTGTGTTATGTGGTCCCTTCAATCTGGACCTATAGCAACATAACCGAGCATAACACATGATGTATCCCCATCTAAAGAGAGTGAGCAGAGTTTCTGTTTCTGCCTCCAAAGTGGTTGTGTGAGTTTTCCACAGAGGCTTGACTGAAAGAACTACTGAGAATACGTACTGAGTCAAAAGTACATCTCAGGTCTGTGACACCCTGAGTCAACTCCAAGTCCTTAACTTAATGTTTTGTTTCCTACATTATGCATGCTTCAATAGAGTTACTATTTATTATGATATATTTACATATTTTAGACTCTCAAATAGTGTGTCTAATGTATGATGACTTGGTATAATTATTTCTTTAAAAATAGTCTGGTGACAAATCTAGAGAGATGTTGTCTTTGACCAGATGCAAACCAAGGAGATGCTGTTCTTGTTCAGCTCAGAACTCGAATCGACTTTCAAACAGATAAGGTGATATCAGCTTGTATAATTATTAAAAATGATTATCAAACTAGTTTTTTAAATTTATAATACAGTTCTGCTTTTATCTTATCAATCTTATCGAACATGTGCTCCTGTTAACACGCAATATAAGGCTATTTAATGTATTTATGATGTAAATGCTTCATTATGGTTTAGTGTGCTATACTTTTGTTTTATATAATTATATACTTTCTTTAAATGAATCTCTTACTTTTTTTGTCTTTTGTTCAAGTAAGTAAAAAGGGACAAGTCCCTGAACCACAGAGAACATCTGTGCAGAGACCTGAAGATGCTGCAGACAGATTCTCGTCTGACAGAGCTTGAGAGGATTTATCAGGAAGACTCGAGATAAAGTACACAAAATATTTTCACTGTATAAGAGGCCGTATCATTTTAACTCTTTTTTATTTCAAGGAACTTTGCTTCATACAAAATGTTAGAAACAACTGTAGAATTCAAAGTCTGGCAAAGAAACATAAAATCAGGCAAACAAACATTTCACTGAATCCCAAGACCTAAACAAAGGAATGTCCCAGCTCTGCTGCACGGGGGGAAACTCTCAACAATGATCAATACTGTAGTTAATATAAATGTGTCTTTTTAGTGAACCCCACAGTTTATACAAAATATTAAAAATCAACAACAAAATAACACATGGTATCTAAAAGTACTAAGTTTTCTACATGCACATACATTGTTAGAACATGCAAACCTCTGTATTTTATCAAAAAACAGCCACATCTATAGTAGTGGCCAATAGTATGCAGAAATAAAGAGATTGGAACGCTCCCCATGTTTGGTGGCCAATTGGTCCAGACTTGGACACAGACACTGTGGGGTCCAAACATAAGAGATCACTTTCCCAGAATGCACGGTTTCTTTTGAAGCTACACAGAGGCCATAGATTTAGATAGAAGGTTCAGGTGCTTTGAGGATTGTTCTGCCATAGTCGGACAAAACCTTTCGAGTAATGAATGGGATCTCTCTTCATCAGAATGTGTTCCTGTCATTGATGAAAAGAACGACTTTGACACTACTCAAGGTTGATTCATCAAAACCCTTTTATTACGACCTAACAAGAAACACCACCTCCCATTTTCAGCCATGGAATTTCCATTTGACATTGTCAAGGTGGGTTAATGTTATGCATGCAAATATAAGTATAAAGTTGCTGTAATCCTAAATGTTCTGTTTCATGTTTACACTTTGTGCCCTTATGTATTTTACCTTCTTTTTTTCTCTGCATTTTTTTTCAAGGCATTTTCTAGAAAACATTTGGTCACACTCATGCTGAAGCCTGAATCTGAAAAGATCAACATGAAGAAGCTACAGAATGGATGGAGAAGTGGGTTTGTCTTGTTGCATATCTGTTGTGTTGTGTCTGGCCCTTGTAGTTTATCCCCCCCCCCCCCCCCATCCTCCATCTGCTGCTGCAGATTATCCCACAGACAATCTGATGGTGACATCAGTCATGTGCACAAAGTAAAGTTGCATATAACATATATGGTTTGGTTGTGAATTCAACCCACGTATTTTTGAGCAGAGTGGTTCCAGATGTGGACACAGTCCTTACAGATGGTGAGAAGGTGTTTTTCTAGAATTCTGAGAGCTGCAGAACTTCTCCCTTCAAATTGGAAGCAGAGGTGAGTAAGGCAGCCACTGGTGGCAGCTCTGTGGATTTCAGGAATTGTTTTTTTTCATTTATCTTTAGGTAACAATCTAGTTTCTCTCAGTTTTTTATTAGAGTCTCAGTATTAAACGCAGTGTTTATATCTGATTACACATGGCAAACCTGCTTCTATTGTACTTTTAGTTCTAAAGGTTGTCCTACATTTCCTAGAATTCATTTTGACAAGCCCCAGTAAAAGGCAGTAAGTCTTTGCTTTTCATAAAAGTGTGTTTACTGACATATTAGCTGTGTCCCACTTCCTTACAACATACTGATAGTTTACAGTGTGTTTGTCGTCATCAGTACACACTGTAGTGTGTCCACCAGGAAGGATCCACTATTCCTTATACCTACATCTAACAAGTCTGTATGAAACTGTTTTACATCTGCCAACAAATGGTTTCAGAAGGATACTGTTATCAAACAAGAAATCTGTATTTTACAATTTTTTTCTTTGAGGAAGATCAACAGACCAAACTGCCAATTTGGAATGATACTTGCAGTTGAATTCAGCAGAAATAAATGTTTAGGGTATTTATTCAAGTGTTTTCATGCCCAACACCTCACAGTTGTTGTTTTTTACTTTACCTTTTTCAAATGCAGAGATATAGTACAATAATTTTCACTTTCTGAACCATTGCAAGTTGAGTTATTTTTCAACATTTTAGTTGATGTCACAAAGAAGATTTGATATTCATGAGTATGTGCTATTTGGAGCAGATCAGTGTGAACACTGTGTGAACTGAAAACCAGCTCAGATTGAATATGGTATGGATTTGGGACATAGCTAACAATGCAGGTGTGTTGTTAGTGTGTATGGAGAAGTTAGTCACTCTAAACGGTTTCCTTCTGTGTGACCTTTGAACTCCAGCACAAACTGGCAGCTCTAGAAAAACTGAACCTTTTCCATTCCCACTACAAATCCTGATGTTTTATATGAAGGAATAAGTTTGCTGTAACATTTCCTGCTTTCAATGTCCATGGTACAGTAGCTGCTGGAAATACATGGCATGACATTACAGGATCCATGTTGTTGTTTTTTGTTTTTGCCAGAAGTGAAAGAGAGAGTGAAAAAATAAGATACCAAACCATACATCAAACAGGATCAATAAATGCAAAATATATCAGATGCCTACCTATGTTAATTTTAATCCTCACACACACACGCACACGCACAGGGCCCTTCTTGACTTAAATACCAATTTGTGTCTGTGATCAGAAAGTGCACACACAGTAACACCCCCCAGTCATTAGACTTTAGCTGACACACACACGCACGCACGCACACACGCACACACACACACACACAGAACAGTCCAAAGACAGGAGCTTGTCAGGCTCCCTCTGTGACATCCTTTCCAATAAACATATAAAAAAGAGTTGGTCAGAGCAGGTGCTTGAACAGGTCTACAATCTAAACATGCACAACGTGTTACTGGCATTAATGTAACTGGATAAATATGTTTATGCAGTTTTCAGAGCATTCCAACAATGTTATTCTGGCTGCCCCACCTACATGTAGTTCTTCAAAAACAAGAAAAAGAATCAACGTTCAGAAGGAAATTTTTTCGATTCCTGTCTTTTCAGCGTACTGTAGGTTATCGTCTCTCTCCTCTCTCTCTCCTCTCTCTCCTTTCTGTACAACATGTTTTCCAGCAGAGCTACATCCAGAATGAAGCAAATATCTACTCAAGTGTGGATGCATTAGAAAACAGTTGACATTGCATCTTTTTCTACAGTATATCTAAAAGGATAGGCACTTCGTCATAAAACATCGCAAGAAACATTAGACCTGAAACGATGGCAAACCGGAAGCAGTTCACATAAAACACACACCTTTGATGTTTTTTTTTCATGTCATACAAAAAAAAATGGCTCAAAGAGAAAAGAACATCAACAAGAAAAGTTTTTATAGAAAATAAATCTGTCAGTCGGTTACTTTTGCTTCTCTCTTCAAGTTTGCAAGAAACAGGAAACAGATAAACAATCTCCGCAGCCTGTGTGACAGCAGTTCATCTGTTCCACTGACCAGAGGGAATGTCAGAAAGGATTAAGCATGATCATAGAATGGTACGGTCCTACACTAAAGAGCGTCACATCCATTTGTACGGTGTCATAATGTCTTTGAGTTTATTTATTTCCAAATATTTCACTGAAGGACTGACTGCTATTTCTCCCGTTTAAATGTCGGGAGGTCCATCACTTTGTGTTGAACCTGCCATAGCGACTCTCAAACACACTTCAGCGACTGCTAGAATCAATAGCAAAGTTTAATTTGAAAACAAGATGCTCTGCTATAAAGTATGTTGTGCTGTTGGGTGTAATGATGACGTGTCTATTGAGCAGTCTCAGTGCTGCCCTGTCTGAGTGAAGCACTGATGCAACTCCACTTCAACAACGCTGTTTGGTTCTATGTGTTAATCTGACTAGAGTGAGCAGTGTTGTCCAAATCTAACAATGAAGCTGAAGTAGTTCTAGCCCAATTAATGTTTTAGATTCTTTCAGCTTTTTGTTTTGCTTTGACAGCCTTTACTGTTCTGACTCTTATCATGTGAATAGCATTTAGCAGAAGAATACATTTTTCTCATGACTGGATGAGACCGTAGTGGAGCTAAAAGAAGCTTCGCTGCTGGAGTTTCATTCTCTGCTGATCAAAAACACGAGTCCAAATGAATGCTACTGTTGCACCGTGTCTGCTGGGTGAGGTTAGGTAACGCGTTAGCCTTGTCAACTTGATTCAGTGATAGTACAATAGTGTTGTGTTTACAGTTTGTTGTGCTGCCTCCAAATGTCAGAAAAAAAACTTGAATGCTGCTTTTGGTTATTGAAAAATAATTTTTGCCAAAAACGAATTGGAACATCCTTTAGAACAGAAATACATAGTATTGTGTTTTCTTAAATTGTTTCCCTGGTATACACACAGTACTCATGAATGACACATAGCAGGTCTGCTGGTCTATCTACTGTACACCATTAAAGCAAAGAGGTATTACCATTGATACATACTTGTACATTGTGTTTGTACTGTAATGCAGTTTGAGGGTCGATATGATGGTGTCAACAAAACACCGAAGTCAAAGCAAATCAAGGATAGCTACTGAAAGATACACGTATCTGACTACTGCTCAGTTTGGTGATGCTATGTGCCCTTTGACAAAGATGATGATTTCTCGATCACATTCAAATATAACCCTTTTCAAGTGTTCTCCTTTTAAAGATGTTCTCCCCAACCTTAGCTCACTCAGTTAGGATTCAAATACAGCATTAAACACACAGTGACAATGTAAACTAAAGCCTTTAAAGACGATGATAAAACTCATCACAGTTCCTCAAAATGCATTAAAAAGGTTGGTTTTAAGCCATGCTAGCACCATTCATCCTCCTCTGCCTCCGGGTAATACCTGGGTGCCCTGACGCCAGAGCCTGGGCTGGTGTTGCCCCCAAAGCTGAAGTGGTACCCATTGGGCACCCCAAGGTTCTGCTGTGGAGCCGGAGGCAGGGCTGCCATCATGCGAGGCAGTGCGGTCCAAGATGAGCGTCCGGTACGGGGGCTGGGCGAGAGTGACGCCACATCCTGGAAGACGTCCAGCTGGTCCCGGAGGCTGCCGTAAGGGCTGCCCGGGGCATCGCCTTGGCCCCGGCCCAGGAAGGGCTCGGAGCATATACGAGTGACGGGGCAGGGGATGTGGTGGGAGCTGCTGTGCCGGAGGGCGTTGTGCTCCGACAGGCCGCGGCTCAGCCGGCCGGGACTCACAGAGGCCTGGCTGGACACAAAGTGCACGGGGGAGGAATTGGCAGTCTTGTAGGCCACCCCTGGCCGTGGGGTAAGGGGGGTCTGGGGGAGCTGCCGACGTCCGCGGCTTGGCGTGCTAGAACTGGAACTCAATGCCACTGGGCTGCCTTTAACCCAACCACTGCCCTAGATGAAAATTGGACAAGCAATTTGAAACGAGAGAACGATGACCAAAATATGTAAGAGTGAAAAGGTAAAGGGAAGGAAACAGGGACAGCGCCGCCAGAGGGAGGAAAGGAGAAGAAAGGAAAGACACCAAAATATGATGTCACAAAAGATGACAGAAAAAATGAGGGACAGAGCAAAGACAGAGAATGGAACGAATGGAAAGGTGATGGCAGACAGACAAAAAGGATGGAAAATGATGAAGAGAGAAAGTGGGAAAAGGAGTGAAAGGCCATCAGAGGCTGCACTCCAGGCAGACAGAGAGACAGTATTAAGAACATGCAGAGGAATCACAATAACACATCAACAGTCACACAGTATCTGTACCATGCTGCTCTAAGGTTGCACTGCTCTATGAGTCATCTTATTGTTTAATATGCAGATATGTAGCAGTGTAAAGCACATCCGCCCACTGTGACTCACCTTAATTATTTAACATAGAATTAATTTATTGCACAAACATGCACACAAAATTAAAGTTTGTGTTTAAACCATTGTGATGATGTCAGCCCCCTGTTGACGCTACACAATTTATTGATCTGGTGTGTACGGCTAAGGAGTTTGTTTAATGAGTTCCTGATTTGTGTGCTTAACATTGACATGTTTCATCTCTTAGAAAAAAACATAATAAGAATTTATCCTGTCATTTGATTCTCCAACATTTCCAACAAGATGATTCTAAAGTTGTTGTAAGATTCTTGCGCCAACGTTCGAGGATGCATACTCCAGCACCACGTCTCTATGAAGTTACAGTATCATGTGAGAAAAATATAGATTATTTAAAACCAATATAAATGTCACAAGCAACCAATTATTGTCTGAAAATGTTGAGATATACTTTTCACCACATAATTATTATGGCTTTCCAGTTTTTTGTATCAGATAATTTTTATTTGCCTATTTATGTAACCTTTCCTCTTTATTTCTGTAACAGTTGGGGATATAGGGTTGGATAATGTTTTATCAAATTGAAATCTGGTTTTGAAGCGGCTCAAAAAATCTGGATCCCATCAAATCCATCTTTCCTAGTCAGTTTTAAAAGTCAATCACAGATGAGGAAAAAGTTTGTTGAGGACTATTTTCTGCTGAGGATGAGTACACAATTGGATTGCTCGTGAATATTTAGTGACTGTGTGTGTACTGTAGATGATCATTCAATTCAATTCAGCCTAGACTAGATTTTATATTTATGCAAAATTAATGAAATTGGTTACATAAGCCATTTACATAAAATAAACTGATTTAGTGTTTCCACATATTTGACGATATAAACTATATAAGTTTGTTTGGAGGTGTATGAATCTCAGCAGTAAAATGAAGATTTTAGCTAATCACTTTTGGTCAACCATTAACACTCCCATGAAATATAATATTATATCACTTTGATCAAAATCCACACGCCCTAAATACTATTCTAATTATTACAAGCAGCAGCACGAGAGGTTCAGTGCTCTGGAGTTTGGAGGTTTCCATCTTGTTAAGAATCACATTCAGGGGGACAGCAGAAATCACAGATAGTAAATGAAGTCAGATACACTTCAAGCCTCATCTGGCCCTATTCTACAGGCCTGTGCCCTCCCACCTGCTTGTTGCTGGTTTCCTGGCCCTCACAGGGGGAGGCGGCACAGCTAGCGGTGGCAGATTTGCTGTGGCAGTGTTCCCGGCTGCAGAAGCGGTCGCAGGAGTAGTAGCGCTGCTTGTCCACAGAGGAGGAGTGGTGGTGTTTCCTCTCGTGTGAGCGTCCGCGTTCATGGGGCCGCTCTCTGGAGGCAGCTGGGTCAGACGCCGGCTCCTCTGATGCACCCAGGGAGAAGGGAGAATATTCCAAAATTAAAGTGTTTCCGTGTTGAAGATAATATTAAAGTTCAGACTTTAGTATATTCTGACGTCGATGCTTTGGTTCACTGCTGAGGACAAATTTGAGTGACAGTATTGTTAAGGGATATTTCTGTTTTGTAATAAATATGAACCTGTAGTCATTATTCACACCAGACAATTGTCACACTATATAAACGTGACAGCTCCCAAAAGTGAAGCCGAAACATCTTGATCGCCCACCGGTGGCTGGCTGCAATCCTAAATCCCACCTCCTCCATGTTAGAGGATGGGGTATGGACTAAACTTGTACCAAGTACTCACCAAATGCATTTTTCTAAACATGGTTTCTGTCGGTTTAGGTCATGTAGGTAGTTTTTGTCACACTGACCAGTGTTCAAGTTGTGTTGTATTTAGTGAGTGTAAGATATAAACAGGTGAGACGTCATGATTGACAGCAGAGACTGACTTGGGATTGGTCAGGCAGGTGTGTGGCTGGGACCTTGAGTCCACTCCTTGATCACTACTGCACAGACTCTCCTCCAAATAGTATCACCAGTGCAAGATTGCAGCACTGGTATCCAATATGACATTTTTGCACAGTGGGAGGAAGTGGAGATGTGTCATCCATCATTAGTTACAGTGATTTATCACAATCAGAAAAACAAAGGGTAAACAGCATGAACAACATCAGGACCCTGAAACTGGAGCAGCCAAATGGAACTCTGCCATATTTGGTTTTACCATTTACACATGCACTTTTCCTGTTATCACAAGGTAAATCATCTGCTTTGAAAAGTGAATAAAATAGCATTAACACTTACAAATGCAGAGTAGATGATTAATGGAAGTAGCATGTATCAAAGACTTCACGTTTTAATGTCTCTGAGCTTGTGAAAATGAGACTGTGTGCTCTTGTAGGATCAAAACCCTGAATGAAGACAGAGCACAGCCATGCTAGCAGCTCTGTGAGGCCGTACAGACGCAGCGTTGCTCTGAGTTAAACAGAATCACTGTCACTGTGACAATGGTATCATGGTGATGTTCAGCAGATAAAATAATTACCATGTTTTCCATCAGTATAGTATTAAACAAGCTAATTTATGTTATTGGTCCACATAGAGACAAGTTCCTTGTGCAGCTGTATTATCTCTATTATTATTATTATTATTTGGACGCCTCTGCAGAAGTATTCTGACGGACTCTGACAGTTTTCACACACAGCCTCCTCCTGCTGAGCAGCTGCCTAGTAATTAGTGGGGGGTTGGCTGTGCATGTCTGTCAGTCTCTTTTATCTAAGTAATAAACTGCTGCTGTCTCGCAGCCGACACAGAGAGAACACTGCTGATATCTGTCACAGCTGAGACACTGTGTGTGTGTGTTGGTTCACTCTTCTGACTCATTTGTGGATTCTTTTTTCTGCCTTCATGTGTTCATTCATAGCTTATGCTATAAGATTTTGCTCATTTGCAAAGTTTAAGCAAAACTGCGAATTGCACCAAACTGCTTTGTGTGCGGAGAGTCAAGATGTATATAAAATTATTCATTTAGAGTTCATTGAAATAAGTGGGAGGGACATGATACACTTACAGTTATTAGCTCCCTGTCAGAGAGTTACATGACAAGATTAATAGCACTCTAATATCTATTGAACTAATTTAAGGTTAGAGCCAGCAGCTTAGCAATAATCCTGGAAACAGGATGCAAAACCTGCCAACCTGCACTTCAGAAGTTCATTAATTGACATGTTACATTTCAACTGTAGAAAACCAGCTTTTATAAAAATGACAATGTTTCCTTTGCTGGACCAATTCTTGGTGCTTGGCAGTTGCCAGGCAACCTAGAGAGACTCTCTACCAGAATGCGAGTAGGTCCGTCTTATTCTTTGAATACATTGTCGATAATAAGGATTTATGATATGATCATGGGACTATCAGTCCAGAATACTGTGAATCCCAGGTTAACCTTGGACTCAAGGACAAACATGAAGAGGAAGAGGACTATGGTTATCCTTAGTTTGAAAACTACAGATTGAATTAAGAGAGAATTCATTTCAGACTAATTTCTGTTTTGCTCAACACTGTGTACATGATACAATATGTACGGTTGGACATGTACACAAAACTTGTCAAATAGATTCAACAAGTCTGGGCTTGTTTAGTCATTTCTATAGTTTTTATTTATTTACTGTCATTTTCTTGTACTTAATTTTCTAAATAATCGACTCAAGTTACAGGACAGCAGGTGCAACAGCATTCCAGTTTTTTCCCCTGTGTAACTACTGTCTTAGTCACTCCTCAAGAGGTCACTGAGGAGTAAAAGAAAGTCTGAGAGTGAGTGTACTGCTTCATACTGCACATAATGACACAGACTTGAATGTGCGTGTGTGTGTCGGAGTGTGTAGGGGCTGACTCACCAGCGCAGCCTGGAGGTTGTCCACCTAGAGGTGTATCCAAAGACCTCTGCCTTTTCTCTCTTTCCCTGTCTTTATCTCGATCTCGGCGGTGGTGGCAGCGGTGGTGGTGGTGATGGTGGTGAGGTCGGTCCTGGCTGGGTTTCTCCAGGGTGTAGTCTCTCAGGTTGACCTCTTGGGGTCGCTGTGGAGCCGCAGTGGAGGCAGAGCGCTTCATGGGGCTGGCATCAGGGACAGACTGAGGCATGGGGGGGGGGGGACAGAGAAGACAACTGAGAATCATGTGATGAGACACTCACACAGTGAGCTGCTGGGTGACTGTTTTCACTGCAGGTCGTACGTCCAGGTGAATACAGACTGTAAAAGGCAAGAAACCAGAAAGAAATTGAGTTTCTAGAGACACTGACTTTTTAATTTTGTTAAGACTGGCCGGCACCTTCAGCTCTGACTTAACCACAATCGTATTGTCTGTTGAAGGATAAAGGAGCATGTGTTCCATACAAAGCAGTGGGAGTTCATTCATTATAGCTGAGCTCCCTTTATTTAAAGTCATTTGTTAGAAACCTCAACTCACTAATGTCTCATGAAATGTCTCACATGATATAAGTCTTTGGTAAATTTATTTTACATACTACAAATGTATTTTTTAAATTTGATTGTATTCATTAATTGCTGAACCAAACTGTTAAGAAAATGAAAAATGTTCTTTATTAGGAGTCATTAGAGGTTTGCATTTGAAAGAATTAAATAAGACTTTTTCTCCACATATTTGACCTTGATCAGGGCAGTGGCCACCGCTCCAAGGTCATGACCTAGGTAGCATTCCATAGTTATTTTATTTAAAAAATACATGCACATAAAATATACAAATGTAATATATTTTCTCTACCAGGATTACACACCTGGTCAAAAACTAAATTGGGCTCTGTTGGGGGCAATTTAGTCCCATGAATTATGTCATTAATTTATTGTATTTCAAAAATCTTGGCTACAGCTCTTTCTGGACCCACTGTGTTTTTCTACTGTGTGTCATTTTATGCACAAATTATATTTGTATAGCCCATATTCCCAAATCACAATTCGTCTCATAGGGCTTAACAAGGTGCAACATCCTCTGTTCTTAGCCTTCAACAAGAATAAGAAAAGAATACCAAAACCCCATTAAAGGATAAAAAAATGTAGAAAAACATAGATCAACTATACTCTGTAAACACTGTACACTGTAAAATCATATGCTGGTGTCTTCTCTGATACAACCACTGTATGCTCCACAGAGAAGCTTTAAATCAGGTTCATGATTAGAATTAGATTAGAATTAAACACATCTTGTTGTATGGTGATGTTAACCCATGGGAATCCATCTGATCCTCTGACCTCATTGAGGTTTGATAATAAGCCAAAATATGCATAAAGACAAATCACAAGCAGTCATATACTGTGTGTTGTGTGACAGCGTGTACATACGGCAAGCTGGACCCCTGGAGTGTGGCATGAGGGGCCCCACTGAAAGAAAGAACAGCAGATTAAAGAGATCCCTCACATCATGTAGTATTAGCAGCAGCTACAGATTGTCTTAATACAAGTGATCAAATCTTTGAATGTAATGTAACCAAAGCCTTTTAATTTATAGAATAAATATATAATCCTATTGAAAATGTATGCTCTAAAAGTATAATGGGACAGGGATTTGATACCATCAGACATTTTCAGATTTTATTCTAAGTAGAACTTTGATAATTTCTCCAGTTAAGGTCCTGTATCTGAACTTCAGTAAAACAACACTGGCAGCACAATGTACTACATCATCAATAGTATATGTTCAGTGATGTATTGTGATTAATAGCGTATCAGATATACTGTAATAGCCTATTTCAGAGTGTTACATCACTGATACGTTTAAAAAAGTGATTAAGCGAGCAGAGTATTCATGTCGACGTCGGCATGCGTTATCTAAGCTAAAACAAATGCATCATATTTTCAGATTTCTTTCATCTGACAGTGATATCTACAAAGTAATGGAACGTCAAGGAGGAATCCTGTCATCACCACCTAACTTCAGTATACGACCACCAGTTTAAGCACTAAGACTCCATCAGATCATCATTCTACCTCAGTGGTTAGACTTGTTGCGGCCGCTTCTTACTTTCTACGACTCTGAAACTTTTGGTCTGCCTCGCTTCTCTCTCCTGTCTGTTTTTGGACAGGATCCAGCAGCCGTCCAAACATTTACACCATACTCAGACTGCCCAGATCTGCCCAGCTCTCAGTTTGGCTCTGTTCCGTTCTCAGCCTGCTGTTTGGCCTTTGGAAAATGAACCCTCCTTCCGGATTACCCCCGACTGTCAGCATGCATGTTCAGTATTACTTTTTTTTGTTGAGAGTGTCTAGGCTCAGCCTTAAAGATAGGGTGAGGAGTTTGGACATCCGGAGGGAGCATGGAGTAGAGCTGCTGCTGCCAGTTGAGCGGGTTTGGGCATTTTATGGGAATGCCACCTGAGCGCATTGCAGCTTTTCCAAGCTCAACAGGTGAAAGCACACTCTGGGGTGGACCAAGAACTAGCTGGAAAGATTATATATCTCATTTGGCCTGGGTGCATCTCCCAGGAGGGGCTACGAAGCGTTGCTGGGGAGAAGGATGTCTGCAACACCCTGACCTCAGATAACCAGAAGAAAATGGAATGAAAAGGTAAAACTTTCAAACTCGGTTTGACTCCAATTCCTGAGTCCTGCCCACCTGAACTGAAACATCACAGCCAGTATGAAAATCAGCCCTGCAGGATGCAGGATGTTTCTGCCCAGTGCTCACTCCCCAGCCTCGGACTCTTCCGCTGTAACTCCTGTAGATACCCTCTCTCTCAGAACATATCAGCATCAATGCCTTCTGCCTGCCAAACTTGTCCATTGGAGAGAGGCCAAAAGGTGCATACCTTACAAATTAAAATGGGAGTTCTGTCCAATATCACCTGGGTTAACATAACTGAGGGTGGGCATTGCTTTCTCTGTGACTTGATTGTGAAGTCAGGCTCACTGACTGAGTGGCTGAGGTTTTCTCATGTCACCATTGCACAAAAATGGATCTTGAAGAGAAGAACATGTCTTAAAGATTTCACCTCCTGATCGTGGCTAAGCTGAGCTCAAATTATGGAAAAGAAAAGCAACGGCAAGAGTGAGAGATAAATTACTGCAACTGAGAACTGGAGTTCACAGTACAGTTCCCATCATGCCCTACCGCAGCAGTTTCTAAAGGCCACCATTCATTCAACTGGCTAAAGGATTTCCTGCCCTTAGCTCTAAAAGGTGAGAAAAATAAGAGAGCGAGTCAACGAGGGCACCTGCCACCCCCGTTCTTCACATCCTTTCATTATTCCTGCAGATTCTCTCACTACTACAGTAACACATTTACCGTCTTCCTCTCCAATGAATCTTGGTCCCAGAGCCATTCGGAGCCACAACCATCTTTTCGGTTGGCAGAAGAAAAACAATACAGGACAAATAGCTGGAGGCCTGCCAGGATCTAATCAGATTACTGTGGACTTCTCCTCTGCAGTGAAAGTAGGATCAACAGCCGCTCTTCCAAATGGGCTGTGAAAGGAATGCACTTTAAATGCACAAATCAATCAACATCAACATCACTCAGGAAATGAGGCCCCTTATTATATTTCTTAGGATCCAGTGAAAGATTCATTTGGAGTTTTTCAGCCTTAACCGGATGAAACGTGAGTCCAAGCTCCTGCATGCTTTGGCAGTAGAAATGGTTCAATCACTACACCATTACAAAGATGCATTACTGAGGGCTATTTTCAGTAAAGTCAGCAGAGAAAACCTTTTTCCTTCAAGTTCCGCACACTACAAGTTGAATAAGAGTTATAGGTATTCTGAAGATGTAGTGTACAAAAACTGTGACAAAAAATGGACATCCTTTTCCAAGACTAAAACAACAGAAGAGACCTCACTAAGTAAAATGTCTAAACGAAAACTATGAGGAAATAAATTATAAGTTCTGTCAACAATAAAACTAAAGAACCCGAGTATAGATGTGCAAATGAACTAATAACATTTTCTATTCAGTCTTATTCAGCAACCTGAATGTATCTGTGGAATCATATATTTTGCTCTACACTCAATAATCCATAAACGTGACACAGTGAAACTATGTTTTGAGATAGTTTTTCTAATGTGTTAACATTTTTAAAGTGATATAACTGAGTAATAATTCATAACTTTACAGAATCTTCTTATGCAGCAGTTACAGCTTCGTCTTTGTTACACATCCGCATTTGTGAAGTTTATCTCAGTCTTCATAACAGATTCTCAGACACAAACTTTTTTTGCTTTAAGTCTGGACTTTGTCTGGGACACTCATGGACAGTCAGAGCCCGTATTTGGCTGCATTCATCCTTTAATCAGTTCTGACCAGTTTCCTTGTCCCCTGCTGCTGAGAAGACACCAAACAGTTATTGAGGCCACTGTGCTACTGGGAACACTCAACACTTTGGGAATGGTTCTATATCTTTGCTTTGATCTGTTTATCCATAATGGTTTTGAAGAGGTGTACTGAAAAATCCCTTGGACTTTTGGTCCTGACATAGTGTGAATCATGGGACCCTATACACAAGTGTGTGTCTTTGTAAACTCTCCTGAAATATGCAGTCAGTCCCCAGGTTGATAGATAAAGCAAACAGAATGATCCTGACCACAGTTTGAAGCCACAGCCAAGGTTGTGAATAGATTTAGGAAATAATTTCTGTTTTTGATTTTCAATAAACCATACAACTTTCTGACTAAGCTTGAGAGGATCTGTCAGGAAGAATGAAATAACCTGCAAGCATCCAGGTGTGTAAAAGACTGGAAGCTGTGATTTTACAAAATTGAGAGTGAAGGCTCTAAACACTTTTGTGAAGTTTTTGATTGATAATAAATTTGCAAAACTTTCAGAAAACATGTTTTATTATGTCACTAAAGATTATTGTCTTGAAGGATCCAAATAACATTTATATTCATTTTAAATTTAATCTCTAAAAGTCCAAAGAGTAAATGGTTCTGAAGAGCCTGATTAGTTAAACAGCATCATCTCCTCCCTATTTAATCTCTTTGATCAGTTACTTGACCTTTGCGGATTCAGCCCACTAACAAAGGAGGCGTTACAGCTGCTTTCTGACTTGTCTCAAGCTAAACACAGACAATGAGCAATTCTTCTGTGAAGAAGTGGGTGAATTCAGTTTCTGATCTGAGAGGACCAGTAGCTGTGATTGCCTGAGGAGAGTCAGTATATTATACTGCAACAGAGCAGAATGACTCGGCACCATATGTGAACCATTACTTTCTGCTGTGAAAAGGAACAGTGTGCAGATCAGGGGTTACCTGCAGCTCAGCACTGAGTCGAGGCATAGAAGCAGCTCTGCCCTGGTTCTCCAGACCTGTGCCAGGGACTGGGATTGTACTGCTCACACTGGTCTCCATCTTCCTCATCTCCACTGACTCCTAAACACACGCACACGCAAACACACACACACACACACACACACACACATTAGCATCCTTAGCATCATTGCTGTGTGGGGGTGGAGTGGACTAATTCATTTTCCTCTTTACCTCTCCTTAAGCAACACGATTATTCAGCAGCTGTTTAACAACTTGAACCCTATGATTTATGACACTTAGACATGCATTGATCACCTCTTACACAAACAAGAGAAACTGATCACACTAACTGGGCAGACTGCAGTTACACATGCAGTAGGAATTTTGGACTTAATATAACACCTCTCTACAGTTAACTGTTCCATGTAGCCTCTGTTCAGACGTCAGCATTAAGATCCTCTCACACTGTAGACAACAACCTCCGCAGCACTTTGTCTGTGTGATGGGATCTCCTCAGTGCGTCTTGAGCGCTCTCACGTCTGTAAATTCAGAGCCACACGCACACACACCATGTGTTGGACGGTACCTGAACGATGGCAGTGTCTGGTGTATCCTCTGATGGGCCCCTGGACATGCTTCTTTTACTCTTAGCTCGGGGCCCCTCCTTGGGTTTCTCCATCACCCAGGAAGATGATACCTTGATGTTGAGATCGTGACCAGGCCTGTGTGTTACAGTAGTCACAGCTGTGCATTATAATAACAATAATCATAATCATAATAATAATAATAAACAGTGTGAATCATAGCAAACAAGTTTACATTTTCTCTCCGCAAACCCTCAAATGGAACTTCATTTCATAACTGATAACATCTGAACATTTGAATTACCATTGCTTTGGGTGAATCCACTATAGTAGTTATACAGCTGTTAGACAATAATTGACATACAATGTAAGAAACATTTTGAATGACACAGTAAATTACCCAGTAAAAACAAACATTGAAAAAGGTCCTGTTATGTGAGCCTCTTCCTCTGATTCACAGTGATATGTTGTTACATTGTCAGTGCAATTGGCCCATGTATGACCCATGTATGTGTTCTGATCTAGTCTAGAGTATAGTCTAGTATAGTCTTATGGATGTTTCACCTGATCAGAAGAGCTTCTGTATGTACTGCCAAACGCAAAATACAGACAGCACAGGGTACATACCTCTGCAGCAAACCTCCTCATTAGAGAAGGTCTCTAAAACAGATAAAGCATCAGGATGGCAAACTCTGCTACTGTCAAAGAAGATTTATGATTATCTATACAGGTCAAAGGTACCCTGGAGGCTTCTGACATCCACACTGTTCAGATTGGAATTAGGCCTTGCGATTATACAACACAACATTAACATGTTTTGATGAGTCACCATCAGTGACCGTCATCCAGTGTGAAATATACTCTATGGTAATCATTTTGTACGGTGGCCCCTAAGGACAAAGCCCACAGAGGAGAAAGCACTAACATTAATGAGGAAAAACTCCAAATCCAGAAATGGAAATACAAGTAGAACAACAACACTACAGTTGTTTGCCTCAGCCAACCAGTAGAATTTCAGTCTACATACAGTGAGGTCACCATGACCTTTGACCACTGAAATTGAATCAGTTGATCTCTGAATCTAAGTGTAAACTGGTCAAATTTTTTAAGAGATTTCTTCAAGGTGTTCCAGAGATGCTGCATTCATTACATGACATGTCATTTGGCAGACACTTTTATCCAAAGCTGTACCTTTAACATCTATGAGGGGCCATTTTAGGGATCAGTATCTTGCCCAAGGACACTTCAGCATGCAGATGGGGAAGAGTCGAAACAAAACGCCTACCTCCTGGTTGGAGGACGATCACTGTTCGTTTTTTTTCTAAATCACTCGCTGTGTTGTTTTTTGAAATATGTTAGTATTATCTTTGGTCTCAGGGTTACGGTATATTATTTGTTGCTGTCAGTTTGTCTGAAGGCAAAGCTGAATACATAATGAATACATGCTTTATTGGACAGTTTAACAACACCTCTGTGGACGAGAGGTTAGTCTGTATCGATAAATCACTACATCACAATAGGAATGAACATCTATATACAAAAAGGTGCAGAGACACTACAGTCTGTCAATATACAATAAGGACCAGTGTGGCCTGGAGGGTCTCTATAGCTTTGTGTTAAAGATCTATCTATCTATCTATCTATTCAAATCTGACATACAGCCTGGAGCAGCTGCAGATGAACAATATATTCAGTGGAGTCTTATATTGTCAGTCTGGACAGAGTTAGCTGTGCGGGTGCAGGTGATGTTTTACTGCTGTCTGTTTGTTTGTCAGTTTGTCTGTAAACTATATTTCTACTTAAAATTTCTGGTCAGATCATCACAAAAAAGGGGGGGGGGAGGATGTGGTATGGCTCAGGAGAGAATCCAGTATATTTAGCTACAGATCCAGGGACTCTTTATCATTTTCTTTCAAATTTGACAAATAAGGAATTTTCTGACATTTTAACTGATTTCCCAGGGAGTCAGTTATATTAAGGGTACAACTGTGTACAATTTGGTGCAGCTTGATTGAATTCAAGTGGACTTTGGGGCCTTGGCGGAGTTATGCGTCCTACTGAGTGCTCTCTAGCTGTTTGTTTGTTAGCAAAAATGCAAAAAACAACTAGATGGATTTCCATAAGCTTTAGTGGAAGGATGTGGTATGGTTCAAGGAACAACCAATTCAATTTTGATACAGATCTGAATCAGGGGGCGAAACAAGGAACTTGTTTAACTTTCTTTGACATTGTGGAAATGGGTTTTTCAACATATTCCCTCTTTTCTTTGAAAATAATTCATAGATCTTAATGAAACAATTCAGGCAAATTTAGGGGACTGATATGTTTGAGTGTGTACAATTTGATGAGGTCAGTCCCTGAACCGGCCAAGCAGTTTCTGCTATTTTAGCAAACCTCTCACAATACATACAGAATGCGACTCAAAAAGTAAAGCTGGCCCCCGGTCTTTTGTTAGGAAGGCTGGGTAAATAAAGTCCATTTCAGCTTGGATGTAACAATAAAGTTTCCCTTCCTGGAGCATTGAACTTACTGCGTGACTCCATTGTTGAGGGAGTTGGAGCTAGGTCTGGTCTGTGGCTGCGACTTGGCATGGGGTTTCTGCTGGGGCAGAAGAATGCTTGGAGGCTCCACACTGTTAAACATCATAGGCAGGTCTTTCTCCTGCATGTGAGTCACAGGCAGCAATGGCTTAAACAGAGCCCCGACCTTGCACTGTAGAGGAGAGATGGATGGCAACATGCTGAAGACATTCAGAGGCAGCAAGCAGAATATTGCTGGGCCCAGATCGCACAGCGGGGGGGACTCAGATGTGGAGTCTGGAGCCACAATATATATTTCTCGCACTCATGCTTGCATGTAGGGCATGTGTGCCTCTGTGTGAGGGTTTGTGTATGCAGTAACAAACAGCTGTGCAGTAGATGTGCAAGGTTGCAAATAACTGCCAATGAGCAGCCAAATACACATTCATCTTTGGCTGTAACGTGTAAGTGTGCCTTTAATATAAACTTTTTTCATAGGTAACCAATCAAAACGTTCAATTGTGAAAGCGGATGATCAGTTTTGTGATCCACCACTGAATGGTAAGTGGATACAAAAGCATCTTCTTTGCATGCAGTCTCACAATCAAAGTGTGTATCAATGTTTGCAAACATGATGTAATTTGGCGCATGCGTACAGGTCTCAATACTGCATCCAATGTGGGTGTGCTTCAGTGCATGTCAGTGAGTGCGTGCCTGTGCATATGTACAGTTTGGATGTTGTACCAGGGAGCCTGATGCGTTCTGTTGCTGCTGCTGCTTCCTCGCTCGGTTCTGTTTGTAGTAGTCGAAGATCATCAGGGCGGCATACACCTTCCCTACCGTCAGTTCATTAGCTGAGGAGGTGAGGAGAAAAGAAAAGATGTGAGAAAGGTGGAGAGGACGGAGAGAGGGAATCTGCTGACTCACTCATCCACCCTCCATTCATCTCTATTTGCCTGCTTGTCTCCCTAATGGTTTCGTTTTAAGGGAAGAGACGTCTTACTGTGAGTGATTTGTGTGATTCACAGAATGTAATTAAAATAGATTTCTAAGGTAAACAAAACAAGCATCATGACAACATGCCTAGAAATGCCTCTGGGTATAATCGGTGAACACTTCTCACCAAAAGGTGGCAGCAAAAGCTTACAGCTGCACAGTCTGCATTGTCATTTGCATGGACTTATATGGATGGACACGGAACACAGGTACTCACACAATAACATACTGTGTATGTTCTCACCTGAGCATCTATCTATCAAACTGCCTGAAATACAAATCCTTCAGAACTTAAATATCTTAAAACTTGAAATGCTCTTAAATTGAAGAGAATGTAAGAAGGTAGCAGATCATGTAGGGTCTCTATGTTGAGAACAAGAACATTTTTCTGACATATTTTAGACAGACAGCATAAAAGAATATTGGTCATGATGGATTTTTATATATTTTCTGAGTTAACATCAAAGTTTTAGGTGTTTGTTGGATGTCACACAGCTTTTTATGATACAGAGACAGATAGATAGATAGATGGAGGATGGATGGATGGACATTTGAAGAGTAATACAATGGTAATCTTCTCCTACACAATGCACTGCATGTAGGATGGAGAGCAGAATGTTTTGTCCTTCTGTTGTGAAATTGTAGATGACAATTTACAGTATACGATTGTATACACTCAGAAACCGGATTCTAAAATAAAATGGCAGAGGGTAATTCTAGTAAATAAAGGGGGATTTTTGACCCAGCACAGATGTTTTCAGTTTGTTTTACAATTAGTGAGAGCTGAAGTGAAACCTGAACACCCAACACCAGAAAGAAAAGCTCATTCAAAATTCCATTTACATTTGTAACTACAAGGCACACAGTAGAGTCAATCAAGTTTCACCAAATCTCACAAACCAGTTCCCTAAATATGTTAGTTTCTTTCATTAATATTTTGGCAGTATTCCCTGGGAATTGGTGGACATGTCAAAAATGCTCTATTTCTGCAATGTTAGCAGTTAAAGGGCCAGTCCATGACTGGGCCCTAGGCTGTGGTAAGGTCATACATACCAACCATTCTAACATTTAAGCAGCAGATATCATAGCTTAACAGTTTAGGAAAATAAAGCAAGTGAATTTAAGGATACAAATTCAAAAAGATTTAATTAACTGCACAAAATCACATATAATTTAATTCCTCATTTTAACTGCTTACTGGAGTTTACATTTTTTCCAGAGCCATGAAAGACATAGTGAATGAGAGTCTGAACTGACCCACAGAAGCTATGGTGTGACAGAGGCTGGCCTGAACACCACTTTGACTTTGCTCTGTATTGTGTCCTTGTTTGACTTCAGCCCTATACTCTAGTGGTTGTAGATGCATTTTGATATGTGAAAATACATACATATTCATAATTTAATGTCAAGATGAGGCGGAAGAGGGCAAACCTGAACCACCTTGTGTAAAACTAAAGCAGCAACAACGCCTCATTAAATACTGTCGACATGGTAATAACCCTGCAGTAGTTTCTACAGTAACATTTTACAGTAACTTCTTGTTTTGTCATTATACAAAGTTTATCTGTATATCGCGTCATCCAATCTATTAACTTAATGATGTTCAATATGTATCTTTGGTGTAAAAAATGACATGTTAAAACTTACGTTTATGTGGCGTCACCAGCAGGTTCATGGTCTTTTGTGAGAGGTTGGACCACACAGTCGACAACTCCTTCTTCAGCTCAGCATCAGACAAGCGCTGACCTACCATACCTAGAGATCCACAGATGGAGAGACAGACTTTTCATCTCCTTTATAATTAAAGTGCACAGATCTCGAGCAATCCGATCATAAGTGGATAACTTTATTTATCAACTTCTGACATTACTTTCCAAAGACCCAATAAAGTTTTGATGTTTTGGGTTTGTTCTCACTTCCTGTACTTAGCACCCTCCACTTGTGATCACCTGACATGTATCACCTGACATTGGCTCCAAGCAACATTTCTGCACTGCCTTCAGATTAATCTAATTATCTATAGTCTACTTATAATGTGTGTTGCGTTTCTCTGACCTGAGGCCAGTTTGATGTCCAGGGCGGTTCGAATCAGGGCCATCAGGGTGGAGGTGAAGTGGACACTGTTGTCATCGGCGATGGGCATGTTCATCTTGACCAGACGCTGAGAAGAGGAGATGAGTGATGACAGATGGACATTAGATCACAAAGTGATAACAAACAACCCAAAGAGAACATACAATCCACCCAGAGAAATCAATCTGTGTGCTGCTGTGATCCAATACCCTCCACGGATCCATGTTAGCATAGAGGTCCCCTATGCAAAATTTGGTTGAATGTCTCTAGTTTGGCTGCATTGATCAATTGTTACTGTTCAGCACACAAAAAGCCTTCTCTACAAGTACGTACAGAGGAGACAAGCTAGACATCCACATTCACTGCTACTGGCTACGGTATGCACTACGCTGCAAGTCAAAGTGCACTGGTGCAAGACTGACATTGACCGAAAAAAAGGTGAAAGAAGGCATGTAACGCATAACCATGAAGGTGCCTCAGCAGTCGTAGGAGCTCGACTCTGTGGTTGCCAACCTAACAATCATAGACTTAGAGTTGACGAGTTTGCGTTTGCTCTACATGTATGTGGCAGCTAGCAATAAAACAAGTGTCCATTCCACCAAGCTTGGGCAGCCTTGGCAGGAAGACTTGGTTCATTCATATAGGACTAATGGCACCACTAGATGCACACTGAATGATCTGGGATTGCTGCTGAAAGAGTTGAGCTCCCCTGAACACAAAAAGCATTCATATACAAGTGCTCTCAGTGGCAGTGCAGAGAGTAAGAAAGACCAGCGTCAGAATGAGACGGAGATGGAGAGCTGAGAGGCAAACACACAGACACCTACACATGTGTAAAACCATGGTCATTTACATATGGTCTCACTGTCACCCACACGTAGATGCAAACACCACCACAGGCTGCACACCCAAATTTCAAAAGACGAGTAGCTGTCTAAAAATTCAGAGTGAACGATAATATATATTTTACTTGAAGAAAATCTTGAAATTGTGGATCTGCAACATTGTGTCTACAGGGAATTATTGCAAATCCAACCTGGTAACAACATGCAACCTGCATCTGGATACTGTACAGACTTTTTGCCTTTGCTTTGACAGCTGGTGTTATCACAGGGATTTGACTTGTGTGCAGATCTTAGCATGGATTATTATTGTTAGGTAGGTCAGTTATTTAAGTTTTCAGTGAACAATGTGTATGGCCAAGGGTCACATGACCCATAAAAACAGCTGACAGCATTCTGCCTCCACCAACCACAGGCCCTGAAAGACGGATTTCTGTACACACTTAAGACAAGAAGGAATTTACACATTTTTCTAAACTAAATAAACAAGCTAATCTTTGTAATATCTGAATTTGATCATATTTTAGCTCCACATACTTATTTATCCTATTTTCATCTAATGGTTCGTCTATGGACTCATAACAGTGGAAGCCAAAAGAAGGCCTGGAAAAACATTTGTGGAATAGGTACCATTTGAGTGTTAATTGTTCCATGCAGCAGAATACATGCATGCTACTTGCCTGGAATGGAGGACTTCATAAAGATATATGTACCCTTGCTATAGGCTAACTACGCTTATGTTACTAATAGTGAAGCTTGCTAGTCCTTTACATTAATCACCTGCCTCCACATGTGTTTTTGCAAATTCTAATAAGACATCCAGATACACATTACATATTAATATCAGGTAGCTCATTTATCTAAATCAGTATTCAGCAAACAATACATCAAATCAAAATCACTGTGACATATTTTTTCAGTGCTGTGCAGCAATAACATTTTAACACGCGCGCGCACACACACACACACACACACACACACACACACACACACACACACACACACACACACACACACACACACACACAAACCCACACACAACAAACATATACACATATATATATATCAGTGGATAGACTGAAATGAAATGTGAGACAGAATGAGAGGGAAAGGGCAGGAAAGACAGAACCAGAAAGAGGAAAGCATAGAGATACAGAAATAATTTTATGTACAGAAAAGCAGCAGAAGCTACGCACACACATACACGCACGCAGGCACACCCACCACCAACGTTCCCCCCCCACACACTGCTCCACAAAATAAAACCCCAACTAGGACATACATTCAAAATAAATAGTGTCATCTGAGCAAATTTCCTTCATAAACACAATATTTAATCTTATATTATCTTTTTTGTTAAGCTCTATGTGTTATTATCATTAGTGATGGTTATTAGCCTACACAGGCAGCTATGCTCAGAGGAACATTAAAGACAGTAAAGATAAGGTAGGGGCTTACACCAAAATATATCAGAATACTAGCAAAAGCAAAGTGAAGAAACAAGGGAGGACTGAAGAGCACAGACACTGGCTTGAGTTCAGGCCAGTGGAAGAAAGGTTGTTGAGCACAGGGTAGAAGGTAGAGGAGGAAGGGGGTCTACCTTGTAGGCGACTCTTGGTGGACATTTCTTTCCCAAACCTAAGGGTGGGGACATGTGGAGCAGCATCTGATACATATCGCGGTACTTGATTCGCCCACTTCACAGGGAAGGAAACAAAGAATAAACAAAACCCAAACAGAGAAGGATGGGAAGTCAGAGGAGGAGGAGAGGAGCAAAGGGAAGAAATTAAAAAATAAGAGAATAATGGAAAGGAAAAACAGAAATCTGTTGTTAATAGATTTCCATAAGTGAGATGTAATGTGAATGTCATCCTCGGCCACAGAGTCGTGGCTCGGGGATGCATCGCTGTGGAGCTCAGGATCCCTGAGAGGAGAGATGGGATGGTAAAGAGTGAGTTTGGTGGGAGAGGGAGGAGGGTAGAGAAGAAAGGTGGGTGCGTGGACCTGACACACAGGATGCTGATGAGAGAGAAGAGAAATGACAGCATCATAACAGGGATGTCTGCCTGGTCATGCTAGCAAACATCCCACTGGTACTTCAACCAGGACACACAGAGACAAAGGTTTCAATGCCAGCCCAAGCGCTTGTTTGGGGCTTTCGCTCATAGCCTGACTTTCCACTAGAATATGTCTACATAGAAGGATCAACCAGTCTCCGTAAGGGGTTTGACCTGATTCGGCTGTTTTAAAGATCTGAATGAAGCCGTCACTTTCTTCGTTCAAGACTTTTTTTATGTCAAAGACTTGAAGACTTTTTGAGACTCTTTCTTTCAATTATGTGTTTCTTTTTAAAACTGTTGAATGTGATAATAATGGAAAGTGAAACATGTCTGCCATATAAACATTTTAGACAGGAGAAAGTAGGCATGACAGGCGGCATGTTGGGACAATGCCGTGGCTTTGAAAGCTTTGTTTCCACTCCGGCATCATTAACCAAAGCCAGTCAGTTTGGAGGGGCAGGTGCTAGACTTGAGGCGAATTCATCGGTGCACAGCCATTCAGTTTAAAGTTTCTTGGAATAGAGGTACACAAAGCACCCTGGTGACGGAGATGTCTGATATTTGCAAACCTTGTATGCTACCCTATTAGGGCAGTTCTTCCCTAAGCCAAGGGGGGGTGAGATAACGCGTAACAAATTGTACATATCCTTATAGGAAATCCGTCCACTGTGGAAAAGAACAAGCACATAAATAAACAAACGTTCAAGACATCTTAGCATAAAACAATGATCATCAGTGGGCTGACTGCATACAACAAGGTAAAGGAATGAGGTCTGTGTATGAGGCCTCATCAAGTAACCCAAGTCACAAAAGGGGTAAGAGAGGAAATAGCCTTAGGAGGTCTATTCTCTATTCTCTCCACTTTACTTAGTACAATATCCTCTGGGGCCCAGAGGGAGGTTTGAACATACCACGCAGCTGGGTCATACTCGGCCCAAACGCGGATGAACTCATCGAGGTGATGAGGTCCCAGGATGGAGGAATCTCTGGTTAGGTACTCAAAGTTATCCATGATGACAGCCACAAATAGATTCAGCATCTGGAACACAGATATAAGGTTGAGTTTACACTATTGACAACTGGCATTGAAATGGATCTCGCATTCAGATTGTTGGTAGTAGGGATTTTACCTGATCATGGTTCTACCTGTTTCTACCTCCATTGAGTACATTGAGATCTAATTGCTCTCTCTAGCTGTTGCTTTGGTTCGATAAAAACAACAAGCAACAGAAAGCGAACAGAAGACGAGAAAGGATAGAAGGAGATGGAAGCCAACAGTGAAGCTGTGTTATTGGCTATGTCCAAAATCACTCATTGATCACTATATGATCAACAAATAGTGATTTAGCTATTTTATGGTGCTGTCCAAATGCTCAGTGAAAGTTGTTTATACCCTATATAGGGGACTCATTGTATCCCACAGTGCATCGTGAAAAGTAGTGTGCAACTGATAGGCACTAACCAAGCAATATATACCATCATGCATTGTTTCGTTGACAGGAAGAAAAATGGCGGAGAGACAATAGCAGTGAGGGCTTCATATCTCAGCCTTCCCTTTCTTGTGATTCCTTGTTCTTATCAATAATATCTGAATTATAATGAGGATAAAGACTGACAGGTTTATATTTGCAGGCATTTTTACAGACCAAGTCTATTTAATGTATGTCCATAATATTTATGATGGCATATTTGGCACGGCACAAATTTGTGAAATATGGCAGTGAAATATGTCAAAAGAGCAGAGCAGTCCATTACAGCACAATCTGCAGCATACAAGTTTATTTCAAGATTTAAACATGGTCATGCAACTCACTGCATTGAACATGTAACATTTATTTTCCCTTGAATTGAATGATACACTTTTTTTAAAGGCAAATGTGAACTTAAACAATAAAAGTCATGCTAGCAGATATGTGTGTTCAGACCAATGCAAAGACTAGTCACAAAATAGCACCTGCGACACTGTGTTGCAGAAAGAGAACATGCCATTGTCTGATAAAAGTAGAAGATGTACTTTATAGAGATAGAACAAAAAAGGAGAAGGCTTGCAAAAAAGTCTGAGAAACGGTAGGACTTCCACTTAAGTTCTGAAAATATAATATAAGTTAGCGTTATCATTATGTGTCTGCCCCAGTTAGTTTGTCGGTTCCCCAGTCCAGCAGCATAACACTAGTGTGTTTCAGTACTGACCAGGAAGGAGCAGAGGAAGATGAAGGAGACAAAGTAGAAGTAGGCAAAATCACTGCCACACTCCTTCCCTTGGTTCCCTGATCGCTCATCACAGGCTCGTTGACTCAGACACGATAACATGATTTCCTGCCAGGCCTCACCAGTCGCACTCCTGATACACATTGAAACACAGAAACACAGAAGAGACATTAAGGACTGGCAGAGTTTCAATGAATGCCTCCTGCAGAAAAGCCAGAAAATGTAAAGTCAACAGAAGTTGAAAAAGAGCACCTGAATCTGAAGTGACTTTGTTGGCAGACTTTGTTTTAGCGTATGCGTCCTCATCAATGTTTCTATGTTTTCTCTACAGATCTCAAAGCCATAGTTTCAAATAGTAAGGATGATTAAATAAGCAAACCTACATGTTAAAGTTTAAAAACAATTATTATGTATTGTTCATTAAGAACTTAACACTAAGTTAATCTACCTCATTTCACAGTAGCCTGGAAATAAAAGCTTAAAAAACTGACACCAGATTCAAAGAAGTGAGTCAAAGTTACACAATTCTGATCAGTGCTCAAAAGTCCAAACAGAGCCCACCCACCTTAATTCAGTGTGAAGAGCAAAGACCAGAACAGAACACAAATACAGAAAATCTCTCATGGAAAATCATTACATTTTAGGACATTGTGGCAGTCAGAAGCTTACTAAGAGAAATGTGCTTTACAAAAAGAACAACTAAAATCAAAATGTTGTCTGAACAACCTCGGGTTGAGAAAAAGTTGCTTGAATGTTCATGATCTCTCTTCATTATGGACTAGTGGTTGCATGGCGATAAATCTATGGAGTTAGGGTATTTAGAAGAAAAACGTAATCACTATAACAGCCGCTTCCTTCATGTAAGGTGCGTGGTTAAAATACTTTTATGGAAAACTGTCTCTATCTGGTCAAGGTTGCCTAATGAGCTGATGAGACATGTAGAGTATAACAAAGCCTCTTTTACCTGAACAGCAGCATGAGAGCCTGAAGGAACGTGCGGAAGTTGTTGTGGTGATTGATTGCTGTGTCCTCATTCATGTCAATGTTGCCAAACACCTACAGTAGAGACACAGTGAGGGGAATTCATTCATACTGTCTTAATAATGTGCACTTAATATATTTTACATTTAGAACACTACATTTTAACAGTGCACTGTATGTGTCCTCAGCGGAGAAGCATCACGCACCTGCATCCCAATGATGGCATAAATGAAGAACAGCATAGCAATCAGCAGGCAAACATATGGCAGGGCCTAAAGGGAACAATAGGAAACCAAACACTCAATAATTAATATCCACTCTGAATTATTTCAGCCTGGGTGTTTGAGTTTGTGGGTGCAGGTATGTGGTTGGATAAGTTAGTAAAAGTGAACTAGCCAGTGTGCAAGTGGATGCTTATATACTGTACACGCTGTTTGTCAGTGAGCCTGTGATAATGTGGGTGAGCACCTTGAAGGACTGAACGAAGGTCCACAGCAGGATGCGGATGGTGTAACCCTGCCTCAGCAGCTTGATGAGCCGAGCGGCTCTGAACAGCCGCAGGAAGCTCAGGTTCAGCAGCCTGTCCTGTTACAAACATGTGTGACATCATAAAGCAAACCATTCAGGGTTGATAAACTGTTGACATTCTGCTCCACTTTAACAAGCATGCTTAGGCACATATTTAAGTTGCATTTAAAACCAATCATCACAATCAAGCTGAATGTGGTTACATCAATACTAAAGTGATGCAATGTTTGAATGTCAGTTTTACCATCATGGTAAATACTGCTGAGAGCTGGAAGAACATGTTGTCAGTTTAAAAGACAAGTGGCATTAAGCTGCCTCGTCACAGCAGTGAGTCCAAAACAGAAAGATATGACAGAAGAAGAAGAAAACTGTTCACTCTTCTCTCACATAGACTTCATCAGCTGTGGGTTTTTAAATCTTATTTTTTATTGAACTAACGAAGATTATAATTTTTATTCAAATCAGGAATAAGTGGATCAAGAAAATCAACTTATAAATGTTCCAGTTATCTTCATGGTTTTTGGTATTTTGAGAACATAGAATGATTAGACATAAAGTGGTGACAGTCTTCAACAACTGTATGTAAATGGTTTGCTGGATATTCCTAAAGTCGGCATCAGTCATATTTTAACCATTCTCTTTAGTGTGACTCTTATAAGCTTGTATTGTATAGACATATGCACTAAAACACTGTGTGAGCTAAGAGCAGGGAATGGTTTCAGGATGTCACTCACCGTTGTCTAGTGAAATTTGGGACCAGGGTATGGGTACACCAGTGATGACAATCAACAAGATGAAAATGCAGAGAGAGAGAGAGAGAGAGAGAGCGAGAGAGAGAGAGAGAGAGAGAGAGAGAGAGAGAGAGAGAGAGAGAGAGAGAGAGAGAGAGAGAGCAGTGAGTAGCAGAGTTAAAGGGGTGAGTAGCAGAGTAAGGACAGAAGAGGGGAGAAGAGAGGACGGAGGGAGAAACAAGAGGAACAGTCATATTGGACAACATTTAGTGATACAGGTCAACAAATACACACAGGTCAATATGTCAAAGGATTTGTCACAGTGTACACATATATACAGGTTGGTGCACTGTAAAGAACAGTAAACACAGCAAATCACACATTCAAGAATGGAATCAAAGAAGTCGTCCATCCTCAGCACCCGGATGCTTCATCCTTCTTATTAACAAAAGACTGGCTCACAAGCTGGCTGTGTGTGCTGTTGTTGCACTCATTAGCATGACAGCAGTGCTGTATGGAGGTGGTGTATTCAGCCTTGTTGAGGTGAGTGGAGAGAGGGTGGGTGCCAGTGCTCTTACATTGATTTCAGTCACCAGGATGTCAGTGATGCTGCCCAACACTGTCACAAAGTCAAACACGTTCCAGGCGTCCTTTAGGTAGTTCTGAAAAACAACAGATGAAATCTATTAGTTTCTATCCAGTAATTAGGACTTTCAGACTTTGCAAATGTTATTCACCAGTGGACCGAAAGCGATAATCTTGAGGATACACTCCAGAGAGAAGAGAGTGGTGAAGACGATGTTGAGGTTCTTCAGCATGGCTTCATAGGAGTCTGGAGCTCCATGGAACTGAAGGACAGGGGTGAAGAGTGTTTTAAGAGATCAGTCTGACTGATCACGTTGTCCTTGCTTGCTGACACAACACTTTAAAGCAACTGTTCAACATTTTGAGAAACACATAATCTTACTCGCTTTCTTCCTGACTTACATGAGAAGGTTAATTCTACTCTCATTCACATTCTGTTTGTAAATATAGAGTTACAGCAATAGCTCCTAAGCTTAGCTTGAGCAACAAAACACTTGTAAAACAAGACATTATTGTTTTTAGACTAATAAATGACATAGAACCTGTGTAATGGTGTGTTTTAGAAGAGCTGGGTGCAGTTTCTGTTACCTTATGACTGTTTCCTGTTTAATTTCGAAACGTCTTCCCCTGTGTGTGTCTCTTGCTGTTTGAGTTTGAGTTTTTGGGGGGTTAGGTTTTTTTTCCCCAAGTGTTATTCAGTCAAATTATTATCAAATAGTTTTTATGACCAATGTCTGCATTTGCATTTGAGTCCAGTTTGACAACAAACACAACAGTCTGAACATCTAACTCTGTGTGACAAAGAATTCTCAAAATATTAAACTAGTCTATTCGCATGCTAATTAATCCAGACCTGACTTAAAAAAACATGTGAGAAAGCTTGGTCAACTGTATCAAATCTGCATAATATTATTATAATCATTTAGAAGCTCTTACCTTCATCATGAGTACCACAGTGTTGAGAGCAATCATGATCATGATGGAATACTCAAACGGAGGTGAGACCACAAACTTCCACATCCTGTACTGGAAGGACTGCGTGTTCATGGGCATGTAGCGCGTCAGAGGTTTGGCGTTTATGGCAAAGTCAATGCATGCCCTCTGTAACAAAGAGGTAAGAGCAGGAGTGAGAGTTGAAACTGTCCTGAAGAGGTTTCTTTTGACTGGATCATAGAAGCTTCATTCAAGTGTTAAAACTTAGTACGTAACACATATCATATTTTTCCTTTAAACGAGCTAATGTGTCTAACAAGACAATTTTGCTGGACTACAAGTAGTAGTAGTAGTAGGCCTGTGATACAATTCAGAAAGATAAAAAAAAAAAACAGCAAGTTTTGGTATGAGGGAGCTTATAGCTAAGAAGCTGAGAAATCATTCAGAGGTAGAGTTTTGTGAGGGAGCCTTGTTGCTGCTTGGATCGGACAAAGTAAAATGGTTCCAAATAGCTTGTCTCTAAGAAGCAGGGGCGTTTCTAGGATTGAAAGAAGGGGGGGGCTTAAGGAAGGCAATTTTTTTTGGGCTCATTTGGGGCTGAGGATATCCATTGTTTCAGACAGTCCATAGATTGGTTCAATCAGAAAGAGTGTGATTTTTCTGTGTATCTTTGCTTGCATAGTATAAGTTAACAGAAGAGACAGAATTTCAGGGTCATTGTGAAATTTGACAACACAAATATGAACTTTTCTCAAATAGAGAGAAATATTTTTCCTGCTTGTAAAGGAAAGACGAATATACTTGTTTTGACTAGGGCGGAGCTGTCACCTCTGCTAAAGTATCTTCTTATATCCATCTGGTCAATGAATTGGATGATATACCGGTACAATAGCGTTATGAGGGACACTATTACATTTAGTTTCCACTAGCATTAACTGATTATAAACAACAACATTCTAAAGGCACTGATATTATTGTTTTAAAATACTAGAGATAGATATTAATGCAAAGAATAGAAAGCTGTTGATAGTTATTTCTTACATTTCAAATTTGCTCGTTCACACTCTTGCTCACTGGAGACCTTTTCTAACAAAATAGCTAGCTAGCTAGCTTAGTGTTAACATAGCTCATTACAATATTCCCTTTCATTTGCCTCAAGTAAACCTAAATTTAAGCAGGTAACAATCGTTAACAACTACAGATAGCCACATTCTGTAACTACCTGTACTTACAATTTCACTCTGTGCATCATTTACTATGAGCTAAACTCCTTGGCTGTAATCCTGCTGTCTTGATGAGAGACGTTACTTGGCAGAGTGAGAAAGCAAGCGCAGCAGCGATGCAGAGTCCCCAAGGTCCTAGTGCCCTGTCTTTTATTGTTAAGTATTATGAGAGGCTATTGGATTGTAATTTGAAGGGGGAGAAAACATACAAACCAGAAACGCACTCACTTATGTAGAATGTTAGACTTATAAATAACTTGTCCATGTGTAAAACAATAGTTTAATTTCAAAAAAAAAAATTAAAAAAAAAAAAAAATCCCAATAATTATTTGGGGGGGCTGAATAACATTTTAGGGGGGCTTCAGCCTGTTTTAGGGGGGGTTCAGCCCCCCTAAAACAGGCCTAACGACGCCCCTGCTAAGAAGCAAGTAGCAGAACAAGAATTTATACGTTTTCACTCTTCTGTGTGATGAAACAACAAACATAACATCCATTTTTATTTGTGGGTTCTAGCAAAGGTGAGAATTTGTTTGAGAAAATTGTTTCATCGTCATCGTCATCATCAATACCAGTAATTCTGTAGGGCCCTCGAAGGCTGTGATAAAAAGTGAAATAGAGCTTAATAGGAAAGAGGTTCCCCATCCCTGACCCAGAATAGTTCAAGATGTAACCCCGTTTTAATCAAAAGTGAAACTTTGAATATGTGTCCTCATTCTTCTCTGTTTTTATGCCAGCAAAAGATAGTCAGCGACAGGACAAGCATTGATTAAATATTTCACATAAATTCATTCAAGAATATTGATAATGTCCAGCAAACAATAATGAGAAGTAAAACTGATAACAAGGAAAATGATGTGGCAGCATTGTTAGATACTGGAAATCAGAATAACATCATGCCCAGAGTGGTTTGTCAGGTCTATACTGTACCTCATTCTTTTCCAAGCTGCACTCAGACAAGGCCTTGTCTCCCTGCTCCTGAAAGGTAATGATGATCAGAGCGACGAAGATATTGACGAAGAAGAAAGGGAAGACCACAAAGTAGACCACATAAAAGATGGACATTTCTATCCTGTAGCCTGGACTGGGGCCCTTGTCCTCAAAGGTTGCATCCACAGAGTGCTTTAGTACACTGCAAGTAGAAAAGCACAAAATGAAGGTTGATGGGGAGATACAGGAACATATTGACATACTGAATTGTTATGTTCCGATTTAGGAATATAAGGTATTTTCAATGAAGCAAATAAAATACACTTTTCAAAAAAGAATCTTTTCAGTTTGCAGACTTTACCTAAAAGCAGAAATTATCCATTAGAAGTATTTATGGGAATACGATTAATAATCAGTGTTAGCAGCAGTGTAAAAGCTTATTTTTAGTGACAGTATTAATACACAGTGGTTTAATAGAAATATTATAGTGGTAGCCACAGAACCCATCAAGCTATGAGAAGTGAGCTGTATTTTAGTGCATTTCAGAAAAAGTACTTTTTTGTTCATGGTTCTTCTGCACAGAACCAAATCATGAAAAGAAACTCAAAGATGACAGAGATGATCTTAGAGCTGATCTCAACTCAATTCAATAAAGTTAGCAGAGTTGTGACAAAACTCCCATGAATAAAAAGAGGTCAGTCAAATTAGAACTGGACCTACACTTCTCATGATGCAACTCCATAGCATCTTTCCTTTTTATATCCCTGCTCCATAAATGCCATCATCTTTCAAACTGTAAAAAAACACCTAGGGCCTAAAATGGTCATGTTGGTTTTTGGAGCAGAAGATGAGTAGACTCAAGCCATATATAGCTAACTTACATTTATCCAATTCATCAGCTGTACGCTTTGACAGTCAGCTGTTTTTTCCTTTCACTGTTTGTGCTGGTTACTGATGCGTTGACTGATAAGGGTCCTGCAGTGCTCCCATTGAAACTAACTCAGAGCTTAATTAATGAGGGGCACAATTGAAAGGTCAGCAGCTGACCTTCATAACGTCAGTTGAATTAGTGATCAGTTGGTAAACTTGGTGCGTTTTCCTTTCCTTTTCATACAGAGACTAATCATAATGAACCAGGGGCTGAGATATTCAAGATACTCGTATATTCAAAATTTCAAACACATTTTTTAAATTTAAACACAAATATTTGGAAGAGTTGGACATATCGAGGATCTCCACTAGAAGTCGAAATAAAGATTTGGCGGATTTGAGCTTATGTACATTGTTACATTTTGGGCTGTGACAATTCATTTTATACTTTTTATAATTCCACTCTGTGTAGTATGTTAACATTTTAGATTTTGCCATTGTTAAGTAAAATTTCTCCTCTTTTAAATTTTAAGGAACTTTTTGTAATGTTCCTTTCCTATAGTTGCGTTTCCAATATTCTCATACAAACCATTCATGTTATATTGACAAATCCTGTTTTTCAGGCATCCAATCTATCACAGATGGGTTAAGTTTCAACAATGACAGCATTACACATGTCTTTTAATCAAAGAGGGAGCTGCACTTACGTTGGCCAGCCCTCCCCAGTAGACACAGTGAACAGGGTCAGGAAGGCCCACAGCACATTGTCATAGTGGAACTCGTACTTTTTCCACTCTCGGGGCATGGCAGCTACCTCGTCTTTGTCGTAGTCCAAGAACTGACCTCTGGAAGACATAAAGGCATGAATAAAGCTGAGTAGGGAGAGACAGGTAGAGTAGTCTGGTGTGGTTATTACCTCGCCAATGTTTGGAGGTTTACAGTTAAAAAGTACATAAAATGAGAAATGAGGAATTTGGGGATTTGAGACCAACTTGCAGTCCTTCTCTAGCCCCTTGGACTCGTCTGTGCAGTAGAAGAATTTCCCTTTGAAGAGCTGAACTGCAATAACGGCGAAGATGAACATGAAGAGCATGTAGACGATGAGGATGTTCAGCACGTTCTTCAGAGAGTTGACCACACAGTCGAACACTGCCTGAGGATACACACACACACACACACACTATTCATTTGGGGATCAAGTGGAAAATTACTTGTCTGATTGTCAGGATGCTCCTTTGTAGGGCTAGTGGCTATCAAGCCCTTCCAATACCTCTTCACGACCCCCCTAAAACCAAGTAGTAGAAGATAAGACCCAAATGATTTACGAATGGTCTAAAGCAAATCAATATGGCGACCGTTGGGGGTAAGATACTCTCAAGTATGAAATATTGCAAAATAACCATGAATAAGTGTTTAAGTCCAGCGGAATATCCTATTTTAATAATAGAAATAAAAAATTCAATGAATCACTGTTCACGCTTTCATAACAAATATTGAAAACAGTCTGAGTGTAAGTAACGAGTAACGTACTACTGTGTCCTGTGAATGAAGTATGTCTGTTATAACTTTTTCAGTTCGGGGTAAAGTTACTACGGTCATAACTAACGTAGCATTGAAATAACCGATTTAAACAAACTGAGTGACTGTGTATTGATCAATAGATCAATCTTTCCCATCTGTCCTGCAGTTTTCAGATGTTTCCCTATTATGATGTTGATAATGGTTGTTTATATAATAACATTATATTGTTGTCACTATAATAATGTTGGTTGGCCGCTGATGACATAACAAGTAGTGACTATCAGTATGCTGGGGGGTTAGGGTTAGGGTCTAAGATTTAAAAGAAGCACAGTATTTTGTTAATGAAAAACTCTTATGACATTGAAATATCCGGCCTGAGCCACCTCAGAGCCTAATCAATCAAAATAAAGTGAATAACAGTGAAGGAGCAGAACCTTTAATTTCGGTAGACGTTTGATGGTCTTGAGCGGTCTGAGAACTCGCAGAACCCTCAGTGACTTGATGGTGCTGATGTCTTTGCCTTTGGTCCCCCTGAGGAAACAACACACATGATTACGTTCAAACAAACTGCAGGAATCTGTGGCCTGTTTCAGGAAGTGGTCGCGATGAACTCTGAGCTAAAACCCTGAGATCATGGAAACTAAGATGACTTACTCTGAGTCACTTACAACGGTATCTTAAACTGTGAAGCTGACCTGCTCACTGACGGCTTTTCTCAACACAGTGTTTGAGAACATCCATCTGCACAAGTCTTACATCAGGAAAAGATTCAAATGCTGACTGGCCATTAGGTAATTACCCAAAACCCTGACTTTACTAAGGCTTCCTTTTTTATGATCAGTCATCAGTTATCAATGTAAGGACAGAGACCTGCATGATCTTTCAAAATAAAATCTACACACCATCTTCAACATCACTTTGTGTCTTTATCAAGTTGCATCTGAAATCATGTCAACATGTTAATAACTTATTGATTCTTGCGGCTGGTGGTTTCAAAGATAAATGTGCATTGTTGCCACAAGTTAATATTCATGGCTGTACTGGATTATAACACATAATTAATTACCAAGGTGAATCACAGTATCAGAGCTCCACTGATGATTGCTTGTTTTCCATTCTTCATGCACAAGGATTAATTTGAGGGAAAATACTCAGAGTTGATTGAACTAGGTCAGATGAACTGTTCTGAAACTGAAAGCTCTGGGTTTTCCATCTCAGGGTTTATCTACTCAGAGTTCAGGGTTGGCTCAGAAAAACCTGCTTTCTCAAACAGGCCCCAGAAAAGAGAAACAGCAGAAGTAACAGACATTGGTTTTCAGAGTAGTACATGATAGTTGTAATAAATTGTGTGACATTTTGAAATGTTGCAGGGTATGAATTATGTGTATTTAGATCAGCTGTGTTAATGAGGCTCACTACAACTGGCTTTCTGAATATCAACAAAAACACACCAATCGGAATAATCGGAAGTCCCATAGGGAACATAGTTATGTTATGTATCCTGGTTCATGTACGATGCTTGTAATTTACCGGACATCAACCTCAGTGTAAGGTTATGTCTAAGGGCCTTGTTGAAGATAAACAGGGTGTTTGCTCACACAACAGCCTCTGAGGCACCAGTCAAATGAAGACTACACAGTGGGAATGGGAGGAGGCAAATATTCCAGACCTAGGCAACCTTGTGACTGGCTTCTATAGGTTGTCCTGTCATTATCATCACCTTGGTAACAGAAGCCATTCAATATTATACATGGCATAATACTTTATACATACAATAAAGTACATGGCACTACTCTAAAGTACCAAGACAGACTCATACATTGAGGAAAATGTAGAATAGTAGTGCATGAGTATGGCATTTCTGTGACACAATGGTAGAAATTCTTAATCCTTAAAGAAACAGTTTAACCTTTGGGCAATGTACTTGTTTGCTTTCTTTCACAGAGTGAGATGAAAAGATTGACACCAGTGTCATTTCAAGAACAGATTTGGCGTCAGGATGTGGTTCAGCTCAGTATAAAGATTGGAAAAAGGGGAAAACAGTTGACTTCACTCTCTCCCAAGAAAAAGGCATTTCAGAATCTCTAAAGCCAACCATGTCTCCTACAAATAGTTTGTATACAACTCTGGGTCCCCATCCAGAGTGCTATCTGTGGTTGGGTTCAACAAGAGCAATTTGATTAAAGTTAGGGCAAGATTGTAGTTTTGATTAAATATTAGGTAAAACTCAAGCAAAACTGATATGTAAGTCGGCTGATTATTTATTAGATATAGATTATTGACCCGATCACAGATATATCAGTACAAGCATTTTGCTTAATATGCCTTGATATGAAAATGATGTGTTGTTCCAAGCTGATGTTGCATTTGTATTGTCTGACAGACGATCATTGCCAGTGGATCAACAACCTATAATAATAACCTATAACCAAAATACATTATACTAAACTGTATGTATGTACTGATATTGGAGTTTGTTACCCAAAAGCTCTGACTCCTTGGCCCGAGTCAGGATTCACATATTTAGACATCTGGACTGACCCTGACTGTTATCGTCCAGTGTTGGTCGATATTCAGCAATATCATCAGTGTGTGCACTAGAATCTCTCATGATGTGGAAGCAGCATCTGACAGTCATGCTTTATGTAGGTACAGAAACCTGACATACACTAACATTGGCTATAGTAATCAAATCAGATGTGAACATAGAAGGGAGGTGCCCACAGTGTTGGTGCAGTGATCACAATTTTGAGCTCTTACAATGGGAGACAATATTAGATTTCAGGAATGTGTTAGGGTGAGAAAACATTTAAAAATGTGAACAGGGTTTTCTTTCCCAGTATAATGCAGTATAATGTCCAATAAACTAAATTGTTGACAAAATCTGAATGTTTGATGAGCTGGCTCTCTAAAGGTCTTGAATATGATAAAGGTCGATTTTCATCCAACAGCTCCCCTAGGGAGGAGGATGTACATTCCCTGTGGCTAGCTGACTCGGACACTTAGTTTTAGTTTAGTTGATTTTCTTTGAAACTATTCATGGTTTGCATCTAGTGCCACACGGCTGCATGTGCATTACATGAGAAATAGGTGCACAGCAACTCACAGAGTAGTAAAGTAATAGACTTTTCATCTCACTCTCAAAAAGGAAAAAGCCTGTTTCTTTTCAGCTAAACTCACTTTAGAGTTATTATGCAGGGACATTCAAGCAATTTATCACCCTTGTGAGTGGCCAGCAAACAGATAATTACTTTGTTGATAAATTTGATTCAACTGTTAATCTCAGAAACTAAAATAAACAAAACTAGGTTGTTTTTAGTAGAATATTCACACAGTAGCCTTCAGAATCATTGACTGTACCAATATTACAGTGTCTTCTAAAACAATACATTTTCGAAAGGCAGAAGAGCTGATAGCAAATGTATTGTACTAGTTATTCCCGAGCAGTAAACAGTTCACAACACAGGCAGCTCCCACAGCGAAATACATTTAGCTGTGTGAACCATGTAATACTGTTTACATGAACAACTTTGTCTGAAAGTCGTGTTTCAACATGCAGTCAATCAGTTATTTCCCTTGTCCTTTTCATAAAAGAGGACTCTATTGTACTCCATTCAAATATGGGGGTAAAACCTAAGACTGCTGTGCATCAGGGATCTTATTCCACAAGATGTCTTGAGTGGGCAGCTCAGTCATTCAAATCTTTGTGAAATCTAAAACTAATTTGATAATGAAACACAAGGCAAATAGAATCATGTCATAGTCTAATTTGAGATGTTTGAATTAACCTTAGTTGCAAAGTTTGATCCAATGACAGGTGGTTACATTCTTCAGTGTTAAATGACTAACAAATAACCCCTTAGAGTGTCTATTTTGAACGTTAACTGTGAATTATTAAGAAATTCATATGTAGAAAAAAAAGTATTCAGGAGCTTCATTTATAAGCTACTTAGAAAACAATCTGATTTCTATCACGCTTTGCAACAGAGATGAGATATTATGTCTACGATCATGTTTTCTTGAATATATATATTTAAGCTCAATGGGACTAAGGTCATCAACAAAGGCATTGTAATCAGGTAAGCCCTTATCAAGACGTAGCCCTCCTCCGTGCTTACTTACAATACTATGGAATAGATCGGCCTGCAACACTGCTGCCGTGCCAACTCATCAGTGAAAGCCATCAAGCACAAAGACGAGTATTGGGCAGGACACCAGCTGTGTCAAGAGTCATTATGGAGGACAATGACACAGCATCTGTGACTCCTCACAATGTCCTGACAAAAAGATGCAGCATCATTTTCTTGCCTTCTCTTGGTGAGTTTGATTATACCTTCAAATCCCCCATTGAAACTCCAACGAAGTATTCATGAAATTCATGGAAGAATAGTTTATGGGGCTCCACCAAAATCAGTTTAGAGTTTTGAGTGGTGGGCTTCACATCTCTTTGAAATCCTTGTAAAAAATGGTTTGTATTTATAAAGTGCTTTTCTAGTCTTGATGACCACTCAAACCGCTTTGCATTACAGTTTTGCCATGCACACATTCACACAAAGACATTCATATAGTGCGTCTATTAGCAGCACTTTTTTGTTCTATGGGGGGCAATTCAGTTCAGCATCTTGCCCATGGACACTTAGTCATGCAGATGGGTCAGACTGGGGATCAAACTGCCGACCTTCTGGTTGGAGAACAACCGCTCAACCCCTCAGCCGAAGCCGCCATGAGCAGTCCCTAGTTTTAATTAAGGAAGTATGTTGGCCAATAGCTGTTCTAAATGCTCAGTGGGAGGGGTATAATTTGTCTGCCATAGAACATGGCAAGATGTGATGAAGCACAGAGATGGGAATAAGTGTTAACGCTCACACAGGCAGTGTGGCTTGTGCGTCATAAGGAAAGACGCAACGAGCCTTGTTGGAAAACAAACTGCAGGATGATATATCGATTACTTTTTATTCATAATTGTTGAATAAATTATTTAGAATATATTTATATATATATTCTATATATGTGTAGAATGGAAAATAAGGCCTATAAAGATAAGATCAAACCATATCTACTTCTCATCTACACACACCTGGTCATCACTGTGTAAAGTGCTTGTTGGTTTTAAAAGTCGACAAAAGCAATTTTCATAGAATTTTCAAACTTGAACTCCCTCACTTGGAGCATCAACACAGTCCCAACACAGAGCAATCTGACAAACTTAAAGAAGCTGACTCAAACCGACTGCTTCACACTCAGCTCTAATCCTCTAGTATGTAGTGGGAGTGGAACTGCTGATCCTGAATGGAGATACTGTCCAGCAGTAAAATGAACACTTTGAAGAACTCCTGGAAGACTCCTGAAATCCTTACCATGTCCCTGGTAATGGTCATTGAGATAGTTAAGATTCTTTGCAGCCGCAAAGTGCTGCGTGTGAATGGGATTTTCCCCTAACCCTATCCGAAAGGGTCTTAAGGGGCTGGACATTCTCTGGCTGTCTTGCCAGAAATGTCTTTCCAATAATGCATCAAGGAGAGCATCCGTGGACTGGCAGACCAGGATGGTGAATTGCACTTTTTGTAGAAAAAAAGAGTGAAGGGTGTGCTCGTATCATCGAGATATTATACTGCTCAGCTTCCCTGGGAAAGGGAACCGGGAGACACTGATCAATGCGTGAACCTCAGATCCAGAAGAGGAATTGCAGCTTTTGTTTTTTAACGATAGAATTTTCTGAGATCAGTTATAGTTTTCAGTTTCCAAAAAAAAGCTACGAGCTATCATGAAGTCCTCAAGGAATATTGAATCTGCTTTGAGCACCACTGCAAGTAGCTGTAGGTTGACTAACAGCAGAGTTTCTGTCTTCCTCTGTGGCCTCATGGAGTCCCTGTACTCCAGTCGCAACTACATGCAACAACTTACATGCTTGGATGCACATTAGTCGGGCATGCATTTACAGTGAAATAGGGCCAGAGTGTCTTTCGACCAGAAACCTCCACTAAGCGATCAAGATATGCTGATAGCTTTCAAAGAATACCCCCTCAACAACTTCTTTACTTCTACTCTACTCAAGTGTCTGTTTGTCTCTCTCTGGCTGCCTTAATCCCAGAAACTATGGGTTGCAATACTAAAGAATAACAGGTTCAGATATGTCAAGTATTTCTTAATACATTACTTGAGTGTGGGTGTTGATAAAGTTACAAGTTTCTCAGTCAACAGTTCTAGTTATATAGCTTTACTGTCATAAGGCAAAGTAGTAAATACATGTGTGCTCAGCTTTAAAATTAAGCACATTTTAGAGACAGAGACAGAACAACTGCAGATGACTTCAATACACAGCTAGTGGATTTTTACACAGAAAAAAAAGTGGGTCCTGATTCCAACCTCTTTCATTGTAATTTGGTAGGAAAGGATCCTTTCGTGGTCAGTATGGAGTGAGAGAAACATTGAAAGATCTCACTCTATCTTCGAAGAAAGTGTTTTTCCTTAATCATTCTATTATATATTGCAAACAGGCAAATGATTTCCTTCTATCCAAGTGTGACATGAACACAAGTATTACTGATGGCTAGTCCCATACACAAGCAATTGCAAACCCCCACAAATATTTGTGCATTGACTTTTATAACCTGTTTTGTCCGTTTGGTATGATTGATCCTCAGTCATTAACCTGGCAACAGCCTTACACTGATCAGCCACTACATTAAAACTGACAACAAGTTTCCACCTTTGCCTGTATAGATAACCCCATGCACAGTTGCGTGTGTACTATGAGGGCTGGAAGGCCTTACATGTTATTACTGACGCACTACTGAAGTGATTGCAGACTGTACAGGCTGAAGAGGGATGTAGTGAGCAAAGATAGATTGACCAACAGAAAAGGAACCGTCTAAGACACACTGACCTCTCAATGACACGTTTCATTCCGTGATGCAATATTAATTATTTGTCTGTACAGCAGTATTTCAAACCACACTTCTAACTCGGATTGAAACTGTATGTTATTATCATTATCAAAACAATTATCTAGCTCCTTTAAAGAGCTCTCTTGAAGCAAGAATACAAAACGATATTGCCAAAAAGGCAATTTAGCATTTTGGAATGAAATGTCTAAAACCATTGGTTGTTTTTTTCAGGGGGTGAGGCAGGTTTCAGTTGAAAACCTTCAGACAGAGGTTACTGTTGTTTTAAAAAAGCATATAATTTCATTGCGTATGGGTTTAATATATTTTACATGAAGCTGATCTACGTTTATGAAGAATGGCAGTTAGATGGGTTCAATTTGGGGGAGAAGGGTTAAGGTAAGGTATGGGTAAAGAGTGAGGGATTGGGGAGGTGGTGGGGGTGGCATAGGAGGGTTCCCCACCTGGTCACACCTTGTTGCGATCTACTTGGGGGAAAACAGTGGTAAAACAAGATACAGCACATTTATGGATGCTTCATACATACAAACAAAAGAGAGCATATGTTTGCATCAGATGACAACACAATAGTTTTCATTAATGAAACCATGTAAAGTTGTATATTTTGGTTGGTAGCAGACAACAGCACGAGTAAATCCCATTAAAGACTAGACTCCATTATGGGGTTCTACAATAGTATATTTGCCATATGAGGAGAAGACAGAAGGTGTGATTGGATGCTTTATGAGCCTGTTATTTTTGAAGTATCACAAATAACTGAAGTAAACACAAATCATAACTACTGGTAATTTAAACAGGTACTTGTTCTATAATTGCTCTCTGCTACAACTTCTGAGTATCAACCAAAAAAATTGCAAATGCCACGAAGGGCCTTAAGAGAGATCTTCTAAATAACAATACTAAGACTACTAATAAAACAAATATAAATATTATCCAAGCCCTGAAATCAGGTCATCACTAGCATCTGAAGCTGACATTAAAAGACAATTGTGCACTTTGCAGCATCACACATGAAATGTGCAAAACAGCTGCTGACTGAGCTCAACACTTTAGAGGTTCAAGTAGGTGAGATGACACATTCACATGGTTTGGATGGAGATGCTATGGTTGGCTGTTCTTGCCGCAGGCAGTACATCAAATGGATGATAGACAGCTCCAGGGACATGCACAGTGAGGGAATGACAGCTGTCAATCAAACGAAACTTTTTGTCTGTAACTGATGATATGGACGGGACCTGGAGCAAAAGAGCTTTTGCAAATAATTTGTTTGACTTAAAGTTGCCCTGCTGATGATTCTTGTATTTTGGACTTAGGAACAGTTCAAGAATCGCAGCAAAAGCGCTCTTTAATAAATAAATAAATAAGACATTATGAAATTATAAAATCTAGAGTAAATACAGAGAAAATATTTTTAGATTTGATTTTCTAATAATGATGAAAGCTTGTTTATTTCAGGCAGAGCTATACAGTCTCAAAATTTCCAGCTAGAAATTGTCGACTTTCCAGATGCAAAATTGCTGTGTGAGACTTTGTCCCCTGCAGCTAGTTAGCTACATTTAGCTCTGTGAGGCTGTCTCCTGACTTTGTAATGTTTCAAGATCACAAATTTTCAAAACAAGAATATTGTAAAAGGGTCTTATACAAGAAAATTCATGATAACATAGAGGTTAAAGATATGCATTCCTTTTAAGAAGTCAATGTAAATCCAGTTTATCCATATATTAAGAAAAGCCTTCAGACATTGTTCTTGATGTCAGACTTGTTAGCTTGTGTTCTTGCTCGTATAACCTTACAAGTGGAAGGACTTTTCGGATGAGCATGAATTGAGGTCTTTGGCAAAGTGTCTATATCTTGGGTCGGGTTGGTTGAGGTTGCTAAGTAGTGTAGTAACATCCAGGACCAGCTTTAGCACAGTTATATGTACTATACTGTGGATGTACCACTCTTAAATGGAATAAGGCGTTTCTTTAACATGACCTCCAACCCCACAAACTAATTAGGTTATTTAATCCTACGCTAACTCATCACTGCGGTAGATTTCCATAGGGGTTACCACGATAGATTGTAAAGTGTGTTTCATAATGTCCAATTTATGAAATACTGAAAACTAAAACATGTAGAAATCTTGAAATTGTGCTGATTTAATATTATTCACAAATGCTGTTCAGCACAGGTTTAGAACAAAACTATAAAAATAACGCTCTGGCTGTACCACAATACAATTGGTGTATTGCTCCATCCGCAGAATGATGCTGAGTCTGGCAGATACAGGCTAGTGTAGAATAAAGTGCATGTAAATGGAAATGATGTGATAATATGCTCTTGGGCATTCATTAAAAACAGATAGCGAACATCATACATGTCATACAGTCTTTCTAATATGCATGCTAAGATCACAGGGAAGACTGATGTTCCCTGAGATGCACTCATGCCCTCCGACAGCAGCTCGGTTGTTACATTAGCAAACCTCTGCTGAATTAATAATAGAGGATGTGAAATTGATGGTATCATACCATTCCATGCAGAGCTTTGTCGAGGCAAAGTGCTTATGAAAATTCCTCCCATCGGAGGCTTGAGAAAGATAAGGATGATGAACTCGCAGGCGACATGCCCCTCTATAACAGAGGAGGCTATGGAGGAATGACCTTTAGCCAAGCACATGAGGGTCAAGTGCGGTAAGGCCTTGGATGATGGACGAGATGGAAAGTGCCCCAGACACACTGCAAATAACACCCATCCTCACAAGCAATTTCACTTCATATACCGCATGTCTTACAGTCTTTTCAAGGATAAATTTACCTTTACAGCTGATAGTGCTGCATTTTGTCATTCTGAGCTAACTTTGAAGATGAGGTGCTTGTCCACTGACAGTGGCCATTAGATCAGAATTCAATGCCATGTGTATTGTTTTGAGAAAGAAATCACATGGTTTCACTCAGGGAATAGGGCACTGGCATATTGGTTTCTCAGTTCCAAATGATGCACAGTAATTATATTGAGAGCACAAAACAAACATCTTTCTGATTCAATTTCTTCTTTGATTTGCTTTTCTCTTCAGATTTTAACTTATGTGTGAACAAAATCCATCCATCAATCTACACCGCGCATCCTTTGAGAGTAGCAGGAGGGCTGGAGTCATGCACAATAATCAATTTGCAAATACAAATTTTTGTACTCATGAATGTCAATTGCCGTATTGCCGTAAATAGAATTCCATACAAATGAGGGAAGAGGTTTAGTATGAATGGTCACACCCAACAGATTAGCTCCTACTCTCAATTATTACAGGAAATCTCTAAAAAAGGAATTGGGTTGATGTTTTCTTTAAATTGAATTGGATTTTCATTCATATATACCAAACAAATAGTTGTCACTAGAAAATGCAGGAGACCTGAATAAATGTAAAGACATGAGACTGAATATGTGAGGAAATTACTTGTTTTTGCAGTGTAAGCCATGTATGTTTTATCTTGCACATACATATACAAACAATGACACAGTCAAGCAAGGTGAGAGAGATAGAGGAGGCATTACCCCATGAAGCTCCTGCAAACGATCCCAGCACAGAAACAGGGAGAGGATCATGTCAATAAACACACTGCACAAGACCCCAACACACACACATATTATAGTCACCCAAACACATCATATAAATGGTTATATTTTACAATTCTAGCTCTGTATACTCAAACAGAGCCCTTTAACAGATAATTACAGCGTAATACAACTTTATGTTCAGCCATCCAACCTGGGAAGGGTCTAATATTATTGTATTAAGAACAGGTTACTGGTAAGTAGCCTTCGGGTTAATGGTTAAATATACAGTTTATTTTCTATTTAACATTGGCAGGTTTCAGCCCATCACAGTCCAAATAATACATCAACTATCATTGCAGGTTTGTATATACTGTACATTAAAGATTACAGCTGTATGAACCAAATCAGAGTGATTAACAACTTAGAGAGCTGTTTTTTAATGACAAAAAGGATGGAGGTTTTGAACTTACGAATATGCAAAAGCCACCAGCGCCCCACTGACCACTATGAAGTCCAGAATGTTCCACAGGTCTCTGAAGTAGGCTCCAGGATGAAGCAGTAGGCCCAGGTCCACCATCTGAGCCAAATACACCACTGTTATGTCTTTTATTTTATTTTTCATTTTATTCTCAGATGTATAATCCTAACCCTGACCCTCTCAGTCAGAGATTCCTCCTGGCTCTGCTTGATGGTATAGAAACAGGAGCATTGGATTATAAGCAGTAGATTAAGCCAGAGGAGATATATGCTTTGAAAATCATCGGCCTCATGTATTAATGTTACATCACAAATATGACAAAAGGTTATTTTCCTACATTTTTCCTTCTGCACCTTTAAAGGAATGAAACATCAATAACTGGTGATGCCCTGCTGATGACCTCTTAGGTTTAACACAGCTGGGGGGGGATTCTTTTTTGTTTTGTTTTTCAATTAACGGCACTGATGAAGGTGCTGCAGGAGGCAATACTCAGCAGGTTAAATGCCAACCTGTTCAAAAAATTATAACAAGGCCATTTTGTTTGATTAATCAGTGGATAGACAGCAAACAATAATCGCAATGTCCTCTCGGAATTCATCACTCAGATCCTTTTAGTTCATATACAGTTCTACACTGGAAGTGTACTGAAAGTCAAAGAAAAAATGATGGTGAAAAATGGTTTACCTTGATCACCAGTTCAAAAGTGAAAACACCAGTGAAGACGTAATCCAGATATTTAAGCACCTGCAAAAAACACATTTAATTGTTACTGAATATGTAAACATGCATAATAATCCAGTGTGACATATTGAGTTTGAAAGTATTGAGCACCAGGATAAAGAATTTACTGGGGAAAGATGTTGATTTTCTGATTACTCAACAGGTACATTTTAACTAGAAGTCCTTGCATTTCCAACTTTTCCCAGGAACTAGGAACCTTTTCAGGAACTTGTTTGTTCTTATTGAGTTTTCAGCTTAATGAGAAAAAAAGCAAGTTAAATAAATGAAGATCTCCCCTGATCTTCAGACCTCAGTGGAATTGCAGGTTAGCAGCAGGAAGCTTAAAAGTTCCTGGGACTACATGAGATTAAAGTTCCTGGGACAATTTGTCAAAACTCAGTATAGCATGCCGGACTCCACAAAAGTTTTTATAAAAAGAAACACTTCTTATCTCAGTTTTGTTGGCATGGATTTAAAGTGCATTACATACAGTTATGTGCATTGTAATTCTTACGTTGTTGCGAGGGGCATTTGTCCAGACAGGGTCCTCTGCTGCCAAAGCGATACTGCTCATAGTAATGACCACTAGGATTGACATCTCAAAATAACGCAGGGTCACAATGTAGTGACACAACCGCCTCACCCTGAGAATGGAAAGGCAGAGACAATTACTGAGGGAGAGGTACAAACTGTGAGCTTAAGACACAGATATATCAAAGATTGCATTATTGCATACTTATTTTCTAAAACCCTCACATACTATAAGTCTAAGGTAAGGATTAAGATAAAGCAACACTGTCACCTGGGAATCAGGGGAAATTGTTTAACAAAAACAAATCTTAAGGCTTATAATGACACCAAGTTGACCAAAACCTTACTTTTTCACTCAAATACAAATTTAAGATGCAGTTCACAATTGTAGCTGCCAATTTAACTTGAGGAACTACAATAACAATGCATAAAATCTGACCTTTTCAGTTTTCAGTCCAGATAATGATACTGATACTTGGCCTTTGGGTACCAATCTATTCTAAGTAATTAAAGCTCTATGTCTCAGTGTGTGGAGGAGACTGAGAGCATCCTTTTATATGGAAGGCAACATCAGGTTTGAGTTACCATTAGTAACGTGTTCTCTTTTTTACCTGTTCTATATGTTTTGTATCTGTGCTGCTGCCTATCTTGACCAGGTCTCCCTTGAAAAAGAGATTCTTAATCTCAATGGTACTTTCCTGATTAAATAATAGTTAAATCAAACAAAGCAAAAAAAGGTCCTTCAAAAAGGTGAAAATGGGGTAAGAGGTTGAGGAGACTCACGGATTGGTCCGTCCAAAGATGAACATGGAACTGTAAGGCAGGATGGGTCTGGGTCCACTTTGACCCAGATCCTCCAGGGTCTTCTCATTCATGGGCATTGTCTCAGAGTCAATACTGTTCACTGGGAAGACAGATGGTTCAATTCCATCAATATACCTGTCAGAGTGTCAATGATAAGCAGTCCACAACATCCATCACATCTATTGTCCTAGAATGAATATGGATCTCTTCCTCCACATCTTATCAACACAGAACTTGTACTTGTTTTAACCGTCACTATGAGCAGACACCTTCAACATATTGGCTGAGAGGGAACACATCTAAGTCATATTATGTGTGCAACTTGATACTAACTTTGTATGAGGGTGGTCTCTCCAGGTGGACAGGCAACCTTCACAGGAGGAATGTGGCTGGACGTTTGGTCCGTTTTTCTCACATTCCGCTGGTTGTCGGAGTCCTCTGGTCGGTCAGGAGGCCAGTCGCCCCCCCCAGAGCCCTGCTGGGGTGAGATGGCTAGGGACTCCCCCTCTGAGTCCCCAAACCTATCCCATAAACAGAGATAACATCTTGTGAGGGGCCACCACAGTTAGCTTGGACTGGGGATAGGCCCAGTCACCAAATTATACTTGTTAACATAAAGCCCCCAGCCTTCTTTAGTATATTAGAATATAAAATAGAATGCTATAATGCTTTTTATGAGAGTAGATTTTCTCAAACTAATGTTATTCTGAACTATCCATGAATCCTTCTCTTCATTGTGTTCATATTTTCATTATGTTCCTTTTAACAATATACTGTAGGGGGCAGGTGATTATACAGAATTCACCAAAGACGGTTTGCACTAATGTTGTTTTCACACTTACACACATGGTAAGGAGCTGTGGGGTTACCAAGGTAACGAGTGCACTGGGGATGGTTAAAAGCGGATGTTTTGGTGGCGCCCGGAAGTCTCTGTGATTGATTTGTTTGTAAAAATAAACGCACGCCGAGAGGCGCACAAACTAGAAGATCTCCGGATACCATTATTCCCTCGACTCCTACAATACACTCATTATAAGTGAGATGTTATTCTGCATGGAATATTATTAGTTCAGGCTCCAGAAATCTGAATTTTGTATGATATGTATATGGGTCCTCTTGTTTGAGACTAAAAGCTAAATTTATTCCTTATGCCCCAGACAGATTCAAGAAAATAAACAAGTGTTATATTGTTAGTTGTAAATTATATGCACATTACTTTGTTTGTGTGTATTTCTTCTTGGATGCATGTGATGAATCAAGAATAATAAAACTGCAATGATATTTAGGTGTCAACTGTGTTTGTTGTGTCTGATTTGAATTTTCCTCAATGAGGTGATCCATCCATTTTAGCATCAGATCATGCAGAGGTGACTCTTCTTATGCAGCCACTTGGCAAAACTGGTATATCTTGAACCCGGAGGTTAAATCCAAGTTTAATACTGTATAAAAGTGAAATTATTATCATGAGAACAGGTTATATTATTCCAGGAAATACATATTCCTTCAGCCACATCCCAGGGGATAGCCTAAGAAACACTTAAGGCCTCTCTGAGGGGATTTATAATTTACTATGCTTCCAACATAAAAGGCAACAGAGATCTTTCACCTTGAAAGAGGAGTGAAGACAGCTGAGAACAAATATCTAAAATGTGAGAGGATAATCTGTGCAATCTTTCTCAGCTTAAGTATAAATACAACACACATTATTGTCCTTGACTAGGGATGTACATTTTGAATAGTTTTTCTCACTAATAGCCAATGCTTGTTAACCGACCATAAACCGTTAACAGAAAACATAAAAACAGCTGGAGACACATTCAAACAAAGTAGAACCGACTTTTAGGCCTACATAGTGTTTCTATTAATTGTCACACCGCGGTGAGATCATGTCTTGTTTTGTGTTTTTTGTCACGTCATTTCCGGTTTTATTTTGAAAAGTAACTCTCCTCTCGTTTCAGGTCACTTGCCCTTCCTCATGTGTCACCGGTCTGATCGTCTCCCCTGATTCCTGATTGTGTCCACCTGTTCCCTTTTCCCCCATGTGTTCATATAGTCTGCGTCTCCCTTTGTCTTGTGCCAGTGTGTCGTCGTAAGTCGTCATCCCAGCCCGTGCCAGAGTCATAGTCGTCGTTTTTGCTTAGCCTCGTGCTTATTGATTTACCTCATTGAGTGATTATTCTTTGTAGCCCTTTTTTCAGTGTTAAGTCTTAGTTAGGTTATAGAATGAAGTTTTGATTTTCCTCCTTTTGGAGCGCTTTTGTTTCATTGCTATTTTGTATTTTCTATATTAAGAAAGCGTTTTCCTCTTTTTGAGCGACTTTATTTTTGTACTTTAGTTTCCTCTGTGTGGAGGTGTGAATAAAACATTCTCCGAACACATCCGCTCTGCGTCTGAGTCCTGCCTTTCGCCCGGCCTGACAGTACACACTGGCCAGTATGGACTCAGCAGAGGAACACCCGGTGGCGGCGATCCTGCAAGCCCAGGAATCACGGATATCTCGTCAGGAAGAGTTCCAGGCAGCCATGGCAGCAAGCCTTAACTTCCTATCGGACCAAGTGCAGCGTCTCGTCGATCATTCCGTTCCACCGCCAGATCCACCCACCGTGCCTGTGGTCCCAGCAGCCCCCACTCCAGCTCCGGCGGTGCCCGGCTTCGGACCAGTAATGAGACTGGCATCCCCAGAACGTTTTTCAGGAGAACCGGGTCAGTGTAAACCATTTTTGATTGACTGCTCAATCCATTATGAACACACGCCACATGCCTTTCCCACAGACAGATCTAAGATTGCCTTCATGATCTCCCACCTGACGGGGAGAGCTCGGGCATGGGCCACAGCCGAGTGGGCGCGTGATTCTCCCCTCTGCAGCTCACTGGCAGAGTTTAAGGCAGCTCTCCAGAGAACTTTTGACCCGGTCTCATCCGCCCGTGAAAAAGCCCGGGAGCTGAGTGGAGTGAAGCAAGGCAACAACTCGGTATGTGACTATGCCATCCATTTTCGCACCCTGGCGGCGGAGAGCGGATGGAACTCCACCGCACTTTTTGACATTTTTTTGAAAGGATTAGCTGTTCCCATCCGAGAGCTGTTGGTTCCCCTGGATCTTCCCTCCGACCTGGATTCGCTGATCGCGCTCGCCATCAGAACCGACAACCGGCTACGTGAGCTTCACCCTTCGGCACGGAGCAGACCGGGGGGCACGGGGAGGTTTCCCACAGCCTCCGCCTCGGAGATCCCGTTACCACCGGGATTACGTTCACACTCCCCCACGCCCAGAGGAGAGGAGCCCATGCAACTGGGGCGCGCACGACTCTCAGGGGAGGAACGAAAGCGGCGACAACAGGAAGGTCGCTGTTTTTACTGTGGGGAGACGGGACATCTTGTTGTTGTCTGCCCAGCCAGACGGTCTACCAGGGTGAGTAACTCCAAGACCTCACGTCCCGCTCCCCGGAGCCTCACGAACGTTAAAATAATACACCACGCTGTCACTACAGAAATTAGAGTGCTCATAGACTCTGGGGCTGACGAGAGCTTTATGGACTGGGGGTTAGCCAAGAGACTCGGGCTGAAAACTGAACTTTTAGAGAGACCCATCAAAGCCAAGGATCTTAATGAAAATGACTTGTTTACCATCACTCATGCCACAGAGCCAGTAGAACTTCACCTTCACAACCATCAGGAATCCATGACCTTTTTTTTGTTTAATTCATCTAGTCATGCTTTAATTTTGGGATTTCCATGGCTGCTTCGCCACAATCCTCACATTGATTGGAGATCTGGGGAAATTATGGGCTGGGGAAAAGACTGTGAGAGCCGATGTATTGATGCCAGGGAGGTAACCATGCTTAACATTGTCTCTGCTGATTCCCCTGCAGACCCTGAATATCCCGATGTAAGCTCCGTCCCTTCATGCTATCTTCACCTTAAAGAGGTGTTCAACAAGTCCAAGGCGCAGTCACTCCCTCCACACCGTCCCTACGACTGCGTCATTGACCTCATTCCCGGCTCCACCATCCCCAGGGGACGCATATATTCAATCTCAGGACCAGAAAAAGAGGCCATGAGAGATTACATAGACTCATCACTGAAGGCAGGGCTAATACGTCCCTCCTCGTCTCCAGCAGGTGCCGGTTTCTTTTTTGTGGGAAAGAAAGATGGTTCATTACGGCCATGCATAGACTACAGCCCATTAAATGACATTACAATAAAAAACCGTTACCCTCTACCCCTCATGTCATCGGTTTTTGATCAAATACAGCAGGCCAAGATATTCACAAAGCTTGATTTACGCAATGCTTATTATTTGGTCAGAATAAAGGAGGGAGATGAATGGAAAACAGGGTTTAATACACCCAGCGGACACTACGAGTATTTGGTCATGCCCTTCGGACTCACTAACGCACCCGCGGTTTTTCAGGCCATGATCAATGACGTCCTTCGGGACTTTTTAGACCAGTTCGTTTACGTCTACATAGATGATATATTGATTTACTCCTCTGATTTGGAATCTCACCAGGCTCACGTGACCCAGGTTCTCCAAAGGCTCCTAGAGCATAAGCTTTTTGTCAAGGCTGAAAAAAGCGAATTTCACGCCAGCACCATCTCGTTCCTGGGCTTTATTGTGGCCCCTGGGAAAGTACAGATGGACCCGGCTAAGATAAGTGCTGTCGCTGATTGGCCCACACCCGATGGCCGCAAGAAGCTTCAGCAATTCCTCGGATTTGCTAACTTCTATAGGCGGTTCATCAGGGGCTTCAGCGCTATAGCTGCTCCGCTACATGCATTAACCTCTTCCAAGGTGCGTTTTCTTTGGTCTCCAGAGGCGCAGGCGGCTTTTCAGGAGCTTAAACGCCGCTTCACCACCGCTCCGATCCTCACCATGCCGGACCCACAGCGGCAGTTTGTGGTGGAGGTAGACGCCTCCAACGAGGGGATCGGGGCCATCCTCTCTCAAAGATCGCAGCAGGACGGTAAGATGCACCCATGTGCTTATTTGTCCCGGCGGCTGTCAAAGGCGGAACGAAACTATGATGTCGGAAACAGGGAACTGCTCGCAGTCAAGGTGGCGTTAGAAGAGTGGCGTCATTGGTTAGAGGGGGCCAGCCAGCCGTTTCTAGTGTGGACGGATCACAAGAACTTGGAGTACATACGTCAAGCTAAGCGACTTAATTCTCGCCAGGCCAGGTGGGCGCTGTTTTTTAACCGCTTTTCTTTTTCCCTCTCTTACAGGCCGGGGTCCCGGAACGTCAAGCCGGATATTCTGTCTCGACTCTTTGACCCCGAGCCTGTTGCCAAGGTGCCTGAACCCCTCCTCCCACTGTCCTGTGTGGTTGGAGCTGTAACTTGGCAAATAGAAAAGGTGGTGAAGCTGGCCAATGGTGTAGCCCTGCCACCTAGTGGGTGCCCTGAAAATAAGTTGTATGTTCCGGCCGATCTGCGCTCACAGGTGATCCACTGGGCTCACACCTCGCCGCTTTTCTGTCATCCGGGAGTCAGGCGGACTATGTTCGCCATCTCCCGGAGGTTCTGGTGGCCATCTATGGAGCCGGAGGTCCGGGAGTACGTCGAGGCTTGCTCGGTCTGCGCCCGCAATAAATCCTCCACCGGATCTCGTATGGGACTGCTCCATCCACTTCCCATTCCCTCTCGGCCTTGGTCAGACATCTCCCTGGATTTCGTCACGGGGCTCCCAACCTCTCAAGGTAACACCACGGTCCTGACCGTGGTGGACCGTTTTTCCAAGATGGTTAGATTTATTGCCTTACCTAAACTCCCATCAGCCAGTGAAACAGCAGAAATCATGCTCAACCACATATTTAAAATCCATGGTTTTCCAAAAGACATTGTTTCCGACCGAGGGCCCCAGTTTGCCTCCAGATTCTGGAAGGAGTTCTGTAAGCTCATCGGAGCCAAAGTAAGCCTGACGTCGGGATACCATCCGGAGGCTAACGGCCAGACCGAGCGGCTCAACCAGCAGCTGGAGACCGGCCTCCGGTGTCTTGTGTCACAGAACCCCGCTACATGGAGCAAACACCTGGTCTGGGTGGAGTATGCACACAACACACTCCCCACATCTGCCACAGGATTCACCCCTTTTAAATGTGTGTTTGGCTACGAGCCCCCTCTCTTCGCAGACAATGAGCCGGAGGTTTCAGTTCCCTCTGCCCATGCCTTATTCCGCCGCTGCCGCCGCATCTGGGCAGCCGCAAGACAGGTGCTCATCAGACAAGGAGATCGGATGAAAAGAGCGGCCGACCGCAGAAGGAGACCGGCGCCGGACTACCAGCCCGGCCAGAGAGTGTGGCTCTCTGCCAAAGACCTGAACCTCAAAGTGCCATCGAAGAAACTAGCACCTCGGTTTGTGGGCCCTTTCCCCATCTCACAAATCATTAGTCCTGCTGCTGTACGCCTTCGCCTGCCCCGATCCCTGCGCGTCCACCCCACCTTCCACGTCAGCCAGGTCAAGCCCGTGAAAGACAGCCCCCTCGTTCCAGCAGTCAAACCCCCTCCGCCTCCTGAAATGGTGGACGGTGGTCCGGTCTATAAAGTCAAGCAGCTGCTGGCTGTACGGAGCCGGGGCCGGGGAAAGCAGTTTTTGGTAGACTGGGAGGGTTATGGTCCTGAAGAGAGACTGTGGGTTCCATCCCGACACATAGTGGACCAAACCCTCATTGAGGACTTCTACCGCGATCACCCGGAGCAACCTGGACCGTCAGGATGTCGGTCCTAGAGGGGGGGGCTCTGTCACACCGCGGTGAGATCATGTCTTGTTTTGTTTTTTTTGTCACGTCATTTCCGGTTTTATTTTGAAAAGTAACTCTCCTCTCGTTTCAGGTCACTTGCCCTTCCTCATGTGTCACCGGTCTGATCGTCTCCCCTGATTCCTGATTGTGTCCACCTGTTCCCTTTTCCCCCATGTGTTCATATAGTCTGCGTCTCCCTTTGTCTTGTGCCAGTGTGTCGTCGTAAGTCGTCATCCCAGCCCGTGCCAGAGTCATAGTCGTCGTTTTTGCTTAGCCTCGTGCTTATTGATTTACCTCATTGAGTGATTATTCTTTGTAGCCCTTTTTTCAGTGTTAAGTCTTAGTTAGGTTATAGAATGAAGTTTTGATTTTCCTCCTTTTGGAGCGCTTTTGTTTCATTGCTATTTTGTATTTTCTATATTAAGAAAGCGTTTTCCTCTTTTTGAGCGACTTTATTTTTGTACTTTAGTTTCCTCTGTGTGGAGGTGTGAATAAAACATTCTCCGAACACATCCGCTCTGCGTCTGAGTCCTGCCTTTCGCCCGGCCTGACATTAATTACCTAAACCATGGTGGTCCACCATCATCTCATTTGTCATGTCACAATTTCATACTGATCTAAGTCCTTTTTTACACTTCTCATATTAACTCTCAAATTGTGTTTTGCACTTCTGCTTCCCTACAGAGCTGTGTGCAGCACTGTTTGCTCCACTGTCACGCTCTCTCTCATCCACGTCTGGCACGGTCGTACTACCCATCGGCAGTACCAGGAAAAATCGCTGCATCGGTGGCCCTGTTGTCATAAAGTATCCCCAACACTTGGTAGGTATGCAGACCTCAACATAGCATCTGTCCCTTGTTAATCTGGTGCATATGCATGGGTATTGTGCATGTTGTGGTGGGTAATCACAAAAGGTATCCATGCTGTGGGGTAAAGTTACAGATCATTCTCTTAGACTGCAGCCCTGTCTTTATATGCTGAGAAGAAGTGCATAGAGGGAGGTACTCATTTTGGGGGCAGTTTAGGGATATGCAACTTCTGCTGTAGCATTATGACTACGGTACTGGACACAGTTATCTCTCTCCACCCAACGCTTTGGTGTAGAAGCACATGTTTATCTTCCTTTGCCTATCTTTGTACCTCTTTGTCCCCAAATGCTCAGTCTCATCCAATGCTGACCTTGACCATTGGTTTTGATTTTCCGATCATTTTTACCTGTGACCATTGGTCTTCTCTTTGTCGTTGGAATCCTCTCCCTCAGCTGTGGATTGGCCCCTAGAACCATGAGTCCGATGCCTCCTCTTCTCTCCATTATCCCCACTCTCTCCTCTGGAATTCCTATCCCCATCCCTGTTTGAAGAACGCCCTTCTTTGTGCCGGGATCTTCTTTCTGCCTTCCCACCACTGCTCACTGTCCCATTGCCCCCTCGGGCCTGCCGATGTGAATGATGATGGCGATGCTCTCTCTCACTTGTGACCCCTCCACCTCCGCTGTCCTCCACCGAGCTCTGATGCTGATGCTTCCTGCCTCCCTCTCGGCTGTGGGATCTCTCAGTCTTTCCCTCTTTGCCCCGGCTCCCGTCGTGGTCTTTGGAGCGACTGTGATGGACGTGGTGCTTCCCACCAGTGTCACCATTATCATTTGTCTCCTCTTTCGTTCTGATCCGGTCCCTGTCTTTGTGCCGGTGATGACGACGATTCTGGTGAGGCAAAGGGTCTGCAGTCTCAGCCTCTTCTAGCACGCAGGACTTATGATGGTGGTGCTGGTGATCGCCCAGCAAAGGCCCATCATGGGGCTCAACAAGCAGTGGCCGGTCGTGGTGGGTCTTCATGTCGGGCCGGATGTTTAGTGCCGAGGACAGACGGAGACGCTCCTCAGGCTCCAGCTCATTGTACAGGGCCTCACAGCCAGGCCGATTCTGCCTCCTCAGCTGGTTGGTCCTCTGCTCCCACACCGACATCGTCTTCATCGACTTCTGCTGCTCCTTACTGGGGGAGGGACAGAAGAACCACACAAATAAGAACCACTGGAACATTGATATTACAATATAAATCTCTAATATAACTATTTTCACCACCCTCTATTTTGATGTCAGTGCCAAAGATAGGATATATGAATTCCCAATGGATACACTGACAGGCATGGTTTCCTGTGAGATGTGGCACATTGAGCATGTACTTTATACTTCATGATTCCATGGTACATAAAACCAGCAGTATGTTTCACTTTACATCTCATGATAACACACATAGTCCCTACATGCTGTGATGAGTTACAGTATGACCAAGGTGCAATGGAGCTTTCAACACAGCCAACCACTGGGTCATTTATCAAAGTGTGGAGAGCGCTCATCCATGGATATGCCTGAACAAAGGCCAAACATGGCCACATCACCATGCTTTGACATGCGACTGCTTTCTGTCCATGTGTGTGTTTAAAACCGAGTTATGGAATGGCTGAATTCATGCATTTCTAATATTATGTGAACTCAAAAAGTTTGCATGATTTTAAAGTGGAGGGTTACATGTAGTGTATTTTTTATTGTGTCATTTCATCAAATATTTTGATCTGTCTTTGCAAAGATTTGCAGGAAATAACTTTATTCCATGTTCTCTTTACTTGGTCCTTTTCTTCACTCTCACGTTCTGCATAGTATACGTAGCACACTGCACGACACTCTTTAAGAACTTCAGCTAAGAAGTGGATGGACAGCATTTTACTGGAGCCACTGAATGAAATGAGCATGGTGTGCATGACAACAGTGCAGCACAGGTCTGTTTAATTTGTGTGGTCTTGCCGTCAAGGAAATGTGAATAATGAGAACATGATCATGTATGTATGTATCTGTTTATGCATGTTATCCTCATCATCATCATCATCATCATCATCATCATCATCATCATCATAATCCACCACCTTGCTAGCAGGCGGTTGTTTTTACCTCAGGAAGTGATGTACTGGGGTGCAGACATAACTCCTACAAACACATAAAGGGAGCGACATTGAAACAAACAGAGGGAGAGAAGGAACTGTGAAAGGGACAGAAACAAGTTACAGACATGGGCACAGAGGGAGCGAACTAAGCTTCAGAAAACTGACAAGGGGGAAAACATGAACAGTCAAGATGCAAAATTATGGGGAGCAGGGGAATAAAATGGACAGGAGATAAAAATAGTGCAAAGTCTTTTGCTACAATGGTGTTAAAGAGCTGTGTAGTGTTTAGGGTATGCCTCCCCACATATAACGAGCCAACTCATGGGCCACTGCTACAATATGGACCCCATACATCTCCCTGAAATAACCTGATTTTCAAAGGGGGGTTTTCACTTTGCCGAGGAAAGTCGGGGCATCCCATACTCAGACGACCCACTCATACTACTCAGAGAACCAGGGCTAAACAGGTAATTAAATAGATGGTGTGGGACTATTTACAGGTGAAAACTCTGACTGTGTGATCAATGTGTGTATATATCTGCTTATCAAACCTACAGGTGAGACCTTCCACCCATCTTCAAGCACTGAAGTTTAAATTAATTTGACTTTTAACTTGTGGTTCAAGACTGACAGGCCAAACAGATGCTCAAACTAGTATAAAATCCTGTTTTATTTCCAATGCCAGACATTGAGGACCTGCTGAACATCAATTTACCATAAAACTGCTTTAGGATTTGAGAGTGATGTGATCCCTGATAGGCTCAGTAATATCCTAAAACAGTTGGTCAGTTAGTTTTACTTAGTCTGTTGGAGAGAGTGATCAGGGTCAGGTGAACACACATTTGGTGCAGCAGGGCGGTGTGAGTGGGTTTGACTCCAAATATTCTGCAATGTGTGTGTGTTGGTTTGAGAGGTTATGAGGCGAATCCAGTGCAACAGTGTGGTGTGTTTGAATTGTAGACAATATGGAAAATATAGAATTGTACCACTTTCGGTCCACTGGTACTGCTATCAGCCTTCAAAAGACTCTACTGCTGTCTCCAATTAACTGAGCAGTCACGTTCTTCATCAGTGAAACACAAGCCTTGACAATGCAGTTAGAATATGTAATATTATATAAACAGCCTGAGAAATCATCACATCACATACAGTATGAACAATGATCTTGAAGAAGAAATGAAAATTGAACTCAGGGGTATGTAAATACTGACACACACACACACAAACACACACACACACACACACACACACACACACACACACACACACACACACACACACACACACACACACACACACACACACACACAACATATGAGCGCAGAAGAACTGCCATGTTTCAGGACAGTTCACACTGAATAATGACTGACAGGACAACACCAGAAGAAGGTGGGGTATTAGCAGCAGCAGAGAGGAGGGATGAGCAAAGAAGGGTAATGGGAGGATTTAAAAGTTGAATCAGAGAGGTAATAACTCACAGTGAGTTAACGCTGCAGATGGATGAGCTGCTAGAATGCGCGTTACCTCGAGTACGTGTTAGAAAACTGCACATGCACAAAACAAAAAGGGGAAACATCATATCGGATGTAGTCAGGGAAAAGGCCAGACACCATTCAACATTTCTCTCCTTCTCTTTGTCCTTTAGCCTCTCATCACATTTCAATGTAATCAGCAGTCAGAGCCCATAAACAGGACTAAGTCTGAACCAGAAAGGAAATGTCACACAACTTGGCCGTCAGGGACAGTGACAGCAAGATAAATCAGATGTCAGTACAGACAAAGAAAATAAGCCCACTTCTGAGATAGTAGGTTTCTACTGATATCTATAAACAAGCAACATTTGACTATGACTGGTAATGCATGAGGTACATTTATAGATATGATTTTATGGATATTTGAAAGTAGGGTAGAGAGTTATGGATACAAGAATAATGTCATGTGAAGAGCTGAAAATATTGAGATTGGTGCCAGCAGCTAGTGTGTGTGCTCAAAAAGAAAATAATGCAGATCTGTGGGCCTCACAGGACTGTAATATACATGACCAATCATGTCTGAACTGAATAAAACTATTGGCTGGCGTACCTGTCACTAACCGACCTGCACCCTACCCGTGCTCTCACTGTGTAAGACCAGAGTACTCACAAGCCAGAGAGGTATAGAATATAGTTCTTTAGCTGTTCCACTATATCCACCAGCTTGTCTCTAACGCGTGTCTCTGCGTTTGAGCTTTTTCTCTTACAACTGATTGTCTGAAGTCGATCTGTAAGCTAAACCCACTTATCCCCTGAACAGCTCAACCAGTCAATTACAGATGTAACATTACCTGTACAGCTTTGGCCTTTGAGAGGAAGACAGTGTACCCGGTGGAAATCCATGCAGGTAAGCTCTAACGCTTCAAACCCACAGCCTGCCTGATGTAAGGACACCGTGATAAACACAGCTGCTGTATGCTACTTTATGCTACTGTATACTGACTGAAAAACCAAAGCTATAAGGTGTTGAAAGCTCCATAAGTCAACTGGTGAATCGCTGTGTGTTGATCACTGTTAGTGACTCCTTATACGTTGCACATTTGATCTATTGTTTTTATTGATTAGTGGAAAATGTAAATATATGATTAAAATAACTTAAGGTCATGGGTGTTTATGTTTATTGTTGGACAAAATTTCTCTCATTCACACTTCAAAGTCTCAAACTCTGAATCATTTTTAAGTCATGGTGCAGTATGATGAGTGCGACTGAGACAGCACTTTAAGATTAAAGTTGTACTGTTTCCAAACCTTCTCCATTACAACACAACCCGTTAGCATTTCTGCTACGTGCTACAAAAAAGTCTCTTTGACGTTCAACTCCACCAATGACATTATTTATACCCGTTATGTTTTGTTTGTTATGTTCAATAATGAGCTATGACAGAAAATGCATATTGAATAACACACTTACAGAATACTGAAGAGATTTTTGCTATATTTCTAAAGATACAGAACAGTATATTTTAGAAGAACAGCAAAAGAGACTACAACAATTCAATGTATCGGTTCTATTCATTTCATGTGGACTGCTGTAAACAAAAAAAGTGAATCAAGGATAAACTAGACTAACAAGAACTAAAACAATACAATGACTAAATCAGTAGTATCACTAAACGGAAACTGTTAAGTGATAAATAGAGTTACTGCCTGGAGAATTCACAATAAGTTTCTAATTGGCCTTGTGTTGATTATAAAAACTTCTATATATCATACATGCTGTATGTTTGTGGTGGTTGCATATTAGCATTATAATGTGATATCATAGACAAACTGGCTGTTTGAGAGAGAGAAAAAAATATTATTTCACCTATGAGTAGTATTTTCTCCGCTGATATTATGATTACTCTCAAGGACTTTGCAGAAATCTACTGCACAGGCCGTTTGGGAGACAGGAAGCCAGAGATCTGAACTTTGGAAGAAAATGTGTGGGTGAGGAGATTAACATCAATCAATCAATCAAATTATATTTGTATAGCCTATATTCCCAAATTGCAATTTGTCTTATACAAAATACAAAACCATTTATAGGGCTTAACGGGGTGCAATATCCCCTGTCCAACATGTGGTTGTCATCTTGGAAAAGTAACCCAAGAACCAAATCAAACAGAGACCATGTATGAGAAAAGACAATTCTGACACACCTAATGTTTGATGCCTCCAGCAAAATGTTATATTAAAATTAATTTGATTTCATATGTGCTGACATGTCGGTGAGCTGGTCCTTAGCATAGTTAGCGAATTAGCTTTAGTCTGTGGGTATGAGATAAAATAAGAGGAAGCCGAAGCAAATATTGGAAGAGGTTGACTTACGCTGTGACGGAAATGTTAGCAGCTGACATAGGGCTGACCTCCTTTACCTCCTTGGCCTTCTGGAGTGCAAGTTTCTTATTGATAGCCTCCTCTTGCTCCTCTTCATCCTGGACAGAGTTGGCAAAAAAATACATATATACAATACTAAGTAAGTCCCCCCAACCCCCCTCCTTTTTTACGAGTTCACCTGCTCTTTTGTTTTGGAGAGCTGTTCCACTACTGACACTGAAAGTGCATGGATGTTTGAGTTTCTTTGACAGCTGCAGATCAGCAATTGATATGATATTTGATGCAATTATGGTGATGGTTACTCGCCAAGAGCTTCAGTCATTGTTGAGTTTTAAATATAAGACATAATATATAATAAATCCTCTAAGCAGAACTACATCTTTACAAGAGACTGGACATTATCCGCAGGTAACTCCAGTCCTTGAGATGCTCTGTAGACCTGTGCATCTCATTTCATTTAAGACTTTGTGGTCTAAGCAGCCCATAAAGAAGGTGGTCTTCCTGATAGACCAGATTCTCCAAAGGATGCAGCCCCTGAATTGAGACACAGCTATTGCTTTTGAGTATGTAATTGTTAGCATACATCAGCCAAAGTTAGACTTAGTTTAGGATTATTTAATCTATTCCTCCATCTGACAATCGATATCAAACGTTATATAGTTACTGACTATTTCAAAAAGATGGCCACGCTGAGGCTAACTGGTTGACATGCTAACTTAGGTAGATGCAATGAGGTAATATAGACAGAAGCAAAACAAGAGTAAACATGGGTACGTCAGTGCTACTGCCCTCCTATCTTGAACCTGTAAAGCCATGATATACAGTATATATCAAGCTATTAGGAAATACAGTACCTTAGTGAGCTCCTGGGCATTTGCAAGATTATCAACAGCAATGGCCAAGAAGACGTTGAGAAGTGTGTCTGGTTAATTGTGGTTTCAGGAAAAGTTCAAATGACTGACAATAACACATAATCTATATTCACAATTGAAGCTGTTCCTCAAATCAATGATATAGAATATGGATCAATCAAGTAGGATACAGTTTCCGAAGAGAGTGAGAATGATGAAGTAAATGGAGGAGAACATTCCCCTATGAACGCCCCCCTGTGATTCGATCCCGTGGTACATGACCGCATTCCAATCTTCCCCAGTTAGGATCTGCAGGGGGGACACACAGGCTGCTTTCTGAGTCTAGTTCAGTGGTAAACGCAGAGCAGGATAGAAAGCATGATGGAGTTGACCTTTACCTGGAACACAGTGAGAATGGCTGCTGGGAATGTGTCAAAGTTAGTTGTCGGTGTTTCGTCTTCAAAATTAAATCTGCAGAGGGAAGAATGAACAGTCTTTGAATGTAATCAAGCTCCAAAGCCACAAAGTCACACTCCTCCACCTATGGAGGATGGAGCATCTTATTGTCCTCTCCATCAGGCCACTGCACAATATTCCAGAGTAATATATGCCTATTACATTGGTGTCCCCCTAGTCTTTGTGACCTTATTGCTGATCTCTGAGCATTTCTTCTTCTTAAATGGATGGGTTGTGCTAAAGCTGACATTTTGTATCTCTGTGTATCTACTGGGACCTAATTACGTCCCCCCTGAAGTTGAAGGACGCAAAGAGAGAAGGAAGAATTTGCTTATTGTTTCTAGAAGAAAGAGAAGGGGTAAACCATTTGCTCCAGAGGCCTGTGAAATGCATTTTTATTTTCATCAATTTCATCAATCTTTTAGATTATACACCTTTAATTATGCCAAAGATAGAAAAGAAGGATCCCAGTTTCACTGTTAAATTTCAACACTTGCTTTAAATTACTGCATAATTTCACCTATTTCTGAATGCAAAAAGATGTTTCTATCCAACTGAGGGCTAAATCATGACGCTCTGTCCAGGTTTGATGAATAAATGTCAAATTATAAATTCTCAATCAAATCAATCAATGTCATGCCTTGTACCGACTGAGTTTTAAATTACTAATATTTAATATAATCTGAATTTGTGACTGAATGTTCACATCCTCTCAACATCTGTATATGACTGTATATGCACTTTAACCATTGATGTGGGGGACATAAATTCATGATGAGTGAAAGTGCGAGTTCACAGCATTCCCCGACATCTTTGATACAGTAATGAACTGGGGACAAAATGTTGTTAAGAGCCAGGAACTACACTCATGGCTCCAACAAGCTGATTGAAAGCAGTCAAATACTGTTCCTGTTAGAGGAGACAGAATCAGAGATGCCATCAGGTTTCCCTTGTCTCTTTCCTCTTGTGTTATGACAGTCCCTGTAATGTCCTTGTATGTGTAGGTGTGTTGGTCAGGCTTGACACTCTGGTCCCTTTCCCAACCAAACTACCACTCACCGGTTGCTGAGTCAGCGACCACACCTGCAACCAGTACTTTGGCACCGGCTAAAGCAAGGACCCCATCAGATCGTCATACAACCACAGTGGTTACAAATGCTTCTCAGTATCTTTACTTAATTCCTTTACCTTGCTGTGCTAATGTGTATTTGTGTCCGTGCTCAAGATCATCGAGGCATCCCTGAAATATCACCCCAGTCTGCCCTTTTGTTTGGATCTTCGTTTGGTAACCTGTCCGCCTGTTGTGCCCAGAAGTCTGGACTTCTAGTGAAAGGTACTCTAGGATCACCTGGCTGATTATAAGCCTGTTCTCAACATTATTGTAACATGTTTCTATATAAAACACTTCAGTACAAACTGCATCCATCATGCTCAAAGGCTTAATGGACAAACAATTATGCCTTTTATTAAGTATAAAAAATGTGTGCATATAAAAACAACGGCCGCCCTTTTGATACAAGTGCTGAGAACAGTATCCACGAACAGAAAGGTATCCTCTTGAGCGAGCCTATCTGCTTTGCTTCCACAACTACGGTTCCGAAGGCACAGGGCTGAGGCTCCCCAGCCAATCTTTGATTTTGAGACTAAATAAACAACATTTAGTCCACTACGAGCAGCTACAGTAGAATTAAATGACTCACTGGCCACCAAACAGCTGCATCCCGAGCAGAGCGAAGACCACAATGAAGAGGAAGAGGAGGAACAACAGGCTGATGATGGACTTCATTGAGTTGAGCAGCGATACCACCAGGTTCCTCAAGGAGTTCCAGTACCTACACACACAAACACACACACACACACACATACGTACGGCATGAATATGTATATATGACAGAAACAGTTTTCCCAACACAGACATTAGTGATGACTCACTTGGTGACTTTGAAGATCCTGAGCAGTCTCAGAGCTCTTAGGACACTAATCCCGAATGAGGCTCCGGGTTTAATGGCAGCCCATATCACCTCAAAAATACTGCCGATGATCACCTGGGAACACATTCTGATAAATGCTGCAGGCAAACACATTTTTGTTTTCCAAATATTTGTTCTTTTTACTGCTATTCAAACGTTTGTCTTGTGAAGCGACAGTCCTTAAGTAGCTGTATCTCACACTGTGTATTGATGTAACTCCAGACTGAATGAAAGGACTCACCCCGAAATCAAAACAGTTGAATGAGGAGTGGAAGTAGTTCTGGGGTCCAAGTCCATACATTTTCATGGACATCTCTGCCAAAAACAGGCCCAGGAATACAAACTCTGCCAGATCTGTCCGAGGGGGGGGGGGATAAAACTCACAGATCAATACCCAGGTTAAAAAGGGCGCTCCTTCTGATTCCCACAGTTCAATAGAGCTGGGCTTCTGCTGCTTGTTTAGCTCTGCCCACAGCAAATACAACCCAGAAAGAGTCTGTTAATCTAGGAAATAACTGTGTATATGTGAGATATATCTTTTGCTTCTGCAGTATCAGATTGTACACATGTTGTCCACCTGCATATATACAGTATGTGCATGTAACTACCTTGATAAAGATTATTATCATTACTGTGCAACACTCCACCACTGGATTTAGATCTGGTTTTTGTTGTTGAGTGAAAGCACAAACGACTTTTACTGCTTCCAGATATTGATGTGCTAACAATGAGCCTGACCACACCTCATTAAGACCTACACGTGCATCAGCTCTCTTGTGGGATGGGAAAATGACAACTATCCCTGTGTGACACACTGGCAGTTGTCAAGCTTTGCACCGGGTGTGATATAGGGCCTATGGAACAGTGGCAACAATCGACAGGAGTCAAACAGTCTCAGTGTTATAGTTGTAGTTAGACTTCTACTATGTAATATTACCACCATAGGCTAATGTTACAAGATAGAGGTGTGGATAAACCCCCTGACTGTTTTGATGTGTTTGGTTTGTTAATTATGAATGAAACTTTTTAATTTGTAAGAGGCAGAGTGTCATTGCTTCTTTCAAATGTTTAACAGTTTCACTTTAAATTCGCTGTATGGTAAAGAAATCTGTTGGTCCTCACATAGGGCATAGGTGAGCCAGTCCGGTTGGTCGTAGTGCACGATGGCTACACACAACGTGTTGAGGCCAACCAGACACAACACAATCCAGTAGAAGCTCTGGGACTTGACCAGACGACGGATGGTGAAGCGAATTCTCTTCACTTTCCTCTTGAAGTAAGATGTGTTCTCGTTCTTGCTCTTCACGCTGGCCCGGGTAAACGGTGACCCTGGGGGGGCAGTTGGTACAAAACATAGAAAATAGCAATAAAGTTACCAAGTCTAAGACAGAGGTGGACATACCACTGAACTCAAGACTGGGTTTGAGCAGAGCTACTTTCAACCTGGACATTGGTTGTGATAGCAACCAATGGCCATTGCAGCAGTAAAATGATCTGAAGAGCCACTAGAGGAACAAACGTGACATATGTAACTTGTAACTAAATTATTCAAAAACAATTTATTATATTCTGACAAGCATTAACTGTGATGTCACCAGAGTAAAGCCCATGACTCTTGGATCTCAGTGCCATGGTCTTCACCTCTCACCTCCCTACTCCTGTTTAGCCTGTATTGTATTAAACATTCTGTAACTTAAATCAGGCCCAAATGTCAAGTGGGACGAGACACAGAAAGGAGGGAGACAAATGGTTCTATTAGAATTTCATTACAAGCACAGGAAGACTAGAGGGCTAATTATTTCCTGGTCTATTTTAATCTAGATATGTGACTCATGCTGTGTGACCTGAAGTCCCACACTAATCTCTCTATTTTAAAAGGATTCCATTGTGACTATCCATGATTTCCTTATCTGACAACTTCAAATATCAGCACTACTGGTTCACCACCCAAACCCATCTCAAAACTTTGCCTTCATTCTGATCTAAACTAGACGCTTTCAAAGTGATACCATCGAGGTAGCAAAATCCGTGCAAAGAAAGACAGATGGACAGACAGAAACCAGCCAAAGAAAACAGCCTCTATGGTAGTGTGTGCAGGACAGCGCCCCCAATCAGGGAAGACAACTTTTGTAAGGAAGTGTGTCAGATTTTCATTGTTGTGATTTCTACATTTTAGAATTTACTAATACCAACAGTGGCAAGAGTTGGCTTCATTTAGACACCAGTTTACCTGTGGGAGCTTAATCCAGTAAACTAGAATGTCTATTATATGTAAAGTATATCTGTAAAAATTGCTCCCCAGTAGATATATCTGAAATTAATAAAATAGAGTCCACCCTTGTAGCATTGTTTTTGCTCATCCTCAATAGAATATCAGTCAGGAGCCTCTCCCTTTGTGAGTATTCACTACATCCGCTAACCAGTTCCTACTATGGATATTCAGACCAATTCCTAAATAGATTTGGGCAATTAAGTATTTTAACAAAACTGTGTACGGAGCAATACATCAACCAATCCTTTAACCCAATGAACAAGCAGTTTGCATGATACAGTACCAACACAATTTGAAGTCTAGAGAGTATGAAGACCTGCAGTAACATGGCAGATATTGAGTCTCAGGTCGTCCTCACCAACAGATGAGATGTCAGTTAGGTGATCCTCGCCCTCCTCTGCATTGATGAGATCATTCTTACTCTTCTTTGTCCTCTTCAACACTGCAAACACAACAAGAAAATAAATCAATAAATCACATCAGTTATAAAGCAGCTGACCTGATTTAACTCTGATTCATCAATCTTTTGTTCACGTTTGAAAACAAAGAACCTCTCTCTATATTCTACTCATACCTGTCATATAACTTCATTCATAAACTTTCAGCTGTTCCATGGTTTATATAGAATGATTTGCCCCACCGCACAAAGCCACTCATTCATGGCTGTACCCATCACTGAGGTTCCTGAGGACTGGACTTTGGTATTTTTTTCGGAGGTGTATAAAATAGAAGTTGTTAAATAATTACCTAAAAAACTCTAGTGTGGTGCTGCAAAGATGTTTTACCTGTGCCAAGATCACCAACATAATCACCTTCTGGGATCTCTGCTCATGTATGGGTGGGTGGAGTGAACGATTTTCCTACTAATTATATTATAAAACCAGACGGATGGACAAATCTGCCAAAGCTTGATACAGGTAACTACACGTTTATTAAAGTCAAGTGTAAACCTGATTCTGTTTTATGAATTTCCATCACTCCATGATGTTTCTTACCACTAAACATAAATGGATGTAGAACCTCTTACATGTGACTGCTACACAGCAGCTGTGCCTCTAATTCATCATGATCAATGATTAATCTACAGAGCTCATGTTTAAATCCACTTTGAAAAGTGCTTGATAATTCACAGGAGAGTAATGGATGGAATGTAAATGAAGCATATGATAAAATCCAGAACGCAATCATTTTTACCAAAGTATCTGTGTGTAGGATTTAGTTTCATCTAGTGCTGATGAAGCAGATGGCAACCAACAGAATACCCCGCACCTTACCTTCTCCTTGCACATAAGTGTGTAGGAGAACCTACAGCGGCCTTCAGGGAACATGAACATAGTAAAGACCCCCTCTAAATCTGGTGGACCTTCAAAGTGGACCGTTAGGTTTATGATGTCGCTCTGAGTGACATTTTACAGAACATGGTGAAGTCATAATACGCTCAGTGAAATTTGCAAACAACCTAATCGCACAACGTTTCACTGTAGCATCTTTAGTAAAATGCCTCAAATTTAAGATTTACTGTATTGTGTTGACACAGTTTGGATGTTTGTTAAACTTTTTGTTCGTCTGCCTTCTGTTTAATGCATTACCAGACGAAATTAAAAAAAAGATTTTTACACAGGCTTGTGACATATACACATATTCCCAGCTAACTGTTGGAGATAGCTTCTGTAATTTACCACGCTTTAGTTTTGCCTTTGAGAGCTTTTCAAAGAGAAGAGCTTTAAAAGTGTGAAGGGCCCTCATACTCCCACTCTCTGAACTCTGGGGAGCCTCACTCACTCTGCTTCCTTCTAATCCCATTACCCTTCCACCCATAATCACTGTGACGGTTACCCTGGGTCAGGCTGCGGATGAGACGCAGTGCGGCCTCGATAATAGGAGAGTAAACACACACAAACAACACCAAATACACACAAACACACCCCTCGGAGGAGGATACCAGTGGAAATGGCCGGTATCAGCCACATGCTGTTTACTCAGTTAGGATTAACAATAAGAATAGAGTGTTTTAAAACAACATGTGGTGCTTTTTTATGATTTGGTATTATATGTAATTATTTGCAGTATCATTTGATAATATAAATACTGTATATGACTTGTCATAGAAGGAAAAGTAAAGTCAATTTCAAGTAACTTTTGTAAGGAATATCAACACTGTGTAAATTCAAGTTCAGGAGTCTATCAAAAAAAACATCTTGAAGTAGCCTAGTAGTTGTATCAATGTCTGTATGATGTCAAAATCTGACACTCAAAAAAAGTGTAATTCAATAGAATTTCAACAATGTTTATAATAAATGTTCACACTGAACTAAATTATTCTCTAATAATAAAATAAATATTTTCTACTATTTTAAGTGAAATAATGTTTGCATTAAAAAAGGGCTTTTGAAAAAGGCATCTTAAAATAAAGTGCTACATTTTTGAAAAAAATATGTGGTTTGAGTTTGCCCTTTTTTAATTTTTTCTGAATGTATAACTACATTACAAATATAAAGAATCTCAACAAATATTAACATATGTTCCCCGACTATTTTCCCTATACATGCTCCCAATAAGAGACATCATCAGCTGTTTTAATGGGATATTATAACATTCCTATGCAGATGACCCCAAAATATACCTGTCCTTCAAGCAAAACAAACGTCTCCTAACAGACAGCCTATCCACCATTAAGAAATGGATGTCACTTAAATTGATTTGATTTCATTTGATTCTCTTCTGAACTTCAAAACACACGTTAATCAAATCATTAAATCCTGCTACTTCACCTTAGAAACATTTCTAAAAATCAAAGCGGTTCTATCTCACCCGGATTTAGAAAAACTAATACATGGCATGCAGATGGTTCAGACTGGGGATTGAACCGCCGACCTTCAGGTTGGAGGACGACCACTCTACCCCTCAGCCACAGCCGCCCAAGTGTGATGTTCCTGATCTCGCTCTCGTTGTTATTGATACTTCTGTTTATTTTTTTCCCTAAGGGTGGGTACGACAGCATTGATTTAGTCATATATATGGCTCATGGGTTGATGCAGGTTATCTCTGTATTTTGTTTCTGGTTCATTTAGCTGGTGAAGACCAGCTTACGCCTCTAACATGCTGATCTGTAAAATGATGCAGGGTTTTCAAAGCTGGCTGCCTGTTTTCTATCTTCACAACAGACACTGAATATAGCAGCCCTCACCTGAGTTATTGTGTTTTCTTTTGTACCAAGCTCCATCCAAAGATTTCTCCTCTGCATTTTTGTCTTCCTCAGCCAGCATCACCTCCTCTGTAACACAAATACCACAGTTGAATTCAAAGGAGTCGTAATTAGGTAATATCTCAACATCAATTACAGTTAAGTCATGATCAGTCAGGGGTACGCCCTCATTTGTAACCCACAGTATTCATGATTGTGTGTGTTTTCAACCTGCTTTGCAGATCCACTCCAGATATCCAGTCAACTCTCTCTCTCTTTGCTGTTGTCTGCGGAGCTTCAGGAAATCTTGCCTCTTCTCCACCCTCGCTCTTTCTTTGGCAAACTCCCTGTGGAAAACACGCACACACACACACACATTAAGTGGATCTGACAAGCCATCACAGACCCCAAAGCAGCCTGACAGGTATACAGCAGGCTGGCTTCCAGCAGGTACAACAGAGTCTGAGTCCTGATACGGCTCAAGTCAGCATCAACAGCGGGTTGTCTCGTGCTTAGATAACAAGCTAATATCTGTCTGTGACTTGGACTCAAGTCTGACCCTGAGACGACAATTCGACTTGACTTGGTAAAACCCCCAAAAATATTTTCAGTTCAGTACCAATGTTTTGTAACTTCACTTGGACTTAAGACCGGATTTCATAATGATTTGATATTATTCCAAAGAAACAAGAGACACAACACCTGGTTGTAAGATAGTGTGCTACAACACGATTTCATGATGCATGAGAGGGAAAGAAAAGGTGTTCCACAAAAATGTTGAAAGATTTGTCTTGTAATTCTGTGATACAATAACACTCAATTATTCTTAATTAAAAGTAAAAGTTTTCTGTAGAAAAAAGCTTAAAGTTGGGAAAATGTAATTGGTTGACATCGCGTCTGCCTCAACCTTCAGACACACGTCAACTAAGCATCACGAAACATCTCTCAGACGTGCACTGAATTCTGGATAATCTCCGGACAATCTCCAGAGAAGCTGTGTGTGGGAACACAAATGATTGAGTGAGAGGCCCTAGACTTTGTCCAGATAAGCTCAGGGGAAAACCTAGTAGGAGATCCTACACAGGATTCAATGTAAGCAAGTGGACGTGTCGATGAGATGCAAAACCGTAAAAAAACGAAATGTCTAAAAACAAATATACCAACAACAATCCTTTGGTTATAAAGGCTGACGCTGGTGTTGATGTGTTGTAAACAAACACATGTGATCACTGCTGCACAATTAATAGGACACATTCTGTCTCTGCCTGCTGCACCATCACTCTCCTGAACGCCCCGGAGATTTATGTGTTGTTGTGAACGCGTCTGAGCGGAGAAACTCCTGCTGCCTTGATCATGTGTGAAAGACAAACTCCACAGAAAGTGCAGACCCAATTGTGCAGATGTTCTCCTGTGTTCATATCTGATAACAGCTTAGCTACTGTGTATCGCATCCCCTGGAAATATGTATACATTGTAAACATCAGTGTTATTCTCACAGACATGAACAGAAAAGGGTAGAAGTGAAGACTGGGGCAGACAACAGTGATACATTAGCCTGACGTTGTCATACTCATAATTCTAGTCAGAATATGAGTCAGAGACTGCTACATTGGGCTGTGATTATGATAGGTTTCAACCGAACCTGGAAAAAAAATTCCTCTTCCCTCAATTGGATAGACCTACAACCAATCAGAGCAACGTAGTATGTGACGTATGTTGAGCGACGCATAGTTGTTGTCAACAGAACTCAACTGCACGCACGCTGGAAGAAGTAGAAGAAGAAGATGAAGAACGATTTTTGCCGATTTAATGCGCTGTCAATGTCTCCTAAAACAGACTCAATGGCAGCATCTACACATCTCAGCTCCCCAGCGGCAGGCATGGTTATGGAAAACGAAATCAACCCAAGCGCTCTTTGATGACATAGTTGATTACGTAACTGTTGATCATTTGTTGCCTCTGTACCTGTAATCTGTGTAATGACAATAAATTGAATCCAAATATCCAAATCATCTGTCCATCATCGTATAAAGCCCGCCCTGACAATTTGATTGGTCCGAACAGCTTCTGTTCGGAGATAATTTCTCCCCAAAGGAGCGACTCCAGACCGAACTTCCCGACCGAAAATGTTGTGGGCAGGGCTAAGTTTGTCTGGCACCCAGGCTAGTGATACATGGGCATCTTCTTGAATCTGTGTCTATGTCTTAAAATAACTGGAACTGCGCAGTAGATGGATTCAGTGTTATTAATCTACCCTCTTTAACCCCTTTCTCTTACTGACATCCACCCTCTCTTTATGTCAGCAGCTGTTTATAAACAGAATATGCACACGTAATTATGTAGTAAATATATATCACACATTTGAATGATGCTTATATCCAGAGGAAAAAATCATGAATCAAATTAAATCCTGACTGAATCATTTATATTTTGTGTGGCTATTAAAATGCCATCAATGTTTCTTCACTATTAATGTGACAACTCTCATTTGTTAAAGCTGATGTCGTTATCTTCACTGGCACTGCATTACTCGGCCAACAACATAAGGGTTATGTCATGTGTGAGGTAGAAAGAGGGAGGTGGAATAAGAGAAGAAACACAGAAAAAGAGGAAGGCAGACTTGAAATAACAGAGCAAGGGATCTCTACTCCCCCCGCCCCCCTGATTGGTGTGTCTCCCGCACAGCAGAGGGGGGGGGGACTCCACTCTGCATTGCAGTGGCTGCCTGCCTTCCTGCCTGCCTGCCTTCCTGAGGGTGCTTCTGTTTCTATTTGTTCCTGCATGCCAGTGTATCTGAATTGAAATGTTATGGCTGCACATCTCACTACATATAATGTGTGTGCAGTGCATCAGTGTGCGCTGGGTGAGTGTACTGTGTGCCAGCGTGTGTGTCTGCAGGCAGGGAGAAATCTTACCAGCTAGGATTTCCCAGCATTGTAGCAGCTTTCAGCCTTGCAGCTGTCTCACACACATAAAACCAATCATGTACATGCAAACATGAGCGCAGACATAAAGCTTACACAAAGAGTCAGATCCCATAACTCTGATGATTACAAGACCCTCTGTCTCCAGGCTCAGCTCATGCTCCCTCCTCTTCCCCACAGACCTGCATTCTCCTTCCAACCCACTAGATGTCCTCGTACTTTTTCCTCCCTGCCCTCACTCACCTGGCTGCCCCGCCCATTCATACACCTGCTCCACTACTCAGCAGCGCTGCATTACCCCAGCTTTAGGACTTACACCAGCCCTTAGTCTCTGCTCAGTGTGAGACAGTCTCTTTTTGCTCCTGGTTATGTTCCACTTGTGTGTTCCTGCCTGGCTTCTCTTCTGCCTGGTGTCTGCATTAGGGTCCTCTCTCTACTGCTGAGCTCATTAAAGTGCATTTCTGTGATCAAAGTTGCATGGCATAGGTACTATAGGTGCTTATAATATATATATATATATATATATATATATATATATCACACACCAACATAAATCAGGCCACCAACATAAATCAGGCCTGTGTGTGTGTCTTTAAGTGCTTCAAACTAAATCCAGACATCTTGCTTAGGGATCAACTTGATGCTGATCATCTGTTATTTGGATAGTTGTCCTCCAGAGTGAACAAAGTAGTCTGGTACTTGCTACATCTACAAACAGGGCTAGTTTACAGTGTCAGTGGTGCTTGTTTGTGTGATCGTGGCCTGAGATGCAGTTTTGAACTAGATGGGAACTAAGAGATTTAATACCTCTTTCAAGACTAATGCTCTGTCTTTCCATATCAAAGCAGCGCTTTCCAATAATGTCCATGTTCTAATTTGTCCTGCCACAGTTTCTTAATGAGTCAACAAAATGTTGTCAATACTCAGAATAACATGAGAGATGTCTAATTTGGTGTTTAGCTCCGTTACTGCATTGTATAGCTGTGCAAAATCTATTATACATTATTATATTTGCAGCGTACTCTCTCACACTATTGTCCATATAACATTTACCATTCACGCAGACAGTAAGACCTTATAGCTTCAGCTGCAGTTGTGTGTGTACCCGCATGGCATGGACTGCAGTACTCTCCCTCATGCGAAAACTTCTCTTTCACTCTTTAGACTGTTTACCGTTCCCTCAGAATCATTTGCGTGTGAGGTGGTCCTTTGGAAGCGTGTACTCCTGTTACTGCCATAGATTGAATTACTTCTGTGGGAAACGCTGTAAAAGGAAGAGAAGAAAATCTGCTATTTATTTGGATCAGCTCCAAGATTTAATGGGTTCATCCTTGGGTCATACTCCACCCCATCACAGAATTTCATGGAAATCAGTTCAGATCTTTCTTGGCAGCGGTAATTATTGTGCCAGTCACTGCAGCTGATACTGTTGCTGTCAGCACAGACGATTATGCTTAAAGTATGAGTAGAGAATGTGGCTGGCTTGATGTTAATCAGTATCAAAACAGAAATGGGTGATGAGCAGGGGGTAGAGGTCAGCGAGAGACTGGAGAGACAGGGGGAACTTGCTGTGTGAAACACTATTAACCAACTTCTATGAATTGTTTGGAAAAAAATTAAAGTATGTTCTGATACTCACAGAGGTTTAACACTTTTTAAAAAGGAGGAGAGTCTCGGTAGTTCACTGAAGCATGAAAACAACATCGCAGTCCACTTTTTAGGCTGGAAAGAACTGGTCAAATCTCCCTAGATAGTTTCACTGTGGATACACACAGCACAGACTGGAGTGGAAAGTGGAAATAAATGAATAAACCTCTGAAAAAACCTCTGACATTAACAGGTACATGCCAGGTGTGGAAAAAACCTTTTGCTAATAAAAACAGTAGGATATGGTGGTAAGCTGCAGAACAAAAATTGAGGGGATTTTGTAAACTATCGAAAATAATGATCTCATGATGGTACCAAACACAGTATTGCTATTGCGGAAGGTACAAACCCCATGGAGCCTGACAATGACGTGCTCACAAAAAGACAACACTAAAGGCAGAAGGAATCCACGACACTAGGAAGTTCTACACACAGAAACTCAGACAGTTGACGTAATACATCAGAAAGACAGAGAGAGACACTTTCATTCCATGAGAGTTGTGTTCTCATCTGACATGTGCAAGACACATTGTCAGCTAGGTACAGTAAAAGTGTGTGAGTATAGGTTAGACAAGCTGGAGGTCTACGTGTGTGTGTGTGAGATTGTGGTTTAAACTTTGATCACAGACACATACATCACAGCCTGTCCACGCAGCTGCTGGAATAAACGCTGACCGAAAGGCCCTGACCTCCCCTGGTGGGAGGTGGGGGGGATCTGCAGCCTCTCAACCCTGCATGTGTCTGCTCTCCTGCCTGCTCTGAAGTTCAGATCATGGCCTTTAAACATTGGCATGGCCCCCGCACTGCCCTGCCAGACAGCATCAGTGACCTTACACATCCACAGTGAGCATAAGGCCATCTGACAACTTCTGTGGAGAAAGCAGGAAACAGAGAAGACAAGATGACCACAGAGGGGGCTGCTGAAGGCTACCGGCCAAAGTCTCTCTGTATGTATGTACAGTATGTGTGTGACTGGGTGAGAATATGAAAATATGCAGAAAAGAGAGGTTTCAATAAAAGCATCCCGGGATATGAGAGTGGTTAATGGCAAACTGAAGGTTGTTAATATTAGGAATATCAGGAATTAGGAACTGTAGTTTGGAGCCAAACACAAAGTTTCCATTGGAGGTAATCAAAAACAACAAGTCGATTCCAAAATGAATCAGTAGTCATTGTGGTTAGGATGTGTTCATGCCTTATTTGATTAAGATTGTTGCTGCTACATTTTGGACTAATTTATTGCGATGAGAAAAAAGAGGGAGGAAGAGTATTCAAGGGGCTATAGTCAGCCCCTTAAACGTGTATTTAAGGCCAGGTATTTCTGGTCCATAGAGCTAAGTGATATCAGAAAGTGAACGTGAAACTTAAAGTCACAATTGTTAACAAAAGAAATGGGATACAAAACTAAGCCTTGTCGTACACTAAGTGATTTAAGTACTAGATAAGGATTTTCTAATACAACGAGAGAAAATGAACCATAATGACATTCAAATACAGTTTGAAGTCTCTCAAAAATGTTGTTCAGAAGAGTGATTGCCATTCCATACGTAAAACTTCCACTAGATCTAAGACATGGAGGGAAGTCAGTTCTGTGAAATCTGTATTTTTTCATTACACTCCATATGAATAAATTAACTATTATGCGCACAATGCTAGAGGCAGTTTGGGCAGTTGAGGGACAATCTCTAACTGATTTGCAGGTGATGTATAAAAGCCACCATTCTGGGAGAGGGCTATTCAGTGGATTAGATACCAGGTGACATCAATGGCCTTTATCTCTTCAGAATCTTGATACTTACATAAAGTCCATCACAAGGAGCTGGTTGAAATGTGACCCTCCAACTGCAGAGCAGTGGCCGGACATTGTGGAGCAAATAAACTCTCCGACTTTCTGACTCACTGTGTGAGGGCTAAAACAAGGACCCATGAAAAACTCTGGACTGCATTCGAGACAAAAGATGAGTCATGTTCTCAGCTGATACAATAAGAATAGATCAATAGATGAAGGGTGTTTAAGGACACATTATCACATTATCCCATTATCCCACATTATCCCATCCCGAAAATAGCAGCAGAAAAAAACTTTGCAAGAAAAAAAGAAAGTTGAGTTTCAGTCTTTGTGGGACAACCAGTCTGAGAGGAAATAAATTCCACAGCATCAAAGAGTCACGTTATTTTATCAGCAAGAGCAGAGCAGCCAACTGCAACATAGAGACTTTGGCCTCTTTCCAAACTGTAGGAGATGTTTCTCTATAGGTTTAACATCATGATGAGTCTCGTTTAACACTGTATCCTCACTGCGGTTCAAGACATTGTTGTTAGAAATTAAGAATTTAGCTGCTTTGAACAAATCCAAAAACACTTATGCACTCAAAATAATTGTACGTATTATTAGCTGAATGCTTTAAGGTAATGGATTAAAACACGACAGATGTAAAAATGTATAGGAGATAGTTTTTCAGGCTTTGACCACAGTCTTGTCTCAACCTATCGTCAAGTGCAGGGTTTTCTATCCACCTGACCCTACACAAAATAACATTCCTGTCAGGATCTGGTTTGGGTGGTATTGTGGTGGTTAGGTGTTAGACATGAAGAACAACACCTGGAGACTTCTGGTGCTGAAGAGAGAGATGACAACAACTGCAAGCAATACTAAAAGAGATGCAATAAAAGCACAGCTCTCCCATGATCCTCTTTTCGAAGGTGATGACAGACTCACAATTCTGAGCCTGCTACCTGAGTGGTTTTATAAAGGAGAGAATGTGTTCCACAGGGTGACAGGCTCTGCTCACCATGCACAGTATAACGTCTGCTTGTGGTGTGGCAGACTCATATAATCATGTGAATTTATGTTTTAATCAAACCTCATGAATATTACATTGAACCTGCCACAGATGTGATTGCAGCAGAAGTACAGTCTCTGGATGAAGGGGAAACAAAATAAATGTAGGTGGTTTGAATGTTTACACCGCTATTACATCCTTACTATAAATATGTAGAAGAACTGTTTGCTAAATGTCTCCAATTTACAGTGACTGTGACTTAGCTGGGCAACCATAAGTGGGCACAGCAGACCTGTCAAACATTGGATTTTTATTTGGTGTGTTTGGGGGCTGTCGTGACAAAAAATACTCAGCATCTTTCAAGTTTGGAGAGTTGTGCCTTGAGACTTTCATAAATACTTTTAGAGTTTAAAGCACTGGGCTGAGGTTAATACTGCAGCAGTGACATATACAACCATTCCAGATGTTCCAGAAAATCCCTGTGAGCATATTGTATAGTAACACAACCTTTACCATTCGTTTGCTTTATTGCTCTTATGATTCACTTAGGCACAAAGCAAGATCAAATAGGCAAATACTAGAGCAGAGTATCATGGTCCCCTGCTCAGGTCATCCTCACAGTGGGTACTCACCCTGACAGCACGCCAAGCACCAGGTTGAGCATGAAGAAGGAACCGATGATGATGAGTGGGATGAAGTACAGCCAGTTCCATGTGTTTCCTGAGGCGTCATTGGCCTAAACACAAAAACACAAATAGCAGGAGTATTGAAGTTGCAGTGTGTAGAATTTAGTGACATAAAGTGGTGAAGTGTCATGTTGCAGCTGAATAACCCTCAGCTCATCTTCCCCTTCCAAACATGAAAGAGAACCTGTGGTAACCTTCAGTTTTCATGAAAATGCAAAGGGTGTTTAGTTTGTCCAGTTTGGGCTACTACAAGAAACATGGCGGCCTCCATAGAGAGGACAACCCCTGATGTAAATATAAAGTATTTCACTATAAAGGGCCCATTCTAGGGTAAATAAAAAAACTATTTGAATAATTTAGATGAAACACACTCGTGAACACATCACTAGGATTATTTTGTATTAAATTTCTTCCAATAGATCCCTTTCCCCTAAATCTTACACACTATACCTTTAACACTGCTGAGCTGTTGCCGCTGAAGGATAAGGCTTGTGTCAATCAAAATTGATAATATTTTATCAATGTCAATAAAGTCATTAAAAAGATGGAAAACTATAATGTGTAAGTTCATCTCTCAGTACTTTATGACTTTCTTACCCTACTTGGTTCTCAAACTAATGAATTCCATTTGTTCCATTTGTTTTTTAAAAAACGGTTACATTATTTCCTGAAACTGCAGACCAGTGTACAAATATGTGAGAAAAAACTATTTTCATGTTTGTTTCTCTTGTATTTGTGGTAGCAAGCAGATATGAGTCTAAATAAACTAAATTACTAAATTAACTGTGTATGTGTGTGTGCTCATGGTAATGATGTCACTCAACTTAGGTGTTTGTGATGGTGCTTTTGGCATGTAGCTCTGTGGCTCACAGGAATAAGATATACAGCATCACAATCAGACAAAAAATGTATGTCACTAAAGATACCCTTTAAGTTTGACTTGCACAAGATTCTGTCAAATTGCTTTTAAAGAATAATAATAACAAACTTTAGAGTGAAACTAGTTGCTCTAACTGTGTCCCTTCATCTGGTTTCTGACTTGGTCCCTGGTCTGTGCAGGTCAGTCATATTCCTTTACAGCAGAATGGACATTAACCTTTGTTGGAGGGAAATCCAGCCCTGTCCACATTTATATATTTGGTGTTATCGCATAGAGAAAAAAAATGTTTGTGGACTTTGCAGGGACCGTGCAGGATATAACATATTCTGGGTCTCTCACAGGACATACCCTTCTACCTTCACATATATATACAATTTCACTTACATTTATTCTCCTTTTCACATGCACACATTTTTCCACTCAAGCATACATTTTATATCTTCTCCTTTCAGATATTGTATGAGTGTCAGACTGTTCAATAAAACAATAAAACCAATTATGGCAATAGTCATTTCATCGATAGCAATATAACAAAAGTCCACATATAGGTAAAACGTATCATTGATTTATATCAGATTTATAACTCTCTTGGTTTTTATATAGTTTGTCATTCTCTGCAGAAAGACAATCATGTTGTTGATTGATGAACCTCGGAGCGATCACAGATAGAAAAATGTTCATGTTAATGTATTGAATTATTGTTAACATTCATAGGATTATGCCTCCTCCACATACATTACATGGATAAACATATGCACATGCTCACATACACACACACACACACACACACACACACACACACACACACACACACACACACACACACACACACACACACAAACACACATACACACACTCACACTTCACTCTAATCTGTATGTAAAATATTTTTTTCTGCTATGTTGCTTTATTGGTGAACCTATGTGCAAAGCCAGACATATCAGTTTAAGAGTTTGGTCGATTTTCATTTTTTTGTGGTTGTGAATAAAACTGCTGGCATCAATGTATTTATTATTAACATGTTATCAGTAATACATTTTTGATTACGGTCAATACCAGTATACTGTCACACGCCCTGTGTGTGTATAGATACATGTGTGACAATATATGTATGTGACAGAAAAATGTACATATGTAAGACAGAGACTCAGAATATATTATGTCCTGTGGCCCCTGCGTTTCCTTACAGCTTTACATTGTGATGGTCTGAGAGAGCATCCATTACTCTCCAGACCTAAAACAACAGAAGTACTGAGAGGCAGAGGCTCTGAGCTGAGTTTGCCTTCTCACTTAGTTTTTAGGTAAAAAACAAAGGGTTGCAAGGTTTCACTGCTATAATACATACTATCCACATTTCATTCCTTCTCTACTGTAATCACTGGCTTCATTTGGAAATACAAGACAGTATAATAGGTATGGTTGACGAGGAGGAGGAGGAGAGCCGAACTTGTTTGTGTGTGTGCTTTTCTGCTGAAGCTGTGTAATGACAGATGCAGCAGTCAGTCCAAGGCTCATGTTCTCTATTGTGACTTGTACCTTGCCCGAGGGCTCACTGCTGCATTAATGTTTGCAGAAGTTTGTCACTCACACTCACATTATTACTTTGGGAGGTGAATTTGAATGATTGGAATTGTCTGGTGATGTTCTCATTGACAGAAACCTGCTATGATGCTTTGCTATCGTGTTTTTTTTTCTAATTTGACCATTCATAGATCTTTGCATTGTTCTCCCAGATAAAATAATCGTCCCATTACCATATTTCTTTAGCTTAGCAGCACCACAATTGCCTATTCCACACAAAAGGTAGTGGTAAAATGCAGTTTAATCAGAGGGTTGAATGGTTCTAGACATAATGACATGCACTGCATAGAAATAAAATCCTAATGACAGGAGAAGCAGAAAGCATATGTTAAGAAAAAAAACTGTAAAAAATAAAAAGTCACAATATGTTTTAAAGTTTTGTGTCAAAACTGTCCTTGGGAAACGTACCTTACACACAAATTGGGTGGTGCTACTGGTTAATTAAACATTAGTTTATAAAGACACCTTGAAGTATCCTATCCAGCCGGGTCACATCACAAAACCTCTGCTCTATTACAGTGAAAACCCAAAACAGGTATGTCTTAATTAAATCTAGTCTAACTGCCGATTAGCACCAAGTAGATGTTAGCACAGAGCCACTGAGTACCGTTTCTATGATTATTCCCTGGGAGATCAAGGAAAATGCATCTTGCATTTAATGAAAAAGTGAAGAAAAAAATTATATGGATCCACGCCAAATCACATCCTCCTATTTTTTTATATAGATCTTTTAAACTTGTGCATATGCTAACTAAATTATTAGCTATTCATGTTAAATGGGGGGAAGGGGTTTGTTGAAGGGGTTTGTTGATTCAAGTTGAACTGTTGCCAGTGGGTCCCTACAAAAAGGTGCTTGGTTAGAAGGGTGAACTCATCTGTCCTAATGTAGCTCTGAGCTGGAAGTGGCTGCACAGGGATGGGTGTGTAAGTGCATTAGCTGGTGTCGGGGTGATGCTGCCTCAGACCTTGGCAAACAGAATGGAGAGAATAGGCAATAGAAAAGCCATTAGAAGCCCTGTTCTGCCCCTAAACGTGTTAGCCTGAGGGCAACCTTCAATTCAGCAGCACTACCACACCCATACTGTCGGAGAGACTGGAGACAGACCATGAAATAACAGCTACTGAATCATTAGAGGTGGAGAAATTAATCCTCTTTTGATGCATCGCGATGCGGACGTGGACGACTCTGCATCGATGCAGAGACAGAACATAATCAATTCATGTTTTCCGCTACGTTCAATTTTTTTTAGGGGCAATGTCCCACGGCTGCTTCAGGATCAGGACAGACACGCACATTGAAGGTCCGGTCGTCTTCTACCGTGTCAGGGTCTCATGTCTGAATGTCCTCCCTCCACTCTCCCATTGACCTGCGCTCACTTTACTCTTACTGATCACTGAACTCCACTGACACTGAAGTTATTAGGACCTGAACAGTACTGCACTCACTTTGTTTTTTTTTGGATTCACTTTAGAGTTTAGACACGTATTAAAACAAGACGCTCAGAGCCAGGACATCAGGGTTAAAGTGACTGGAACGATCCAGATTCATGATCCCTTAAAAAACTGTATATTTGAACTTGATCATTCTACAGTATTAGTATTACAGTATATTATGGAACTTTCTTTTCACCATGGAATTGAAATTGCAGGGAGACACATGGGCTTGCAGTACCGGAGGACAAGAAGCAGACACTGGTCTACACTGTATGTTGTTGTCCTCTGGCTTGTAAACATCCTGATCCCCAGAGCTCCACCTGACAGAATTTGAAAGTATGCCTGCTGTTCACTGCTGGGTGGTGACTGTGTGGCCAGAGGGGATCTGGTCACCACTCACTGACCCTAACGAGCTCAGACAAGCATGAAAACAGGTTGGTGACGCCAACACTGTCCTCTCCTATGGGTGAGGCATGGGATTGCAAAAAGCAAAACACAAAGCCTGCCAAGATAATAGAATAAGACTAATTAGTATGTAACACAATACTCAGTCAAAGAGCTGTTGCTAGCTGAAAAAATGTGGTGCTATTCAATAAAATTGAATTGAATTCTGTAAGGAATAAAGATCCTCAGTCCATTCATACAAGAGCTAACCGTAATCATCCCAGAACATACCCAGATTATTCTTTTAATGCAGTCTGATGCAATATAATAATAATTTTGGCTGAGTTTAGAATACATTTTTGTTCACAGTTATCTGAGTCTCAGGTAAAACTAAATGAGGACTCATCTTGTGTAAAGAAAGAGAAGGACTTATTTGGATAAAACCATAAACAATGGTCTGCACGCATTTAGAAACCAGAAGGATCGATTGCTACATTGTTGACTTGCCAACCTGGGGATTCATACCTGGGACCATTGTTCCTTGATTAATAGTATAATGGCAGATTTTCTTGGTAGTAAGAACAAATACTAGCCTTCACAAAAGAGCAGATCATCTGTGCATCTGATATACAGCACACATATTTCGTGCACCTGCCTAGGAAGTGGTGTTATTATATAGCTAATGTGCCTTAAAACTTCATTGAAAGACTGCATCCCTGACTTCAGACGATATACAGCATATAAAGATGGACAATATGTCTTCACTTTATCCAACTATCCAGAAATTAAGCCAAATGATCCAGCATCTGAACTCTGAATTAACAACAATATTTGGAGCGACAAACTGCACAGTATTGATCTGGGAATAGAACCATGGTAGTGATGTCCCACCCACACAACCTCATCCAATTTCAAGTCAGTCACAGCTGTCAATACATTTTTTTTCATCTTGTCCATAAACCATCTGCTTACATGGAGGAGTTGGGGTTTATAAACTTTACTGCAGCCAGTAAAGTTTTAGGAAGCCACTTTTAGGAAGCCGCCATGTTGTCCATTATCATGTGTATGCTTCAGACTAGGTCAAGCTATCAATTCGCTAACACTGGGACTGACCACACCTCATTTAATAGGGGCAGAAAAACCCACACAGCAGCTGGGATACCCAGATGGATGCAGCTTCATTTGCTGTTTCAGTAACATGAGCGCTGGACAGGAATCTGTTGTTTATCACAGATACAGATAACATGTTAATGTGAATTTTAATTAAATAGGGAGAGTGAAATTGTGTCAACACATCAAAAAGAAACAAGGAGGATGTTACAGGTGTGAGAGTTTGGTCAAATCTTTGTAGCCCGTTTACAGTGAATGTGAAGCATTAATGCATCTCTTAATGACTAATTCTAAGTACTTTGTTGGTTGATCATCAATATCGAATGTTAATATGGTTAATGATTCAATAGCAGGTTTACTCTGCTGTATATGTATTAGATGCTTTCTAAAAATAGAGGTAGTGCAAAGCATTAAACTGGTGACAGCGCCTGTCAGAAACAGGTGTGTATGGCTGAGAGGTCTTTGGGGTCTTCTAATGAGAAATTGACAGTCTGACTTTTGCCCTCTATTCCCATCAGAGAGTCACAGCTTTGGCAGAGACAGATGAGTGCCTGTACAGCCATGATGGATGGCCTCTCTGATAAAGAGGACACGGCACGGTCCCAAAGTGGCGGGAAATGAGACAGCTCGCACTCCTCCCTTGACAATTCAATCCCAAAAATCACATTCAGCTAAAACAGCAACCTATGCCTGTGTGGCCAGAGGACATTACCAGTCTGTCAGTGCAGAGCACTGGAAAAAGAGCAGGCTAATGATGAAGGAAGGGGGTGATTGTAAAGGCATAGTTCACGTTCACAATGAAAGTTGTTTTATTTAAGATTGAAAAATTTATCAATAGTTATTTCAATTGGATTGGATTTGTCTGCAACACAGTTGAAGAACCTGAAACTCCAAAAGTGTTAAATTAGTGTATTCTCATATTTCGATTTAACCCTCTCAATACCTACAAAAAATATGGTCTAATTCTAGATAAACACCTCAGCCAAATTGGGATCATCCATCTTGTGAATGATGTGAGCAGCTAATACTGATGAAGCAAAGGTCTTAAATCATAGTCAACATTGTGGGAGTAAAGATGATCAGAAAGTGAAACTGAAATCAACATAACCAGGAAGATCCTCAACATAAACCCCAACTTCTGCTATTATATTCACTATTATATTCATTTTCATGTGTTCATTATTGAATCCTTCGATGCTGTGAGAATATTTGTATCTGTATTTATTGAGTGGTTCAGATCCATTTCCATCACAACTTCAAATTGCTGTTTATCAATTAAGATATAAGATACTGTGTGTTACTTGATGAGTTGATGTTTCATTGTTTCACATTGGACAGATACAGGCTAGAATCGAAAAATAACCCTGTGTAATGTGAAAGAGGTCACTCGTTGTGATGAAATAACATAGCGAGTGATCAACTCAGTTTTTGTGTCTTTTAGCCTACTGTATTGGTCCAGGGAATTGGTTTAAAGTCATTGTTCATGCTGCCAAGAGAAGAGAGCAGAGAATCAAAGTACTTTTGAACTCCACCAACCAGTAGGTAGTGGGAGAAGGCCGGCCTACCGAACATGCCAACACCACACGAAAGGCCCCAGCTAAACCGGGAAAGGACAAAGAACCAAAATTGAAAAGGTAAAATGTGAGGTGATAAATAATCCTTTGGGGCTAAGATAAACAACATAATTCTTTCTTGGGTAACAAGAAACCCCATTCACATTATGACATTTTTTACAAGGATGAACATTGTATGCACTGTGGGAAAACCCTGGTGCCAGCCATCTCAAACCACAGTAAGAGCCTGTCAACTCCACTAATTTATCTAACAGCTCATTTTGGCTGCCTCTGCTTGTAACAGCCTTTCCTGTGATCCCCAGACACAAATGCTGCAGACAACTATGTCTTGTTTTGTAGAAACATCCACTCTAACCTCAGTGACATTTCCTGTTGCTTCACAATAAAAGTCAACCTTTTAATGTGAAGCAGCATCAGCTGTGGGAAATGTTTACAGCTTGTTGAGCTGCCCCCGGGTGAACAGGGTGGCTTCAGCGAGTTGCACTAACAAACATGTTTTCTCTGAATCAAAAGAGGGAATATGCGGAATCTTTCACTGACAATAAACTCTATGGTGAGGTTCGGAAGAGCTCATAAATAATTATAATGACTAAAACAGGTTGTATCTGACACCATGAATGCTGGCAAAATCACTCAAAGCACCTGAATCTGCTCTCACTACTCTTTTAGCTCTGTCCTGCTGTCCATGTTCCTGTGTGACTGCTATTGGGGAAACAACTACTGTGTTTGACATTAGAGACGCAAAGCAGCATCCTCTGTATCCAACCTGCCTAAGAAAACAATTGTCTTGTTCTCAGCAACAAAACCACTCATTAACTCTTTCTACCTCCCTCCTCTCTCTCTTTCTTACTCTGTTTCTGTTGCCCTCTTCCATCCCCTTACCAGGAGATTCTCACACAGCTCAACACATATTATTTTCCCACTACAGCTGTTTAATAATTTAGCCTATTGCATAATTGTTTCCCTGGCATGATATAAATCTGACTCTTGCAAATGGAGGAGAGCTGTGATTTGTTTCATGCGAGCAGTAAAGTGGCGGTGCTGCGGTCCTAATGGGAGCTGTATGTGAGTCATACTCCGCAAGCTCTTGTGCTCGCCTCTAATCATCCCCAGAGGAAGGCTGGGAGGGGAAGGAGCAATCAGGAGGAAACGCTCAGTGTCTCAGCGTCGATGCACAGGACAGACAAGCCTGTACATTCACAGTGGCGTACACTGCCCAGCCCCAGACAGTTTTTTTTTCTTTTGCTTGGCACTAAATAAATTATAATTATTATAATAACAATATATATCAATGTCTCAGTTTGGGCTGAGTGAGGCTCCTTCCCAGATGTTGGTATCCAAAGGCCACCCTTTTAACAAAATGCTTAATCTAAAACATTTGAGAAAAAATGTGTTTCCTGGCAACATTCGAGACAAAAGACCAAGAAGGTAAAACATACCATTAATGGCATTTAATGAGTATATGCAATGCCAATGAAAGTCATGGCTACACTGGAAACTAAATTAATCTTCATTTCAGGTGGTCATTAACCAAATGTGATAATAGATTGTCAGTTACATGAGGTATGTCTCAACTCAGGAGCTGCATCCTTCGGAGGACACAATCTACCTGGACCACAAAGATATCCTCCTTTGTGAGCTGCAATGATGGCGAAGGCCCATCTGAATTGGGAAGGTCTGGTCTACAGAGAATGTCTGTGATTGCTTTCACCGGCTTGTCCTGCCCTTATCGCTGTTGCCTAGCAACAGAGCTAAAGTTGGGCATGAAGAGAAAGTTTTAATGCCCCTTGTTTTTTTTAACCATGTGTACCGTTAGCTGTTCAGTTAAGTTCAAGCGTGATACGGACAGATCCACGAGGTGGAGAATTGAGACACAGCTAAGAACTGCATTTGCTTTCGTTAAAACATTTTACATGGGTGACTTTGACTCAGGATATAGAGCAGGTCGGAGGGAAAGTGGTTATATTGCCGAGGTGACCTTGCAAGATACTAATCCCCAAAATGTCCCCTATGATTCTGTATTCTGTATCGGTGTGTAAGTGTATGAGTAATAGAGAGGAGCTGCTTATAGAAGCACAGTATGAATATAATGGGGAAGCGCAATTTCAATTCAGAGCATCAACATCTTACTGTCATTCATCCATTTACATATATTTACACCCAACCATTGTGAAACATTGTGAAAGAAGGGGTATGCAGTTAATGTGTGTAAATAATGACCTTAACAGAATTCATAAAAGCTTTCTGAAATAAGATGATGCCTGGAATTGTAAATAATAAAAAGATAATTGAATATTAGTAATAACTATATGATTTACTAGCTTTGTTCAAGTACAGTGGGAAGAAAAAAGGATTTTGGTAATATCATAAACTATTTATATTTCTAACTATGTTCTCTTTTTAAAGCAACAACCTGCTCTTCTACATGATACAAGGCTGAACACATGTATTGTATTTACATAAAATACAGGCCAAATTTAAGAGATGTTATTTTTGAAAGTCGACGTAAGATAGCCTGAACGGTCGCGTCAGTCACTTTGATGTATGTTTTTCTATTCCTTTTTATAACTGATGATGCTAGTTGGCTATGTATATAAAACTGGTGTATCCATTCCTTATCCTGCCCACAAAGCTCTGATTGGCCAACTGTTTCTTCAACCAGGAAAACCAGCCATCAGTGCTAAAGACGAACAAAAAATATGAAAAACTGACCAAATCAGAGAATTGTACAAGTCGTCTGTAACCAGGCCGGATGCAATCTGTTTTGAACATTTCAGAAGTTACTATCTTAAACCAAACCCTTTACAGACAACATTAAGGCCCACATATGTTTTCTGTATGTGGTCTTACGTTGTAGAGGATGTCCACCCATCCCTCCATAGTGATGCACTGGAATACGGTGAGAATAGCAAAGAGGATGTTGTCAAAGTTGGTGATGCCATAGTTGGGTCCGATCCAGTACTCCATACAGGAGGTGCCGTTTCCACAGGTCCTCGCGGGAGCCTCCAGGCCACAGGGGAACTCATCTGTCTGCTCACCTACAGCCGAAGACACAAAGATTTATATAGATTCACATTCAGCTTTCCGGGAAGTATCATTAATGTAAAAGGGATGGTTCACTGAAAAATGAAAATTCACTCATTCTCTACTCCACACTATGCTGATGGAGGGGTGGGTCAAGTGTGTGAGTCCTCAAAACACTTCTGGAGTTTCAGGGGTAAACTTTGTTGCAGCAGAATCCAATATAATTGAACTCAATTGTGACGTAATCAAAAAATACTTGCAGGCCCCGACATTCATATTCAACTCAAAACGACGTAGTAGTGTTTTTAGCCTAAATGTTCCCTAAATTATATTTTCCTACAAGGTCTATTCATGAACCGTCAGACGTGCTAACGTCCGCTAGCATTACCACTTCCGGACTACATTTAGGCTAAAAACATGGTGTAAATGACATTGTTTCGAGTCAAATTTGAATGTTGGTGGTTGCAGACACTTGATGACACCACGATCAGTATGGAGGCATTTTTTCTGTTGTTACGTCTGAAGAAGAGGTCACCATTAATTGATTGAATATTTATTTAAGCCTCGGAAGTCACATTGAGGGATAAGACCCTCATTTTCAATGGTGCCAAGGGTACAATAAAAAAGTTGATACATTAAAAGTTAATATATTGAATAAATAGGAATGAAATAAATATGCATATATATATACACAGTAATACAAGGTATAAAACAATTCGTCAATAAAATACTATGGCCAAGTCAACTAGCAGTTACAATCACTGCAGGAGAAGTCAGCTGTACATGAGACCAGACTCGAAAACTCTGTCAATGAAACAAATGAGCGCAACTTTAAAGATTTTTGGACCTCATTCCAAATGTAGGGTGCTTTATAATAGAAAGCTGTCTTCCCCAAGTTGGTCTTAACACGAGGTACATACAATGAAAGCCAGCTCTGGGAGCGAGTATTGTGGGTATTACAATTCCAGCTGATGAGAGAGGAGAGATATAGTGGCAGTAGCCCAATGATTGTTTTGTAAATATAAATCTTCCAATGACCATCCCTTTTTTCAGACAGGGCTGGCCAGCCAACCTTGTTATAGAGAGTACAGTGGTGTGTGCCATAGCGGTCTCCTGTGATAAAACGCAGAGCAGAATGGTATCCAGCATCCAGAGATTTCAGTGTGCTGTGGGATGTATTTCCATAAATTACATCACCGTAATCTAAAACTGATATAAAAACAGACTCAATAATGCGTTTTCTGGCTTGGAAAGTGAAACAGAACCTATTTCTATAGAGAAAGCCCAATTTTGTTCTTAGCTTTTTTACGAGTTGACTCACATGTGGTTTAAAATCGAGCTTCTCATCAACCCAAATGCCTAGGTACTTATAGCTGGTGACCCTTTCCAGAGTGGTACCATTAACTTCAATTGTATTGGTTCTGTTCTAAAAAAGTTTAACCCTGAGACTTCAGAAGTGTTTTGTCGACTCAAACACTTCACCCACCCCTCAATCTGCATGGTGATGAGTGGATAATGGGTGAATTTAAATTTTTGGGTGAACTATCCCTTTAAGATACTTGACACTGAATGTACATTGGATATATTACTGTTTTTATCCACAGTGACCTCCAATGGGAGGGATGCTAACATGATAAACATGTTTGGACTGATGTTTTAATTATATTTTCCATAAATACATTTATACATTATATAAATCATTCAGAGCCTTAATTCTGAAACATCTATTCGCACTTAGATCAGAATGAATGAACAGTATCCTTGAGATTTGCCTCTTGGGTATGTGGTCTCTCACAATGCTTCATGGTACGCAGGCAGCCCAACATCTAACCTAATGTAATCATTATATTTCGTCATGGTGTCAATATATTTTAGTCTCTCTACTTTGTACGTAAAACCTCTGTTGCCTATTTTTGCCTATATTTTAAGTTGTTTTTTCATAGACCTTAAAATTATATAAGAATAAAGTGTGCAGTTTGCTACTACAGATTGTAAAACCCTTTGATGGTTAAACATTAATTAAGAAGCTGCAGAGGAGCGATTCATACCCTGCATGTGCTCTACATTCCTCGATGAGGCAATGCTAACTTTTCATACTGTAATAATGCCATTGATGTCATTGTGATGTGTGCAGGGTGAATACAGTCTGCATCATGGCCTTATTTGATGGTGTAAGAGTGCATTTTAAAAAAAGGGTTCACCCAAATAATTCAGGTCTCTAAGACTTTCATTGTGTAATGTTATTTATGCCAAAGAATATACAGTACGTTGGTGTTTTCCCATCTTTTTAGCAGCTGGGTACAGAATTTACTCAGCCTCAATTCAATTGCAGTTTTTTAATTTACCAGCAGCACTCAAGATGTGTGATGCGGAGAAAACAAAAGGGTGAGAGGTGCAGTACACCATGAGCTGTTTATCTCAGGGCTGACACATAAAGGCAAACAATGTTTTCACACTCACAATTAGAGGCAATTTGGAGTCTGCAATTAACCAGCATGTCTTTGGATTGTGGGGAGATGCTTGAACCCAGAACACTGCTCAGGGGCAATAGGATTTACAGAAGCCTTTTAAATTGGGTTTACATAGTTTACACTTTGCATAAACCTCAAAGTGTTATCTGACATTACAGGAGAAGTGGAAGAGTTTTTGGCAGTTGGAGCACAATGAATAAATGGATCAAGTTCAATGTCACGATATAATTCATTAAAATGCCTCCATTAGCCCAATGTCCTTCCTCGGTACATGTCGAAGCTCAAAGTTCTACCAACTCCTGCGTTGATTAAAACTTAGAAATTGCTTGACGTCTGCTCCTGCTTACCTGTGTCTATCCTGAAGCAGGTGCGATGGAACTTGCCCATGTAGAAGTCAAGGCCGATGATAGCGAACATGAGAATGGCAAAGAAGAGCAGCAGGCCAATCTGCAGCAGAGGTACCATGGCTTTCATAATGGACTTCAATACCACCTGAAGGCCTGAGGCAAGATAAGAACAGTATGATTTAAAACACATGGAGACAATTTTATTAGTTTGTTTCACCTTTACTGGTGAGAGGCCAGAAAGATGTGGAGAGAATGAGAAGGATATTTACTTGGAACTTGTTGTAAAACACACATCTTATAAAATTAGTCATCTTTTGTGTATCCTGATTTTTTTGTTTTAGTGTCTGAGCGGAGATGTTGGCATCACATTTGTAAACCTCATTGTGGTGATGAAATCCTGCACTAGGCTGTTCTTTACCATTAAAGAGTTTCACCTCCAAACAAAAATCTGTCATTTTTACATTTTCTACTTAATGTATGGATTCACTACTGAGATCAAATGTGATTAAACTGTTTCCCTGTCTTTATGCTAAGCCAAGTTAACCACAGCCTGACTCTGATAGTGTTTCTGGTATCTCTTGCAAAGTGCTTTATTATTATTAGTTTCAATCATTACATTAACTGTGATGAAATAAATGTGCTTAGCTGTGAGCTTGACTTACTTGGAATGCCAGAGACCAGTTTGAGCGGCCGCAGAACTCTCACAGCTCTCAGTGTTCTCAGGTCAAAATCTGCCCCCACAGTGGCCAGGATCCTGCACACACAACAAATATGGAGTATAGGTTACAGCAGCTGGGTAGTAACCAACCATATACATTTACCTTTACTATCGTAGGTGCATGCAGCAAAGCTCAAGTAAACAGGAAGTGACAGGTTTAGGTGGTTTAAAGATTTTCTCATTTGATGATTTGTAATTGGAAAAGGATGATTAAACATAGAATCAGGGGGTAACACTTTAACTTCCTGTGGCAAATAATAGACAAACTGTAGGTATTGCACACTGCCTCCCCTGGTGCTTATAGTATTTTATTTGTGTATCCTATTTTTAATATTTTTTACATTTATACTTACACAAATACACTACAGCAAATTCCTTGAACATGTGTAAACCTGCTTGGCAATAAAACCTGATTCTGAGAAAGGGCTCCCAAAACTGTTCTGATCCTAAATCTAAGCACCGTATTTTCATCCAGTTTATTTGTAGGCCCACAGTTTCTCTCTACTGGAGCAAATTTCATTCAACAATCTGTAAAGAGTCTTGTATTAGAACTAGCTGAGTCCCAATTCAGGGGCTGGTCAATGGTCTATGCTGTGTACTAAGGCCACGATCATAGACTTTAAGACACAGCTACTGTGTGCATGTCAGTCAGATTTGATTAAACTAATTTATGACTAAGAGAAGATTCAGATTCAAAGTTTTAATAAAAATATATCATAACCACTTTTTTAAGTTTAAATAAACATAAATGAAATTTGACCTTACATCATGGTGAAAAGTATCATACAATGATAGCTGTTAATAGTTTGATTGTTTTTAAAGAGTAAACCACCCCCCATTGCTACTAGCTAATCTGTATTTAGAAGTCTTTTCTACTGATAATGCACAGGTTCAGATTCTTTAAATCGGGCTGGAGACGCTGACTGCAAATCATGTTAAATGATAACTGATGCAAGGAAAGAAGATGAAGAGGATGGATTGGTAGAGAGATATGTGGAAAAATCTAAATTAATTTAATTGAGGGGTTAATGGTGGTTAAAGTTATTGGGGTAGCAGAAGAGCAGAGATGGAGAAGTGTAGTAGAAAAGGACAGAGAAGAAGAAGGCAGAGGACAGGGTGATGAGTAGAGGAAGATCAGAGGAGGTCAAACATTTTAAACACCATATAAAGCCTATGTGGAGTGGAAAGAGAGGCATGGAGAGGAAAAAGAGAGGAAGATGATGGAGGGAATAAGTAGCTTGAAAAGGGTACGAACCGAAGGAGTGATAATGGATTGAAGGTAAGACTATACGGTAGAAACTGTGGGTAAGAAGAGTGGCATCATAAATGGAGAAGCAGAGTGAGTTTTGAAATTGAAACGGGTACAATTACACTTTCAACACTCACTTTATCATGCCAGAGGTGGCAAAAGAAAACAAGGCAGGAGAGGAAGCAGGGATGAAGGAGAAAGAGGAGGCATAAAGGAAGATGAGGGAGAGGGAAGACAAAGAGAAGAGAAAAGAGGCCTCAAATGGGGAGCCATATTAAGATAGAAGGGAGTGAGGAGTGGAAGGGTGGAGACGATAAGGAGCAACACACAATGGAGAGAAGGCATGGAAAGGAGGAGGGTGAGGGAGAAGACGTGATGAAGAACATGAGGAGCAATGAATGCGCAGTAAAACGCTGAGCTGCTGAGCTGCTGAGCTGCTGAGCTTGAAACCTCCAATGTTCTTCCTCTAGCTGCACCACAGGGAACGACCAGCAGCACCACACTGGAGTGACTGATTACAGCGGCAGATAGCCTGTCATGTTATACGTCTCATATTCACACTGCACACACATAACCAGGCCGACAGGATGTACACACACACTGCACACATGCACACGATTGTAAAGTTCGGGTGATGGTACAAGCTCCTATCCACTGGGGACTTTATGGAGCATGATACGTTTTGACTAGTTTACTAGTTTTGGTTTCCACTGTATAGCATGCCCTGTGAGGGATCTCCAGAAAATTGGGTCGGCACTTTCTCCGCAGTTTGCCTTTCAGATGAGAACAACAAAACCAAATCCTCCACAGGATCCAGGGGTTTGGTGGTGCAGCAGGCAGCGACAGGACGTAACTTATTAAGGCCAATTTATGCTTGTACGTCTTTTCTAAAACGGACAGATAAGACCGCCCTATCCGTCAACTACGATTCTACGATTAATGTGACGTGTGTGTTAAGCCAGCGGAGTTGTCCGGCTGACGGTGGCTCGTTAGAGCACTGACGGCATGTGTGCACGGTCACATACGGTTATAACAAGCTTTCAAAACGGCGCTAGCGGGCTAGGCTAGTGGGCTAGCCACCATGCTAACTGCGGTGGTAACAGTGCAAAAACCCGCCGTCACGACTTTAATTCCACTTCTATCATGACACTGTTTCTATAATACCGCCAGGTTAGAAGCAAACACTGGGTAGTAGTTAGTGCCGGGAGTCCCTGCTGACTGTGTGTGGAAGCTGGGATGATAGCTAGCTAGCTCCGTCTAGCTTCAAGCTACACAGAGCTGTGGAATTAGCAACAGAGTTCGGAAACAAGACCGGGAACCGCTGCGCTAAGAAACGATAACATCAGCATTTTGACCCGCTGGGTGTCACTTTATTTAGTTCTGTTAGTTGCCATGGTTCAGTGTGTGGGAGGCCAGCCGACAGAGGTAAACAGACACACGTGGACTTCTTCTTCCCATAAATGGGGTAGGCTTCTCTGAGCTTGTCTTCCATTGCGCCACCTATGGGTTTGGCGGTGAATTGTTTTCAACGTACAGTCGTCGGAGATGTAAAAATCAAAAAGACTCTCCGCTCTCCATGCAACCCTCTCCGAGAAACGGATACGTAGAAGCATAATGGAGCCTTTAATTCCGCTGCAGATATCCCATGATTTTGTTTACTGCACATGGACAGCGTCGGCTCTTATCAGCACAAGCTGTCTTGACATCTTGGACACCTCAAACCTACACCTCCTGCTTTATTAAATTATATGTTTACTATGATGTACTATGTTACATTCCATAGTCGCATCTCTGTGAGACTAAATCTACTTTAGACTTTCTGAAATACAACATGAAGATGGTTAAAACACTTCCTCTTCAGGGAACTCACCCTTAAAGTGGAAACAGAACCTGTACATGTTCAATATGTTAAATTTATGATAGGTAGGGTTAGTAAGTTGTTTCCGAAACAATTTCTATCTTACTTGTTGAAATCCTTCATGTCCATATAGCCATCAGTAAATAAGGTTGTCTGGAAAAAAAGCAGGTGTCTGTGGCCTTTGCACAACTGTTCTAAACACAACCGGTCATTTAATTTGCAGTAATTCACTCACATACTTGTCAATCACAGTGTTCACAAGCCAGAAAGGGCGGAGACACATACATCGCTCAAGCAGAGACAATAGCCAGAGGTTAGCAAGTCAGACATGAAAAAGTCAGCTTTACAGCAGTGGTCGGACATGTTTATATTGAGGCCTTCATGTACAATGGGAAAAATGTTCACTGTTACTCAAAATGTTTTTATAATGGGCACATTTGCAAAGGTACAAGGAGACAAAGGTAATTATTCCACTGAAATCTTCTCTCTCCCTCTGTTAATTAATCCAGGATTAAGACCGTGCCTGCTGCCTCAACACTATCTGCAGAAACAAAGAACGAGTTGGAGGAGAATTAGTCTGTGCACATAGAATACACATGCAGGTATCACGTATCTCAGTATCTCAGTGTGAGGAGGATAAATCACCCTCCTAACATCATGATCTCCCCTCCCTCCCTTTCTCTTCTTTTCACCAGCCCTGTGTTTATCTACACTCTTTATCTACACGCTAAATCCCTTCAGCTACTGATGTGGTATGACTGACAGGCCTTTCACCAAATTATTACAAGGAAAACACAAATATTTATATATACTTTTTATTTTTAAATAGCTGATATCCAGCAATAAATGGCATGAAAGAACTCTCATACTTTTTTACATTCCACCATATAAACTGCTAAAGTTCCGCCTCTGACTTTGAATAAACCCTTAAAACTCTGTTCTTCATATTTAGATGTTTTACAACGAAAATGTACTGGATGTATCTCTGCACCTTAGACTAATTTCCTGTCTGCCAATCTATGAGTATGTGACTGAGCCCCACCTCTATGTTCACACGCCCGCCAGCCGCTCGCCTGCAGCTCTGCCCAACAAACATAAACCTGTTTTGTTGGCCTCAGTTTACTAAACAATAAAATTGGTCATACTTGAGAAATTGAGGCAGCACCATTCACGGACTCTGAAGACAAAACAAGGTAAATTGAGTGAATTGTACAAGGCTGCCTACATGTAGAAGGTGATGTATTTTATTTGTTCTATGTGTGGTATCTCTACAACAACAGATTACATGAGCCTTCAGCTTGCAAAGATTGTAAAGAATACTGTGCCAGAAGAAAATACCATTTACTGTTTGAGATAAGAAATAATAAAAAATTACACAAAGCTTAGAAATTTTAATTTCTAATACAACAACTTAACAAACAGCTAATAATGTGTTGATAATAACAATGTATCTTCCCACAGAAGTCAATTAACTATATGGCAGCAGCTACAGGTTTCAGTAAAACAGTAAAAACTTCATGGCTGATTTGATGGGTCACCGACACACCCAGAGAGAGAGAGAGAGAGCCTGGCAAAGTGCTGCAGAGTTTTACAATGAAGCAACGACACAAAACACCCCCACTCGCTCGCAGTAACTCCAGCTGGGGATCCCCTGCTGTGTTCACACATTGACTTCTCCTGGATATACTGTATATGGACTCTAACGTTGGCCATCCTCTTCCTCTTTTAAATATATAATTTTATTTTTTGTTTTAGAAGAGGACAAAATATGAAATTATAAAGTAGATGGACGATGAATGGTGTTACCCATCAAAATATGCATTTAGCTTTATGAATAGGTCAAAGTCATAGTTCATTTTTACTGTCTGGTTATTAAGGTTTAAAGGATGTGACTGTCTAGAGGCTGTCTTGGAACCAGACTGAAGAATATGCCTCATTAGACTAAAAGGCCAAACCATAAACGTATGAGAAAGAGGGAGAAATCTTCTGTCTGAACAACTGAACACCTTTGTGTTGACACTCATTATATAAATGGACCAATGTTTGTGACATTATTATCGAAGGACATTTCTAGAACCGTGTCCACTTCCTCTGTGTGCTACAAATGTCCAACCTTCCTGACAGCTGCTGTGTACTGCATGCAACTCCCTGACTTGTATTGGCTATAAAGATCCTCATTTTTCTCTGCATCCCTTCATGATGAACAGAGGCGATATAGATTCATTTTCCTCTACACACAAATCTGAGACCGTTTTTATTTACACTGAAAACCACAGGGGCCACACTACTCCAGTCTGACACAGCAACACGGCAGAGCTCTGACTGTACTAGATGATGATCAGTAAAGATCTAAATGATGATTATGTTATAACCAAACCACTGGTGTGCATGGTGAGATATTGTCATCTTCAGAACTATTAAAATGATCCTTTGAACGGACAGTTCGGAATAAATGTAATTATTTGTTATATCCATACCTCTGTTGTGTCTGAAGCTGGAGCTGCATCCTGCAGCCAGTTAGGTTAACTTAGCTTAGATTGCCATACAGAGTGAAAATGTGTTTTTCTTTTGTGCAATCAGTGCACCTCTTAATGTAATCTGTCATCAGTTATTTTACAAACACATACGAGTTCTACCCTCCGCGCTCTACTGCTGGACACACCCCTGAGCTGAGCATACCCACATACAAACTGAGCATGTTGATGAAGGACTGACACACACACACACACACACACACACACACACACACACACACACACACACACACACACACACACACACACACTCATCATTTTCATATTGTTCTGAAGCAGAGGCCATTGATCATAAATTTAGCATGTATGGCAGATCACAACTTGTTAATCAAAACTATTTTTAGTAGAATTAAAATATAATGTAATGAAGTACTGGACTTAAATGAGTAGTCGACTGTTTGGCCGACAGCCAGCGCTTATTAAACCCTCTGCAAATACTTCTTATTGGTTTCTAGGTTTCAAAAGGCAGTCGCAGCTGAGACAAAGAGCGGACAGTCGGTCGGCACACGCCCTGAGCCTACATGAACATGCATTTGGGTCATTCACTGTTTGTTTACTTTTTAAATAGCCTGCATTCAACATCTCATATGTCAAACATTCATAGAAGCCATCTGAGGTAAGATGTCACCTGTCTGATCTCAAAGGGCAGACTGTTCCACATTATTGGGGCTCTAACTACAAATGCACTGATCGAGGAATGCATTTAATAAACTTTACCTGCACGTTTTTAGTGCATTGATTTGTATTTCAGACACTTTTGTTATGGACCATGGATTATGTCACATAGGGACTCACTATAAGCATAATGGATGTAAGAATAGGTTATTATTCCATAACTAAAAGAACAGGATGTGACACAGCAGTCAGTTAATTCACATGGAATCGCAGCATTCAGTGGATTTGCTCTCAGGAGCAAAGCCTATTAGCTGTGTAGCATCATCCATATTTATTTAACCTAGTCTGCCAGTTTACAAGGCACTCTGGAGAGAAGCCATGGTTTTCAGTCTATCTCCACTAGCTCTTTATTGAATGAAATGATGTACAATCCTGAGAACACAACTCTATGGGGAGGTAAATGTCACTGTACAGGGGAAATACAAGAAAAGTCAAAGTTATTGTGACTTATTAGTGCTGCTCTGTTCCCAGCACGCTAGCATGTGCACGAGTCAGATGTAGTTGTTCAGAAACTTGACCTGAAGTAGTCCCTGTGTCACACAGAATTCCAAACTACATATTCCATCTTTTGACGAGACCAAGCAGAACAGTAACTATGACACACAGACATGCTTTTATGGATACAATATTGCTGTGGAAAAGTACACCACTCAAACTTCACAGGACTATAGCAAAACACGGAGGAGAGGTTAAGTTTGCGTGAACAGCTTAAAAAAAAGAATAAAATAGGCACAGATCACGTATACATTTAGACAAGATGAATAAAACGGGAAACATCCCCTAAACTATATGTCTGATAAAAACCTAGAAAGGACTAGTTCTCTGCAGATAAATTAATAAAAAGCCCAAGACATTTCATGAGGTGTTACAATTATTTTTCAGTCCTATGAATAGATGATTTGAAAGAGTAGAAACTATGGCAGAATCAGGGGGTGGCCTGGCTACAGTCCCAATTGGTACGGCAGAACCAATGCCACTATTACCATGGTTAGAGCAGTATTTACAGCTGATTAGGAAGAATCTTGGTAAGGGGCATGGCATCACACACTTGAAAAACCTGAAGAGTTACAAATGAGTAGGGCAGCTGACTAATCAAAGCAGATGCGGAGCGGATCAAGTTAGAAGAAGTGCTGCAGCAGGAAATTAACTAAAAAGATACGTAATGCTTATTTTTAGCATCACAGTATGTAATGCAATTCTGGTTGAGCCCCAAATCAAAATCATTAGCCTGCTAATGGCCAAATGGACACTTTAAATATTAAAAAATAAATTATTTAACTTCTACATTTAAGCATCAGTTTCTTTTTATTCTGCCATCTTTAAAACTGATACGGCCATAAAACATGCCCACAATGCACAAATCCTGTGCAGTATTTTCTTACATCAAACACGAATGGTGTTCATTTTTATGACAAATAGATTGCATATCCTGTGGCTGCTTTACAGCAAACCAGTGTTTTGACAATAGAATGCTTTGAATGTGATGAAGCACCAACAGAAAATGAAGTGTGGACCGCTTGAGCATTAACAGAGCCACTCGAACAGGCTACATTGTGAAGAGTCAGACTAGATCTAACCATAAGTTACAAGGGTTTCTACAACAAGCCAGAAGCTGTTTACAATCATATTCCAGACACGCAATATCACTGCAATGAGTGAGTGACCATGCATCACCAGCTGCACAGGTTAGCATTAGATCTCCGTGCATAGATTCTGGGAAAAGTCTGTTTCCCAGTCGATATATTTCACATTAACTTAATCTGAACCTTACCGCCACCATACCCCCGACCTGTTATGTCTGCCTACTCTAAAGCCTGGCAATCTGATGTTTAATCATCTTAATTGAGTCTTGTCCTTTGAGTCACATCAACTTTTCTCTGTGACCAGGGAGATGTTTAACTGAACCACACCACAAGCCAATGGGACTCCATATAAATCAGTATCAGCAGGCAGCATGGAGGAGAGAATGAAAATGGTTAGTTTTGGCTCAGTGCGATGTAAATTATTGAGTTTTGTTTGTTATCAAGACGAATGAATCAATACTGGGAGCCAAGAGAACCAAGAAAACATCCAGGTCTGTCTAGGTCTGAAAAAAGGATTTCAGCCTTGAAGTGTGAATGATTTCCCAGAGGAACAGGAGTAAAAATCTTTATGTTGGAGGTAAGACCGTTCAGTCTGACTGTATTCTGATGTTTATGGCTGGTTTATTGTCGAATTTGTCAGTAGGCTCTAAGGGGGGTAGGCGATATATCAAATATTCTCGGTGTATCTCGGCTTGTTCCAGGTGAGCTGTATAATATGACTATATCGTGACCATCGAGTGTAAATTGTCACGAGAATGTTTTAAGCAGCATGAATTCTTTTAGAGTTTCACTTCTCTCTTCTCATGCCCCTCTCACAGCAGACAGCTCTCACCCCCCCCCCCCCCCCCGTCCAGAAAACTCTCCTGCCTGCATGCGTATTTTTGTATAAGGAGAGGAGGGAAAGAAAGTGAGTCCCAGCGAGTTGAGTATGGTTATTGACAGTGTTGTTCATATTCTTTGTAAACGCTGAACCGAACAAATCAGTTTACAAATGTTGAACGTGAAAGGCGCTCACTCCATCGAAAGTGAACGTGTGTGTGTGTGTGTGTGTGTGTGTGTGTCTGCGGTCGGAGCACCTTGAAGTTTACACTCACACAAGTGTTCACCTTCAATGGAAATGCTTATGTCAGCGAGTTTGTAAAATATCAACATATATATCGTGTATTGAGATATAGGATACAAATATTGCAATATTTGTTATAGGCCATTTTGCCCAGCCCTAAGCTATGATCATAATCAATAATGTCAGTTCCTGTATGAAGAACGTGAGGACATTTGAGCAGGACATGTGCTGCTTGGTAGCTGAAAAATCACCCTGATGGCACAGTTGCGGCTTTGGATGGATGGGTGAATGGATCAAGAACAATTATTGAAATTATTGAATTATTGAAAGCTGCTAATAATGTTATTCATAATAAATTATTAATGAAAATAACAATAATAGAAAAAAAATGTATTTCTGCCTTTCTCTTGGTGCTTGCATATACTCCACCTATCAGGTGTTTTTTTTCATCACACAGTTTTATTGTGCCAGTGAGACTTAACTGCTCCTAAGAAAACTGTGTGGCTCTGGCCACTGTGTAAATCTTAATGCTGCCTTTATATAGGATCAGGTTTACTTGACCTGTACCTCAGATTTTTTTCTGAAAGTTCATCAGTTGTGACATTTGCAAATATTTTCAAGAATGCTGGAGGCCGCACAATTCGTTTTGTTCTAGATGGAAAGGAAATGTATCGATTGCATACAATCGATACATTAATGTTGACATTAGATTATATTTGGCCACAGCCTAGCAGTGGTTTTCTCATGACTTGACCATTTTAAAGCCAGATACAGTGGACACAATTTCCCACATCATAACCACAAGCTTTGTATTGAAGTAACTATACCTGTCAGAATACAATCATGAAGTAGCATTAAATGAACAATAAATATTAAAGCAAGCACAAGTATCTGTAACCCTTCTGGGTTTAATACTTATCATTGTCCTGATGAGTCATCATATTCCAGACCTTTTACTTTCATGAAAATTGAGGGATTTTATGATGATACATGATGTCAATATTCTGTGTTGGCTTGAGGTGCAAACAAAGTGTTGAGAGGCTTTACTTGGGACTTCAGAGCTGAAATCTTTGCTCAGGGTTGCTGAGCTGTTTCATCACCAACAGTGTCTAATGCACTGCTTCTCCTTCACACTGCATTGAAGAGGTTTTTATTTGCCCTTACCTGTTGAATGCTTTGATACACACAGCAGCAGTGTTCCGGACACAAGAGCTTAATGGCTAATTGTCGATTTAATTTGCCAGTTTGTCCAACAACTCATTCTACATGAATTCAAACTCATTATTTGCATTCCAGGGTGCTTTACTGACTATGAAATTACTGGCTGTGAGGGCAAAGGCAGACAAACACACACCTAGTTGGCGCTGTGTTTAGTGACACAGGCAGGCAGGCAATATATTCAGTCTGAATTACTGCCGCACTGTGCCTGTGAAAAAGAACATCACATCACACACTCAGCCGGCGTCATCCTGCACAAGCCCAACGTGGAAGCTCCATTTGCAGCACACTGCAGCAGGTGAGGTGGAAAACAGCCAATTATGTCCAGAGGAGCCACTGAGCTCAGATGCACAGACATCGACATGTTTATTTTACATGATAACATGTATATAACAACACTGTATTCACACATGACAAATGTGTTTATATTCGGAGACACATGCCTATGGATTCCACTAGCTTAACCTCTGCTGGTTTTAGGCTTAAACCACAGAGTAAATGGCCTGGTTTTGAGTAGAATACTAATGTCGGGCTTGCGGACACTTGTCTGACACCACACACACCTAAAAGTCCACCAGAAGTGGTCAAGCTAGCGGACGTTAACATTTCCGACAATCCCTTAATGCACCTCGTCGGAAGATATCACGGGCATTTAGGCTTTAAATGTGTTCATGACGCCGTTTGGAGTCGAATATGAATGTTGGGGCTTCCGGACACTCGTATGACACCATACGAGCAGTGCATGTTATGTGTTTTTTCTGTTGTTTTTTTACGTCTGAAGATAAGTCCCTACTATCTTCAGTTCTATTGCATTCTGCTGCAACACTGTTTATCCCTGAAACTCCGGCAGTGTTTTGTGGACTCAAACACTTCACTCACCCCTCCATCGGCATAAGGGTGAGTAGATAATGAGTGAATTATAATTTTTGGGTGAACTAGCCCTTTAACTGTTGTAATTCTTTACATTTCAATGGAGTCCACATGATGTAGTGGGTTTGTAGGAAGATCAATGCTTATTGTGATGCATTTCATCCCCATCCTCCTTTCATAACCTATGTGCACTTGATATACAAAATTGCCAGAAACTGATTCACCCTTTATGCAGCATATACAATAGAGTGAGTTGATAAGCTGATAAACAGGATAAGCTTATGGCTCAACAAAGAAAGAGAAAGACCCCTTACTCTATTCAGCCAATATTATAAGAGACACAAAGAGCAATGGACACAAACTACAGATGGGACAGATGTTTGAATAAGAAATCCCAAGTGGAGGAGACCTAAAACACCATTTCACCTACCTTCCTGTTGTCATAGATTTACAGTGCCATACATGTCACCTACATCTTTTCACATATTGGATGATATAGCATCACTGTTATTTCCACAATGGCCAATTAGTCACTTGCTAGCTCAAACACCAGCGGCCACTATAGCCGTTGGGCTTTAGTCGATCTCAGAGCAAACTCCAGCACTGAGTTGACCTCACAGTGCAACACTCTTGTGTCTTTTGTTCCCATAGTTACACAATACTGGTTTGTGTGGCAGCGTGGAGGCACAGAGGAGCTCTTTGTTTAAAGAAACCTTGATGCTGAGATCTGAGCAGTTGCCACCTACAGTCCATTTTCAGTTCAATTTCTGGAAACATGATTGCATTAATTGACCAATTTAGCAATGTACAGTGTCACAAATCTTTATATACTGTATAGATATGGCATGGTCCTTGTTTGTTGTGAGGAATAACGTGTGGCTGTGTCTTGGTCCAGCTGGTGGATTGAACCATTTGAATATCAGTTTCGGACACTCAACAGTGAGTGAAATGTTTATTCGCACAGGGGGAAAAGCCCATCCAGCCTGATGTAGTGTTTTGATTTGAGCAGAGCTGAACACTCAGTGCTGCTTGCTGTGTTCTGACTGACCCTGAAATTTCAAATTCAGTGTAATATTCATGACAGCACTATACTTGGAGTTGGCTCCAGCCCAAGAAAATATCTTCCCTGAGCAGCATGGAGGAGAAGAGAGGGAGCTCTAGGGTTCAGACTCGGTGACAAACCAGATTAACAGTGCATCTGTTGCTATGCCCTGACTGCACTTCTATTTTATCCCCCTGAATACTCCTCTGAAGCTTTGGTTAAAGGGCCCATATTTTACACTCTTCAGGGATTTAGTTTGAGGTATTGGTGCCCCTAAGATGCTATATCAGTGGTTTAAAGTCGAAAAAACTGCTGCAATGTGTATTTCCAGGTCCTCTCTCATACCTCTCTCTGGAGCTCCAGACAGTACAGGCTGTTTTTGACTGCCTCATTAATATTTATGAGCCCCTCCACTGATTGGCTGACTGTTATCTGAGTGACACGCAACCAGACCTATCACCTGAAGCCTGTTGTAGCCATACGGCAGAGCTTGCCGATTGGCTGACTGCACTTTGAGTGACACGTGACAAGGCCTGTCCCCGGGGTTGGTGGGTTCAGAGGTTGAACTGGTACCGGTTGGATGGGGCTGAGAGAATAGTGCAGGAGTAGCTGACGTCAGCCTACCTCCGAAGTTGAAACAAACCATTTCAAAGACATATTTCTTAGAATGGACTGAGTGAAAAAGTCCGCGGAGTGACTGTTTTCTCACTTTGAGGGTCCCTACTGACCCCCTTCAGATAGTAACTGATAGTAAAAGCCCAATACGGGCTCTTTAAAGTCGACTGAGGAAGAATTCCTCCCTGACATTCTGTCTTATTCCTCTATGCTTTAACATTGGCTATAGAAAAACATATTTCTATGCCTCCACTTTCCCACCATATCTGACCAGTGATCTTTCTGGCCATGTTTCTCTTGTCATGTAATCCCTGGATGCCGTTCTTAAAATATTGTAGCAAAATCTCCCATGTGTCTTTCAAATCTATTGTGCCACCCACCTCCTCTTGACAGCGTCTAGACTCCGAGTGACCCGGTCATATCTCCTAACTTCAAATGGGCCTTTGCCTACTGAAGATTTTTCATATTATTAAATTATAATTACAAAATTGTGGTTCTTACCTCAATAAGTGTTATTATTCAACTCCATTTAATCCCTTGTCTTTGGAGGGCCATTGAGCAGAGAGAGAGGACCAACAGTTGAGTAAAGAAGGGGGGTGGAAAAGAGGAAAGATGATGAGACTAAGTGAGGGTGAGAGAGGGAGGCGTAATGAGACCCAAAGTACAAAGACTGTACAAAGGAATGAATACACTAACAATAAACATACAACAGGCCAAATAAGATGTAGATGAGTTTTTTCTTTGCTCTGCTCTCAAAATCTGGTAATTACAGAGTAGTTCAAGGTCCTACAAAAGTGAGAATAGCCTAAAGCCCAGCAACAATCCAGAGGCTGTTCTAATCCAATACTATATATACTTTTATTGGGAAATTTTATGAAAGAATCAACATGTCTCCTTGTTGAGAAGTATGATGGACGTTGGTATGAACAAGAGCTTGAGGCGGTAGGTCTTACACTTAAAGGCTCAGTAACGTCTGCCTGATGGTAAAAGGTCGAATTCGGGAAACAGAATGTGTGACGGCTCATTAAGGCTCCTGTGTGCCAGTCTGACCACACAACCTTCGTAGATGTTCTGAAGGGAAGGAAAGTCCTTTTTTCCATCACCTTCATAGCTGTTTATACTATGCTCAAAAATGTTGACCCATGCTGGACTGTGAGACCCATGCTGCCATTCCATATCTAATTATGCTTTCAAACACAGCAGAATAAAATATGGACATGATGTAGGTGCTCACAACAAACAGTTTTCTGAACAACAGAAAGTGCCGCCTTGGAGCTAGCTTCCCACAAAGAAAGTCTACATGGGCAATTCATTAAAGATTACAGAGTAAATGAAGATTAGTTGTTGAAGATGAGACTATGTTGGTGAAATCTATTTTGTTATATAACACATTTTGTAAGTTAGGCCTATTATGTTGCCCCAATTATTTGAAAAACACTCCAGCAACATTTATTTTTGTGCCTTTTTCATGTTTTCAACTCACAGGCCAACTAACATTTTGTTTCGGCTTTTAAAAAAAATAAAGGCTGCGTGATGCAATGTGATGCACTGCTGTAAGTAAGTTTGTGTCCAATTAGTCTAGCTTGTTTAGTGCTGATCCATCAACCAGTCTTTTTAATGAAATCATAATTTACTGTTGTTCGAACGTATAATTCAAGTTGTTTCGTGTATCTGTTCTTTAATTTTCCAATTCACTCGGATTCAGCAGCAAAAATCACGTGAGTGCTTAAAAAGCTGTCGTACCATAATAGTTCATAGTGTTAATAATTAACCAACTATTGATTGTTAACATGGGCAAATATTGATTAGTGTAACTGCTTTAAATGTGCTTCCTTACCATCAAGCATTGCAGTGGAGGACACACAAAAGAGAGAGATTTCATAAATAATTCTGTCAGACATCTGGTGTATTTTGTAGAAATCTAGCTCCCACAACTAAACTAATATAAAACCAATACCATTTTTTTTGTCTATTTTGAATAATGGTTTTCTAGTATAATCTGTAACAAACGATCTGTGTATTTAGTATAAACATCTTTTGTTAATTGGTATTCTCTTGTCCAACGGGTGGCAGTAAAACATTTTTTTATTTCACCTCATCTGAACAATTGACATTTCCTTGTACTTGTGGTTTGTGCCTCATGATGATCACATATCACTTTTGCACCTTTGGCATCCCTAAACTCATACAGTGCATCTGACAGAAAAGTAGAGGAGAAGACAGGATGACAAGAAGAGGAGAACAGGGAGGGTAGGAAGGATACAAAGCCAACAGATGACGAGACGGAGAGAACGAGTGAGACAGAGGGGGGGGGGGGGGGGGGGGGCGGGGACGCTTGGAGAGGGGAAGCCACAGTGGAGATGACTGGAAATGTCGCCATAGTAACGAAGGAGGCTCCACTGATCTCATCTCACACAAACAGCCAGGAGAAAAGCACTGGCTCAAAGAAAGAATACACTCTCTCTTAAAAAAACATTAACACATTTATATCAATACATGTACAGTTAAGCAGTGATTTCCTATTCTACAAAATAATTTAATTAAATTGCCTTAATATTATCTTTTAAAATCAGACCAACTGAAGAAACTGAAAAGAAATTAAAATGAATTGGCTCACTGAAGGTCTGCGGTTAATGTAACAGAACACATAGTGGGTGTGGCTGCAGCTTGGGGTGCTTTGTGGTGGGTGAACTGAGTGTCCCAGACGAAAGAGGACCAACGTCACAGAAACCTGCCGAGATCTAAAGTCATGGCTCCAAACTGCTGCTACTACATAGCACTGTGAGAGAAGTTCAGTGATGTGACCACAGTCGGCCTCGTACGAAATTTCAACAGTGTGAGAAATGTTGGATGACCATATCACTATGTTCCTGCTGCCACGACCTATGTCTAACTAGCCAACCAATAGGAAAGCAGCACAAAATGATTCACTGAATTAATGAAGCATGCACCCTGTCCGATTGGAGAGCGTGCTGAAATGTCTTCTGACCTAAAACACCTAACAAAAGTATCACTATTTGTGTTTCATATGGAGAAACATTTAACACGTGTGATAAAAGAAACAAGTCTGACTGTACACGTCCACTGTCTTAACCTGGAAGGTATCAATATCTGATGGGCTCCGAGAACTTATTTTTAATAAAGCGGTAACAAATTTCTCATTGTAGATACAGCTCAAAGAAATGCTTTTAAGTCTCAGGCTCAGCTTTTGTACAGATTTTGTGGAGAGGACAAGCACTGTGTAACACATTTTTAACCTGTGTAATCAATGAGTTGGGCCCAGAGAGCAGCCACAGTAGAATAAAATACAAAGTATTATTTTTGCTCACCATCATAACTACTTCAGTGAAATCCAGCCTGCAACATAGTTTCACTTATTCAGATCACCTGACCTGTGTGGAGAGGCAACCTGCTTTCATAGGCTCTGTGATCTCATCTGGAGAGAGAGAGAGAGAGAGAGAGAGAGAGAGAGAGAGAGAGAGAGAGAGAGAGAGAGAGAGAGAGAGTGTGTGTGTTTGTGTGTGTGCTCCTCAACAGATTTGTGAGCTCCTGATTCCCCAGGAAGTTCTTTGCAGCTATGAAAACATGAATACTCTCAGCGTATTTATGCGCACGCCACATGCAAAATGTGCAATACGTGAGCACACAGCCTCCCAGCAGGGGACAGAGTGGGCGTTGCCATGGTCTCAACGAGGATGCAGAAGTTGTAAAATTACCTTTAATACATTTTCAAACCACCTATCTAGTAATCACTCTCTGTCTGTAGGTCGCCTGGCCTTTACACAGGTCACTTTTGCAGTATCAGATAGAAAGCTGCCACCAGCATTACCACAGGCCAGGAAAACAGTTCATTCCAAGCAGGCAGTGATGTACTAGTTAACACAAGCCCAATTAAAGTCCCATTAAGTAGAAAGTAACAGCAGAGTTGGACATTGAGAAAAGGGATTGTTCTTCTTATGACTCCCCAGTTTTTATAAAACATGGTTTATTCAGCCCACTATGGTTTAAATAGGTTTATAAATAATCAGCTAAATTCTACACAATCAAATCATCTAACTCTCTGCCAGCAGCTAGAATTCTGCCTACATGTGTTTGACCCTCAGCTGCTTTAACAAAGAGTCTGACATTTTGGACTCCATCGGACAAAGACAATTATGCAAATATTTCTGTGGCACACAACGCAGCCCACAATGCACTGTCCGAGGAAATAATTCATGTCCGTTAAAGGTTTGTCCGATTCGTGTGTTAGCCCCAACGCACAGATTCATAAGAATGTAGAGAGGGAAAAAGCAGAGCAAATGATTGCGTGAGATGGACACTTTAATCTGCAGCTCTGAAGTCATACAAGTACATGTATTTACAGATGTCTATCTCCAGGGTCCTCCTGGAGCTGCTGATGCACACAGGGCTACAACAGTTCTCCCGTCCAACATGTCCCTCTGTTTAGATCGAGCTGGTGCAATAAAATAGGACTGGACCATTTCTGTGACGGACAGTAAGTGCAAATCAATGCCTTGAGTTCAGTCAGAGCTTGGGGCCGAAGACAGTATTCATGTAATGGACATCAGCTTAACATAATGACAGACCACGCTCAATAAACTATGCTCATCACTGTCTGGCAACTAGACAAAGAGATAACATGGCTGAATGGGGAAAATAACCAATTCTAGAGAGAGAGCCTATTCAGGACGTGCAATTTGGGCGTGGCACTTGGCCAGAATACATTAGATGCATGGGTTCATTTGATCCCCATGTATATATACGCACTCATTCAAGCGTTGTAGCCACAAGCTGATTCTTCCAGCTTTTTGTCTGAGTGCCTTCCACTGCAGATGAAAGTGTAAGCAAGGTAGCATGCAGAGAGACACGGCTCGCAGCTGAGTGGAGACAGCAGTGCCTGGCTGCCCGCGGGGTCCCGACCCTCCCTGACAACCAGCTCTCAGATCAATCAGCTCCCCGGGGAAGTTGGTGGTGGTGAAGGGAGTGCGGTGGTGTGGGGGGGGGGGGGGCTTGAGACACCTCCCAGGAAATCGATCGACAGTCTCAGACACATCAGTCCGAAAAAGAAAACACATCAGTGCAGAGATTGTCTGTCTGCCTCTGTCTCCTTCCATTCCTTCTCATCTCTTTCCTGGCAACGGTTGTGATGAGCTGAAACAGACTCAGACTGGTCCTGCTGAGTGGCAGCAGCTTCCTCCTTTCACAGCCAGGACGCAGAGAGGACCCCCCTCCCTCGCTTCATCCCAGAAGATATGGGACACACGCAGCCAATGCTATACACTGCTGTGAATCTACACACTCAGAACAGTGCAGGTTCATCCAAACAGAGAAATCGGTCTGTCTGTCTGAGTTTGGAAAGCATATATTGGATGTGCAGTGCTGAGTTTGGCACAACTTGGACACATGATACATTCAATATTGATAAACTTTATATCAGCAGACGACCAGCGCTCTGTAGCAGTCAGTGGGGGCTGGCCAGTGTGCTAATGGTCAGTCTGTGGACAGAGTTTAACATGTCTTCTTCCATGTCCTTCAGTAAATAATTCAAACTTATATAAAAGCCATGTACTAACAAAGCAAAATAAATTTTATTAAAAAACAGTACCTATAAAATCTTCAAGGCGGATAAACCAAAGTTTTCTAATTTCATTCTGCACCATAGATCTCTGCAAACGACATCCAGCACACAAACAATTCAAAGACCTGTTTAAAGAGGACCAGCTATGACAAGGACTATTTGAGATATTTCACCAGAACATTAACACAGGCCAAGCACACAGCTCATTATAAACAGGCAGGTTTAGAATTTGCATTGCCCCAGTTATTACATATTTGTTAAAGGTAAATTAGGGTATACTGTATAACAATGTGAATCTTATAGCTTTGTCCGTCATTTCTGACTGTGAAGCTCGAGTTGAACTCGCCAACATCGCAAGATGACAGAGGAACCCACGTTGATGCATTTAACAAAATTGTTCAACAAACCACCAATAGAAAACCTGCAGTTGTATCATAAACATTGGCTCCTGATCTACTTCTATTTGTCACTTCCCTTTACTACACAGTAAAATCCCTCCCTTCACAATCCTGACGCCAATGATCTTTATGTCTACATTCAAGCCAATCAATCACTGGAAGCAGTTCTTTAAATGTCACTGCAATCCTGCTTGTCTGTCTTTCAGAATTGAACAATCATGCGTTAGCATTTAAAACACACACACACACACACACACACACATCTGCATGCTGCTGCTCACACTTTCAGCTGTTCTGATTCACCTAGTGTTTTTGTGGCTAAGGCAATTTTCAGTGAGGAAGATCCTGCTCATTAACACATTTATATTGGGTATCTCCAAGCCCCCATGTTGCCGCTCATCAGCTCATTCAGTCACCATGTTATCCTCGCCACATTTTTCTTTGGCTTCCATCACTCCTGCCATCTCACAGACTGCCAACATTTCTCTAAGACAGTGCTCTAAAATCGTTAAAGGTACAAGCCAGTGACCTGCAAGAGCTCTCCATCATCTCTAATTTCAACAATATACATATTTAATCATCATCATTATCATTTCATACACTTCCCCTTTGCTCCCAAATACTTTGCATGAGTCGCACTGCAACATATCTTTGCAAAAACACAGACAAAATTACAGACCATCCCTGCTCAATGCATTCCAGTTCATACATCAGTGAGTGGAGGTATCACCACTCATTTGCACTTTAGTACGTACAGTGAGCAAGCATCACTTTTCAATGCACTGCAGTAACAACACTCAGTTAACGCATCACAGTTTCAACACAAAACACACAACAGAGAGAAACATTAGGGAATTTATCTCTGTTCATAAAGTCTGATGTTCTGCTCTGAAATCATTCACTCTGTCCAAGCAGCCTAGTATATATGACAAGATCAAGTTCAAGTTAGGGTTAGAGGTATTAGATCATGATTAATACTGAGGTTTGAGTATCTTTCAATAAACTTTCCAGGAGGAAGTAACATACTGTAAACCGCAGCTTAATTTAAAAGGGTGCTCTGTCACCAGTGAAGAGCTCCAGTTATCTCACTGCTGTCTCCTCTTAATGCAGGGGCTTCACTGGTGAGTTCCTACAATCTTCATTGCAGGCTAACATCTACCTCTTTCTTCTCAGGCCTTCAAAAATTACTTTTACTGCAACCTAACCCCTATCTTTCTTCTCAGGCGTTTGGCGGTCCTGTTACCTCCTTCGCAGGCTAATATCTATCCCTCTTATCATGCCTTCATTGCAGGCCAACAGCTGTCTAGTCTGGCCTCCTCTTTGCAAAGCAGCATGTTGTCTGTAACTAATCGACAACCTCTCACTGTGTTTACTTGTCTGCCCATCTTAATACTTAAATTTGGTTGAAATGGCTCCATACAGCTCAGTGTGATAACTTTGATTTTCTTTTGCATTATGTTTCACTGTGTGCTTGTTTGATCTCTTATCAGATTTGAATAATTCTCCACATGGTAAGAATTGGGATCTTTGGTTTTCTCATATCTTCACATGGGCCTACGTTTAGTGAGGGGGCTTCATATCAATCAATCAATCAAATTTTAATTTTATAGCCCATATTCACAAAGTAAAGTTTGTCTCATTGGGATCATATCTAATCACCAAAACTCTATGTAGCTTACCTCAACAAAGAAGTTATTAAGTTAGTTAAGTTATTTAATTCCATTTGATATTGAAATGAATACGGTCCTATATATAGAGAGAGGCTTTTCACATTGAAAAGAAGTATTGAAAAAGAGTTTCTACGAGTGGATGAGCTGCATTTTATTAACACTTCAGGAGTCTTAAAGAGGAGGCAGAAAGTGTCTCACAACTGCAATATCCAGCCAAAGCTTTCATTACTGGTAACCCAACAATGCAACCCGTATTAAAAAAATATATTTTATCCCTGTAACCATAGGACATGCCTTTTTGATATGCTTCATTCAGGATAATAACTATATATCTTTCCTAACAAGCCGACATTGTGTATTTCCAGTGGTATAACTGGAAAATACTTTGGCACGCTCACAAACTTCACTTGTATTGAGTTATTGCTGACAGATTTATGAATCAGTTGTTTGCACAATCACACAAATAAATAAAAATAGATACTTTACTCAGGTTGATCACTAAAAGCCACTTGCCTACCTATACATACCGCCCTGAATCACAGTCTTCAGAGCCTGATATCGGTTCCTGAGTTATATGTGATGAAATATATCGCCGGCTTAAAGGCAACGAAAAACTTCCCCACATGTGTCTAGTTAACATTACACATAACTCTGGTGGCAAAACGCTCCCTGCATGGCGCTGGCAGCATTAAACATAAGCCTACACTTAGCAGCTGCCTTAAACTCAATTTGACATGACAACATAATGCCTACAGATTTCAAATGACAGGATTCCCACACGGGAACATGAAATAAATGTATCGTGTTTGATTGCATGCGTGACCCCATGTGGGCACATCAGCTGGCAGGGTGGGCGTCCCTGGCCCCAGCGGTGGGCAGACATTTAATGATGAGTATGGAGCTGGAGTATTTCTATTTCTATTACTATTTAGTGTTAAATTATTGTAGTCGGGTTAAACTTAATTTAGTAGGTGATTTTGTCATGTGATTGAGTTAAGAGATTTGCACACATTATCTTTGTACACAGTTTATTGGTAAAATTCCACCTTCTAATTTGTCTTAGCCAAATAAAAGAAGTTCTTCATATCAACCCAGGTTTTTTTTAAAGAAAAGCACAGTTAAGGCACCAGTCATGCACCTAATTCCCCATCAGGCCTCTGTGCTGCAACACTGAGCATCCAAAGTGGGCAGAGTTTCAGTTCCCTGGAGTTTGACTAACGGGATTTGAGGAACAGTAACACTGACTGACATGCAAACAGCTGACATGTGATGTTACTCAGTATTTTACAACACTTTATTCATAATAGAATGTAGCTCAGGTAAAGTATACTGTAGCGGTCCTTTGCACAGTGCTTATCAAAGTGGATAAAATGCACTCTGAAACTGGGCTAATTCATCTACAGTGAAACCTAATCAATAATTCAGCCTTTCTCTTCAGAGAGAGGCTGATTACAGAGCATTTCACCATACAAACGCCACGGTCTGGCTTCTCCTACAGATTGATGGCGATCTGTGTGCATTAGTCCTGACCACAGAGTCATCATCACAATGTCCACAGTCCAGATTCTGATTCCCCTCCCTGCATCACTGACGCAGCTCTCTGGAGCCTAACCATCTGATTGGCTGGCTGCTGTTACTGCTCAGTGTGAAGAGAGCCACCAAACTGACGGTACAAGTTAAAAACAGGTGATCTGAAAATTCACAAAATGGTGTCTATCCATTAAATGAATTCAATGTTATGTAATGAGTCTGCTGACTCATCAGTGGCCGGACTCGGCATGTTACAACAGCTGCAATTAAATAACAGCAGCAATGATGCTTTATTCTTTTTTCACTCTTCCTTTCATTTAATAACTCATTGATGTAATATGATAAATCTTTATTTAAAAGTGAAATGTTGCCATCAAATAGTTCCTATGTAATCATTGTTATATATAGTATGGCCCTTATTATGGAAGCTTTTTTATCCCATGTTTCTTTTAATGATCTTTCCTATTTCCACTGTATTCATTCATTATATTTTAATTTAACAATTGATCTGATGATTATGTGTAACGTGAAAACAGTTGAATGACTCAACATGTGATTTAATGTCTTTAAGCACAATGTATTCAGTTTCATGTGCTGCTTTCGCGTTCGCCTGGTTTACAGGAGCAATAAGTTGTTTCTGGTGAAAAAACTGATGAACCCACTCTGGGGATAAACCCTCCTCATGCAGCCTATCTATGGAGCCTTTTAGCCTCTTTTAACCCATTAGGCTGGATGCAAGAAGCAGTGGGGCTAAGAGATCCATTTACAAACTAGCATGGCAATCAGAGGGTGAAATCAGATATTTGTCTGGATCTGCACCAAATTGCACACAATCCTAAATATCAGTCCTCTTAATTTGCCTATTTTTTTCAGCCATATCTATGTGTAAGAAATTAAGGAAAATGTTGAAAAACAACTTATCTCACAATGTTAAAGAAAGAGAAAAGGATTATTCCTGGATCTGCAACTAAATGTGATGGCTTCTTCCCTGACCTATCCCACATCCGTCCACCAAGTTTCGTGGTTCCAATATTTGTTGTGTAATTTGTTTTGATTTATCATATTTACTGAACTATATTTCAGGAGCTGTTGGATCCCCACTGTGTGCTGTTATATTATCTGGTAATATCTCATTGACTGTTCAAATGATAATGCTCATATTTAATGTCTTAGCTGATAACTGAAGTGATATTTTAAACCATTCCAACCCTTATATTTCAAGAAAAGGAGCAAAGATATTGATTTAAACTTGTGTGTGAATGCCTAGAGTTTTCCTGGGTGTTATCCTGTGACTTCTCTCTTGGAGTCCTGCCTCTCAGTACCTATCTATAGAGGGTCTACTACAGCATTGTGCTGTATCACCTACCAGTGGCACTGTGAGTCTGTTGGGCAAACACAGAGAGCCAGCAGTCCCTGGTGTTGTTTCAGAGGGGAAGTGTGGATGCTGCTGAGAGAGAGCCAGGATCTTCTGTTGATCACAAGGCAAACACCCAAACTCTCTGATATCACAACCAAACCAATATGCCCTGTGACTGTGCTGCTACACAGTACATGTGATGTGAGTGAGACTACTGGGATCGCAGACAACACTGCACTGAGGCTGCAGCTAGAGATTTTGCATTCATCTCATATATATAAAAAAAGAGGACAACAATGTGGAGGAAGGCAAGCACTGTTAAAAATTCTGTCTTTGTCTTCTTTTTGACTGAAGACAAGAACAACGTAACAGAGTTTAGAACAATAACAAAGCTCTGTTTTGCTAAAGAGGAGCCGCTTTTGCCATAAACGATAGTTACAAGAAACTTGCACAACACTTATCCTAAAAATTCAAATTTTTGTTCCACAAGCAGCAGCATATCTCTTGGTAAGGTATGGTAAGTTTTTAGTAAGTGAGCTGAAGTCCCATTCAGACTGGATGTAATGTAATGTCATAGTGACGGTGGTGTGTGTGTGTGTGTGTGTGTGCGTGTGTGTGTGAGTGTGAGTGTGAGTGTGAGTGTGAGTGTGAGTGTGAGTGTGAGTGTGTGTGTGTGTGTGTGTGTGTGAGTGTGAGTGTGAGTGTGAGTGTGACTGTGACTGTGAGTGTGTGTGTGTGTGTGTGTGTGTGTGTGTGTGTGTGTGTGTGTGTGTGTGTGTGTCCTCATGCAGTTTATATCCAGTCCAAAGCAACATCCTTGTATTTGAGTGTGGTTCTGATGCCTTGCTTTTTTTTTGTTTGTGAAAACAAAGAAAGTCAAAACTGTTTTCTAATCTGATGTCGACATGCTGATACCAACATTTGGGCCTAAATGGGTCAACCACAGTGAGCGCTCTCATTTTTTTTTGTCCTATATTTATTTACATTTAGGTGAACTTGCATCATTACAATAGCAGTTCCTGTTCACAGTGCAGACACAAATATCACTGACAGACATTGATACTGAAGCATATTCTGTTAGATGTCTATGAAGCAGAGTTATAGACATGAATTCTCAATGGACAGCACATATAATAATATCCTTGGGAAGTTAACACTGAATTATTGCCTCCACCAAGGGGGTTATGTTTTTAGTTCTGTTTCCCTGTCTTCAGTCAACAGTAAAAATCTAAATCTACTGGACTGATTACCACCAAGCTCGGTGGAAGAATGCAAAAACAGTCAGTTAAGATCCTGTGGATCCAGGAATTCAGTTTCACTTTCTCTGCAGCATTTCCAACATTCAATATGTGACAGTGCTGAATGTGCACTCACATGTGTGTTGTCACACACAACAGATACCGAATGACAGAGACTAAAGAGTTCTCGTGTGAGAGAAAGAACTTCACTGCATGCTACTTGCAGGAACGCAAACGAATGCAGCTGAAACTATGAGATTATTATGGATGGTAACAACTTTAAGGACGATGAGTGCATTAGCGAGCATGTTGTAAATAGTGCTGCACGCAGCTATATACAATGCAGTAACAGAACAAAACACAAAGTGAAAATATCTATTATGTTATCAAGCAAATCGTACAAAAAAATTTGGTTCATGATGACACTGGGCAGGTCAAATTAGAACATGGCGAGCTGCCACAGTCTAGATAATTTATAGGAAACACTGCTTTGACATGGATAGGGCATTAGCCTGGGTGGAGGTGTGCACCCGGTGTTTGACTCCTCTGTGGTAAAAGTTTACCTCCAACCCCGTAATGCACATACTATGTAGGTTCATGGTTAAAAATACCACAAAGTATGATGAACAGACCTACAGAGGAGCAGTGAATAGCTCATTGCCCAGTTATTGCCATAATGTTAATCCTGTCTGAACGTGGCTTCACATTAACTAACATCACACTCAGTGAAATACTAGACCGTCAACCTTTAAAAGCGTCAAAATCATTCAGCCAGGTTCAGCTCATTACACTGATCCTTAGTGTAATCTCTATTGCTTTATTATACTAAAACAAAAATTGTATCTAGTTTGCAGAGACTCACAACTCTACATTTACTGTACAAAAACATGACTTTAAGTATTCCTTCAGATAAAACAGCAACAGAACAACCATTGACTCTATGGCGTATTACAATTAAAAAAAACTATAGATGTGGTCTCACCAGCTAGGCTCTAATCAGGGTGACCATTGATGCTGAGCAGCTGGTAACTTAGCGAGCTAACCCATGAGTCCGACCCCACAGTGGGGTCCTCGGGTCACAAGATGCATTATAGACTCGGTCCACTGCGTAGTCAAATATATGTATCTGATCCTAAGGGACCCACGGAGTCGCACTTTGGAAATGTACGACTCAACTGATTTGAGACTCTGCACATCCTGAACACTGCCTTGAAACAACAGGGATTTAACAAACCTAAATAGGATCACAGCAAGTCGTCCTTCTATTGATTATGGATGAAACACGAACCGCCACAATACTTCTACTCCTCCAAAATCAAATGAGACAAAGATGCTGACTTGTTGCTTTCAGGGTCAGATGCTGGGAATTGGCCCAATACAAATGATTTCAGACAGATTAGAGCCAGTCAAACACAGTCCAGTAGTTTTAATATTGTGTTTGAAAGAATAATTAATAATGCAGTATATCTATATTTAACCTTTTCAACCGAATACAATATTGAGCATTTTAACATTGTGGATTCTTAAAACAGATGCATCTTTATTCTGACATGAGAAGTAGACATGACATTTTTTTTTATATCTGAAAGATATTACCATAAACAACCGACTGGTGTTGTCCTAGAGGCTGTGTGTGGCAGGCTGTAATCTAGGGAGGAGCCACTGCAGAAATCCAACAGCAGCTGCTTTGATCCAGTCAGCTATAAAGAGGAGTGCTGGAGTGAATCTATTCGCTCTGCCTTCAGATCAATACACTATTGATCTGGATGGGAGCACAGGGAGGCCAATATATGCTCCTATTAGCAACTCCCCACATCTTACTGGAACATGCTGGAGGTCGGACCTGGCCTACGGGACCTTAATCCAGGCTCTACAGTTTACACAGCCCACCACACGATCTGATTAGCAGCTCATGAAAAATGGCTCAGGCCCATGTCCTGAGTGCTAACACATACAGTATGTGTGTGCACTGGGATCAATTGATGGCATGTTCAAAGTGGTAATTGCGTTATATATAATAGGATTTCCCTAAACTACACATCATTTATCTTCAGCTCTTTCTGTGTAAAACAGTGGTAACACTAGCATCTGTTTTCTTAGGCTTAGTCATTGTGATCACCAAAGTCATTTTTGAAATGTGGAAACACACTGACATGGCTGAAACGAGTTCTGATCTGACGGAGAGGTTGTAAACGAGCCAATCACAGGCCCATAGATTGTAACAGTGACCGCCCACTTTTAGAATGGCTCTAGTTAATTTTTCTAGATTTCAGCTTGACAAGCAAAATTTACTCATGTCATATGAAAATTGCTACAAATTGTTAAATACCTCAGTAGACAGCTTTCTCCAGCTTTTGTTGCTATTTTTCCATTGTTGTTGTAATTGCAAACAGATAAGATCATGTCGTGTCAACCACTTGAGGTACAATGCAGTTTGACAAAGGTCTACCTGTAAAATGTCGACTGTATTGTTCCATGATCACACAGGGAGAGGCAGAGACACCAGATTGTTCAGCCAGCGTCACCTCAGATCAATAAAATAAGAAGGCGAGTGACTCGCACTGCTTCTGTGTGAACACTCTCTCTCTACTTGTTACTTTGCCATGACTGTCACTCTCCCCTCCACCTGCCTTTCTTGGTATTTAAAAAAAAATGCCCTGTATAAAATAAAACATGAAACACATCATGCTCTGAATATGGCCGATTCATGATGTAAGAAACAAATTGACTTTAAATTTAAAGACATATTTACATTTCTGTTGAGTCTGGATCAGACAACTTGCTAATTTATTAATTAGCGAATTTGACATATGTTGGTAGATGTGTAAACACAGCCAGAGTAGCTGCTTTCTACTCTAACTGATCTTTATTTCAAGCTTGGCTGAAGCATGCAGCACATAATTCCTAGAAAGGGAGAGATTGCTTTCACCCAGCACTGCAGCTCGATCTACAAAAGCACTTGGTTGTCTTAAAGGCAAGGTGGGGGAATGTGTGGCCACCATGCTGTATAAGGCATGTGAACATTTTGAACCACCACATGAGGTAATTCAAAAATACAAAAAAGCTACTCAAAAAACTTTTTTCTTGGATGAAAGAAAATAACATAAGATATGGATGTGTCTGTCAGTTCACAGTAGAGGGTGAATAAAAGTATCTGTTAAATGTCAATAAGTGAATAGTAGATGTTTCCAAGAGAAATTGTTTTTGGTTGAAGTAAAAAAAACAGTGTGTCTCATTTGCGGTTAAGAGCTCACATCATCATTACAACTGGAAACCTGCAATCAGATGAGTTGCCAGGACTAATGCTCTTGGAGAAAGTTGTTTCCTGTGGAGTGGCTGTGGCTCAGGAGGTAAATGCATATATGCAGTCGTTTTACCAAGTTTTGTGGCAAGTGTGCTAATAGCTAAGAAGCTGAAAAGTCCTTCAGAATAAGAATGAATGAATGTGACTTATTGCTGCAGTGCAGCTGCTAGAAACAATAAAGGTAAGATTGTTACAAAGTATCAGCTTGTCTGATATGACAGAAAATACTGAAATAATGTTGAAATAATGATGAAACAACATGACAAAGCAAATACAGATCGAATGGGCGAGGCAAAAATAACTGTCTTTAAAAGTCACGCATGGATCTAAACTAAAGTGAGGATTTGTTTGGGCAATTGTTTTGTCTATAGACAGCTTTAATTATCATCATCACAACCATCTGACATCAGATGCCTCGACATAGAGAGCCCAGCCCTGCCCTTGCCTCAGGAGATAAATGCATTATTTTAGTGCGGCTCCGCAAGGATGGTATAAAAACAGAAAAAGGTTCCCCACCCAGCTTAGACCTGGAAATGTATGGTTTGGTTGAATCCCCATTTCCAGCAACAACCTTTTCTCAGGAGTTGGTGGAGAGAAAATCAGAGCAAACAGGATACTGAGAATTCATCATGTGGACACAAACATGATTGAACATGAATGTACAAATGCACAACTCCTGAAGATACCTTGACCTGGATGACTGAGCAACTTCACAGGGATGTCTCCTTCATGGATGAGGATGAGCCAGTATCAGTGATAGCTAAGAGAAGAGCTCTTCTTACAGTTGTAGCACTTGCAGAGCCAACCCATCTTTTGATTTAACTATAAGTAGCTGCAAATGTCCACACACTCACGACTGGTATTTAAATCCTGTACAGATGAACTGGATGCTGATAATCAGTGACTCATTGCTAATGGCTAATTACTATGGGTTTCTACACAGCACATCCTGCAGGAAATGGGCATCGTCACAGAGAAGTGATTTGTTTTCATGGGTGTGTGTATACATGTCGGAGGGCGCCTGACTGCATGTGTATTTCTGTCGAACAGCATGCTCTCTATGTGATTGATGCAATGTCTACCTTGAAAACATGGCTCAACCTGTCAGTGCAGCGTGACACTAAGATTTGCAGAATGCTTCTGCAGAGCCGTCTAACCACCATGTGGCCCTTCAATTATGGTTATCATGTCAGCCTGCTCAGCTTCAATTCAATCATGCCAGCTAGAGCCGCTCCCATCCACACACACACACACACACACACACACACACACACACACACACACACACACACACACACACACACACACACACACACACACACACACACACACACACACACACACACACACACACACACACACACAACTACTCAGCACTCTCAGATCAGACATAATGCACAAACACACAACTTCACTTTGACTGTTCCAATATGCTAAGAGGTTGTTTTTTTTTTCATCAGCTTTTACTATAAATCTCACATGTACTATGTCACGCACATGCAAGGGTTTTTAATTTCTGATCAAACATTTGCACTTTGGTTTAAACTAACATTCAAACTCAATTAACTACATGATCTCAAAATAAACTGTATGATCTGGTAGCACAATTTGCTTATCAGCAAATGAAAACATAAAAATAGAGGTGGACAGTAATGTTGAATTTATTACCAACCATTTTTAATTCTACACTATAAATGGCTGAAACCCCACCAAGGGTGTGGCTGTTTGCTAACTGGGTATTAAGCAGATGCTGACTATCTACGGATTCAAAAGCTGGGACAACATGGCTGCTATTTTTTGTGAATGACACGTGTCTTTGTGCTCAGATGCACAACAGAGGAAATTTGAGAAAAGCTCAGCAAATATCCTCTGAGGCTGTATCAAGTTGCCATCCATTTTTTTCTACTCCTTCAGTCCAATTCTCTACCAGCTAATCATAATGCTTATTTTGGGTTAAGGTATAAATCAAGCAAATTTCAAAATGTTAGAAATCTTTCAAGTCTGATCCAATCACAATAAAATGCCGCCTCATCAATAGTGCAGTTTTATGAGACTATTTTCACTGGTGGCTGAATCCACATTTGGTGCTATGGTGAGTATTTATGTCAGCAGTTTGTAATACATGGGATTAAGGGCTTGTCAACACAACTTCTGCAGATATCTGTTTCAATGGATATTTTTCCTCTCCATTAAAAAAAAACTGTTCCCATAACTTTTGTTTTCCAAAATATCCCAGCCCAGAAGGAAACAAAATTGTATACAAAAATCCAAACAAGCATGCCAGGCCAGTAGGTGGAGATTTAGTGTCCATTAACAATCTATCAAATACCAGAGAAGAACCCTGTGGTACCGTCGGATGAGGCAGACACCTACAATTGCGGTAATGTGCTGCAGTAATGCTGACTTTACCTGTAAACTTGCAATTGGACGTAGCAGTGTTACGTTACCAAATGTAGATAAACCAGTATATAACCACCATTGTTCTTGTTGTTTCTGGCTCATGCTCGCTACACAAAGCAACGGTGGAAATGGGTTTCATTAAGATGTGATGTCGTTGTTTCCAAAACGCTCTGCCAGAAAATCTGTACTTTGGAATGAGTAAAAAAATTTTTTCTGTGATTTCAAACACTGTTTACGTGTTGAGTAAAGGCCTGAACGCAGAGCAAAACGTTTGTTTAGAGAAACACCTGCATGAGTCTGGACAGGGTGTGAATCTACAGTGTGTACTCATGGTAATAAAAGAACACCGGTGTGTTTTATTACTTTTTAGACAATTATAGAGCTCTCAGCTTGAGGTTATATATAATCAGGACTAAATGTATCTATAAATTGTATTCATTGAAAGAAAATATATAAGTATGTAGAGTTCTACCAGTTTGAAGCTTTTTAGTGTTTTGAGAATTCTGCATTCAAATGTAAAAAAAATAAATGGACTTGAACAAGTTTAAAATCTTGTCTGAGCCAAATTTCACACAAGTGACATGAATAGTGGGGAGAGGGTGGGGAAACAAAACATTATGGTTTGCTTGGGCATTGAACTTACAAAAAACACTGGTGTGGTAGAATGAACCCCTAAGGACGCATCTCTGTATCATTTCCAGCAAGACCAGACTAATTCCAGTGGAGGGCATTTATTATGATTTCCATCGACTGCTTACCCATCTTAGGAATTGCAGCTCAGTGACTTCCAGTGGGAGGGGCCAGGGCGTTGATGAGGGGTTGGGGAATTGGCAGAGGCTCTGTTTACTGCAGTGAGGTTCCTGACACAAACCCCAATAGATGGGGCAAATAAATCTCTGTGTCATTATGTAGGAGAGGCCGGACCATCCCCTGGTGAAACGCATAGGTGCCCAGGGACTTTCTACTGCGTAACAGCATCCTCCATCCCTACCCCCGCCCTTCCCCACCAACCCCCAACACTCCAGCCACCTCTCCTCTCCATCCCCCACAACAACAGCACTATTCCCGCACTCATTTTCTCATCTGGTACCAAGGGATTCTCTCTGTTTACTCCACAGACAATCAGTGATGACAGAATGAAACTGGTCCAGCAGCATTCTTTTAAGCTCATGGACCATTTCTAAGGCATCAACCATTAACATACAGGACATGGATGATGTGAGCAGTACTGTCATGTGCTGACAGGATCAAAGTGAACATTACACCGGTTCGAAAAGCCCACAATGATCATCTGTGAACATTTAAGAGCCGTCACAGTTTGACATGAAATAATGATCCACTCAATTGGTTAAATATGTATCAACCACAATTTGGACCTTACTAATAAAAACTACTGAGCCTTTGTTGGTTCCAGTTGGTTAGAAAGTACTGTAGTTTGGGCTCTTGTAACAGTTTACCATTTTAAAAATGAAACCATTCATTGATTAGTCCAGGAGAAAAAAGAAAAAAAAATTGCAGCAATTGCATTCCCATCTACCTGGGCAACAGTGATGCATAACAGCACCCCCCAACAATAAGAACTCTAAAGTTTCAGGACAATTAAATGACTGGTGTCTTTCAAGACTGGAGCCACAGTGTGGGAACCCCTCTTTGCTGATTTCATACTCTAGTTTCAATCCCATGCATGCACAATAAAAAATTAAGTTTTCCTTTTTCTGTTCATTTTGAAGTAAATAAATCTAACCCCTGCAATACACAAGCAGTCCCGGTGATTTTCTACAAATTCAGATTTTCTTTAAACTAATGAAATACAAAGTGTGATGAGGGGCCTGTTGGAGGAAGCAATCTCAACTTACCCAGAATTTAATTTCATCAACCTCCATTGACCGTCTATAACCTGTACTGCAGCTGGTTATCAGCTGGCTCACCACAGGTTTTCATATTTGCTATGGGCTTGTACATGTGAGAGAGGTGGAGTCATTTACAACTACATTATGAAAACAAATTCTGATAACTGCATGTTAATTCAGATAGAGTGATATCCAAAAGTGACAAGTCAAATGTAAATGATAATTACTATGAGTTCAGTTCCAGTTCCACTGTTGAACAGATATTGTAATTCAGTACTTCTGTCGGGAATCTAAAAATATGTTGAATTCAAATAAAATGACAATATTTATTCGTCTATGTTTTACTTTACTTTGATTAACTATCCCTTTCTTTTTCTGAAGCTTTATTTTAAAACATGAATGGACCCATGATAAGTCAGGAACAGTAAAACCATTCAAAAAATCTTCTCCTCTTTATATTTCTCCTTTTACAGTAAACGTTTTGTCCCTGTCAGGATTCTGTAGAATGATGTCTCCTGTGATCTGTTTGGTCAGTAGCTATTGATCCAATGTGATTTATGAAGAAGTGCACCAGGGACTTGAACCTTAAAACCCAGACTTAAACCTGAAGTTACCCCAATTACCACAGACCCTGCTTCATAGTACAGGCACCTGATGTGTTACAGTGTTTGAGTCTCTGAGAGACATCACTGCTGGTAAATGGGTGAAAACTGGTCCATGAATGTCATCACTTCCAATCAGAGCTGGGGCCATCTAACTTGAGGATCCAGCAGAGGTTTCACAGGCAGGATGTTACATTAAGATTTAAGATTAAGATTCATTTATTTGTCCCAAACACATGCACAGACATGCACAAGCACACTCATGCAATTGTAGGGAAATTTAACCTCGGCTTTTAACCCATCTGGTGCAGAGCACACAGAGCAGTGAGCAGCCATGTACGGCGCCCGGGGAGCAGATGTTGGGCGAGTAAGGTGCCTTGCTCAGAGGCACTAGACAGGGTAGGGAGAATCCTCTTGGATTTATGGACAGATCAATCCAGGTTCGTCTTTTTGTTGTTTCTCTGTGGAGTGGAACCAGAGACCTTTTCTGCCAATAGTCCAAGTTTCTGCCACTAGTCCAACACCTCTCCTAATTAAAAGCCAGTTGCATTGGCCGAGAATCGAACCCGGGCCTCCCGCGTGGCAGGCGAGAATTCTACCACTGAAAACTCAGATCAAAAGATACACAAGTATACATATGCCTTTGAAAATCACAAATGGATGAAAATCCCTCCTCCTGCCAATCAAAGTCATAGAAGTATAAATCCAAGCTCCACCAAACCAATCACAGTTCCACAGTAAGAAAAACTGAACTTTTTTCTTTGCTCTGCTTGAGGTCATGTGGCAGCATTCTAGAGCTATATCTGATAACAAAAGGCTGGCAGCTCCTTGTACAGAGCTCCAGTGTTTTTGCCTCATGGTCCACATTTGTGCTAGAGTACATGTGATGTAGGAGGCAGAGTTGTTCTCCTCTCCTTTATCACTCCTAAGTCAAATCATGTATCAGTTGTTCTACAGTTTTGCTGAATAACACTATCTAATTAATGAAGTTATAGAAGCATCAGTCATTATCACATTGTTTCAACTATCCTCAGACACAGTGGCTTAGTTTCTTAGAGGTGAAGAAAGCAGCTCGTTGTGCCTCCGCCTAGTGAAAATTTGTAATAACTGTTAATTAAATGTTAAATGTTTTATTGATGGAAAATTTGGTAATGGAGCACCCGAAAAATATATATGTATCTGAAATTTTGTTTGTACAATAGCTTCCCTTGCTTCTTCTGCACATCATCTGTTGACATTACCACCTTAAGACTCAATTAATTCAGAAGAGAAGAAAACAGAAAACACCCTGCCATCTGGAACAGCTTGGCTTGACTGATCATTAGAAATGTAACAGAGAGAGGGAGAGAGTGAGCGAGTAGAGCCCCCCCACCCCCCTCCCTCACTCGTCATTAATCGTTGCTGCCCATCAGCTCTGTCACTTAGGAGCTGTATAAGCCATTAAGCCAGTGCTACTCACCCTGTTAGGACCACCACAAAGTCCATTACATTCCAGCCATTACGTAGGTAGGAGCCTTTGTGAAAGGCAAAGCCCAGGGCGATGATCTTGATACCAGCCTCAAAACAAAATATTCCAATAAAGTAGGGCTCAGTGTCGTCCTGTGAGAAGAGAAGAACACCGTGAGAAGGATTCATCAAACCACACAATTGCATCTGGCTGTGTCAATAAAATCAAATGTTGGCCCATCAATGTCATCCACCTCTAATACAATGATATTATTTCCTTAATTGTTTCAGTGTATCACGCTGTAACTCTGAAGACGTGATGGCTCGGATTTTTTTTTTCAGTTAATTTTGGGAGTGTTTGACTCACTCCATTGGACTTCAATGAGTCTATATTCAATTGGGCGATTCCAATATTATTGGATGTCAAATTTTTTATTTGTCTCTTCAGCCGGTTTTTGACATGAACTCCACACTTCTTCAGTTTCACGCATGAATAACACATCATTCTGCTGAAATTTTCCAGTGTTACACCAGCCACTGTGTTTTGATTTTGTTTGGTTTTGGCTTTAAACAATGTTTTTAGCGTGTAAGGAGTAAACAGACTAGAAAACACAACAGATCTGAAACAAATAATCCACTGCCTGTTGCAGTTGATTTTGGTGATCAATAAATCATCTTAGTCATTCTAGAAGTTCAAAGGACAAGCATTCAATGGTTCCAGCTGTTCAAATGTTTGGATTCCTGCTTCCTGCAGAAACATTGAGCTTTTTTAAATGTTTATTTATAGGGAAAATAAACAGCTGATAAATCAATAATGAGAATAACTGTTAGAACCCCAGCCTCCTGATAAGATTCAAGACCTAATAAATTGTCTCTCAAATGTTTACTGGGACAGGGAAATAGCTGGGTACTTTAATACTGTAAAACTGTATAAGAGAGAGGACTGTGTCGTTTTCTGATAACAAATCTGATCACTTCATGAATTCATGAACTCTACACTGTATCTGTGAGACAGAGTTTGGGCAGATCCCAGAGAGTGGATCAATGAAAACTGGCAGCTGGGGAGGGGGCTCAGGAGTGACATCTGACTCTTGAAAGAGCCCTGCCCATGCCCAGATCTTTGTTTGTACAGGAAGACTAACTGCACTACCTTCTTTAATGGGAAGACTTAACGAGAGAGCCTGTGCGGGGGAAGGGCACAGCGGGGGTAACCGGACGTAACGATACACAGTTGGGATCAACGGAAGCTCTGCAGGCTTCTGCTTAACCTACAGCGCTGACAAAGGACTCTGTCCCCTGCATTACATTCAAAACATTTGTAGAGGATTTCATGAAAATATGTTGGCCCAACTTCCATAGAAACATTTAGTATTTTCTTTAGAGGTAAAAATGTTCCAATCCAGGAACAAGTGCATGGACTGGAAAAGGAGGAGAGACTGGATTAAGCAGAGCAGAAGTCTGTGACTTCGCAGCAGCTGAAAACAACCAGACCACCACATCTCTTTGAGCTGCCAGTTCAAGGATGAATTCACTTACAAAGAGGCACCAAAGACATTCACTTTACAAAGCAAAATAACACAGCAAAGCAACACTGTGACTGCATGGTTCTATCTTTTCCACTGTGTGAGACATGAGGAGCTGTACAGCAGGAGATACGAAGTGGTCATGTGGCTACTTACCAAGCGTTCTGACATCGGTGTTTTGTCTGAGGCCGGTAGGTGTTGCTCCAAAGCCAGCACAATGCAGTTTGCTATGATGGTGGCCAGGATCATGTACTCAAATGGAGTAAGAGGGTTAAGGAACTTTAGAGGATTCACATTCACAGGTTGCTTCACAGGCTAACACAAAAACACACCACTGAATTAATTACATCAAATACACAATAAAATAAAAAGCAATGAAAACAAAAACAAAAAAATCTTTATAACTGTGTTCTGCACCTGATCTGTGGCGTAGTGCTTGTTGGTGTATCTTTCTCACAGAAGACCTAACAGGGGTCGTCCTTACATTTTTCAAGCAGCTACAGTTACATTTCACAGCATCACTCTTTTCTGCCTTGCTCATGCATCACTGGTAAATATCAGTAATTATAATCAAAAGAAAATGTCTTCTTTCTGACGTCCAGAAGAAATTCAAACAAAAACAGTCCACAGACTAAACAGACCAGAACACATCAAAGCCATAAAGTTCAATGTCCAGTCATCATAAAGTCCGTGCACACCGATTCTGTAATCACTTCACAACTAGCATATCAAGAGTTCTTGCAGCTGTGGATCTGGGGTTGTAATGTGGCTGTAGCAAACCAAAGCTTGACTCATGGCCAACACAATTGCCAGTTATGTATAGGGTTGAGAACTGAAATCCAATCAGGCATTGATTACAACATGGCCACTCACTACCCGTCCGAATTACAATGCAGATTTCAGGGCACGAGCTATGCACTGAAATAGTTGCTCTGCTTACAGGCAACACAAACCTCACAGCATATGTCTCATTAACATAACATTGGACTCTGATGGTCACACACTCTACATGGCTCTGACAGTACATGACCTGCCTACAGTCAGCTACCTCAGACATGAGTTGAAACAACAACAAAATGTCCAAAGCTAAACGGTTGAAAGTTTGGCTGTATTTCATAAGAAAGGATTCGGACACCGCTATGTGCAACACGACTGAGTCACAGAAGCACCTGGCTGTGTTGTGTGACCCCATTGTGTGACCCCATGTCATTCATGCAGACAAGTTCATACATGGTCCTTTTCCCCATTGAACTAGAACAATCACCGTTCTGCCACAGTCAAAAACCTGTTGGGATCTTCATCAATATGCAACATCTTTGCAGCACTGAGAAGTCTGGGAGGAGAGTTTCTAGTTACATCAAGAAATGATACAGAGATCTGTACAGCTTCTGGGTCATTAGCACCCCCACTCCAACATCCCCTCTGGACTGCCCCGGCTCTGCCAGAAGGAGGGCCAGCCAATGGACTCCAGCTGCTGGGGGCCACAACAGATCATCCTGCAGCGCTGCCATGACTGCTCTGCTTTAGGACACAGGGTCAGAAATGCAGCGTGACATCAGAGCATGATAGATGTTTGCTCAGCACCAGGGGTAATCGCCCAGAGACTTAAGCAATGGAGGCTATCACACAAATTAATGTGAAATAATTGCAACACCTATAACACTCATTACCATATGAGGTATTTACCATTGACGTTTCTTTAAAAACATATGAAAATCCACACCAGTGAGAAGTGACTCTGTTGCTGAGTCGATGCACAAAACTCAACAGGTGGAGTCCGCGCTCAAACAATCATTCACTGCAGACTAAATCAATAAAAATGCACCTGCAGCCAATTCCAAATGCATCCTGCTGCATTGTATTGCTATGGCTTGTTTGTTTGGTGTCACACCCATACAGACTGCCACCAGCCCAATGCTGAGGCCAGGCTGCGGCTCGCAGGAAGTTAAGCACTCTGGACAGCACCAGCTGTAGACCATCACCAGCTCCACAGGGACATGTCAGCGAGACAACGGTCATCCAAGTTAACCTCCATAGAGCTGTTCCCGAATCTATACATCAACTTTAGATTGACTCTATAGAGCCCTACTGAAAACATGAATACAGCAGTGGGCATGATCTGACCTGGTTCCCTCAGCACGTAGGAACAAACAACAAAAAGCTTCTCCTTCTCCAAGTCAAATCCCTTATCAAGTGAGTCAAGAGGATTTATCATATAAATCAAGAGCATATAAAACTCATCTAATAGGATACTTGGCATAATAGCAACTTAATAACTTTAGTGAAACATGAGTCAAAATACTAGCAACATGTTATGCTATACTGCTTTTTGGTAGTTACTGTTCTGTTAAAGTTTGGCTCTGTAAGCTTCCTTAAACGTAAAGTAAAGGGTGTAAGATCTCTCTCTGAACTAACATCTGATGGGATGATCCAGTGTGTAGCACCAGGTCCTGGCTTACACTGCAGCCCTTCCCTCTGCAGAAAGCTGGAGAGTAAAACAGTAAAGAACCAACTGTGGGAGTTTGAACATGTAGTAATATAAACAACTCTTTGCATGTGGTATACAAGTGGTATGCAGGCATAATGAGAGGCTGCATCCTCTCACAAAAGTTTAGGTGGTAAAACCTATCCCTATCTTATTGTATCCTATGGCGGTGAGCACGGAACCTCAGACTGGAAGGATATGGCCATTCTGTGATCTTTTTGGCATACTTCCGTATGATGTTGTCCTCGCTGAAGATGAACAGAGAGCGGTTGACGGTGAGGCAGCTCTGTTTGACTGGGATGGGGTTGTAAATGGCCATTGTCCTGGCTCTCTGGGCCATCGTCTGCTTGTACACCCTGGGCCCCCCCGGAGGCCCTGGCTGCCGGCTGGCCCCTCTGGCCGGGCCCGCGGGACAGCTGCCCCCATAGCGGCTGGACAGGACATCTTCGAAGCGAGCCATTGCGGGATAGTGCGGGTGTTGCTGGAGAAACCAAAACTGACAGCAGAAAAGAAATGGATAAGAAGCATCACAGCACACACGGTCGTCCTTTAGGTGATGTGGGTTCTTTAGGTGTTGTGGGTCTTTCAGGTGCGTGGATCAGAACACAAGAGTCATACATCCACAGGCACTGTAGCAGAGGGGGGCTGTGTGTCCTCAGTGTCGGGCTGTTCTCTCCTCCACCCTGCTGCCTCCAGTGCTCTTACTGCCCCTCTCATCAAACTTTACATGACCAGCTTCCACCATGTATCACCGGTCATGGGTGTTCCTTTCTCGGCTGACTGCCCTCACACACACACACACACACACACTCACACACACACAGTCACACAGGCGTCAGCTCTACAAGTCCATGCCACAGGATGCGCCTTCCGCCAGACCCCGAGTCAGAAACTGACACTTTAAGGCGCCACAGAAAAGGACTGCGAACCGTCACAGCGAGGACTGAACCGAGATGTTCCTCCAGAAAACCTCCGTGGGCCACATCGTCCCTGTCAGCGCTGGAGTCTCCCTCCTCGACCCGCCGCGTGTGCACAGGTGATACCGAGTCGACCCTACGCCGCCGCCGGTTCCTCTCCGGCCGAGAACCGAGGAGAGATCTGAGCCGTGCGCTGAGCTTCCGTGAACTCTCCGCTGACGTGCGCGAGCAGAAGACGCCACTTTCATCATGCACAGCCCCCCCCCCACCCTCCACGTGACCGCGAAGACGCCAGCCAGTGGCTCCACCTGGCCCGGCCCTGTCTCCATAGCAACAGGGAGGATGGAGGAGAGTTGCTCCTCAGCATCACGAAGTTTCTACAGGTCATCACTTCTAGATCTGACTTGAAATATCTATGGAGCTGAAGTATCACCACTTCCTGTTTTTCTTTTTATTTATCTATGCTCTATTAAGCCCATATTAATATTGTATTTATGTGGAGCACTTTATGTTACATTTGATTGTTGTTATAGCTATTATAAAATGAATAATGTAATGCCATATATATATATATATTTACATATCTGTTATTCTTATTATATTCACTATAATAACCAATCTGCCAGAGCTTAATATGACAGTTACACCAATGTTAAATGGTCTGTATTTATAAAGCACCTTTCTAGTCTTGATGGCCACTTAAAGTGCTTTACAATACAGATTTACATTCACCCATTCACCCTCACATTCATACAGTGCATCTCTGTGCAGCACTTTTCTCTATGAGAAGGGGCCAATTGGGGTTCAGTATCTGGAAGAACCGAACCACTGACCTGCTGGTTAGAGGATGACCAGCCGCCCCGGCCACAAGTAATAATAATATTGATAGTAATGATAATAATAATAATACATTTATGTATACATCACCTTAATGCAGCTCAAAGCGCTTTACAATAAAATCGAAGACATGAATTAAGAGATCAATAAGAACATGTTAGCAATAAAAACAAAGACTTCTGAAAAAATCAAAATAAATAAAGAATCAAAAAATCTAAATACAATAGATATATTTAATTAAAAGCAAGATAGTAGAAAAAGGGTGGCCCAAGTATTCCTGGTCTCTCTCTTTCTCTTCTGTCCCCTCTTTTCCACTCACCTCTCCTCTCTTTTCTGAGTCTGGTTTTGCTGGAGGTTTCTTTCTGTGACATATGTTTTTGTCCCTCCACAGTCACAAAGTGTGTGCTCATGGTGGGAACTGTCTTTACCATAACATGTTAAGTGCCTTGAGGTAATGTATGTTACTATACCATTAAAACAGAATTACTTTGAGATGTGTTTGTATGAACAGTGCTATATAAATGATGTCTGGTTGATTAATTGACGTGGCTCCACACCCAACAGAATCTCTACATGCCCATTTCTGCAGATACACCAGAGATCTGATTTCAGTATGTGGTTGAAAACATATTTTGTGGTCGTCATTCATTGCCATTGCTTCAAAGCTCGACTAAGAAACCAACACAAATCAGTCACAACATGAAAACCCTTACCTGTTTCTCTTGTGTCAAATTATTTAGTTGATAATAAGTTTGTTAAATGAAGACCACAAACCTTTAATAAGACTTTATTACCATTATCAGACACATTAAAACATGTAGCAGAATTACATTTTGTGGCTGATCGGTGTATATCTTTGATGTTGATATTAAATGGTAAATGATCTGCATTTAAATATTGCTTTTCAGGGTTCAGTGTCTTGGCCAAGTACTCTCCTGCTCACAGAATCTAGGACACTGGAATCATACTGCCAAACTTCTGGTAAGTGGATGACCCGCTCTACCTCCTGAGACACAACAGGAAACATTTATAAAACTGAGAATTGTTTTGTTTTTTAATCACATGTAAACAGGTTTAAATTACAGCTGCTTTCATTCGATCCTCAGTATTGCTTGAGAAGATGAAAATTAGATGATCTGATAATAGGACAAAATCACCTCCCTGAAGATGATGAAAGGAGATCATGTAGTAACAGTGAATAAACAAATAATTCATTGCTTTTCTATTAACTGTGTTTCATCAATGGACGGTGAATCCATGTGACAAAGTACATGAGGAAATTTGGTCTGTGACCTTTTGCAATCTCTACAATGTTCAAAGGATCAGTGCTGACATGCAGAGGTGAGCATTCTCCAGCCCAACATCTTGGCAGGAGCCTGTCTCAGTACTCTGCTGTCCTCACGAGGTCCAGGCCGAGCTCAGGATGCCACAGACTCCAGCAGTTCTCATTGTATTTACATTTTTAAAGACGTAGTGTCGTTTGTGCACTTTTTAGATACTGAACCATCCCTGTCTTCGCATTTATTGTACTTTTGGTCTGGCTCCGTTTCCCCTGATTTGTGGCCATGTGCTCTAATAAAGACAAACATTAATACTTAACACAACAGTGTTCTTCAAAGTTTGTGTTTGTCTATTTACTCAATGTGACAATACCCTGTGCACAAACTCGACCCTATTAAACAACACTGAGATGAAGTGGCTCACATTGGGGTTGGTCCTCCCTGATGCTTTAGTGTCTCAGTGAGAGTAGGAAGGAAAGATGTGTCTGAGCGACTTCATAAAAAGAACCATGACAAAATATGGTTTTAGAAGGTTTTTAATTACTAAGTAGACAAGTAGTAAAAAGTTCATAGGAAGGATCAAATTACCAAAAACATTATCTCACTGCAGTAATTCTCAAATACAACTGGTTGCAGTATTAAAGAAAAAGTCAGTGACTGTTACTACAATCTTTAACCTGATCATTGGCTCTTTAAAACTAGCTGGACCTTCTCTCATATACAGTAGTTCTGGCTGGTGGCAGGCGGCAGTCTTCATAGAAATAAGTTGCATCCAGGTTCTTACCCAAGTGTCACTCTTGTGTAATATCTGGCTCAGAGGGCATTGTTTCTGACATTAGACAGGGCCCAGTGGCAGAATGTGTTCAGGCAGAAAGAGAGATCAGTGATCCTCAGTGAGTGCGTGTCTGTAGTGACACTTGACAGAACCACACTGACAGCTGAAGTACTTGCTCTTTACCCTCCAGTAGTGATCACCATAGTCAAACCTGGTGAGAAGGAGACACCAGTCAATCAGATTATCTTTACTTTGACATTGTTATTTCAAAGCTCTTGCCTGAACAGGAAGAGGAAGACAGAAGAGAGAGCTGGACGTGCTTTTCTGTCACTCACCCAATCTGGTCTCCAGCTTTGATGGGCCGACTCGAGAAGAAGGCTATCCTGGGAAAGCGTAGATCCTGGTGCATGGTGAACACCCTCACAGCCAATAGGTTGGGCTCACACAGGTGGTTGATGAAGCGGCCGATGTTGCCAAAAAGTCTTGAATCAATACAGTGTATATCTCCCACCTGCACATGATGAGAAGCACAAAGAGTCAGACTTCAAGTTTGAAGTAGGAGGTGGGTCTGAAATCAGCTTGATCATTTATTATTGTCTACCTAAACAGAAGTTTGACTGATCTGTCGTTTGTTTCCAACCTGTTTGTCTGACTGCTCATTTTTCTTCTTGTGAGGCTCCACAGTAAATTTAGTGAGTACATAAGAATTACTCATGGAAAAGATGAACAAATCTCCCAAACTCTTGATCAAACCTGGCCTGATTTTTCCTGACAGAAGGGGTCCTCAGTGGGACACAATGGGAACAATATGGAATGATTATGTTATGTTTCTATTTCAATAAAATTTCTGTCGTCTCCTTTTATCCCAACTGTCCCAAAGATTGTAGATGATGACATTTTTTCAGCCTCCAAAGGATGGAGGGGGCATGACAGAGGCAGGTTGTGTTAGAAGGTTATTCCCATTCGTCTTCATCGAATGGGAATAACGAGGCAAAATGGACAAATACACAGGCTGAGGTTTCACAACTAGTCCAACCATCATCAAAACATCAACCACAGTCTGGAAAACCATGATGACAACAGTGATCAGTGTGTTGATGAGCAGCTCTGCAGCGCCACCTCTTGACCAAACACAAGAGCACACACACTCCAGGTGTTTGCCATTTTCTCGAAATGTCTACCATCTACAGGAGCTTCAGTTAATATTCAGACCACGTCAGCATTTTAATAGTAAAATGTGTCGTAGATTTAATTCTAGATGGAAAAGATTTCCATTTTCCTTCTTCAATATACACTCTATAACTCCCAATGACTAAGTGAGACATGCTGAAACTGAAATATCTTAAAAAAGTATTCAGAGTATTTTTTCAGTACTTAAAAAGAAGCTTCTTTTTCTATTATTTTGTGGAAGCTTCCAGTCTTCTTTACACATCTGGTTTTGAGCAGTTTATTTCAGTCTTCCTGACAGATTCTCTCTCACTCAGTCAGACTGGATGAAAATAGTCTGTGAGCTGCATCTTCAGGTCTCGGCACAGATGGATGTTCTTTCCGACATCTTTCTATTTCTATTGCGAACTAATTTATATCATTTCAATTTGCCAACTCAGTTCAAGTTCAGCGAGATCTCAAGGAAGATTTGAGTTAATGAGGACTCACCCCTCAGTTCTGAGCCACAGAAAACGGTCTGAATACTTAAATAAGAGATTTCAGTTTGCAATTTCATCATTATTGTCATTATGAGATACTAAGTGTAGAATGGTGGATGAAAGTGGCAATTTTCTGTATTTATAGTTCAATCTGCAACACAATTCATTGTATTAGAAGTGAGCACTCTTTATGAATATTGGAATATGCTAATGTTGTATACCACGCTGCATCTAAGACTAATATTACCCCTCAGTATAGTTTCAAACAGCATATACAGAATTGTTCCTTTCATAATTCATCATCTTACAAACTCTATTTTTCCACTCCCATTACAAGAACACAGTAACACTGGCTTCAGTGTATTTTCAAATGGATTAGTTTCAATTGTTCTGACTACTTAACTGACTTTATGGCACCTTTCACCTATAATTCTCAATTAGCCTCTATAAAGCTTTTTTCTGTCACTACAGTCTCTAAGTAAACAGCGGGGATTAGACAGTCTTTATGTATAAATCTCCCTGTTTGAAATAATCTACCTTTAAATGTTTGATCCATATATTCTTTCCACTTGTTCAAAAATAATTCAATCAATCAATCCATAACTATATTTTATAACAAAAGTAGCTAATACCATAATTGACATTTATACATTTCTATAAACCTTAAATACAGGGTTCTATTTTACTGATGTGTTGGGATAAGATTTCCTGATGCTTTATCTCTTGTCATTAGATATTCATTAATTGTTTGTTACATTTAATAGTTTCATTATTTTTGGTAAATGTCCTGTCTACTTGTTTTTATATTATAAGGATTCCCTCAAAAACAAGATGGTACATCTCAAGGGGTTACACTTAATTAAGAATGTATAACTTGAGACAAAGCAAAACCAAAAAGAAACAATAATGACAATAATGTTCTCATAATAGTGTGAGTGTGTGTGTGTGTGTGTGTGTGTGTGTGTGTGTGTGTGTGTGTGTGTGTGTGTGTGTGTGTGTGTGTGTGTGTGTGTGTGTGTGTGTGTGTGTGCACGGTAGCCTAGTGCAGCTTTAAATATCCGGGTCAATTTATTCCATCACCTTATTGTCGAGGGTGAAGAGGAAAGAATCGTTCTCCCTTTTGTCAGCCTCTGCGTCAGTGATGATCTCTCCGACGTATCTGTGGAAGAATCAAAGAGCTCAGTGCACAGCTTCTGCTGAATATTTCATGCTGTAAAACACTGAGTGCATCCCTTTCTCTCATGAGAACCTGTCCTCACTCGCAAATGAATGTTCCTTGAGGGATATCCTGCATGGCCCTCACTCCCCAGCCCATCTTCTGTGTCCTGAAGAGCTGCAGCCGGGCTCTGAAACCAACAATAAAAGGTGGTTATTTAATCCAGCAGCTGACAAAGTGGTAGCAAGCTTCTGAGCAACATTAAGAAAAAAGATAGCATTGATTTTATTCAGGAAAACACAGTTCACAAGACAACAACTTGAGGCAATCCTTTTCCTGGAAGAGAGCATTGATTCTCTTCTCCACTGGCCTGAATAAAAGCCCTGTCTGCGTAGACTGTGACACCCATCCAAACTGAGTTTTCATTTCAAAACAAGAACCTACATCCAGACAAGCATTATAAGTCAGTATCAGAAATAATCTCCATCCAGAAAACCCGCCTTATAAATTATATTATTAGGCCATTTACATACAGTGGTCACCATTACAGTCACGTGTGTGCTGCTGTAAACAGGAAGCAGTCTCCTCTGATGCTCGTTGCTTAGTTACAGGAAATACTACAAATGAGGAGCAATGGTGAAAAGTATGAGGAGGGATTTTTTATCATCGACCATCACATAGGTGGAACTGTTACTGACACAGAGTTGATCAATGTTTTGTTTGCTGCAGGTAGTTGTGTCGTACCAGTCGGAAGCAAACATGGGAAACCCCAGGTTTCAAACTAAAACAGGACCAGCAGTGCTTCCAAAAGTCTATGTTTAAAGTGGGGAAGACTGGAGTAGTGTGGACACCATGCGTCAACATAGCAAAAAGTGATGTTTAAAAAGTAAAACATATTAGTGTGGATGTTGTCAGAGTGCGTCTGTCCATCTGTCCTCTTACTGTGGCGTCAGTTTTCCTCTTAATATTAACACCATGACATGTGTCACGTGACTTTTCTAGTCAAATCACAAGTGAGCGATCTCCCCTAAAGTTTAAGTTAGACTCCTCTATTGCCTCTTGCACTATTGTTTTTCTTAAGCTGTATCTATATTTTAGATATGTTTATTCTATTTCAATTTAAAATTTTGTATATAACTGCCATTTTCTGATCTGAACTCCGGAGAATAGAGTCTGTACTTTCTCTAGAGTTTGCCTTTCACACAAACTCTTTTTCCCTTTTCCTTTTACACATGAACATTGCAGAAGGAGATTCTCCACTCGGACAATGAAAAGATCTCAGGAACATTCAGGTGAGGAATCGTGCAGCAGGCAGAGGAAGGAAGTAACGTATAAAATCAGCTGCTGAGTTCACGTGTTTTTGTTTACAGCATATTGACACCGACATTCTCTCGGGCCTCATTAGGACACTGGCCCTAATCAGCAAAAGCTCTCTTGGAATCCTTGTGTATGGCACCACTTTTGCATCCTGAGATATTTGTTTTCCTTTTTTTCAGTTTTGTGTCTACATTAGCACACCCTCGGTTGCAGTGAATACTTTGAAGGATCTACTGCTGTGTTCTCACATCAACTCATTCAGACATTCTCTGAAGTTTTTCCTAGGGGACTGGCTGGAGAAACTCGGACATTTGCATCAAACAGCCCTCCAGAGTATATGTCTGCAGACTATCTGGAGTTCAGGGCCGGGTTAGGGTTAGAGAGATTGAGATTTCCCCCCCAAACCAAAAATTGAGGTCATCTCCCCTTCTAAAAATAGCTGCTAGAGCTACACTGCTTTTAGCCACTGTTCTGTCTCTCTCATTAAAGAAGCAACAAAAGGAGACATCAGCAGTTTCAATAGATACAACAACGCTGTTTGTGTGTATGTGTTGAAAAGGCCTCTTATACAAGGTGTAATGATAGACTGAACTGAGGTTTTCCAATCCCTGATCAGTTCAATGGAGATGCATATGTGTGAATAAGAGTTTATTAAACCACATTTGATATCCTTGAAATGAAAGTGAATAAGAGTAAGTAAAAGAGTAAATGGGGCCTACTTCAGTCTGCAGTTAGTGTACGTATCCTTGTCCATTGTGTATTGTCTTGTTGTTAGATATTAAACTTTAAATCTCTGATGTGTTAAGAGAGCTGGACACTGTACAGAGAGCTCTGTTGTATCTTCACATACACAGCCCCCAGTGTCTCGTCGTGTTGTTGTGTTTTAGACAGTTACTACACAGCCTTGTGTAAACAACACCCTCAAGACTATCACTTATATCTCATACTATAAAACTAAATAAATGCAATTACAATTGTGATGTGCTTAATAGGAACACATACAGTATATGGCTCAACATTAATGAAAGTGTATATGATTAAAAGGAAACTTGATTTTATCCTTATCTGAGAAAACATGAAATATGAGATATGAAACAGGGTCTGTTAAACTTCTGGTCATATAGAGACATATTTCTTCCAAAAGTGCCTGGACCTTTAGTCCCAGCAACATTCTTCAAGGAACTAAAAGGTTTGACAAAGACATTATATAAATCTAGCAACACAACAACAGTAAACATAGAAGAGATTCAAATCGTGCTGCTATTGATCATGAGATCATTTTTGAAAATGGGATTATTGGCTCAAGAGTAGAAAATAGATTACTCACAAAGTCTACTCATATAACTGAAATTAATCTAATGAACTACTGCAGAGATTGACCAGCTAAAAACTCAACCAATCAGGCATGTTCAGTGCTGCAAGCTCCACCCAAGCAGGGACTCTGAAGGGATGATTTCCCCAGAACGCAATTAAGAAACTGGTCCCTGTGGTGGAAGCGCAGAGAGTTCCTACAAAGGTTCCCAATTCTGTGGGAAAGTTCCTGGAGTGGATCACACAGCTTAAAGTCATAGTTCACCAAAAACAAATGTATTCACTCATTATCTACTCACCACTATGCCGATGGAGGGCTGGGTGAAGTGTTTGAGTCCACAACACACTTTTGGAGTCTCAGGGGTAAACAGTGTTTCAGCCAAAGCAAATACATTTGAAGTAACTGGTGATTCCTTCTTCAAATGTATATGTTTCAAACGTGTTTGTAGCCTAAAAGTGCACTACAGGAAGTAGCGCTGCTAACGCGTACCCTTGGGCGAGAGCTTGTGTGCAGTGTGTGCGTGCGAATGTGAACGCAGCTCCAAGGAGGATATCAGAGGACTGTTAGGCTCAAAACATGGTGTAAATGAAGCTGTTTCAAGTTGAATTTGAATGTCGGGCTTCTGGCCATTTGGATGACAACACAAGAGCAGTAAGGAGGGTTTTTCTGGGGTATTTTTCTGTTGTTTTTTACGTTTCAAATATTCTGAAACCATTTACTTCAATTGCATTGGATTTGGCTGCAACGATGTTTTCCCCTGAAACTCCAGAATGTTTTGTGGACTCAAACACTTCTTTGACATAGTGGTGAGTAGATAATGAGTGAATTTTCACTGAAAACTACTGCCGATGCTCTGCATATAATTCCCAGGATTTCAAAGGGGCCTTTTCGTTTAGGGAAATAAACTGCTCAGTGGGTTTTATTTAAAAATCAACATCTCAAACAGCGGAACATTACCGTAGTCCATTCTGGACCACTCGGTTCCTGCAGGTCCTCCAGCATGAGCAGGCATGGTTACACTCAAACAGAACTGGGGGCTCCCGCTGAGAGAAGTCCAGAGGCAGTCGACCCTCCTGCACACACAACATCAAGCATGTCATCAGACATCAATATTCTGCAATAACTGTTTAGGTCTTCATTCCTTTTGACTTTATTTACGAAAACAAAATTGGCAAGTTCTCAAGGACCATTGTTGTATGTCTTATCCCTTCTCTGTCCTCTTTGTTTCCTGTTTGTCTCTCCCCTACTGACTTCCAAAAGAAATTACATGTTTGAACCTTTAACTCTCTGTTTCTGAACAAGGCTAAAGGAAATTATGGTAGTCAGAAATTTAAATAAATACTAAGACAATAATATAATTGTCAGATTCATGTCATATTTTTAAGTCCATTTATTCATCGGTATTTTGTCTATACAAACAGGGCTCAGGGTAAAAAAGAAATGATAAAAAAATGAGTTACAAGTAGCCCCAAATGTAATTCTGGTATATAAATGATGCTGATGCAGATGTGTATGTGTTTGTGGGTGTGTGGGTGTGGGTGTGTGTGTGTGAACTTACACTGTCATACCAACATCGCAGACTAAGCTGACCACACATGCAGGTACTGGATGAGCAGTTGTCTGTACAGCTGCAGTGCTGAATGACACAAATAATGAGATATTAGAAGTCAGGTGTTATATTTTGTAGCCTACACCTTAAATCACTGTATCATATTAAATGTCATTTCAATAAATAACAAGAAGACCGGACGAGAGAACCTGCTCTTTGAACAAGTAAAAAAAATAAAAAGTTGACGTTGGATATTTAGTAAAATTCCAGTTCTTTCTCCTGCAGGCTCAGATACGATTAATCCCCCTACTCATTTACTCAAAAGTCCCAGTTGCAGTCTCCGTAGGTGACACTTTACCATACTGCACAAATATGAAGTAACGTTGCGTTATGTTAGTAAGGTTGCGGCAGCAGTGGGACAATAAGGCTAGTGACATTATATATTTTCTTGATGCAAACATGGAGTGTCATGGAGACACGATACATGTGTTTGTGTCTGTGTGTGTGTGTGTTGGCAATGCAGCAACACGTGTGAGTGTGCAAATCAGTACGTTACAACCCTTAGCTTGTGTGGGCAAGGGGAGTATAAATACACGTAGAATTAGAGCAAGATACAAAATACAAACTTCAAAGGAGGAGGATGCCAAATCAAAGAGATAAATACAACAAAAAGAGGATTCTAAACTTAGGGTTAACTGGTCAACAAGAAAAAGTGAGCAGAAAAGGAAACCAGAATTTTAAAATCTTATATTCTGGCCCAGTGTCCAACAGTGCACATTAGTGATAAATCTAATGAATACCTCATGTGCAACTATCACAAAACTAGCTACCAAGGTTTAGCAGCAGGACGCAAGAGGCATGTCTGGCAAGCTGAGTACAGCTGCCACGACTGGCAGGTGGTGTGGGTTTATATACCCTTCTGCTTGCTGGCATCTCAGGGATTGGTGGAGCGGGGACTGGGCAGACCAATCAGAGAGCACACACCAGAAATGAGCAGCTGGCGAAGATGAGGGAAGGATATGCCTTCCTAGCTGCTTCCAACAGCGGAACAGGTGGGGAAAGAGAAGGGAAGCAAAATATTCTAACACCACACATTTCCCCGCTTTATTTAGAAATAATCAAGACCGGACAATGGTATGTTATATTCAGTTACAAATTACATATATATACTAGTTTTGTACATATGATATTATATTCTCAAGATTTGACAAGGTTTACAGCAACCAGTCGGTGTGTAACATTCTGTAAGGATGCAAAGGTCCCCACTAAACAGAGAGCTGAAGTCTCACCTGTAAGTGAGTGATGTCCTTGTCTATGTTCAGTGGGGAGGTGACACAGTTGTCTGGGATGTATTTAAAGTTTTCTGGACAGGGTTCACTGTCGACACCATTAACACAGGCGATAGGAACTGCTTCATACCCCCGAGAAATGTCCCTGCGAGAAGAAAAAAGGACTTAGTATGATTCAAATAAGTATAAAAAAAAACATATGATATACTGCAGATATGCAGAATATACGGCATCTGTATCAAGAGAATATCACAATAATGTGAGCATAATTTGGAATCTTATTAGAGAGAGAGAGAGAGAGAGAGAGAGAGACATATTTTTTTATCTATAAAAAACCTATTTTAAAAAACTTAAATCCACTGAAACACAAAAATGCTTTGCAGAGCATTTCTGCACATGCTTAAATAGGGTATTAAATATTAAGTCATTACCTGACACAGAAGATACTGAATCATAATAGCACCACTTTAATAAACCTCTTACTAACTCATTCCTTTGAAGAATCTAAAATCAATCCAGACTGTCCTGAGATGAACAGGAGGTGCCTCCTGCCCTCTACTCTGTTCTTGTTGCAGTAACTGGACAGGTTGGCCTCTCCCACTATCAGTTTTAGGAGCTGCCACTTACCCAGGGGGGTCAGTTTTTTTATAGCCAACTCCCAGAATAAAGGCAATGTCTCACCAAACCGTTTAAAAAGAATGGTTGGAGTCTTTTGCATTCATAAAAGCAGTGAAAAACAGTCTCTGCCACATTGGACAGTCACTTGAAACTCACTTCACAAAATACTTGTACACAAAGTTTTTCCTTTGAGTGGAAACAAGTCCACGTATTCACAGTCCTGAGATGCTATCCAGGCTAAACCCTGCTCTGGTCCACCCTGTCGCTGTACTCCTGAAGCATTGTCACCTCCTTTGCCTCCAGCCTCTCAGTCCACCTATTGAGGATATTTGTCGTATACACATGAGGATCTAAAGAGTACCTCATCCTCTTTAAACTCACTAAGAGTCACGCAAAAAGAGCTGTGTCAAAATTCAATTAAAACCTTACAAATAATCAGAGAACAAACAGGCGTCATTCTGCACTTCTCTAAGATGTTAAAATGAGATTTAAAACCATAAAACCGGTCTTACCCAGCCAGGGATATTAAATTCCCTCTGGCGTGAGCCGAGGTATATTGTCTTTTATTACCATTCATCCTTTCTCACACATCCACTAAACCATAAGCTTACAGAATCTGCTTCAGTGACCTCTGTGAAGCACTGTGAGGCTCCAAGTGATTCCAGTCTATAAAACCATTTTCAGTACAATTAAAATCCCCCTTCTAATATTACAAATCAACAACACCAACTTTACTTACTATGGGGCCTAAAAAGTGTAATATTGTTGGATTTGAGAAAATGTTTCTCAGTCTGAACATTTCATGGCCTTGTGGCAAGAAGCAGAAGAGAAATAAATGTATCGTTCACTACAATCCTGTTCTCCACCAGCGCATTGGCCTTTCAGCACTGTCTACGAAGAAGACCAGAGCATTGTGAGTGCAGACTTAAGGCTGCTGTGATCGACCACCTAACCCACGGCCAGGCTGCACTCCGCCACTGAACATGTGAAGCCTGGTGACGCGCTTCCTTGGAGGTTTAAGAACGTCCATCTTATCTTGGTGTTTAGCACGCTGACCAGAAAACATTGGCTGACTATAAACACACACACAGCCCCTATAGAAACCCCCAAACACCCCTATGCATAGACATTAACATCTACAATTCACACAATATTTACAACATTTACACGGAAAGATTGATATAGAAAAGTAATGCTTACAATTGAGATTGAGCCCTCATAAAACACATTTGAGTGAGTAGTATTACTTTAAATGGACACAGAGAAACATCTTTATCAGCAAGTTCTCTAAATATTCCCCTAATATTATTTCCCAGCATGTGCATTATCAAGTAAAGAGCTCAAAGAAGAGATGGTTAATATTAAATATGGCTATGAAAAGAGGGTTTTAAACTGTTCTGGGTTTTTGTTAAAGCTCAGTTGACCTTTCAGAATCTATTTTGGTCTGTGGCTCTGCCCACTGACCTTTCACTTAACAATTAAATTGCTTTGTTTGGTCACATTAAGTCAGTGTCAGGTGCAGAGATAGATTAGTTCTTCAGTGGTTGTAGTTTAGTAAGGATGACTCAACATCAGCAGAGAACTGAAGAAACATCTTTGTGAGACTATGTTTATCCAGAGCAGCTCTACTTTGGACACACAAAAAAAAACTAAAAAACATCTCATACAATAAAAACTTTCAAGATAAATGGAAATAACAAATAACTCTGCTTCTGTTTATATAAAGGTAAACATTTTACTCGATTCCCTGACTCTGATACTCTGTTCTCAGAACATACCTAATAATACATCTATATAACAATATATTATATAATAATATAACTCTAATATGATGTCCTATAACATCATACAACCCTACATTGGTCATCATTATGTTGTTTGTCAGAAGTGTTTTCAAAGTGTTTCAAAAGCATAAAATGTCAAGATGCCTCAGCCCACAAAGTAACAGTGCAAACACAAATAACCCAAACAAAGAGGAGAGCAGATGGCACCAATGTGTGTTCAAAATAACATGTGAATACATACATGTTACACACAAGCCAACAACAACAACACACGATAGTAGTGTAGTCTACCTGCTGAGCACCCTCTCTCCTCGGCAGTCCCTGCCTCTGCGGGCCTCTGTGAGCCTCTTGTTGGTGTTGAGGGCTGTCCACATATTGGAGCCATAGACGCTGCAGTCCAGAGCAGTCTGTCCCTCCTTATTCCTCAGACTGACGTCGGCTCCACGAGACAGAAACAACCTGAACATGGAGAAGTGTAAACTACAAATCTGAGGACTGGGTCAAAGAAAGTCTGACAACAGACAAAGAAAAAACAGAACGTTTAAAAACACAATCAACTGTTGTATCAAAGCGTATATCAATATGGGAGCTTTGAAGCTAAAGCCAATAGCCTGCAGATATCTCAATAGTCAATGTATCTATGTAGTCAAAAGTATGTGGACATGACAGCCATTGAAGGGGTTATGCATATTTATTATGTCTTGATCTAAATCAAATGTGAACTTAACAAGACTTGACTTTACAACCATGACTTTTAAGGATCCTTAGACCCTGTATTTGAGTGTATTAAAATATGAAATAGCGCACACAACAGCTTCACTGGCAGCTGTAGAAAGCTCCCTGTGTTCACACAGAGGGTTGTTTTTCATTTCAGCAGCAGTCACTCATGTTAAACACATCGACCTACTAATTCCACAAACGTCTGCCTGTCTTCAGAACACATATCTCTTGAACCATCCAACTCATACACGTGCTGTCGCTCCTTCTGCAACAATGAAGTTAAAACACAGTGTTGCATCATAAGCTGCGGGAAGAACTTCTGTCTTCAGGAGTGTGTGTGTGTGTGTGTTTTTGTGTCTGTCATTAATGAGCGTCTGTCCTGATCCTGAAGCAGCGCTGGTTATAATAATTCAGTGGTGGAAACCCGCTGAAACAATGAACGTAGCGGAAAAAAATGATTATGTTCAGTCACTGCATCGATGCAGAGTCGTCCACCTCTGTGCAGGAGCCCAAACATCAGCATGTGTGCTGCTGCTGCTCCTACACTCTGTGCTGTGTGCGTCAACCTAACAAGACGTGCCTGTAACTCTATTTCAGCCACAGGATTGGTTCAGTATTCTCATTATCATTGGCTGTTTGTGTTGTCTGTCAAAACATGGACAGAATGAGATCCATCGGTGTTGTATCAACCATGTCTAATATTTCTATCCAGGAAAAGTTACATCGAGATAAATATTGCTATCAGTTTATCGCCAAACCCTAATTAGAACTCATACCCACTAATATTATAACTAGGGCTGGGCAACGATTAAAAGTTTTAATCGCGATTAATCGCATGATTTCCCTGATTAATCACGATTAATCGCATTTGTATACGCAAAATCCAATAATGAATTAAAAAGTAGTGTACAGCGCAATTTTATTTTCAATGTTCTGCCATATGAACGAAAGTGCCATAACATTTGTTGTGCAAACACTTTTAACATCAGCATTTAATACAATAGCAGTTAAATAAAATATTCAGTGTAAATCTCAACTTAACAATGTTATCAAAGCAAATACAAAATTAAAGCTCAATGCCACTGCCAGGGCATTAATGTTATTCTCTTCGTTATGAAAAATGTATACTCCTCCCTGCGTCTAGCGTAGTCTGCCGAAGCCTCGCTCCGCTCGCTGTTTCGTTGAATGATTTGCTGATATCAACTGTGTGTTTTGCATTTAGGTGATATTTTAGACTGGAATTACTCCGGTGATTCACCTTGGCAGTGGCTACAAATTACTTTGGTTCTGTCGACTTCGCCGTCTGGAAGAACTTTAAAATGAAAATGGCCATGTAAAAGCTCGGTACCCTTATCCATGGTTGTTTATCCGCCAATTATTTTCTTTTGTCCGGTTCCGCAGCAGTCAGCAACAGACTTTCACAAAATAAAAGCCTGACTTTCACAATAAAACAATAAATAATCAAACCTGAGTTAATGCCAGATAAATTAATTGTCTGAGTTAAATAAGTGATGAGTTAACTCGATTAAAAGGAGTTAACTTGCCCAGCCCTAATTATAACAATAACTTATATAATATCACGACCCTAGTTGAAAGACACTTTTGTACATGTATTCCACCTGCACCTCACTAAGGGTGTGTGCTCTCTGCTCTGGCATACCATTCCATATTCTCTACACCCGCCAGTTGACTCCATCATTATATTTATCGTATAAACTGTGAACATAAAAAAACGTATGTGTAACCAGAGTGAAACTTGTTTTCGGACCAAACACTCACATCACACACTCCAGGCGGTCTTCTCTGGCGGCAACGTGAAGTGGAGCATCACCATGAATGTTGATGGCGTTGAGGTCACACTGAGCCTCCAGCAGAGACTGGGCGACATCATCACAGCCTGACAGAGCTGCCCAGTGTAGGCAGACGTTCTGCTCCTGAAGCAAGAGAACATCACAGGTCAGGACAGACATGGTGACCTGACACAAGCAGGGGTTCCACTGAAATGCATAGAAACTACAAGTTTATTTCAAACAAACATTTATTTGTTTTTGGCTCAAAGGCTGTGTTCTACTATTCTTCACACATGATCCTTTTCAGTTACCCTTTGCTGGAAAGGCTTTATTGCTGAACCTTCACCTGGAGAGGTGTTCTGTTGGATCAGGTCAGGGGGCCTGTCATAGTTTTCACTCCTTTAAAAACTTGGTTTTTGTTCTTCTCCTGCCAGGATTATTGAGATGATGTTCTCACATTTGTTACATTTAAGTTTCATTGTTGGATTTGTAGTTTCAATATAGTCTGTCTAACCCTGTTTGCTTGTAACTAAACATAAACCTTGTAGGGCAGTGTTTTAAAATGCACTTAAAACAACACAACTATTGTAAGATGGTACAATGTTAGACCATTTATCAATAATCTTTTTAGACACCTGTAACTTCTCTTCTTACTAAAGAAACCACTTGGATTAGAGGTCAAATATGGTCAAGTATCAAGTACCTACAACAAAGAACAGTTTCCTTTGATTCAACGTTGACTATGGAGGGACAAATGATCTTTACTCTTTGTTAACCTTTCTAGATTCATGCAAAAGTCTTGATATTAGGTCTTCTGAACATCAGCAAATGTGTCCTGCTCATAACAAACTCTCTAACATACATCTCCAAACAGTCTGCAGGTTTACTGAACCCTGACCCAATTAGATTGTGTTCCTATATTTGATCAAACCAACACTGTGACAGTTTGAATGGCTTATTCAATACAGAGAGCAACAGCACACGGATTTGACAAGTAAAAATAGATCTTAAAAGAACAATGTAGACAAACACGCAGACAATTCCGCAGGCTTCATTTACTTTTTGTTGCCACTTTATCTACACAGCACATTGATACATACACTAACTCATCCTGTTGGATAAAACTAAACTTTTAATTATCACATAAAATAAGTAAGTAAGTTCTTATTCTTTTTAAAGGTGACACAGCACCTGCTGCCCTTCTGGCTCTCCATTGTACTTTATTTAAATTTGACTGTGGTAAAAAAAGAATATAATGCACCCCATGAGATTAAATGTGTCAGAGTGTGAGTGTGTGTGTATATGTGTGTGAGAGTTGTCACACTTTGTGTCTGGTGAACTGACCTTGTCTCTCATGTTAACATCGGCCCCTCTGGCCAACAGCAGGTGGACCAACTCCTTGTGCTTGTACTCAATGGCCCAGGTGATGGGAGTCCATCCTCCGTCATCCTGCACAGATGCAAACCGAAAAACTCTTGCAAACAGTGACACCAAAACATGACTGACTAATTTGCCCAGCATTATCTTTTTGCAGCAGTTAATGGATGCACTGATGTATGTTTTACCTGACAGTTGATGTATTTGGATGCCTTGGAGAGTAGATGATTGACTATGTCATAATGTCCCAGTTTAGCTGCCAGATGCAGACAGGTGAAACCCATGATATCCTGGGATGACAACATGATGAACATTGAACAACATTGCACTGCAGCAGTCACTGTTAGAGTTCACAAGAAATGACATTTGATTGGTGTTTGGACTGCATGGGACAGGATAAACAGGATATGAGGACGGGAAAGATGCGTCTAACATTTTAGAAAAGTTGTAAATAAAATCCTCTCTCGAGCTTGGTTAAGGCCTAGAGGTGACATGGTCGCAACATTTTGTATATTTAACAAGATGATCCCTTAAAGAGCTTTCAGACATGCACTGAACTCCGAATACTCTCCTGACTAGTAAGACCTCTGCAGAATGTCCGAATGAGCCAATGTGAGAACACAGCAGGAGATCCAGCGCAGGATTCACTGCGAGCGAGTATGTGCGTTGATTACGTTTCTAAGACGCAACAAATTCAAAAAACAAAGCGAATACAAATAATAATAACAATAATAATTTAAGACACTTTGTTTCTCTTTGTTCTGGTTCATTTCATTTAGTTAAAAGCATTATACAATATCAATTCTGGTACATTTTACACATTTGTTGACGTGTCTGTGATTATTTCATCTGATGCCATTGCAAATCTAAATATGTGACAGGCATGCTCTGTCTGTGACTTAAGCTGTCAGTAACACTGCCTTCTTTCTTTCCAATTTCTCTACATTGTCACTTTGTCTGAATGTGTTGTCCTTGAACTAGTTCAACTGTAATCCTAATAATATTCCTTTGTCTTCTTTCACCATCCAAATAATCTCAAGCAAAACTCTAAAAATCTAAAATGGTTTGGTTTCGGTATATGTCATGAGTCAAACTCAACAAATAAACGAGAAAAAAAACTTATTCTGGTGGTAAAAATAATAATTTGGTGATTTGCAGCAGTTGATTGAGTGAGATTGGACAGAGTGATGGATGAAGAAGCAGAGTCAGACATGAGCTGACATCCTGCTGATATGAGAGATGTTCCAACTGACTGAGAGTGTGCCCACCCACCTTGTGGCTGATGGCGGCTCCAGCTCTGAGCAGATACTTCACTGTGTCCAGATGGTTGCTTTCACAGGCCACCATCAGTGGTGTTCTCTGCTCCTCATCAAACATGTCCAGGTTGGCCCCAGCCTTTGTGTTTGAGACAAACACACACACACACACACACACAGACCCACATCACTAATCACTGTAGAACAATGTCTTCAACTAACAGGATTTCACCACGATTCACCATTTAACAGTGCTCCTAATGAAAAGGATAATTTCCCAGCAGTTGAGAATGCAGCTCTAAGCCCTTTTTTTAATTGCCAATAAGAGCTCTGCACCTTTCGTGTATTGTGTAATACAACAAAGCCAGCAATAATAATGCAAACTGGGTTAGGGACTGGACCACAACATGAACATCTCTCTCAAATATCACCCTACCATCTATACTTTCAAACTGATAAATAAATGAATGGATACAAAAATGAAACCACTATTGGAATGAATGTAGCTTGTTTCATTCCTGCTGAAACTGTAGTTGCTGCAGAAACAAATCAACACAGTTTCAAAGCTACAGTCACCTGTTGATGTAACATGGATAATACAAACAGGATACACTCTCTTTTGCATCCACCTCACAACTTGTCATCAAATTTATTTTTACCAAAACTGTATCTTTTGATAACCTCACTGACATTTATAAATAACTCTTTAATGTGTATGCATGTCATCCTGATGACTAGCCTGGAACTCTAAATATAAACATGGGTGTTAGCTAAACAATAGAGGTTGCAAAGATTAAATGCTTTTAACCCAAGGCCTTAAGGTGGAGGAGCGAAGATACATCCATCTGGGAGTTGATGGCCATTGAGAACTGATTTTCTACTAAGAAATACTGCTGTATCTCCTGTGGTGACACCACAAGTCGTCTCACCTGAACCAGCATGTGGCAGATCTCCTGGTGACCCTCGGCAGCTGCTGCATGAAGTGGAGTGCGTTTGCTTTGGCCCTCCATCAAAAAGTTGGGGTCCTTTCCAGCAACTGTAAAGTACAAAGGTTAGTACTAAGGTACAATAATACAGATGTTAAAATGTATGCACTCATCCTTCAGGATGTAATACATCCTGCAGATTCAGGTGCAGATTCACTTAATGTTCAAACAGTAGAAAGATGAAAACATGTGAAGTCAGTGACTTTGACTGGCCGGATGACTTGGCCTTTCTGCTGAGGCTGCAGAAGGTAGAGTCACAATCTGCGGTCAACAGCAAGAATCCATGATGAACCCAACATGCTTTGTGTCTAGTTTAGTCTGCTGGTGGTGTGATGATGTCAGGAATGTTTCCTTGACACAATATCACAGTCTATCTGAGACCCCAGTCACACCTGGTATTAGCATCTGTCCTGAGTGATGTGATCACATGTGGTCAGCGCTGAGTACAGGTCTGAATGCACCACAATGTGTCCTCGAAAGTGAGAGAGATCCAATGACCCAGACCACAATTGCCTGTGAACAATAAAGTCACAGCAGCCCAACTGGACTGTTCCTATTCCAAGGCTTCTCTGAATGTGGCCGACAATTAAGTCCTTCCACCCCCAAGCAACGGCGGCTTGAACAAAGTGGATCCTTCTCGGCCCAACCTATCCCATGATACACTGCGTTTCAGTGACTAACTGTTTTTGAAAAGAGGTTATGGCGGCAGAAAGCAAGGTGAAAACACCAGAAGATTTTTTTTAATGTACTCAATCGAACAGCTAACATCTTTTCAGTATTTTTAACCAAAAGAACAAAAGAAGTGAGATCATATTACAAGTGGTCACAGGAGACACATTTAGGACGCATTTTAATGACAGGTGTGAACAGAAGAACTTGTGATCAGATCTCTCAAGAAGGATGTTAATACAAGGTCTGAACATGTTCCATGACCATGTTCATCCCTTTATGGCAACAGTTTACCATCTTCTAATAGCTACTTCCAGCAAGCTAATGCTCCATGTCACAGAGTCAAAGGGTCAAATTGGTTTCATAAACATGAAAGTGTACTTCAGAGACCTTCCCACTCAACAGATGTGAATCCGGTACAGGCTTTGTGATGTGGTTGACCAGGAGATTGGAATGAATGTGCAGCGAAACTGAGGGAGGACCTCCCCTGTATTAATTAGAATGGTGCTCCTAATAAAGTGCTCTGTGTGTGCATGTGCTATAGCTGAAGCCACTTTCTGTTATATTTAAGTTACCTAAGAGATGGATGACCTTCTGGAGCTCTCCTTGTTTTGCAGAGATGTACAGCTGTCTGGTGGGGTACTTCACTTTCTTTGGTTTCAGGCTAAAAACAATAAAAGGTCTCTATTAATTATTTACATTTAAGTGCACACTGTGGTGCCGTGCTGCACTTTCTTTGCAAACTGATATCAAAATATTTCATGGTTGACCCTACTTCTCATCATCCAGTGCAATGAGGATGCTCTCTAGGGACTCTTTAGGTCTTTCTGCAGCACAGACAGTCTCGCCCTTTAACCTGGAGAGAGACAGCAAACAATACGTTTCATCTGACCCCAGTTGTAATAAACTGTAATGATCTATATATACTTAATAGTTATGTGATTTACCTGCTTGGGCTCTCATTTCTGCTCCTCTGAGGTTCGCTGGTCTTCTTAGCTCTGAGTATCTGTGGAACAGCAGGTGTGGTTGGTACTGAAGGCAGGTTGGCAACAGTGGGCACAGCTGGTAGTGACAACCTGGGGTTGGATCTGGGAACAGAGGGCGACTGATCCGCCCTTGGCACCGTGACCTCCTTTACACCACTGGCATCTTCTCCACAGTGGGGACAAAACCTGCAGTCCTTCAAGATGGAGGCACAGTCGCGGTGAAAGCGGTGTGAGATGCTGCCATATGGCCTGCACTCCATGAAGGTGCCCTGAGGGACAGACCAGGAGGAGAAATTTAATCTCTAAATATTCCAGGCATTCAAATTGTCATTGTTTTATTTTCTTAACATAGTAAAAAAAAACATTTTCTTGATTTTTCAAAAAGTTATTCACAGATCTTTATTTAAAAAAAATCTGACATCTTTTTTGACGTTTGCAATTCGTTGCAGATCCAAACAAACATTTCTATCTAGTGAATTGAAATGTATGTAATACTTTCTTAAACAGAGAAAAAAATAGCTTATCTGGACGGAGATGATTTTAGTAGATCATTTAGCAGTTTTAAAACCAAACCCTATTAATGTGGACACATCCACTGACGTGGACAGGGTGATAGGAGGACTACGGCAGATCTTGCAGCTGATTGGCCTGCTGCTTCAGATAAAAGTACCCAACATGGCTGAAATCAAGCTGCAAAGGAACACTCATCTCCCTCCTCTCCCTACTGGCACCATCTTTTCTTAGTTCTTTGTAACTTGTGTACGAGTTCTCTCTATATCTGAAAACCCAGCCCTTGACCAGTCCCCTGACCAAGATCAAATCTGATCGAGATGTTTCTTAGTAATAGGGTTGGGCGATATCATAGTATTACCCGTCTTTGTGGGAACATGCTTTTGACACAATATGTAGTGAACTCTACTTTAAATAGCCCAAATATCTCCAGGTATCTCGAATTCCTTGGATCGGTCCCGTGTGATGTCTTCTTCAGTATTTTGTAGTAATGTCAGCTTGATGACTCACCGCTCTGCAGAAGAGTCCACAGCCGGGGCAGCACTGGTGTTTAACCATGCCAGCCCTGTGGTCCTCACACAGAACCAGTAGATGGACGGCGTTGGACGGCCGCATCATTTCCTGCTTCATCACTCGCCTCGGACACCGACTCAGCTGTGGAGAAACAAACAAGCAGATGTTCACAAAAAATAACAAAAGGTGTGTGACCAAGAGGGTTACAACATCATTGATGCATTTGGACCACTTATAGAGCATTTCCTTGATTCCGACATTAGATGCAGCTTTAGATCATGTGACACTTAACCTCTATCTGAACTGTACACCTGGTGAGTGATCAGGAAAGCCACCCTGACCAAAGAGGACCCATCTCACCCTCTCCACCAGTCCTTCCAGTTACTGACTGTCTGCCTGCCTGCACATCTGATTGCAAAGTGATACACTGTAGTATTTTTGGTAATTCAGATGATTATTACCATTCCATCCATGCTCTCCATGGCCATGCAGCTCTGATCAAATGTGGCCAGGCCGCCTCCACAGTAAGGCGTCTCCATACGACAGCAGCACAGAGGTAACTCCTCAGCAAGGTCGGTTTCTGCCGCCTCCGAATCTGCTGCTACACCTGTGCCCACATATACAAACACACACGTGTAAATCAATATTTTAATACACAAAACAACAAGAAACTGACCTGTGTGAAGTGAAAGGGGACCTTGTGAACTGAGGTGATCATAGATGAATTGCAGACGGAGATGCTATAATCACCTGACTGGGGAGGAGAGAGAAGCTCTTCCTGCGCTTTCAGGTCTAGACAGTCTAGAGCCAGCTCTGTGTACTCGACATGGCTGCCTTCTCCTGGTTCTGCTTCGTGCAGAGACTCAATTTTGACAACTGTTTGTTGTGCGACTGTATGGACCTCTGTGGCAGTTATTGCTTTTTCCTCTGCTGCAGCTCGGCTCTTCTCCACACTAGCTCCTGGCTCCTCTTTCTGCATAAATAGAGGTGTGACATCTGTATAAATTAGGATTCCACCCCCAAACAAACTGGGTCACCTTCTAAACATCTTTTTTTTAAACCATGTACTGCTTCTACAACAAGGATGTTATAGAGTGTAAAACAAGAAACTAGTTAACAGGATGGGCAGGTATTGTCAATACAGTGCACATTTAACATAATAATACTGTTAATAACTTTTCATATTTGGTCACATTACTTAAACATTTCTGAACATGGCGTTAAAGGGCTGAATGAGGTTTGACATACAGGAATGAATAAATAAATGAATAAATAAATAAATGGACCTGCCTTCTCCTGCTGTTTAATGGGCTTGGCTTTCTTTTTGGGGACCAAGTTGTACATTCCCATCTTCCTCTTCCTCCTCTTCACAGCTAGAACAGCACACAGAGCGAGGTCAGACAGAGGGCACAATCCCTTGTCAGTAAATACTCACATCTTAAAATCGTGTCACCCAAAGATATATGTTAAATCAAGACTCCACTGTACTGGAACTTATTATAAGGACGTGACAAAAACCGATTACACAAAATATTATTTGACAAAACTACTAATTACAAGGACAGGGCAAGTAGTAAATAAAAAAATGATAATGATATATATATTCTGATCTAAAATGTGAAATTTCCTGGTTTGGGAACAATAAAGCCGTCATTAGTAGAACATGTATATCACTGCAGCCTCAAATAAGGAGACTTCTCCAGCGAAAAGGAAAATTAATCTCAACTTTTAAGAAATCTAATGTAAACACAGTTTATTGCCATTCGATCTAATTGAAATAAGTAATCAGATTACCATAAATTAATATGAATCACTTAAACTTTTGGAGACATTCTGTGAAGAAGCTGCATGATGAGCATGTTTTAGCTCTTTGCTATATACACACATATAATATCTCTCTATCCATGGTTACAATTTTACTTCAAATATACAATCCACAGCAATGTTGGTGACACTGTAGTAGCTGCTTCTGCTTCCTGCTTTGTATATGGAATCGAACTAATAAAGTTTGTAAACAAAGAATGAGCTAACCTTGTGGACGTTTGGCAGAGTTGGAGGCAGCTCTCCTCTCTTTGCTTTTGCCTTTGTGGCCGCGACTAAGCTCTGTGTGGAGAGGTGGTGCCTTCCTGCTCGCAGGCTTTGAAGAGAAAAATGCAAGGACAAAGCAGTTAAATTTAACTTCATACATATATGTGGTATCCTGTATGCACAATAATATATATATATATATATATACATATATATATATATATATATCACATAATTATTCACATACAAACAGTCCACTGTCCATCAGTCCAATACAACATAACCTTAAGCTGACTCCTCCTTTAGTGTGAAGTATGACTTCACAGCTTTCTCCAATTGAAGCCCTTCATTATGATGCTCTCTTTATACAGCAGTCCTTTCACTCTGACAATTTTCTGTTCAACTGGGCAGCTTCATTTCATTGTCAAAAAATGTTCTTCCTGTGTAGCTCAACAGTCATTTCAAGGCCCAGGGGTCTCATTTATAACCTCACTAACAAACACCTCGTTATCAGAAAGTTTCACTTCCTCTTCTCATCACTTGACGCCGTGACTCTGTCATGACTCACGGTGGAAACAATTGGTCAGCAGGATAATTTAATATAATATGCTTTGCATTGACCATTTATGGTTGAAAGTGGGCGTGTAGAGGGCGAAATACAAGATTCACGTGCGAATGTTTCCTGGTGGACTGTGATTTATAAAGTGAACATTGCTTTCTGGTGTGCGTGCGCACGATTTTATCAATCAGATTTTTTTGCATGCTCTTTTGTGCGCACGTTCACTTTTAGTATGAATTCGGCGCACTGGTTTATAAATGAGTCACCTGTCCTTTTCTAAATCTACAGTGCATGGTTCCTCTTGATCATATAATTGGTGGAACCAACATATTTTTTTAAAGTTCTGATTAAATTGATATTCTGCAGTGGCCAGAAGACTCTTTAATAAACAGGCACCATCACTTATTTGTATGCTGGATTACATCAATCTACTTGGGTAAACTGTTGAGGGAATGATCATGACATTTAATATGAAAATCTGACATGGTAACAAACATATGACAGAAAGTAATTGAAGGCATAATTTTTCATATAGTGAAAAACCTGACGTCATGCTGGTCACTACCATGCTTGGAATTATTTGGGTCCAGGATTCAGGTCGTGGAAAACCTGGTTTCTCTTCTCTTTTAAACATCCGTCAAGGGACGTTTAACTGACTTCTAAAAAATATTACTTTTATGATTTTAAATTTTAAACTATTTGGTCATTTTTACAATTGCTTGTTTAGAAAAGTGCCACACAAATAACAAGTTAATATTTAATATAAGCAATACATGCACTTGGATTATTGAAACTAGGAGCATAGTTTAGGCAAAAGGTTTATGCTGTATATCCTGGAATGTGCATCCTTCTAAATAAAAGCACAGAAATTATATAATGCTGTAATAGTCAGACAAGCTTAATGCATGCACAGACTAATACACGTTTCATTTAATCATGTGAGCCATTATCTTTATGTCTCTGTTCTTCTCTATTCTTGTCATTTTTAAACAAAGACTTTGTGTCTGACTGTATATGGGCAACATACTGGACACATGACAGGTGATGTCATAATTGAATAATCTGTGCCGTCATTTAAAGACATACAGATTGAATAAATACTTTGAAACGTCCATGTCAGAATTCCTTACTTATAAAAACTCTTCCTGGTGTTATATAACAGATTATAACTCCATGCACACAAACTGACAGTGACCGACAGATATCATCATAGAGAATTTAACTTGTGGCTGAGGTTTTTGCAAAAGATCTGGTTCATTACTGGAAAATGTGCTTGGAAGGCTCATCAGTTTGTGTGTTTACCTTGACAACAAGAGGACATGCATGGGCTTTTTCTTCTGTCTTGCTCTTTGCAGAGACTGAGCTCCCAGCAGCAGCAGCAGTAGCAGGTCTGTCCCTGGCAGCCGGGCCACTCTGACGCCCAGGTGTATCCTGCATCAGGACAACAGGAGACGCCATCACTTTCTCAGAAGCTGCTCCTGCTCGTTTGCCGCTGAGTGCGCCATCGCTGCTGACTATGCGCGAGCTGTGGAAGGGTGTTATCTTAATTTTGGATCTTTGACCACTTAGTGCCGCTTGCCCTTTGGCACCCATGGGTGTTCCGGCGGAGGGAGCGGGGGGTCTTCTGCCCGGCCCAGGCCCCTCGCTGGCTCCACCGCGATCCATCGCCGTCCCTCGGGGCTGCTGGTGGAGGCTGGTCACAGTGCGGGAGGCTCAGCAGCACCTGAGGACCGGAGAGAAGTTCTGCTCCAACATTTAAAACTTCAAGTCAAACCACATAAACACTCTATGATGAAGTACATGAACATATGAAGAACTGTGTCATTACTGAGCAGCATTTACAGTAAGTGCAATCTACAGTCAAGACAATGAGCCGTGCACCCAAACTAAAGTTACATCCCCAGCTCTCAGTGAAGTTTACAGGAGGGCAGAGCTCCGCCTGGTGAAGCGGCAGTGAGACTCATGTGAGACACAGACCGGCAGACATTACCGACAAGGTGAACCGGGACCGTGGAGAGAGGTTGAGGCGGCTGGGCTTCCTCCAACCAGCGTCAGTCAGTCGGTGAAGCTGAAGCCACGGACCCGGGGAGGATGGGGAGGAACAGACAGGAAGAGCAGAGTTTCCATTTCCGCCGCGCTCCACCACAGCACCCAGGAGGAAGAAGACCCGCCCCCACCGTGCCTCTGATTGGTTTAGGTTTAGATATCACACTGGTGATTGGTTAATGATAGGAATGACGCAGAGCCTTTGAAAGTGACAAAACAATAACTAGATCGTCCTTTATAAGTAAATTAGCTCTGGCTACTGGTTAAAAACAAAGGTAATCATGAAGTTTTAATTTAAATTACTTTTAAAGCAATTTGAAGCGCGATAACTGGTAACACATAAAAATAGATTGAAGTTGAGTAATGGGATTAGAACGAAAACGGAAGTAAGTTACAAGGACTCCTCTTTTCGTCATCTGATGCTTGGGATCAGAGATATTTATTTATTCAAAACAACTAAAAGTAAATTATCGAAATTCTAGGACTAATAGTTTTTGTATCTCTCTTGAATTAAATTAAAATTAAAACTATTTCAAAGGTCTTAATGTAACATTCCACTCTGAGGACAAGTGATCGCACATAATAGAGAAAACAAAGCATGCAAGTTTGTCAAGTTTTAATTTATTTAAATCAGTGCATTTTTCGAAACAGTTTCAGAAGGATAATACATATTTTTCTAATATAAGAATGGTCCATTTTTCAAATCTTTAATAAAAGTTATTTCCCAGAGACTGAAGATGATAACAGAGTTATAGCAGAGATTAGGTCGATAAAAAAACAAACTACTGGCAATTGCACGGAAGAGAATAAACTAAAATACATACAAAGTCCTTTTTTTATTGATTTCTAACTAGCAACCTTTAATTGTGACTAAAAGTACTGGTTCTGCTCTAAATTAGCCGCTCCTGCTGATCTGTTATGATATATGACATCAATGTGTATTAGTCCTGCAACAGTTCAAGGTGGAGCTGTTAAATACAATATGTTGTAGTTCTGTGGTTCCACACCAGGGGCCGGTCACACAATATCTAAAGTCATTTTCAAACATGGCTTGATCCAGACTTTCTGTGCAGTTTGCCTTTCACACATTCGCTACTCAGCAGGAGGTTCTCTGCACAGACACACTCACAACAGCAACACATTCAGGATTAAGGGGAGGAATTTTGCAGCTGGCAGAGGCAGGACATGAGAAAAGTGGAAAATGTGTAGCGTTCTTTGCTTTTCTCATTTGAGTGTTTATTGTTCTTTGAAACATTGGATAATCGGCCACTTTGACCATTTGTCTTTTCTTGTTGGTGGAGCTGCTAACACCTCATCTGAACCAAGTATTTATTTTGTAAGGGGTCACAAGCCTTAAGTGTTTCTCAGGCTTTATCCATTACATTTCTATGAATCTTAAATACTTCCTTCCATCCAGCCCTCAATTAGCTGTACCATTTATCGTTGAGGCTCACCTGGGGCCTGTATCAAATCCCAGATGACATTTGTCAGTAGTTGTAACAGAGTGGCCAGTTTATCACAGAACTGTTGAGAGTTAAGTTGCCAGTTAAGCTGCATGTTTTTGGACAGTGAGGAGAAGTTCCCACAGGAAACTAGAGAGAAACATGGGACAACATCAAACTCCAGAAAGGCCCGTGACAAAATCAGGGTTTGAATGTTTTTAGTTATTTCATAATCCATCTGAAATGAAGTTTAGAGTAGTAGGACTTTGAAGTAAAAGAAAATAAAACATACTCATGTACCTCAAACTTCTAATTAAATACATTACTTGTGTTTATGTATCACTGCACCTATAACAAAGCAAAGAAGCTGTCAAACTTGTAAAACTCTGCATTATCTTTCAAGAGCTTCAATAAATCCATTCAGTTGTTTGCAGAGGCCAAGGGCAATGAAATAATAAAAAAAAAACCTCATGGGTAGAGGTACTAATAAAGAAATAAGAAAAGAAACACTACAAGAGTGAGAAAAAAGAAACGGCTAAACACTACTCGTATTAACAGATTTATTGAATTTCAGAGAGCAGTTGAAAAACACTCCAAAGAAAATAAATAAATGTTTTTCCTGCATCACTGAAGAGTTTACCTTGAAACATTCTTACAAAAATGTACTTCACAAAACTTTGATTGAAATAATCGCTGTGAACTTCATCACAGTAATGCTGCATCAATATTCAAATAAAAAAAAAATCTGACACACAAGGGATGTCTTGCATGAATAGAGTCAACACACATTCAGCAGGAGAATAATATACGTCACTATATCATAGTTCAAGGACATGAAAGTAACAAATGATTAAAAAAATTCCGAAATCAGATTATTAGAGGTTGAGTTGGATCCACACTTTATCCTTAGAAATCTAATTATAGACAACTTGCAACAACATCTGAATTGTGTGGCATAAATCTGAAAACTCCTGATTAAAAGCACATAAAAAGGATCTTTGCAAATTACATCTTTCATCTAGACTTAAATATTCAACAAATGGAGATAATTTCACCTGTTAGCCTTTGAAGAGTATAAAACGAAATACTAGATTAATTGTTTTGTGCCAATGTTTCTACATGAAACTTTCAAACCTGACATCACAGACGTCATCTACTGCTTAGTGACCCACAATTAAAAGCTCGACTCCAGTTTCAGTAAAAAGAACAGAAAATATAATTCTGCAGATTCCTCTTCTCTTTCCTTTCATTCAAAGTGCTTAAAACAAAAAAAGTAAAACATAGATAAAAAAATTTAAAAAAAAAAAACAGCGTTGATTGGTTGTGGAGAGGATAAACCCCATTAGGTTATATTAAGCTACTTGTTCACTGGGCAGCAGGGCCTGAGGTCAATTCACTTCAATTCAAAATGCTGATTCTTGTACATTTAGAAACATTTGAAACTTATAGAAAATATGGGGGTTAAATAGTTGTAAAAATATTCACACCAGGTTACAATAGGTTTGCTCTGTGTCTGGTAATTATTTGGTCCAAGTTAGTTCTAATGTTTTACCATGACCGGACTCTGCATGACGATGCCATGATTTCCAAAACCAAAGGAACTGCAGTTTCAGTCGGACATTTTGTTTGATATTGTAGTGAATTATAGTGAATTGATGATCCTCTTGGTAGGAGCGTTTTCGGTCTTCATCCACTTCATGTGTTGCAGCTCTCATCATAAGATGGTGGAGCCTCTGTAACAGACAGACACACATCAAACCTGCTGGTTAGCACAAAAAACTCACTTATATATCACACTTTCCATCGTCAGGAATAGCACTAGACAACCGCAGCCGGTGGAGCCTGATTAGTAACAACTTTAAAGGCACCATGTTATGAAAAACACATTCCCATTTTAATCCTGCTTCTCCGTATTGAGGTCCCTTCAGTCATTCTGCGTCCAAATCATAAAATGCAAATTCCCTTCCTGTGACTATAAATTGAGCCAGTAAGCGGCCGCGCACAGGGACATGCGCTGTCGGATTTAATGTTAAAACTGCAGACGCAGGTTGTGGCGTGAAGTCTTGCACAAGGAGCTTTCAGCACGTTGACAGAAATATTCGTGGATCAAACATCGAAGGGTTATATATACATACAATATTCAGTGCCACTAGATGTCGCACTAGCATCAGCTTTACAAACCAAAACAAATGCTTTAACAGCCACATATCACATCACCCTCCCTTCAGGTTTTAACAAGAAACAAGCAATACAGCTGATCACATTCATTTGCTGAACCTCATCCACAGGTTGATCATCCGGTCAGATGTCTTTATTCAAGCACAACAGCAGCAAATTCTCCACAGGATTCAGGTGAGGAGAGGCCTTATTAAATCACATAGACCCCGACGTCGGCTTTTATCACCATTAGCTCTCTTGACATCTTTGTCGGTGTCTTCTACACGCGTGACGTACAGCTCTTTTTCATCCACAGATATTTGTATTCTTTCTTTTTTATTTGTTTTAATTTTAAGACTGTAGCAAGTAACAAGTGTCATTAACGCCCCCACTCGCTCGCGATGAATCCTGCATAAAATCTAATGCTGTGTTCTCACATCGCCTGCTCCGGACATTCTGCAGACTTTAGGGGGCCAGTTGGAGAACGTCCTCAGAAACTCTGGAGGCTCTGACTTGGACATTTGCGTTCACACATACACCTCCGAGTTTCTCCAGATGATCTGCGGAGTTCAGTAGATGTCTGAAAGCAGCTTTAGATAATGACAATGGAGAGATACAGGAAACACAGGGTAGAGTAGGAGATGACACAGTTCATGGACTTGCTATATGGAGTCAAACCCCACATAGGACTGTTAGCACAGCCCTGACAGTAAAAAAAAAGGGGTTAACTTACCTTGAGGATAAGCTGAGGTGTCATACTCGGGAGGCAGGAGGAGTGCTGTTGGTGCTGAGCTAGTAGCAGTCTCAGTTGGGTAAGGTGCTGTGGCCCCTGTGGAGCCACTGGCTGCAGTGCCAGGCCCACTGGGTGGCTGGTTCTGGGGGAAAAACAGCCCGGGGGCATAGCTGAAAGCATTGGGTGACACTAGCTGAGACTGGCGCTTGTTGGGGAAGCCATCGTTCACTGGAGCCCCACCCTCTGCTCCAAGGCGGTACTCAGCTGGAGGAGCACTGGGTGAATTATGGGAAGACCCCCTGGGGCGAGGTGTGGGACGGGGAGCAGGTTTGGGGGCAGGGCGAGGGGGCAGTGTGGGAGTGGTGGCAGAGGTGGAGCTGTCAGAGTTGGACACCCCGGGGCCTGGTGTATCCTCAGCTGCAGCAGTGGAAGAATTTGCTGCTTTTTTTGAAGGGTGCAGTTTTTTGTCAAGTGAGACGTTCCCGATGTGGATGGGTAGTGTCAGCATGACGTCTGGAGATTTTAGACTGACCTGTTAAAAGTAGAGGAAAAGAGAATGTCGTTTACATTTCCTGTAGTAATACAGACTTTGTACAAACACTTTGGCTTTCTAGTAGATTCTATGTTCAGAATCTAAAATTCTACACATGGTATGATTTAGTGCAGCCAACACGGACAGTGCTCCACTAAAACAATAAATTCCCGCTGCGCATTGATTTGACTATAACCTACAGAATGTTAAATCTAAGCCCTTTTCAGGCATGGACACTGTAACTTTATTGATCTGTTAAATAGCAGAGAGCCTTCCCTGGGGATATTTTACAGCTGCTGCCTTGTGGCATTGCTGGAAACCGTGTTGAGTGAAAAGGCCGTAAACTTGTTGCAGAATGTTCCCTCTTTTCTGACAGTCTACATCCATTGGGGTTAGATTTTCATACTTTTCAATTGAAGTCAAACAATAACTGACACCTTCTTCTCAGTCAATCATCAAGGCCTTTTCTCATGTATTAAAAAATGCTGGTGCAAGTCCAACTAGTTCTGAATGACAAAATGTTAAGTCCAGACTCATTTCATTGAGGTTTTTTCCCAGATATCCATTCACCATGCTCTGATTAACGGTGAGGCTCTCTAAACCTTTTTGCTTTATTGATATTAAGGGGGATAAAATAACCCTAACCTCATCAACATAATTATTTATAATAATTATAATAATCATAATAATAGTTTTCAGACTTTCGTCATGAAAAGCATCTCAACTACTTTAAATTGGCCACGTCAAAGTGTAAAACGTTTTGATTTATTAAAGTGATTTTAATTCCTTCCTGTAGGATTAACCTGGTGCACCAAATGGTTTGTTCCAAGGAAGCCATTGGGAATGCTTTGTTGGATACTGGCACCAAAAATAATTGGCAGGTGATTGTATGAACCATCTTTCAATCACATTCTATCATGTCTGCTGAAGTCAGTCAGAAGATGAGGGAAATCACCTTTTCAAGACCTCCATCGCGCTCGCTCCTTGTTTTCAGTCTATGAAGAAATGCTCTTTGATTTGTAACTGATGCTACAGCAGCAACATCGCTCACTGTTAAAAAAGCCTTTTTGTTATAAACTAACAGTTGCTTCTTGCTTACATCACACCTGACATGAATGTGGCTCCCAGTAGTTCCTCTCTGGCAGGACACCGATTGGTTCTATTCGTTTGAGCACAAACAAATAATTTTGTCTGGAACTTGGAAACGGATTCATGCTTGTGAGAAATCCCGCCTCCTCAGAAGTGCACCCATGCTGTATATTTATGCCATGCTACTGGACCCTCCACATTATGTGATCACATTAAATTAATTGCTATTGTGACTTCTTCAAAAAAAGGATTTGGTCAGAATCTAAACTTTCCATCACATGTACATGACTGAAATAGAATGACGAGGCCAATGATTGGTAATCAAAAGCTAGACAAACTCCTTGACATAAAATATTTCTAATAGGGTATAAGAACATATCTTACTTTAACGTAATATTCAATCTTTATCAGATCACAGCCTGCCAGCGAGGACTGTGGGAGAGGAGGAATGATGATCTGCTCCTTCCATTCCACCTCCTTGCCGGCCTTCACAGCGCCTCCCTCCACATCCACTATGTTTCTCAGATCATGGGTGGACCTCTTCGTCTCATAGGTCACTCTCTGAAAAAAAAAAGTATAGTTTCGATTTCACAGTTTATCCTGTACATTATTGTCTCAATTTGTGTAAGTTTAGGTATCTACTGGCAACATTTGATTGAACCTGTACAGCGACAATAAAGATCTCTTGAAATGTATTGGTAAACAGTTGTACATACAGCAGACACAAAGGAATAGCATTTATTGGAAGTCTTGGCGGTAATTAAAGTGTAACTTCCCCTCAAGTTATGGCTTAAGTGTCTCCCTCTGGAAATCTAAAAAGTGCCTTTAGAATGCTGTGCTGGGAGGCGTTGTTGAGACACGCCTGTCTACCCCCAGACCCTTCATCAGCATTGGCCATGAAAGGCCCAAGACAGTTTGAAACACCAGGGGGCGTTGTGAGCCATTCAAATCAAGGAAACAAATGTGATAATAAATGTGATAACACCAGCAATGGTGTTAATGTCACATATATTATCGGTGTCATGTGTCATTAATGGTGTCATGAGATACAATATGTTGACATTATAGAATAATACCTGAAAACACTGAATCTCTTATGGATAACCCCATAGGCTCACATCAATTATCTCTGCAGCTCTAATTGGCTGCTTTTATTCACCTCCTTTGGTTTTTGGCCTATTAACAGAGCTTAACCCTCTTCAGCTGTAACAGCCCAGTAACACTTCTGAGTGCAGACTGAAAGCGCCAGGAGTTGAACCACAAATCATCTGGTGATTAAAATCCATCCATTATACATCAATATCAAAACGTGTACTGTAAAGCACTTTGTATGGTCACCAAGACTAGAAAAGCGATATATAGATACAAACCATTTAGCTTCAAAGAGCCTATAATGATGACTAAGATTTGGAGGAAGATATTTAATACAGTGGACTTTGGTCTGTGAGCCTGAACCTAACCTGCACCTCACAGGTTTGGCCAGAACAGTGATTTACCTGCATCAGGCTGGCTGCCATGTTGCCTGTATTCTTCCCAGACTGGTTGTGGATGTTGACTGTCACCTGGATGATCTGGCCCGGTGTGTAACCCTTCATGTCAGTCTGAGCCTTCAGGACGACTGTGCCCGTTTTCACCAGCATGTAGGTGAACTGCTGCTTCACTTCAGATAAGCAGATTCCCTGTGTGCAGAGGGGCAGTGCTCACACATTGATTTATTACTGGCCACCACCAAAATGTCAACACTGACCACCACATAATGATTTTTTCTTTATTTTCATATTGGTGAAATCTTATTCCAAAGTCTAACTGCCCATTGATTCACTCAGCCCATCATGACTCACACTTTCCCTCCCTCTTGGGAAAGTGGGAGGGTCATCACAACGGGTAAAAAAAAAAAAGAAAAAATGAATTGGTCTTTGTGAACAGAAATTACATCCGTGTTTATTTGCATGTAGAGCGGTGAAGTGAGATCCCATCACAGTCACAGGAGACACATTCAGGATGCATTGTAATGTCAGGTGTGAACAGACGTACTAAGACCTATCCACATGCGATCAGATCACTTCGGGCGGATGATAATACCAGGTCTGAACAGAGCCTTTGTTTCACTGTTCCACTCACTACACGTCCCTTGTTTACAGTAGCATTTTGTCTGCAACATTAACCTTCCCAAATTGCTAAGAAGTGGATTTGACTTAGGACTTGAGGATCTTGTTTCGACTTGTGATTTGCACTACAATTACTTGCAAGGTTTTGTACCATAAAGTCTTTGCAGATAGATGCAACTAAATGTACCAGACAATACATCCTAAAGACAGATTAACATTATCAAGATTCACTTACTACATCTTCCCCCCCGATGTAAATATGAAGTATTTCAATATAAAGGGTCTATTCTAGGAATTTGTATAATTTAGATGAAAAACACTCGTGAAAACATGACCAAGATTATTTTATATTGAATTTCTGCCAATAGATCCCCCTTTCACCTAAATCTTACACACTGGAGCTTTAAGACCAACATGACCATCATCTAAGGATCAACTTCACACACACACACACACACACACACACACACACACACACACACACACACACACACACACACACACACACACACACACACACACACACACACACACACACACACACACACACACACACACACACACACACACACACACACACACACACACACACACACACACACACACAATCATGTCTCACCCATATATCTGGCACTTCATTCAGGTTCAGGAGGCTGAGCAGGTAGAAAGCCTTCTCAGCGTTGTAGTCCTTGGCAAAACGTGGTGTTTCAATAAAAGCCCTCACTCTGTAAATGATTTTGCCATAGTTGCCTTCAAAGGATGTTGGAGCAGAAGCTGAGGGAAAGAAGACACATCAATATTAGATTGAACACATGGAGTAAAAGTAAATACAGAACAGACTTCAGTTTTCCGAACATGGTGACAGCTCTTTGGGTCACAGCTTACTAAGAGGTTTGGTAATTGTGCAACAGAAATATGGCAGATATTTTCATCATGTGACATCAACGATTTACTGCAAAACAGAGGGCAAGACGACTTTGCTCAACAGTGAGAAAAATAGACTTTGAAAACTTGCTTTTCTAGACTTGACAGCAGGTTTGTCATTTTTTATTTCTGGTGGTCGATGTTGTTGATGACTTGTATTGGTGTACTTATTGTTGAATAAAAAGAAAATGGTAAAAAAGAAAACTCGCTTTTCTTCCGATCTTTAATGTAAACATGAAAACAACACTCCAGAGTGTCTTGAGACACCTGCAGGCTCTCCAGTGGTGAAAGCACACACACACGGTTCAAATGACAGATTTAGAATGACAACAGTAAAAAGACTGGTTGGGCTGGTTTTGAGTTTCTATGAAGTTCCTCCTCTCATTATGGAGAACACTTTAGCTGGAAGAATAAATTAAAGCAGGTTAAACCGTCGAACAAAGGCTGAGCACATGTTGCTGTGAGCCCATCAGAATAAACCATGATGACAATGTGTAGACAGGAGCGGCAACTGTGCCCAAGTTATTCATCTCTTATACTACATCATCTAATAAAATAAGACTTATACTGAATTAATTGCCTCTTTACTCTGTGATAATACATTTTAGTTTTTAGAGGTTTCTTTTTAAACAACACATTAAAAATGAAGACAATAACATCTCATGTTGGCCACAATCAAAACTCGAAAATTGTTGCCTAAGAGTCTATTGAAAAATGTGCTGATGTCACCTAGTGATGCTCTAACAGTGCTTTGTGTAAGTGGAACACACTTTCAACTGCTGACATCATTCTGTGGACATCATGTCATGAGTAGCAGTGGTTGCACCCATCATTTTCTCTTTCTTTCAGATGCTTTCCATCAGAAAATGTTCAATCTCTAGACTAACAAAGATGCACACAAGCTTACAACAGCTTTATCTCAAACTGAACACGTGTTTTTTGAGGAGATGGGTCAGAGAAGAACCCATAAAATGTCCGAACCGATCTGAATAAATGTGATGATCAAGGAATACATTTTTAGTTTCTTTACGTTTCCCACAGAACAGATTCAGATTTACTGGTTAACGGACTAAAGAGGAAAAAATAAGTTCTCGAGTGAGAACTAGGTGAAACTATCACAGTGCATGTGAGCACACGGCAAACAGTGCTGCAAATTATTCTGCACAGTGCACACAACTATTAATAAAGCAATTAAGCAAAACACCAACCTAAAAACCTCATACGGAACTATGAGAATCTTGAAAAAAATGTAAGCTCATTCTGAAATTGTGGCAGGACAACATAGCAGGCTGCCACAGTTTAGATAACGATTTTGACATGGCGAGATAGAGCATTAGCCTTGGTAGAGGTGTGTGCTCTCAGAGCGCCCGTCTAGATACAATGAACTTCAATAGTAAACCAATTTTCAGCTTTTTCCCCAAATTTGAAACAAGTAGGGTCTTATGTGTATCGTTTTACCCAATTTATTTTAGTTATGATGAGGTCTGGGATCATGCTGGAATCACTGCTACAAGGAAGTGAACACAGTCATGGGTTTTCATTTTTAAACACGTCTTCAATTTAGCAGCTTTTAACTGTGACAATTGAAATGATAATTCACCTCTGTAAAATAACTGGAGCTGGTTCCTACAAATTAAGTGAGTAAGTCCAATGTTTCACACAAAATTCATAAGCCAAAGGGAAGTGCCATCATCATCAGTGCTGCTGAACCACAACAGAACTAGAGTAAACATCATCATGCCAGGGCATGTCTGTCAGGCAGTGAAAAGTGAGCGCAACACAGAGACACACACACACACACACACACACACACACACACACACACACACACACACACACACACACACCAACACAGCAAAGAATTTGTGATGACAAGTGTTCATCATCCCATCATTTCCAACATCCTACCTGGTATGAGAAACTTGAAGGGAAAAGTGTGTTCTCCCTGTTTCAGTGTTCCTGTATGGGGGAGAGAAAGCACAGATAACATTCATCAGTGTAAACGCTAACAATCGCCCTGCTGTTACTCAGCAGGCAGATATGCTTCAGGGATGCATCGCCTAAACACACTCTTTACCTTTCAATCTCTTCTTCTACACTTTTTCACCCCATGATGCACAGATGAAGAATAAATCTGTCTACATTTTTCCAGGTGTGGCTTGTGTTTTTGATTAGTGTATTTCCTGGGGCTGACTATCACATCAGTATTCAAAGCCAGGGAAGGTCTCTAATCTGAGCCTGGATCGGGCTGATGGAGTCAACTGTATGACACAAGCTGCAGGACACATCCAACTGCTCCGATCCCCTTTCTGCTCAGAGGATCAGCCGCTCACCTTTGTCTGAGACAGAGATAGTGTTGTTGAAGTACTGCTCCTCCTCCGTCCACGCCGTGTCGTTCACTTTGGTAGTGATGCCACAGAAACCATTGCAGTTCACTTTGATGGCTGCAGGTAAGAAGACAAAGGCAGTGCCATTTTTAGCCACAGATTTATCATAAGCAGATGATGTTATGAGACAGGCATTATGACATTTCTTTTCTGTGACATTTCTTTTCTATGAGTAACAAAAGCACAAGTGGGTTACACTGAAGCTCGCAGAAGCTGAGAAGAAAGACTATATGAAAGCTCACACTCTTACAGTAATGCTGAAGAAAGTACTGAACATTGGTTAAGTGAGCTTTCAACAAACCCTCAATATCCACATGGCCCATTCAAAACCACACTACAGCCAGAATCTAACCCAGCAGACCAGATTGTGAAGTTATATTAATATATTAATAAACTCTTGTGTAAGAGCTCTATGACTATTTTCCAGGATCTATCAGATAAGAGCTGCTGGAATGTTTCCAGCTGTTGAGGGTGAATCACTATCAGTGCAAACACTTAGTAATGTATGAAGCTTCAAATGATCACTGAGCTTTAGAGTGAAGAAGCTCTTTGAAAGCAGGTCTGACAGAAGACGGAACAAAACACTGCGATCATGACTCAGCAGCTTTTTCAATAAAGAGGTGTGAGCATGTACTTTTGTGTTTTCCACATCTCTGTATACGCTTCTGCCAGAGGTGAGGGGATAAGAAAATGTTGATCTATTAATCTTGATGATCCAGTTGATAACATCAACACTATATCCCCTGATTTCAGGGCTGTGAATTTCACACAATGTTCAATGAGGTTCAATGGTTATGATCAAACGAACAACAATAGAGATCAACTATAAACTACTATTGTTGGGTGTTTAAAGACAGAAAAATCTGAAAGGTGTCTGAGACCAACCAGGAGCATTGGATATTTACTGTTTGTATTCTTGGTAATTGAGTTAGCAGGATAGCGGCAAAAACTTCTGGTCGGAATATCCCGAAACCTGGTGGAAGGACAGGTCAGGGGAGGACTAATTCAATTTTGTTGTGGATCTGGATTAGGGGGAGGATCCAGAGAATTTATTCTTTGATTTCTAAGGGGATAATTTAAGGGTCTTGATAAAAAAATAACCTGACATATTAAGGGGACTGATAAATATGAGTGTGTGAAATTGGTGCAGCTTGATTGAATTTCAGTGGACAGTTGGGCCGTCCTTTCTTTTCTGATCTCTTTTTGTCCCCACTGATACATGTAAAGCGCCCTTGGATCTCTTGAAAGACGATATATAAATTCAAGATATTATTATTATGTGCTCTGTGGGTACTGTTCTTGTGTCATATCTACGTTAACATTGTTGTTGTATGTGAATGAACAACACAACTGTTTTTGGACGGTCGACCCACATCTGTCCTCAATGCATTTTTGGTTCAGAAGTAAATGAGGTTAAAAAAAACTTCAGTAAAAGCTTGGCAGCACATAATACCAACAGGGCACAGTGTCAAACAATGATATGAACAGTAGTTCAATGATTCTTAGCATTTCAGTATAATTTGCCTTACAGTATATTTTTAATCAAACAGAATTATATTCAGTCAAATAACAAATGACTTCTCAGAATAGTCCATCCCAGTTTGCAACATTCCTAAAGTAGCCTTAGCAAATACATTGTGTCCAAAGTCAACTGCAGTGACTTAAAACCTATTTGATTTTTGATGCAATGTCAATATTTGCCCATAATATGTCTGTTATCTCGAGGCCTAACCCTCTTCATAATCTATCAGTGATTCAAAGTGTTGTGTGCAGAGTTTTGTTTCCTGGGCGGCACACAGTGAAGCTGACAGTCTGACCAGCTCTACCTGAAGAGGAATGTAAACAGACTGGAGGCCCCACAAGCGTTCAAACAGAAACTCACACACAGTCAGGGAGAAAGAGAGAGAGAGAGAGAGACAGGGAGAAATCAGTCTCAAGGAGAAGGTGTTACTTTGTAACTGAGGCGAAAAAAGGCTTTGATACCAATGAGGCTCCAGAAGATGAGCTGTAACAGGTTAAGCATATTTATACCCATGGTAAGGTGACATTTATGCTACGTTTACTATTGGGATCTGATAAACACGAGTGAGATGTGACAAAGCTGAAAACGATCAGATATGGTCGAAACATCTCAATATCTCTGGTGATCCGATCACTCAGATCTCTCTTCCCTGCTCTATGTGCAAATTAAGATGTTCGTCCTTTCTGTCGCAAAGACCAAATGATGTTATTAGCTACTCTGACTGTAAAGATGTGTCCACTATCAATGTGTTTAAGTTCGGGCTGTCCACACACAGCACAGACCTTCATGTTCAAGTTTAAAGTGACATAATATTAGGCTTAAATACAGATTTTTGTTAATATTTAAACTTTCAGTCATCTGGGGTGAGTGTTAAAATATGTCTGGGGCCCAGGGGGACTTGGGCTCCAACGGTCCTGGTGATGTCCCTGTGACTATGGCAACAGACGAAATGAACCAATAGGCTCTTCATGACCAGGCCCTACATTTCACTTATCTCTGAATTCCCTAGTTTCCCCTGCGCTGCTTGTACTGTTCAGGCCAGTGTATGTTGTAATTTCCTCAGGCTGAAAACTAAAGGGGCGACAGGGCGTTTGCCACCAGGGCCCCCAGGCTCTGGGAGGAATTGCCTGAGGAAATGAGGCTGTCTTCTTTTAAGTCTCAGCTCATACCGTATTTTTGAAAGGCATGTCCATGCATGTACTTGGAGGGCCAGGCTATAAACGGTCCTTCAGCTCCTTATCATTTTTACATTATTTATCTGCTGCCTTCTGTACTTTGACAACTTGTTTTCTTGTTGTGCAGCACTGAGTACTTACACCTCACCGTACCTGGAGTTCAGACTATTATAGCGACATCATTAGGAAACAGTGCTGTGACAAATAACAACATATTGTTTGACTCATTAAAAGCGCATCAGCGTGGCATTCAAACACCAGCAGCTCTGTCCACAGTGGAATCTAAGCTGCTGCCCACGAATCCCCGTCTCAAGCCATCACTTCCTTGTTTGGCGACGGCGACGTTTTGTCACCGGGAGCGCTGATGTGCGGATTAAAGGCTGAATTAGCGGACTCGTACCTTTGCAGGGCAGCGCCTGGCCCACTTTGACGCTCACGGTCCCGGAGATGGACTCTCCCGGACTGTACATCACTTTGCTTTTGTCGAAGGTGATCTCGAACTGCTGGAGCTTCCCCATGATTCCCCGGATCCGCAGCGGGACTGAAGCTCACCTGGGCGCGCAGACACTAAGCACGCACATTTTCCACGCTGCGTCCCCGCCCCTTCGTCTGACGTCACTGTCTTCTCACAAGAAAATCCCCAGGTGTACCTGTCACTGTAAAAGTATTTAGTTTGGATTCACTAAATTAAATATGACTAATGTTAACTCACATTATGTTTCTAAGTGTATTAGTTATTATAGTTTATGATGCCGTCCAAAAAACAAATACAATTTTAAAATAATTTTAAATGGAATATTTAACCCATTAATGTATACATATCTACATAAATATTAGTTGAAATTAGAACAAAACAATGCAATAACAACAGTTTCATCAGTTTTTTCCTTTTTCTTTGTTGACCCATGAAGTTATTAAGACACGGATTAGCAGAATGAGTGAGAGGTACAAGGCCAAAAGAAAGTTCAAGATTCAAGATTCAAGATTTTTATTGTCAAATGAACAGAGATAACATGAAGTAGTCACTGTCAATGAAATGCTTGGGTCACACACTCTCTTTAAGCAATGCTCAGTAATTTCAACCCAAAAAAAATAAAATAAAAATAGAAATAGTATAAAATAGAATAAAAAAGAATAAAATAGAATAACAATGAAATAGAATATCAAAAATTTAAAATAGAAAATAAAATATATACATCTAAATATATATCTTTACAGATGAATGTTCAATTTGTGCAGTAGTGCAAATATTCAAATATGCTTGTTATGGTGCTGGTGCAAATATGCAAATATTCCAGGGTGCTGGTTTGGTGGAGTTATTGCAGTTCAGAGGAGTTTAAAAGTCTTATGGCCTGGGGGATGAAACTGTCTCTGAGCCTGGTGGTGCGGGCCCGGATGCTGCGGTACTGTCGGCCAGACGGCAGCAGGCAGAAATGTTTATGGCTGGGGTGAAGGGGGTCTTTTATAATCCGGTTGCGCTTCCTCCTGCACCGCTGGGTGTAGAGGTCCTCCATGGATGGTAGCGCCGTCCTGGTGATGTGTTGAGCAGACTTCACCACCCTCTGTAGAGCCTTACGGTTCAGGGCGGTGCAGCTGCCGTACCAGGCGGTGATGCAGCCAGTCAGGATGCTCTCTATGGTGCACCTATAGAAGTTGCACAGAATCCTGGAGTCCATGTGGAGGAAGAAGAGCCGCTGCCTGGCCGTCTTCCTGATGGAGTCTGTGTGATGGGTCCAGGTCAGGTCATCACTGATGTGGACCCCGAGGTACCTGAAGGTGCTGACTCGCTCCACCGGGGTCCCGTTGATGAAGAGGGGGGCGTGTTCCACTCCTTGTCTATTCCTGTAATCCACGATCAGCTCCTTTGTTTTGCCGACGTTGAGAAGGAGGTTGTTGTCCTGGCACCAAGATGTCAGGGCTCTGACCTCCTCTCTGTAGGCCTTCTCATCGTCACCGGTGATCAGGCCTATGACAGTGGTGTCGTCAGCAAACTTAATGATGGTGTTGGAGCTGTGGGTGGCAATGCAGTCATGCGTGAACAGGGAGTACAGGAGAGGACTGAGCATGCAGCCCTGGGGGGCACCTGTGTTGAGAGTCAGGGTAGAGGATGTGGAGCTGCCGATCCGCACCGCCTGTGACCTGCCCGTCAGGAAGTTCAGGATCCACTCACGGAGGGCGATGTTGAGCCCAACGTCTCTGAGCTTGGTGACGAGCTTCAGGGGCACAATGGTGTTGAATGCTGAACTGTAGTCGACGAACAGCATTCTCACATATGTGTCCCTCTGGTCCAGGTGGGAGAGGGCAGTGTGGAGGGTGAGGGAGATGGCATCTGCAGTCGACATATTTGGCCTGTAGACAAACTGCAGAGGGTCCAGAGTGACAGGGAGGGAGGAGGTGATGAAGGGTTGGACCAGCCGCTCAAAGCACTTCATGATGATGGAAGTGAGTGCTACTGGGCGGTAGTCATTCAGGCAGAGGGTTTTAGTTTTCTTGGGAACAGGGACAATGATGCTCTTCTTGAAACAAGCAGGGACTACAGACTGGAGCAGAGACATGTTGAAGATGCCTGTGAACACATCTGCCAGCTGATCTGCACACACCTTGAGAGCTCGGACAATCCCAGCTGAAGCCCTAAGGGCATCATATAGATGGCATATTTAATTGCACAGGCAAAAAAGCCAAACACAATCGCGAAACATTAATTAAACCCGCTGCTGGAATGAGCTGGAATCACTGCCGCTGTCTACCAGGACTATTGCCCGGCGCATCACCGACATGGCCCAGGACATAAAGTGCCAGCTGGTGGATAGAGTTAAGAAAGGCAAATATGCTTAACAGTTAGATGAATCCGCAGATATATTAAACTCTGCACAGCTGCTTGTTTTCATCAGATACTGTTTTGAAAATGCAATGACTGTGCACGGAGTGGACGTCCACAGGTGAGGACATTTTTACAAAACTTAAAGAAGAGAGACTATCTTCGGAAAACTGTTTTGGTGTGTGTCGGGACAGGGCTGGAGCGATGCTGGGGAAAGGCAGGACTGAAAGCGAGTGTTTTACAAGTGGTGGCGCACTTACATTTCACCGAAAAGAGATTTTACAAAATTATTCAATAACTTCACTCTATTACTGTATATTATCACCAAAATCACGTCACATATCCAGGGTCACCAGATGGCTATGCTACAGTATTTTATTTCGAAAAAATATATTTTGCATAAGTTTGGGATATATTCATTATGATTATTGAATAACTTCACTGTAAAACTGTATATTCTCCCCAAAATCATGTCACAGGTCCAGCGAGTCCTGCTGACTATGCTAAGGTACTAAGTTTGGGAAAAAGTTAAGAAATATTTTTTAGGAAATATATTCAATAACTTCTCTAAATTACTGTATATTCTCTGCAAAATCCTGTCACGTGTCCAGGGTCTCCTGCTGGCTATGCTACAATACTTAGTTTGGAAGAAATTTCATTAAGCATAATATTTTGAAATATATTTTATGAAAATTATTAAATAACTTCACTGTAATACTGTATATTCTCTGCAAAATCATGTCACATGAATAGGGTCTCCTGCTGGCTATGCTACACTACTTATTTTGGAAGAAATTTCATTAAGCATAATTTTTGGAAATATTTGTTATGAAAATTATGAACTAACTTCACTGTAATACTGTATATTCTCACCAAAATCACGTCACAGGTCCATGGTCTCCTGGTGACTATGCTACAGTACTTAGTTAGAATTTTTTTTTTATTTAGCATAATTTTGGGAAAAGTATTCAATAACCTCACTCTAGCACTGTATAGTCTACTTTTTATCTTCATCACATCTGTCCATCAAGTTTTTAATAACAGAACGTGCACAATCATACGGTACAGTCACCTGAGTGTCTGTGTGTGTGTGTGTGTGTGACTGTGTAACTGTGTGTGTGTGTGTGTGTGTGTGTGTGTGTGTGTGTGTGTGTGTGTGTGTGTGTGTGTGTGTGTGTGTGTGTGTGTGTGTGTGTGTGTGTGTGTGTGTGTGTGCGTGTGACTGTGTGTGTGTGTGTGACTGTGGGTGTGTGTGTGTCACTCAGAGTCATGTGATTTCCAGTAAGTGCAGAGCGAAAAGGAGGAGGAGCCAGTGAAAGTAATCAGAATTGTTCTACAAGGAGCAGAGGCTGGAGACGTGAAGTCTGAGACTGGTGAGTGTTCAGCAACTTTTATATTATTCATTCATATTATTTTACTGTCACAGACTCTGAGTCTTTTCTACTTTTCTACTCATGGACTTAAGCGAAGAAGATTCAGGATAAACTTCTGTCAGTCAATCAACAGTTTGACTCAACGCTGTGATTGGCTGAGTCCAACACATTAAACTCTGTTATATTTGAAGAAACACTGATTTAATTGGTGGCTTCATTGTATGTGTTTGAGCTCACTGTGTTTTTCACTGGATCCCCAGAGACAGATGTGAACAGCAGGTCTGGAACAAAGAGCCTTCAAAGGACTAATTAACAGAGTTTACTCAAAGTTTCACTTTTTATCTTCATCACATCTGTTCATCAAGTGTTTAATAATAGGAACGTGTTTTCACAATCATACGTTACAGCAGTGGTCACCAACCTGTCGAGAGTATTCACTGTGGTTCCCAGTAAAGCTCTGGACTCACTGGCTGAGGTATGAGGAACATCAACCTGCAGAGCCAGGTACACGCACACACATAAATCTAAAACAGCTTTACTATATAACAACACTATATATGCAGTTATGAGTTTTAAAGTAAATATAAAGTTGAAGAGCTTGTGGTTGACCTTCATTTGGGCACAAAGCCATATAACCGAGTGGAGGTACAGAGTGCTGCTTAAAGCTGCTGACTGATGTGCTATCAGTGTTACTGTCTATAAAGTTCTGTTATTAATTTCCAGCCTTTATGATGTTAACACAAATGCCAGATGTTGAGTTTCCTTCTCCTTATGGCAGGGGGTTGCAGGACACATGAACTTCATCAGCTTGTATTGATTCAGTTTAATGAAGTTTATCGGTTTGAGTGTAGATCAGGAAATGCTCGAGTTGCAAAAGTACTTTTTATTCAATGTTTGTTTTTGGCCATGCAGGTTTATTGCTGGATTTACAAATGACATAAACCAGTATTACATGAAGGGTCACTTTATTATTGTACTTGTACAATAACACACCTCCTGCATTCTTTGAGACATAAATTATATTAATTTAATTTCTATGTACTTAATTAAAATGGCTGCAATTGGCTGAATAATCGAGTGGTTAATTGAAATTGGCTTCCCAATTAATTGAGGCCTCCTGAGGTCACCTGTCTCACTCCCACAGACAAAGAGTTCAGTCCTTATCACACACAATGGAAGTGAGTGACTGACAGCTGTAGAACTAATGTTCAATATGTACTTATACAAGGTCCAGCTGTGTGTCTCTGGAGAATGACGATCCAAAGATTATCCTCCTCTGAACTTCAGTAAAGAACCTGGACCCTCACACACAGAGTAAGAGACCTGCTACAAACATGTGAACCTCCAAACTGAATCTTCAGAGAATGAACCAGTGAATGATGTGTTCTGAATAAAAAAAAGTTTGTGTTTGCAGAGGTCAGGACCACGGACTGAGAGCAGAGTCTCCAGGGTCCAGCTTTCTGTTTCTGAAGATTGACTGTTCCATGGGACATCGTCTAAACTTCAGTAATGAACCTGGATCCTCACACACAGAGTAAGAGACTGTTTCTACTGTGACCTGCTCTGAAGAGGATTTAGCCATCTCTAGCGTGGCCCCTGCATTAGGACACAGCTTCATTGAAGTTGGTGACTAATCTCTCAGAATCCCTCAAAGAGCTCAGACCTCCACCAAGAACCAACACACTCCTTATGAAACCACTTTGAAATTCACTAGAGACTAATTTTTATTTGGATCTGCACCAAATTCCACACACTGGTAAACATCAGTCCTCTGATCATGTCTGTGAAAGAGTAACCCCCCCAATCTGGTACACGGACCACAACCTTCCACCACGTTTACTGGTAATCTGTCGTTTTTATAATCCCACTAATGAACCAACCACAAACATACAGGGTGAAAACAAAACCTCCTTGACAGAAGTAATGACAACCTGTGACTGTGAGATGTGAGTTATCAGGAAATGTCTTCACAGAGCGAATATGAGGACTCATGTTTCTGAGGAGGAGCAGTCGTCCTGCTGTGCTTCTTGTCAGGACGTCCTGAAGGATCCAGTCTCCACCAGCTGTGGACACTGGTTCTGCAGACAATGCATCACCTCCTACTGGGACCAGTCTGGTTCTTCAGGAGACTCCTCCTGTCCCCAGTGTGGACAAAGATCCAGAACAGGAGCTGGAGGTCAGAAAGCCGGTCAGAGCAGCACTGTACATGTGTCTGCTGATGTCTTCACTTCTGACAACAGAACATGTTGTTTTATTTTGTTCCTTCATACAGCAATAACATTTTACATCTTTATAAAAGCACAAAGTTAAAAAGCATTTATTTACTGTAGTATTTCTGTATCTGATGAACACAATCAGCAGATTCTCAGCTTTCTGTCTCTGACATTGTTTCTTGTCTTTCAGCAGATCGTGGTCTGCAGGAGGGTTTAGATGAACATAAACTCAGTCTGAGGAGGAGATGTGAACATGTGACTGAAGGAAGTGATGCAACAGGAAGTAGAACCCTCCTCAACAGGATCTACACTGAGCTCTACATCACAGAGGGACAGAGTGAAGAGGTTAATACTCAACATGAGGTGAGGCAGCTTGAGACGGCTTCCAAGAAGAAGATCCTCCACGACACTCCCATCAAGTGCCACGACATCTTTAAAGCCTCAACTGACCAGCAGAGCAGCATCAGAGTCGTCCTGACCAACGGCGTCGCTGGCGTTGGAAAAACCTTCTCGGTGCAGAAGTTCACTCTGGACTGGGCAGAGGGTTTAGACAACCAAGATGTGGGTCTGCTCACTTTGCTTTCGTTCAGGGAGCTGAACCTGGTGATGGACCAGCAGTACAGTCTCCTCACGCTGCTCCGTGTTTTCCATCCAGCGTTACAGAAGCTCACTGCAGAGTCGCTCGCTGTCTGTAAACCTTTGTTCATCTTTGATGGCCTGGATGAGAGCAGACCTTCTCTGGACTTCAACCACAGGGAGCTTGTGTCTGAGGTCACACAGAGGTCATCAGTCAACGTGCTGCTGACAAACCTCATCCGGGGGAATCTGCTTCCCTCGGCTCTCCTCTGGATAACCTCCAGACCTGCAGCGGCCAATCAGATCCCTACTACATGTGTTGATAGGGTCACAGAAGTACGAGGCTTCACTGACGCCCAGAAGGAGGAGTACTTCAGGAAGAGATTCAGTGATGAAGAGCTGTGCAGCAGAATCATCTCACACATCAAGACGTCCAGGAGCCTCCACATCATGTGTCAAATCCCAATCTTCTGCTGGATCAGTGCAACAGCTCTGGAGCACATGTTAACCACAGACCAGAGAGGAGAGCTGCCCAAGACCCTGACCAACCTGTACTCACACTTCCTGCTGGTACAGACAAAGAGGAAGAACAACAAATACGGTGAGGGACATGAGACGACTCCACAGCAGCTGACGGAGGCTGACAGGGACGTTCTTCTGAAGCTGGGGAGGCTGGCACTTAAACATCTGGAGGAAGGAAACATCATGTTCTACCAAGAAGACCTGGAGCGGTGTGGTCTTAATGTCCCAGAGGCCTCTGTGTACTCAGGAGTTTGTACTGAGATCTTCAGAAGAGAGTGTGTGATCTTCCAGAAATCAGTCTACTGCTTTGTTCATCTGAGCGTTCAGGAGTTTCTGGCTGCAGTCTACATGTTCCACTGTTACACCAAGAGGAACACAGAAGAACTCAACAACTTCTTGGGAACATTTGGGGACACAGACAGTACCTTCTCCCTGGATGACCTCCTGATGAGAACCATGAAGAAATCCCTCACCAGTACAAATGGTCATCTGGACCTGTTTGTTTGCTTCCTTCACGGCCTCAGTCTAGAGTCCAACCAGAGAGTCTTAGGATGCCTGCTGGGTCGGACAGAGAACAATCCAAAGATCATCAAGAGAATCATCAGCAACCTGAAGGAGATGAAGAGTGGCTACATTTCTCCTGACAGAACCATAAACATCTTCCACTGTCTAACTGAAATGATCGACCACTCAGTTCATCGGGAGATGCAACAGTTCCTGACGTCAGACCTGTTTGTTCGCTTCCTTCACGGCCTCAGTCTAGAGTCCAACCAGAGAGTCTTAGGCCTGCTGGGTCGGACAGGGAACAATCCAAAGATCATCAAGAGAATCATCAACAACCTGAAGGAGATGAAGAGTGATGACATTTCTCCTGACAGAAGCATAAACATCTTCCACTGTCTGACTGAGATGATCGACCACTCAGTTCATCAGAAGATGCAACAGTTCCTGACGTCAGAAAACAAATCAAAGGAAGAACTCCCTGAGATCCACTGCTCAGCTCTGGCCTACATGCTGCAGATGTCAGAGGAGGTTCTGGATGAGTTGGACCTGAAGAAGTTCAACACATCAGACCAGGGTCGACTGAGACTGATCCCAGCTGTGAGGAACTGCAGGAAGGCTCTGTGAGTCCAGACATAATCAATAACATGTTCAATCAGTGGAGTGTGTGTGTGAATGTGTGTGTGTGTGTGTGTGTGTGTGTGTGTGTGTGTGTGTGTGTGTGTGTGTGTGTGTGTGTGTGTGTGTGTGTGTGTTTGTGTGTGTGTCTCTGAATTAGACAAGAGTTCTGGATGAGAATCACTGACTGTTCTTTTAAACTGAAGAAGCAGAAAGTAATCAATCAATCAACTGTTATTTGTATAGCCCATATTAGGTAAATAAGGTAGAAACCTCAGAGAGCCACATGTGAGGATCCGTCTCCCAGGACAGACACAAGTGCAAAAGATGTCAAGTGTAAATGAGAACATCATCAAGATAAAGGTTTTAGCAGCATTGATAAGAATAAATATTTTGAAGCACAACTGAAGGTCAATGAATTTATGTATTATTCAGTGATGGTCGAGTATCTGAGGAGAAATACTATATATCAAGCAGTCCTGCTGCAATCATAGTCTATGGTCAACAGCCAGCAAGATCATTATCCACCATCAAGATCGGATGCCACTATAGTCCACAGTCATTCTCCACTGCCGCCATTAGGATCCATCATCAGCTGCCACCTCGGTCGTGGTCCACCACCATTATCAGATCCCAGCACGATACAGGATCCACCATTACGATCTCTGATACATAATCCACGATGCGGCCACAGCTGCGGCCCTGGATCTGCGGAGGATAAGGCAAAGGGACTCCGGGGAAGAAGTCAACTCAGTAACATGTATTGATGAGATATTAATTTCTTTGATGTGATAAGGATTGAGAAGAGGAAGGAGAAGCTGGAAAGAGAAGCTACGTGTGTCATGTGTCCCCCGACCTTCTAGCTTTATCATAAAGGAAGGTTTAAGGCCTACTCTTAAACGTACAGAACGTCTGCCTCCCGAACTGAAAGTGTGAGATGATAGGAGTGGAGCTTGATGCTGAAAGCTCTGGTTCCTGCTCTACTTTTAGAAACTTTAGGGACGACAAGTAAGTCTGAATTCTGGGAGAAGAGTGCTCTAGCGGGTTGATAAGGTACTAACAGCTCTTTAAGGTATAATGGTGCCATATTATTAAAGGCCTTGAAAGTGAGGAGGAGAATTTTAAAATCTATTCTAGATTTAACCGGAAGCCAGTGTAGTGAAGCTAATACAGGAGAAATGTAGTCTCTCTTCTTGGTTCTTATCACAACACGTGCTGCAGAATTTACGACAAGCTGCAGAGTCTTTAGCAGCCTACTGCTGGAGCCTGATAATAAGGAATTACAATAATCAAGTCAGCCCTCCAGGTCCCCTACATGTTTCATTCACAATAATATGAGGTAACTGACCTTTGACCACTGAAATGTAATCAGTTTATCTTTGAGTCCAACTTCTCAAAATGTGAAGAAATCCCCTAAAGACAGACTTGAGACTTCAACAGTCCATGAACATGTTGTGTGACATTGACCTTTGACCTTTGACCACCTGAATCTAAGAGTTCCTCTGTCAGTCTGAATGAACGCTTTAACCAAATCTGAAAACATTCTCTTGAATGTAGCTTCATGTTCATGAGGCAAAGAGGGGATTTATTAGGGTGAGTGTCAAATGATCACGTTTTGTATGAATGTTGTGTTTTCTGATTTTATTCTAACAGATATTTTCTTTAATTACAGACTCGGTGGTTGTAAACTCTCAGAGACTCACTGTGAAGTCGTGGCCTCAGCTCTGAAGTCATTCCTCTCACATCTGAGAGAACTGGATCTGAGCTTCAATGAGCTGCAGGAATCAGGAGTGAAGCTGCTGTGTTCTGGACTGGAGAGTCCAAACTGTCGACTGGAGACTCTGAGGTCCTTAAATCCTTGTTCACTTTTCAGACTTTCTTTCTTATTGGGTCATTATTTATTTTAATTGTCTCAGTTCTGCTCTGCTCACTGTCCCTCAGTCATCTGTCACTCTCCCAGCCTGTCAGTATAAAACAGTGCGTAGGATTCATATTAAAAGTGTATGTACGCACAAAAGCCGGAAACGGCATATGCCAAAGAAAATTCCAATTTATAAAACCGTGTGCACGCACACCTGAACACAATGTTCGCTTTATGACGCTTCCAGTCCACCTGGAAGCGTCCGTACGTGGATCTTCCTCAAAATCAGACAGCAGTGATGTCACTAATAAAGAAAATACACTGATACTCTGCCGCTGCTGCTGTGGATAACACAATGTGTGAAAGAAAGAACGGAGCCTGACAGAACGGAGCCTGAAGTAAAAAAAAAGATCACAGATCACAGATCAATAGAATCTATATCAGCTCATAAAACATTACTGAACCCTCTATTCTTCCTCATCCTTTCATTTGCATATACACATCAAGCAGATTCCCGCACCAGTGTCAAGGCAGTATTTATTTATTAAAAGCATCGGACGGATTCCCTCACATCAGTGGATCCTCACCTCCACTCTGGGATATTATTTGGAAAGTTTCTTCACTGAGCAAACCTGCTCAGTGACCAAACACACAGAGATGATGAATGGTGATGAATGAAACAATGGTGGAACATGTCTGATCTGATATTTATCTTCACAGTCACAGTCTGGACTGAGGTCAGCAGCATGTGTAGAGTTTGTGTTGACATGATGACAATCCACAACAACAGGAGGACACATTAAAATATTCATATTTCCCTATTCAGGTTGGATCACTGCAGACTGTCAGAGATCAGCTGTTCTTCTCTGGCTTCAGCTCTGAGGTCAAACCCCTCTCATCTGAGAGAACTGGATCTGAGTCTAAACAACCTGCAGGACTCAGGAATGAAGAAGCTGTGTGGTTTTCTACAGAGTCCAACCTGTCGACTGGAGACTCTGGGGTCAGTTCACTGACTTACTTTTGTAGATCTCATATCTATAATACAGCATTTATAAACAATGTATCATTTAATTCCAATTTAACATAACTCCTCTTCAGACATAACTTGAAGTCATTAATTAATTAATCTGTGACATTTTAAATATTCAGCTAATTGTTAAAAATCTGACTTTAGTTCTGGAATTCCTAAACTGATCTGCAAGAAGGAGACCGCGTCCAAATAATTTATTTTTGCGGATGAGGACTAATTTTTAGTCCAACATGTCTGATTTCATATTTATCTTCCATGTTATGAGTCTTTGCTGACATGAAAATGTGTCTGTTATTTTCACACTTGAACTCATTTTAATTTACAGTTAAGTTTTATTCTTTGTCCAGGTTGTGGGGCTGCAGTCTTTCAAATATCAGCTGTTCTTCTCTGGCTTCAGCTCTGAGGTCAAAGCCCTCTCATCTGAGAGGACTGGGTCTGACTAACAACGACCTGCAGGACTCAGGAGTGAAGGAGCTGTGTGGTTTTCTATAGAGTCCAACCTGTCGACTGGAGACTCTGAGGTCAGCTCACTGACGGACTTTTGTATATATCATATCTATAAAACAGCATTTATACACAATTTATCTCATTTAATTCTAATTTAACATAATTCCTTTCCAAACATACCTTGAAATCATTCATTAATTAATCTGTGCCCTTTTAAATATTCTGCTACTTGTTAAAACACTGAGTTTAGGTCTGGATTTCCTAAACTGATCTGCAGGGCGGAGACCGCGTCCAAATAATCTATTTGTACTGAATCACATCTTGCTTTTAATCCAACATGTCTGATTTCATATTTATCTTCCATGTTATGAGACTGTGCTCACATGAATATGTGTCTGTTATTTTCACAGATGAACTCAGTTTAATTTACATTAAAGTTTTATTCTTTATCAAGGTTGAATCACTGCAGACTGTCAGAGATCAGCTGTTCTTCTCTGGCTTCAGCCCTGAGGTCAAACCCCTCTCACCTGAGAGAACTGAATCTGAGAGGAAACAACCTGCAGTTCTCAGCAGTTGAGGAGCTGCTTGATCTACAGCGGAGTTCAACCTGTCGACTGAAGACTGTGTGGTTAGTAGATGGTTGGAGTCAGTCCACGCTGCTTTCATCAGTATTTTACTAAACACAGTCAGTATCACAGTACAGATCCAGAGTCTGTGCTTCAGGTTTAGTTTTTTCACTCCTACGAGGCTCGCCCAATTCTTAACAAGGTAAATCACCATGGTAACTTCTGATGAACGGCTAACCTGCTCCAGGTTAAATTGGAGATCAACCCGTATAAAAGCTCCCCCCACTGACCACAGTGACTCTACACTGTTGTGTGATGCACACTCTCCTTAAAGAGAAGGATAAGGGAAGTTTAAATCAACGTCTGGTTGGTTCAGTTGATCTCTAACTAACCCAGAACCTCTCAATCTCTCCAGAATCATCCTGTCACCAAAACACCAAATGCACTCAGTCAGCTTACCAGGAGCTCTTTATACAGAGCAGAACCTCTGCTGAGGTCCATCTGTCTCATCTGGTCCCAGTTTGTCAGAAGCAGATGTTCATCAACACACAGTGAAACATGTCTTCACCTGTAACAGCAGTAAATCCACCTCTCAGGTGTCCACTCTGCACTTTGACATGCAGAGGACACACACTGAGCTCTTAGCGTGTTCATTCCAACACGTGAACATGAAGCAGAGAGGAAGCTGCTCCATCTCTGAACAGGACTGAAGTCCCTGCTGCTCTTTTTACTGGATGTGCTGCATGAATCAATCAATCAAATTGTATTTGTATTGCCCATATTCGCAAATCAACACTAAAATCCCTTTTAACAGGGTAAAAATAACGTAGCAACCTCAGAGAGAGCCACATGTCAGGGATCCCTCTCCAAGGATGGACAGAAGTGCAATAGATGTCAAGTGTACTATATATCAAGCAGTTCTGCTGCAATCAGTCTATGGTCAGCAGCCAGCAAGATCATGATCCACCATCAAGATCGGATGCCACTATAGTCCACAGTCATTGTCCACTGCCGCCAATATCACAACATCACTGACTCACAGCTGATGAAGTGAGTCTCTGTAACACTGATGTCTTCTTCTTTCAGCAGTTGGAGGGGATCTTGGTGAAGGTGAGTGTGAAGAGGACAGTGTGTGTGGACGGAGGCTGAGCTGCGTCCTGAGGATCCAGAGGCTGAAGCAGCAGCAGCTTGTGTGTAGAGCGGCTCTGACTGGGACTTGTTGCCCGGAGGCAGAGTGGAGACAGAGCTCCAGAAGAATCAGAGGAGGTTGTTGTAATATGTAACTTCACCACTAGATGGCTAACGATTGTGTTTATTCACATGAAGAATGTGTTTATTGAAATGACACAACACAAGAAGAATATATAAACCCTCTATAAAGACTCACATATATGTGTTTAAGTTTCATTTATTCTGTTCCACCTTTGTCCCTCAGTATGTCTCCATGTGTGTATAACCACATTCTGTTTGATTATGAGCTGAAAGTTCCTGGATTCACGTCACAAATTTATTTAGTTCAACACAATCAAATCACTTTGAGTTTAAATCAGAGTTTGTCTGTGACACAAAAAATCAAAACTTTTTAAGTTCAAAAACACAATGAGCAGAAGAAGAATCTGATCTTATCTGCCGCTGTTTCACAAGACGTTCATTAACTACGTAGTATCAGGTTTAGTTTAAGGTAGTTTAAGTTTAGATTACTTTAAGTTTAAGAAAGTTTGTGTTTAGCTCAGGTTCAGGTTACATTTAACCTCTTTCTCTCTCTAAACGCACGTTTGTGGTAAACCGTAGCAGAGTGAGACATCTGAGCTATGAGAATATTTATATGTGTTTTTTGTTCTTAACATTAAACTTTAAAAAAGTAACTTATTGTTGCTGTTGAATCAAACGTCAATATCCTAGGTGTCAGTGTTTTAGGAAGTGTACATTCAGCATTGTGAAACTTGAAAAATCTTTGAGGTCATCTTCTTTTCATGTGATATGGAAAGAAATCTTTACTTACACTGAACCAAGAAAAAGCCTTAACAAAGACTAATTTATTGGATTCATCCTGGGCAAGTTGGAAACTCTGTTGAATCAAAAGCCTCAAAGACAGAAATCATCTGAAGTAGTCAGCACCGTTGGAATCAAGGAAATGACCAGTGACAGCCACTTAGGATTAGGATGAGTTGGTCTTAAGGGCGAGGAAACATTACCTGCTGTTTTTACGAATGAGGCTATTGTTGTATACACAGGCCGATCTTTGTGAGATGTGCCCTCCAGTTCACCACTGATCCGGGTCTACGCTGCCTTGAACCACAAGCTGGAAAGAGAATTAAGAGAGGTTTTCCTAGTGTGCAGACATCATGAATAGAAGGGGTCAATTGCAAAAATATGGTTTATATACAGTCCAGACCATAGGCATTTTGTACAGATAAACGTTATTTTATTTTCTCAAGCTTTGAGGAGTTCTTATAAATTGAAAATAAAAATACTACATTAAAGTGCCACATCTCATAATTATTTAAGTGAGTTTATGTTAGTATGGAAAGTATGGTGGAGAATTTTTTTTCCACCCGAGTGCAACTCAGTGTATCCCACAGTTCATCGTAAATAATAGTGTTCAACCGATTGACACTAACTCAGCAATATATATCATTATGCATTGTAATCCTGTTAAGTGTAAAATAAATGATGAGCTCATATATAGTGCTCTACTAGGGTACACACAGACATCTATATCGACGTTAATAATATGACTACAATGTATTCACATACTGGAATAGAATGTGGGATCAGCAGACTGACACGGACCAACATTTTAGTATGATAGGAACTGAGGGTATGTATTATTTGAACTAGCATGCAATTCTTAGTGGACAAAGAGGGCTGAAACTTTGGTTAACCCTTAAAGACATCCATTACCTCTTCCAAAACTTGTCCTTTGGAAAATGTGTTTTAATCCCATCATCTTAAGGGCACAATAACTTTGTTTTACTGTTCTCCTCACTACAACAACCTTGTTCAGAATAGCTTGTTTCCAAATTGCTAAGTCTAGGACTTGACTTACTTGTGATACAAAACAATGACATTAATCTACCTGGCCAGGATGTACCCTGCTTCTTATTCAATTTCATCTCAGATTGCTTGAAACCACCCCCTGTGATCCTCAATATTGGCTTGTGTAGGTCCCAAAACACTGAGGCCCTGTTCAGACATAGTATGAACATGTGTCTTTGGTGATCTGATCACATGTGAACAACTCTGCAATCACACTAATCACACATAAGAACACATTCGGAGGTTGTCTGGGATGCATGTGACCACATTTTTTATTTATCAGTGTGAAAGCAAATGCATCCTGGGCCACATTGAAGGACCTCCTACTCAACTGATGTCCTCAAGGTTAGCAGTTTTGATGGAAAGACACCTTACTCTTGCCCTTATTGCATCACTGAATTTCAAAATAAAAGAACTCCTAACCAGCCCAGTCTGCAGCAGCACTGATGTAAAACTGAAAATAAAGGCACAATCAGAAAACAGGTAGGCCTATGATTAAAGCATTAAAACTGAGAACACAGGGAAAAACCATGTCGTCATTCTTAGATGGACCAGTATACTTGTCAAAACACTGAAATAAAGTAGGACAATATCTTATGATGGTACTTGGTTTATTTCCAAGAGTAACACTCATTTAATACAAACCTTAGAAACAGTGTTAAGATGTTGATGCTGCTGAAAGTGACTTTGTGACAGTGACGTGAGCTCAGCTCTTCTCACATCCTCAGTAACAGGAGAAGAAGGTGACAATGAGTCTGCAGCTCATCCTCTGTGGCTGCTTTTCAAACGGAACACAATGCTGCTTAATTTACCACACAACTGTAAGAATATCAACATAACATAACAGGCAAATGTTACATCATTATGGAAAACTAAAAAGATTTTTCTCAGCTGTTTTCACTGTGACAGTTTTCCTTATTGTAAACTCACCACTTTAGTCTTCCCTGGGGCAGGAGAGGACCAAGCCTTCTTAAATGCCAGTGCCTTTTTAATGGTAGAACATTTAATTCTGTAACAAAACCAAATGTTTCCTGAGAAAATAGAGTGTGAGCTCAGGGTTTAGTGGCTGCTAAATGGTCTGAATGACAACAAGTTATAAAATGTATATATAGTGCCCCCTTCTGGCAGATATATGACATGCTGTAAATATCAGTAATAAAGTAATCGATACATACACACATTGTCTTTGGGAAAGTTGACGCAGATCGACTACATCATCAAGTGGAAAACATTTCATGCCTCATTGAAATTATTTTAGTGATTGATAAATAAGATGTCATACTTCAGTTAGTGTTTTGCAATGTGTTTTAGATAAGCTAACGTGTTATTGTGTTCTACTAATACATTCAACAAAAACAATACATGTATTGTTTTGTTATAAACTCTAAATTTGTGTTTTGGATTAATCAGACTGGCTACAATGTCTATGCTAACAATAGCTCTGTTAGTTAATGATGGCTCTTTAACATATTAGTTTTGGATGTTACGGAGAATGTATGAATTCACTCTACTGAGATTCCAAAAGCATCACACAAATCCAAATAAGAGAAACATTCATGTCCACGTAATCAATGTAGACAGAAACATTTTTCTTTACAGCAGTATTGATCGTAGAACTATAGCCACGCCCACTGGCAACACATTTCATTTTGGTAGGTGCTGTTTGGAAACGGTCTGTGCCTGAGCATTTGTCCTTTATGTTTGTGAAAGTGTATGCAACACTCTTTTATGGTAGGTCTGTATTTGTATAGGAATCTTCTAGTCTTGATGACCACAGTCTTGTCATTCACACACATATGGTGCATTGATGTGCAGCACACTGCAATTTGGGGTTCGGTTCCTTGGACACCTCATGGAATGTAGGAGCTGGGCATAAATCATCAACATTCTGGTTAGTGGGCGCTGAGTCTACCTCCTGATCCAAAGCCGCCACACAACCCTCTCCTTTGCATATTTGACCAGGTGTCAACACGTCCCTGGCACTACCTGACCCCGGCTCAGTATGTAGGAGCTACTGCATCAGTATGAGTGTTAAAAGTATGTATGAGCTATGTGTTGTTAATAATGCATCATAGGACATTTGTATCAATTCTGTAACAATTTTTTATTGAATGTGACAAAGTTAAATACGTGAGTTAAAAAATATGTAGGCCTAAGTAACAGTGAAATCACAAAAAGATTTATGATCTTTCAATGAAGCAGCTCATCCAATATGCCAACATCTATAAAAAAACAGATTTACTTTTATTTTTTAGTTTTTTTTGCAGTACATGAAATAATTGGGATTTAGTGGCCACGATCCCCTCTATTGCGTCATCATTTCTATGGAGAATTCTTATAATACAGACTATGACTTACAGTGTAGATTTGTTATTTAAATATTGGTACTTAAACCTTACCACAGTAGAAGAAAATCAAATAATTAAGAACAAGAATGTCACAACCAGGCATTTAAGAGGAAAGGAGAACTTGTCAATACACTTACGTAAGTGTGCACCTGGTTTCAAGTGCAAATGAGGAAATATTAGCATACTAATCTGCTAAACTAAGATAATAGAGCTGCTAAACCCTTATTCCACTGTAGCAATAAAGACTGCTGAAGGACTGTGTCATCTGATAGAGAGTTTTGGACTTTACAAAGGATGCAAAGTCCAATCGTGTATTTTTGTTTATATTTTGTTTATATTTTACTTTTTGCTCCATAATACAGTTGCTCAGTACTTAGGCTGTCATATACCCAAATTAACATTGTTTCTTGTCTTTGGAAAAAGGTGTTAATGTGGATGAATAACCTGAGTTTAATGGGCGGTATGAGTTCTGGGACACTACAAACCCTGCAAACTAAACAGCCACTAATATTTCCTTTGTACACTGTATTGCAAGATACATCACATTAGATTCTGGGGGGACACTGCTGCATTGACTTAAAGTAACAAAGTGCCATAACCTTAAGATATGGAAAAGGGCTTATTCTTAAAAAGGACTATGACAGTACAGTGCTCACCTCAGCAGTGTAAAACCCATGCTATGTGAAACTGAAAAACAACAGACACAATACAAAATGGCAACACGACACTGATCAAATTCTAAACTCTCGGTTTCAGAATGCCAGTTCAAAAACCAGTGGATGACATCATGGTAGGTTGCCACTTGATTGCCCCACCCCCCACTGAGGGCTAGACAGTTGTTTATTCAAATAGTATTATTATTGAATGTATCACGTGTCCAAATCAGCCATTAGGAGGTAGATGGTTCACCCTTACTTGATCTGGACCTGTTCTTTCCACCAACACTAAATCTTGGCCCACTACTATTTGTAGTATCCAATAATGCATGACTCCAGGCTACTGATTCGCAAACATTTCTGAATCACTCCTGTTTGGAGCATCTCCCTGCACAATTCTTAGAGACTTAAATATGTCTCGGAAGTTTTGAGAACCAAAACAGTACAACAGTGGATCCAGGCAGCTGTTCACTCCTGCTAGGATCCAGCAGGCATAATACGCCTTCTCAATCTGCAGGAGAAGGTGGCAGTTGAGCGGGTAGTTTTTCTTAAGTACCACTCCCACAGTTCGTATCACGTTCAGAGGCAGGAAACACAGCCCGAATATCACCAGACACATGCCTATCATCCTCTTAGATTTCACCTTGATCTTCAGACCTTGAGCTGTGCTAATGTTGAGGCGAGTTAAGGAGTCTGCCAGAAGGGTGTAGCACACAACAGACACGCCGAAAGGGAGCAAGAACCCACAGATGAACAGGACAAAGTTAATGACAAAGTAGGTGTTGGTCAGGTTCTTCTGATGGATGGAGAGACACTGTTTGCTTCCGTTTTCTTTGCTGGAATGAAGCACAAAAGCATAGACCAGAGCCTGGATCAGCATCACAAACCAAACTCCTGCACACAGCTTCTTGACAAACGGCTTTCGTTTCATACATGAGCTTTTGCTGAAGTGCACCACAGCTGTGTACCGATGAATACTGATGAGAGTGAGGAATATGATGCTGCCGTAGAAATGTGAACTGAGCAGAGCGATGTTGACCTGGCACAGGAACCGTCCAAAGGGCCATTCGTTGCCCATAACGAAGTATACCGCCATCATTGGAGTGACTGGGGTCGCGATGGCGTCGCTGAGGGCCAAGTGGAACTGCAGTGTTGTTCCACAGGTCCAGCGGGGCATCCGGAACCAGAAGACCCAGAGGCTGAAGGCGTTGAGGAGGAAGCCCAAGAAGAAGACAAGGCACAGGAGGACGATGAGGGACATGTGCTGGCTCTCCTCCTTACAAGATCCAGAATTATTACTGCCGTTTACAAGCTGTGAGGAAACCACCTCAGACGTCATCTTCTTCTATTTCTGTAGGAGGAGAACTGAACAGTGCACCTCCGTATTATTTATTGCAAATGCATTTTTTTCTCTTCCTAGATCAAAAACAGTAACAATGTAACGTATGCTTGAGATGGACCACAAATAAAAAATATACTGTCAGGATTCTGTCCTGTGTTGAACTTTTGGAGTTATGAATTACGGACTCAGAATTTAATTGTGTTTGGAACCTGTTTTGTGTGTTTGGATTTTTGGATTTGTCTTTGATTTATTTTTAAACTACTTTTGTGTCCGTCACGTCTTTGTGTAGTTTTCCTCATGTTTCTGTTCTCTTCAATTTGCCCCAGTGATGGACCTAGGATTGTTAAATCAGGGACAATAGCTGGTTTGCTCCAGCTCTCCCTGTGACCCTCGAAGGAAAAGCTAAACATAATGGATGGATGCAATATATTGTCAAGTGTTCCTGTATGTCCACCAGGTGGATGAGTAAAACACACACACACACACACTAAGATAATTTACATTTACTCGTTTCTACTTAGGAGACAACACTCTGGTTTCCAGTGCAGCAGCAGAGGTTTAGGTGAGAACCAAGTGTTAAATCAGCTCGACAAAGTGCAGGAGATGTAGTATAGAAGTGCATAGTATACGAGGACATATTAGACTATCTTAAAGATAGAGTGGATCGGGTTGTGGGCAGTCTTCTCATGCAGAAAAAAACATTTCCTGCTCTTGGGTGTGATAAGGAACTGAGAAGTAAACTCCCTTTACAGGCAAAATGTGTTTAATATGTCTATAAATACATATGCGTCTGCATTTATAGTTGAAGTGCTCCCCCAAAGTGAGGTTTGGCAACACAATACTTTTTTTTCTACGTTTGAAGGAGACACCATTGACTTCAATTGTTTTGGATTTGGCTGCAACACTGTTTACCCCTGAGACTCCAAAATAGTTTTGTGGACTTAAACACTTCACCCACCCCTCCATCGGCACAGTGGTGAGTAGATAATGACAGAATTTTCATTTTTGGGTGAAATGTCCCTTTAAGTTCCAAGCATCAAGCTCATAGAAAATCAGTTGGGTTGAGATGTGACCATAGAATTTGCTGCATGCCATCAAACCTCAGTGAGCCCTTCTGATGTTTAAGGAAATATTTGTCCTGTTCACACTTCACTTAATCAGGTTTAACTTTGATTTGTGTTTCATCTGTTAAAACTGAGTAAATAGTTTTTAACCTAGTAAGTATCACAACAGGTTAAATATCAGTTTACAATACCATCAGCTCCACAATGACATCAGGACAGCAGAAGGTATATACATCTTCCACCGCAAACTAAAAACACACCTCTTCCGACGATACCTTGAATACAAATTTTAAACTAACAATTTAGTAGCACTTAAATGGCACTAACTTATAGCACTTTGTAGTTTAGCTTTTTTGAAGAAATTGTACTTTCTTGATTTTTGTTGTTCCATGTTTGTACCCTCATGGTTGAATGCACTTATTTTACGTCACTTTGGATAAAAGCATCAGCTAAATGAAATGTAATGTAATGTAATCAGCAGCTGCTAATGGACAGTAAAGAAGTTTAAACAAACTTACCAGAGTTGGAGTTGTCTTCAGTACTTTGAGTCTAGTAACACACTAACTGCTTCTCTTATGACACTGCCTTGGTGGAGCTGCCAGGCGTGGAGCTGCCCAATCAGAGCAACGGACGTCAATGTTTCTTCTGGAGAATAAGATGGAAATCATTTGACCTAAAGCTGAGTCATTGGGGTGAATTTCCATCCAACATCCTGCAGATACATATCAGGAACAACAGTTTATGTTGACAGCCAACATCAGGATAATGAAAACATATGAACTCAGTGACTGTGACATTATTGTTGGTTTGAGTTTTTCACCTGCTGAGATGTCACACCCAACACTCTTCAGACTTTTTACCCAAAATGGAGCCAATAAGATAAAAACATCAGTCAACAGCAGTTGTGTGTGTTAAGTGTTGATGAGCGAGAATGGTCCGACTGGTTGGAGTTAACAGAAAGGTTAGTTAGTCACCCACATAATCACTCTTTACAACTGTGGTGAGCAGAAAAACATTTCCAATATTTTGTGGACTCAATCTGATAAAGGGTAATTAGGGTAGGTTATTAATCCTCTCGAGCTACTAAGCACTTACACAAGTTAACCTGTTTTCACAGGCTGAGTTGGACAAAACGAGTGTAAAAGTGTTGGGAGTTCCCCTTCATTAACAAGTGAAGTACCCAAACTATCCAGCAAGCCAAAAGAAACTACCAAAGTATAAGACAATTAATTGAGCTTTCTCAAAGTCAGACAGTTGCTGTTAGTTGCAAATTTTCCCCCATACCACATCTAGTGAATTTAAATGTTGATTCATAAGGGGACTGTTGGGCTTTGATGCAGGTCTGCATTCTCCTAAGTGCCATTCTAGTTCTAAGAGTTATTCATTTTTAAAATATGTGTTTAGTTTGGAGAAACAGAAAAACCTCTCAAGTGGAATTAGCCTATGAATCTTCATGGAGGCAAATCACCATGAAGTTAAATAAAAAGATAAAACAGATGGTGAAATCTAATGGAAAAGGTATTTAAAATAAAAAAGAACAGAGTAGGATGATTCAGGACCATGGATCACATCACAGGACATGGATTGAAAAGAGGCAGTGAAAATGTGATTCAGTCCCAGGAAATTTTTGATGCAGTTAGTTTGACACATTTACCCATTTAAGCCTTTACTTTGTGTAGTTTAGATTGTGTTTTATTACATGGCTGTTGCTTAAACAGCACATTTTTACACTCATTGTGATCATGTTTTCTTGTCCCTCTTTGCATACAAATCCCCCCCCTGCTCTTAATATTGTTGATCATCTGAAAAATTAACCCATGAGACATAGTAGCGATCTGACTTAAGGAAAACGTGCAAACCCCAACTTAAGTTTCCTGTTATTCAAATATACACTATCATTTAGAGCCTGTCAAATACTACAGCCAGTACTGCACTTCCCTTCTTTATCATGTTATGTTGTTGATGGAACAAACTTAAAGGAGATGAGTCTGTTCTCAGTGTTGCGAAAGCCCAGTTTCTTACTATCAGTGTGATCTGTGGCTGTCAGGGATGACACTTACTGCGGTATTTACACACTTCCTCTTCCACGTGCTTCTAACGAGACTGAATGTGGCCAGAGGTGTTGCCTTAAAGTACCATTGCATCTTGTCAGTTCGGCTGAAACACATTATCACCACTGTGTGTTACTAAGAATCATTTATTTACACCATTCTTGCACTACTGACGCAACTCATAGGTAACATACTGATAGGACAGTTACATATGAAAATGCATATGTATTTGAACAACAATGCAAGAGCACAAATTTGAGAGAAGTAAGACCTCCCACTGATGAAAAATAGAGGACAACACTATATGGAAGAGCCTCTCTGAGACAAACATCTAAAGAAACTAAACTCCATGAAAAAAAAATTGTACAACAGACAATAATGTAAAATGTCCAGTCTTTTAGGAGACTCGTACTCCAGCCCTCTGTGTTCACAGTCAGTCACGGGTTAACGATTCTGTTTTCCTTTCCATTTCTGCTGCGTCTCAGAGAGGCGCGGTCGGTGTGGAGGCCGTGGTGGGGACAGCCACCGGGTGCAGCCCTAGATCCAGGGATGGGGCTTCTTCTGGTGGGGGAGGGCTCTTCTTCTGGGCCTCCAACTTCTCCATCAGCTGGGTGTACAGCTCCTTCACTGGCTCGCTGCACTGTAGTGACCAGGCACAGCAAAAAGAGGTATCAAAACATATGCAATGCTTCATCTCATGTGAACATCTGCTCTGTTAAGATTCTGAAATGTGACCGGAATAAAATGAGCCTGTGTCAGTATAACTACTTTCAGACATGCAGTGAACTCCTGATTATTTCCTGAAATTATCTGGAGGGGCAGTATGTGAGAACGCAAATGTCCTGCAAATATTATCTAGAACACTGGTCACCAACTTTTTCGAGCCTAAGATCACTTTTTAATTCGTAAGCAGAGTTCTACCACCCTGATATCTTCCAAGAAACCCACTAAGGAGGGTCATACTTATTATTTTTTGCAATTTCTGTTAAAGGCTGAATGTACAAGAAATAAATATACACAAAGAAGGGCAGTTGTACAACTTCTTCTATTCAAAGCACAATAATTAAATTAATATCACTTCATATTTACAATGCACAATATGCAGCTTCTCAGTTCCACAACATGTTCTGCAGAGGAGCTGCTACTGCAGCACAATGTTTTTACATATAGACTTTGATTTGAATATGGCCGCGAATATGATTATTGCCCTGTATGAAAGAAGTCCCTTGTACTCAAATAAATATCAGTACTACACAGTATGAAGCCGTGCATTTTCCGCTCCTGCAAATATTTCTCAATGAAAAAAAACTTTTAAACAAGGGAATGGATTCCATCGACAGAAACGCTGGATTGCTTTTATTTTGCCATTGTTTGTGATATATATTCATCAAATAAACCTTAAAATTCAGGTGAAAAAAAACATCTTCTCTGTTTATTCTGCTGTGAACCACAATGTTTATCTGTCTATTACACAAATGTATTTACAACACTTTCCGAACCCGTTTCAAAGTAATAGCATGCCAGCGTTTCACCAATTTGTTCCAACGGGGATTTAATTGTTATTGACCGAAAGATGCGCATCTTCATACAGTAGAGTCCTGACATTTCCATTTACTAGTACATAAACCAACACGTTCTTGCATTAAATGCAGTAGATAACCTGCAACCAGCATGTGTGAAACAACGGACACACAGCTGATCATGGCGCGACTTCAGCCAGTGAGTACAGAGAGTTCGGGGATCGACAGTGAAGACTGCGAGATCGACCGGTAGATCGCGATTGACGGGTTGGCGACCACTGACCTAGAGTTTCTTCTGCCAGTGCCCTAGTAAGAACTTGGGATAATGTGAGAATGAGCCCATGTGAGAACACAGCAGGAGATGATCTAGAGTTTCAGCTAGAGCAAGTGGGTCTGTGTTAGTGACATTTCTGACAAGTGACAAACACAAAACTGAATGAAACTAAGAGAAAGAACCTCATAATAAAAAAGAGGTGCCATACACATAGTAGACACTGCACTACAGCTCCCGTCCTTTTCAAAACACAAGCTGAAAATAGAAACAAAGCTCACCTGTTTCGGGGGTTCAAGAGTTTTCATCAAGGTTTCCATGTATGACGGCAGCATCTTCTGCTGTAGGTGCAGCAACACTCGAAGGGTGTGTCTGTGGACGTTCTCTTTACTACAAGATATTTCGCAAAAAACAAAGAGGAGTCATGATGAGGGCTGCCTGGGAGTGGTGAGACTATTCATTACCAGTCTGTTTTATCCTCTCTGTGTCAGTTATCCAGTTTGCGTTGACCTTTATAAAGTAGAATGCACTTGCCCTGTTAAGACCTGGCATAAACTGTCATTTATTTGTGGTCATTAAGACAAATTATGTTTGTTTTTTTACCTGGAGTTTACAGATGTATCTGATCTCCCTGTGTGTGTGTTTGTGTATGTGTGTGTGTGTTTCAACACGAGTGAGAACAGTTAAGAGAGAGAGGAGTCACAACAGACTCAATTAATTTCTTGCAAGATTTTCACCAATTTAGGAAAAGTATCAGTCATTATTTAATCATTAGTTGTCAGCGTTAATAATGTGGGCGTGGCCAAAAAAAATATCAACGTTTTGGCACTGAGAATATTCAAAATATTTTCAGTCCATTGTGAAACTGTAGCAGGACAGAAAGACGTCAGCCGAGTAGGTGGTATTTCGCGGTGGCCCAGGATGCATTTGCATTCACAAAGTGAAAAGAATGTGGCCTGCATGGTATGTCCAGACAATTATATCTCAGAATCAAAGTTCAACCCACCTGGAGAAAGAAGTGAGGAGGAACCCATCAAACACAACTGAACAGAACTCTTCAGTACTAAACTCATCAGAAAGCAGGGTGAGGTGTCCGGTCAGCAGGTGCAGGAAGATGTCCCCGAAGGCCATGTCATTGTAGGTCTCCACTGTGGATTAACAGCAGAGATCCAGCTCTTATTTCAACACTGCTTGTACATCGCTCTTCAAATGTATTGTATGTCCTTTTCTGGTCTCAGCAGAAAGAGATCTCTATTTTACCTTTTATAAAAGGAAATATGCGTATAAAAACTAAATGATAAAGTGATAAAGACAAATCAACAAATGAACTGATGCATGATTAAAATTCCGTGGCCTGCACACAAGAATCACACAGTCACGTGTAGCTTCTGATCGGTTATAAGCCGTTTTCAGATATGACCTCCAGAGGATTTTGGCATGATTGGGTCCGGACTTTCTCTAGAGTTTCCCTTTCATACATGAACAACACAGCACGTCAACTCACTCAAGATGAATCCTGCGGAGGATCTCCTGCTGTGTTCTCACATCGGCTTATTCAGACATTCTCTGGAGTTTTTTACAGACGCCTGACCGGAGAAAATCCAGAGAAAGTCCGGAGGTTCTCATTTGGATGTTTACCATCTCACATACAGCCAATCCAGATAATGTCTGGAGAGTCTACAGAGTTCAGTGCAGGTCTGAAAGCAGCTTAACAATTTCCTCTGCCTACCAAAAATATTTCTGGCTCATAAGTTGTATCAGCTGCATGCAGGGCAGCACACTGATGTGTATACAAAGATGGCTTTAATCTAATAATCTAAAATTACGAATTGCTGCTAATGTGGATTTAATGTTCCAAATCATTATAAACATGACGATTAAAAAAACTGAAACTGCCATATCAGAATAGTTTGGTCAATAAAATAAGATGTCCGACAACATTTTGTGAAAGAGTAAATGGGGCAAGGTCGTGAACTCAAAAGTCTCAGAGGGAGAGTGGCACTGACCCAGAGCAGGCAGTAACCTCTGCAAGGCGTTCTTGTTCCTGAGTTTGGCAATGTGGAGCACATAGTAGAGACCCATTTCACAGGCCACTCTGTTCTCCTGCAGGTACCTGAGGAGAACAGAGACAACAGGAGTTCAAATCACAGGAGCACTCAGGAATCGTTCAACAGGGAAATTATATTAGGAGTATAAGGCTCTATAAGTCTGTGTTTTACTTTGTTTATTGTTCATGATGCTTTTATAAATAAATTATCCACAGTAACATCAGAAAAACTAGAGACATGGTTTGACTTGAGTGAAAGTCAAAGCTTATTAATGTTAATAGTTAAGCTTCCAGGTTTCGCTGATCTCCACACAACTGTTAAGAGTCTGCTTCACACTCTTTCCCACAACTGGATTATCCAGGCAAACCTTAAATCTGTCATCGAAAGGTTCTGGTTATTGGAGGGGAAATGTGAAATCCAAATATGCATTTTAGACAAATAAACTGGTGCTGAAAAGGTTAATTTGTCTTCAAATTTTTTGGATTAGTCAATTTAATATATTATCTAAAACTGGAAAAGTTTAGATGATAGCCCGAAGCTCAATCAGGGTTTATTTATAGGTAGAAGATATAGAGAAAAAAAGATTACTTCAATATGTTTCTATTACCAGAATGGTTCTACTACTATAAATAGTTCTTATTACTATCAAAAAGATAGATCAGAAATAGTAGATAACTAATAAAATATAACCATACATATCTAGACTTGAATCCATACTTTTAACTTATTAAACAGCTTACACTTTAAAAGGGAGCATGAGAGTTTTTTGGATGGTGTTCTGACTATCGTGATGAATATATACTGTAAAAAAAAATTGGGGGTTTCTTTGCAGACAGACCAAAAACACAATACATAAAGTCACATTATTGCTATTAGGGACGGGAATCGGCAGGGACCTCCCGATACGATACTATCACGATACTTAGGTGGCGATACGATATGTATTGCGATTTCTGTGGGTATTGCGATTCTGTAAGTATTGCGATTCGATATTACGATTTCCTGGGATTTCTTTTTTTTTTTTTAAATACTGGACAATGGAAAAATGTTGAATCATTTCTTCAAATACAACAGTCAAATTCACTTAGAGCTTTACCAGTTTTATTTCAAATATTAACATTAACTGAATGACTGCCGGGCAGCCAATAGAGAAAATAAATAAAAATGTGCCCTATTATTGTATAGCCCCTGTCAACTGCACACAAACTGACAGATTAAGAAATGTAAGCCATCTAGGCTACTTTTAAACAATAAATAAAAGGTAAATTAAATAGAATGAATAAAAGTTTACTTAAAATATAAACTTTGAAATAAACAAAAAGTAGGCTATTGTTGTTTGCATGTAGGCGATACAAAGCTAGTGCTTGGGTATGTTTAGATTCTTGTGCAAAAACAAGAGCTGGTCAACATGCTCTGGGGTGATGTTGCTCCCCCCATATATCCCCCCCGGTATAAACCAATAAATATATTGTTTTTTAAATATGTTTTTTTTTTTTTTTTTTTAAATCGATTTGGGAGGCAGCATATCGATTTAAAATCGTCATTCACAAGAATCGCGATTTGTAACTGAATCGATTTTTCCCCCCATCCCTAATTGCTATATGACATTTTTGTGTATGTATCTCATTGAACCCAGTAAAGCTTGTGTCTTGTTGAGAGTGTTTTTGACGTAAAGTAGAGCTGTGGTTAACGGGCACACCCACTATTCACACAACATACATCCCCCTGCTTCCACCTGCAGTGTTTTACCTGTTGAAGGCGTCCGGCAGGGCGGTGGGGTACGACAGTGAGCTCTTCTCCTCACTGGGAAGCTTCTGGTCTACAATGAAGGTGTGATCATCAACAACTACTGACATCATAGCAGGCAGGAAGCGGGTCACCACCTCCAAATCCTGAGTGTGGGTGCACAGGAAGGCAAATGAACACCAGCAACTAAAGCAGGGTTTAACACAATGATATTTTGAACCATTTACACACAGACTTTCTGAATTGGTGCACAGATGCATCCAGGTGACACTGTACGTACCAGACGAGGCTCTTTAAACACCTGGCTGTCAATCATGTCCCACGCTCCTTGACCCAGCGACAGCATCCTCAGCAGCAGCATCAGGTCTGAACTGTCCTGCTCACAGATATACATCCAATGGCCTAAGTGCATGCTGATACACTGATAAAGTTGATCATGTGTTGTGATTTGAAAAAGAGATAATCCAGTAACACAATGTTTGCATTAAGTGTTACTAGCAAAACATGCTGTATGTGTTTTTGAGGTCCAATAAACATGATGAATGCATTTCCTTCTTAGCAAACACAAATTATTCCAGCTGTCAATGAGGAGAATATCAAGACACCACAGGCATGTTTGTGAATCGTGTCATTTGTGTCCCCTCACCCTGGGTAGAGCTTCCTGACTTAGCAGCTCTTGCAGGTTCCTCATGATACTCAGGCTCAGGGTGTTACAGGCAAACGGGTCACAGAGGATCATGGACAGGTCCCTGGAACACACAAAGATTTTATAATGATGCACCCAACAGAGTTAAACAGCTGTTAACTTAAAGACTTAAGGACTTTTAGGCTGAAAACATGGTGTAAATTAGGCTTTTTCGAGTTGAATTTTAATGTCGGGGGTCACGTACACTTAGATGACACCACACAAGCAGTATGGAGGCATCTGATTTCTTTTTCTATTGTTTTATTACGTCTGAAGAAGGAGTCACCATTTACTTCAATTGTATTGGATTTGGCTACAACTCTGCTTACCACTGAGACTCCAAAAGTGTTTTGTGGACTCAAATACTTCAACCACCCCTCCATCGGCATAGTGGTGAGTAGATAACAAGTTCATTATTGTGAACCATCCCTTTAAACCATCCCATTGTGTTACCCGAGAACTTGCTCTTGCCCCTTCTTCACTCCATCCAGGAAACCTTGCAGCTCTCTGGCTCGTTTGCCGTCCACAAACTTTTCACGGATGCAGGCGTCTAAACACCAAGTGAACTGTCATAACAGAAACACAAAGCAAACACATTGGAAACCCAGGGTTTGGGGATGTTCAATAGCACAATGTTAACTGATGCACTATCACTGTGTCCTTACCTTATGGCAGGGGTCCACAGAACAGATCTCACTGATGTCCAGGTCGTGCAGAGACATGAGCAGCTCTGCTCTCAGTGTGCAGTAGTGGACGTTTCTCGTTCGCAGGAAGAGGGTTCGTAAAAACTGCAGCACCATGTCGTACAACTTCACGTTCTTTCCTATCATCTGAGTCAGCTTCAGGACCACCTTCAGTGCACAGAACACTGAACAGTTAACAGCAGCACACTGGGAAACCTTCACTTTGGTTGGTCTGTGTGAGAAACCTGATGAGTGCCACTTACCTCGCCTTGGCGTCGTGCTTTGGGAGAGGGGCTGAAGAAGTTATGCAGAATAGAGAGGTCGCTGCTGAACAGAGCGGCTTCCTTTTCCACGATGTACTGCTTTAGGAGGGGCGAGACCTCATCTCCAAACAGAGCCTGGTTGTCCTGCCAGATCTGCCTTTTCACCTCCACAGCACACACCTTGTACAGCTCCTTGTCAGCCATGACCATCTTCAGCTTCTTCTCTGGCACCTGCATGATGGAGCATGTGGTCAATATGAAGCTCAGTTCTCCAACAACTATTACCTTTAGTTTGATTGAACAATATGCTCTCGTCTCGCTGTCAACCATCTGCAACTTGAATTGCCCCAAAATTCATAACGTGGTTGTGATTAGGGCTGTGACGGTGGCTGGGGGATTTATTTTGCAGTAAAACATGGTAATATATTGCTTTATCACCACGGTGAGAAAAAAATCTGTACCATCACAGCCATAGTCATGATGAGATTTCCTGACTTTTTATCTATGATTTTGACGCGGGGACAGAGGAGCGCTGTTCAACAAGTCTCTTAGGTGTTCCTGTCAGGTTGAAATGAAGTGACTGTGAAAGTCATAGCAGATCATTTTCATACTCAGGTTCATAAACCATTGAGGGAGCTCTAATACATTGTGTCTGGAGGCCTTGTACTTCTGGGACAGAGCAAAGCCATCAGCATATCCATGTTATTATCATAGGATAGAGACACTTTTTCTCTTAGCAACTTTATTCAAAGTCAACTTTACAGACCCTGATTGGATATTAATAGTTTAACTGTGTCATGCATTAGCCTTATTCATTATTCAAAATTAGTGATGTTTTTACACCCCACGTGTTGTGTTTGCTTCTACCTCAAAAAAGGGCCCAATCACTGTAGCGATGTTTGTTTGTGGGGTGAAAGTCAGGCAGTACAACCTCATGAGTCTGTGTCAGTACACAATCTCATATCAATGACTGTTGGGCCTTGGCAGAGACCGAGATCGACTGAGAGCCATTCCAGTTTGTCAATTGTTCACCTTTGATTTAACACTTCACACAGTCAGTCTAAGAAACTGTGGATCACTTCATTGCTTTGACTCAATTTGCATTAAGTCCCATCATTCAAAATTGATGATTTTTTTTTTCTTTCAGTCAATCTGAACCACAACTAAAACCCTGCATGTGCAGTGATGCAGGTCAAACTTTATCCCGTGTCAGTCTGAATGTGGTGTTGCTTCTAATACAACTTTCTCTGACTGAATATATGTTAACACAGACACTGTGAATACTGATGTTAGTCTTCAACAGGTAAGAAAGAACACTTGCCTTGGGTAGATGCTTCAGCACCTGCATTACCACTGGCTGAATGGACGGCATTTTGACGAGTGGAAAGCTCTTCTCCAGCAGCTCTTCAAGCTTCCCATATCTGTAAGCAGATTAAAAAATAAAGCACAATCGCACCTGAGCTGGTTCCTTCAGAGAATATTATACACAGTCAAAAACAACCGATGACCCACCTGTCCTCGTCCTTGCCCTCTGCAATGGTGGCGACTCGCTCCATCAGCTTGTCACGGAGCTCATCAAAGACAGACTGGTGGAACTCCAGCCGAGGTGTTCCATGGAGGTCAAGGAAGGGAAGAGCAGACTGGAGAGTTGGCAGCAGGATGCCATTTTCCATCTACAGACAGGAGATTCATCAGATACTCATTAGTCTTTAGCTCCAGATGCAGTTTCAACATTTAACACACCAAGTTAAATCTTTAAGCACATTGGATGTATAAAAAGGTAACAAACACTTTATTTAAAAAGGTGCTTCTTTGACTCATCTGACTGAACACAATTTTTAGAAACAAGTTAACTTATTTTAAAACTTAACGTTTAGGTTTCAAACAAGAGCAGAGATAAATCTCTTCCTAAACACAAACCACTTCATCGTTCCATCTACCCCGCCACAGCAGAAAGAATGGAGCCTGTCAGCAGCTGAACTGTTATATCATAAATCATATATCAACCTCCAACAGGTTGAAAATATTGTTTTTATGACAAAATAGGTATTTGATTAAAATCAATATTAAAACTTTATTTGAACGGAAATACAAAATAAAGTAAACATACCCCCTTGTGAAGAGTAACGGTTTAAAGCACTATTAAATAAACATAATTAAAACAAACTTCTCTGAGGAATTGAGCAAACTACTTTTCCTCTTTTAAACCTCCAATATAGAAACAATTGTGTATGTGTACTTTCTCCTAGTTCTGATCATATAGACTATTTTAATACTTTTATAGTGGTTTGTTTGATCTGGTTTTACTCTTTCCTCATTTGAAACATTTGCTTTTTTAATTTACACTGTAATGTCGAGTGATCTTCAAATTGCTTTCAAATGTTTGCCTTGACTTTGTCCTTTTGAACTTGTAATGCATCTTGTAACGGTTTTGAAAGGTACTGCATAAATAAAGTGTATTATTATTTTATAAGATGACACTAGATCTCTGCTGAGAAACATACTGACTCGTTAGACCTTGATTTCCATCATCACTCACAGTGACTTCATATTCCTCACATACTGGGGTTAACTTGTTGCACGTTGAAGCAACATCCACATCCTCAGCTGGTCTTCCATTGCAGCAGTGATGACTTGAGCTAACGTCAGCAGGGAAGCGTAGCTGCCTAAAACTACGCAGTGCACCTACAGTTCTTCACTAACTGTTTAAAACAACACGCTTTAGAAAACATGGCTTTGTTATTAGCAGCTCGGGCTGATGTGCGACCCGACTGAATGTTACCTGGAACTGGTCGATGGCTTTCAGAGGCTCAGTGCAGTTGGTGAGAGTTTCTTTCAGATCTTCTCCGTTAGAGATGCCGAGCTCGGGCAGCCCGGAGAACATGGTCGGTTTGATCATGGCTGTTCACACTTCGGTCTGAACGGAGCTCTGGTGTCTGGATGTGGGACGTGAACACACAGTCGCTCGCCTCTAAACACTGCAACACATCAGCCTGCTCGCTCTGTCAAGGCACACTTCCTGTGTTGCAGCCTCGCAAACGCTCCGTCAGAAACAACAGCCCGGAAAAGGTTCCGAGTCAACTATCGCGTTTCTAGTCCGTGTCTGAGTCAAACAGGCCGCGGTAGAAAACTCAAAATATATCAATAAACAATTAACTAAATCAATTTTTACCAGGATTCATAGGCCCCGATGGAAAACGTCATGGGACCATGGAAAGATGTGAAGGGAAATCCCAACTTCACTCACACCAGGCTGAAAATACACACCTTTATTTATAACAGGGGATATAACAAAGAGTGTGTTTTCAGTGGACCACATCCAGGTTACCACTGTGCTACATCAAACTACCATTCACTCACTGGAAGTAACAAACAAATACAAGTAGAGAAAGCCCTGTAACCTTGGGCGGTGTTCATGTTTTTGTTGGTCTGGTGGACCTAAGCATTCTTCGGCTTTGAAATCAATACAGCCGTAACAATTTATATAAAAGTACTTAACAGATGTTTACTTTATCCCAGTAACAAGAATTAATGACAGCATACTTGGTTGATATCTGCCATTTACCCTTGTCAGATAACATTTATGAATGTAGTTTTTTGTGATAAAATGAAATTAACAAAAATCAATTACAATCAAGGTTTTTCATCTCTATTTACATTATTATTATTATTGACGTAATACAGAGTCGACCCCCAATGAACAGATATAGTTATACTGTATGTGAGTATGCACATCACATCAGCCCCACTGAACACATAACCTATTCATGCCAGCCTATGCATGTTCACTTAGACACGTGGCATAACTGATTAGGTTTGGGTTGTCAAAGGTCTAAGTCACCGTGGGCTTATATGAATCTAAGAAGAAAAACTATGTAGACAGAAACTGTACTGATTGGCGGAGGCTTACAGCCACAGTGTGGGATTTCTAGTTTATATATTTTTGAGATGTTGACAGGTTTAGAAAGTAGGACTGAAAGTGTAGCATCAGAGAAAACTTCTGTTCCTGCAAAACAAAGTTAACAAGAAACTGAAGGTGGGTCATGATTTAATCTTTGTGCCATTCCATATGCTCAAGTCAAAGTTGAATGTTAGTTTTTGTTTCATATCTCGCAAATGAGAATTGGAATGAATCAAGGTAACAGGGGCACAGTGAATGTGAAAAGATGAGCGCTGTGCCTGTGCGTTTGTAGAACAGAGAGTTCACAAGTGGATAAGAGCAAAAAGAAGAAGCTGAGCTCTGCAGAGCTGAGAAAACAGCTTACACAATAAGTTGGCTAAGTCTGAGATGATGAAAGCGGCTACATATCTCTACATATAAATCAATGAATCTGCAAGGTTTAAAATTAAATTTAAATTTCTCATCATCTGTCAACATTTCTATACATAAGACTGAACTTTGACTGCCACAGGTCTCTAACATTGGGTTTTCTCCAAATATAGTTATTTAAAAAGCAAACAAATGATTTGATAAAATACATTACTAACGCTTCCTTTTGAATCGATTCTATTAATTTTCCACTTTCTAATCCCCTGTAATTTGTTATACAGACATTTTAAAAATTGCCACAGTGCCCGTGTGAGTGTCTGATGTCAATTAAAGAAAAGGGGCACTAATTTTCCTTAAACATGTGACACATGGTCTACTGCTGAAATTTACAAGTAAAAGGAATAAAATTTCTAATATTTAAGAATAATTATTAATCAATCATGTTAGAATGACTAAAGAAGTTAGAACTTTCCTCAAAGAAAATAAATGTGATATACACAGAAATTGTGGATCGGTGACAATAACAATGTCTAAACTTTCTTTTTCTGCCCAGACTTGTAGGCAGAGGTGGTGGCTCAGGGGTTAGTAGTGACTCAGGGGGTAGAGCGGGCCGTCCATTGAGCAGTTGTTCAGCACTTTGACCCTATACTGAACTCCAAATTGCCCCAACCAGCTGTGCCATCAGTCTGTGAGTGATGTATGATAGAGACAGTGCTGCACATATGCACTGTATGAATGTCTGTGAATGGGTGGATGGCAAAACTTTGAGTGGTCATCAAGAGTAGAAAAGTGCTAAATAAATACAAACCAATTGGCATTTATATGTGTACTCGACTCAAAACCAAAACCTGTTGTAAATATGTTGTTTTGTTTCCCTGAAATCCTCTTTTTTTTATATAAGAAACGTGCTAACATGTTGCAACCAGCTGTCACTGTAGACTTATAGAGTTACGAACTTTAAACCCTCAAGGGGAATACCAAGTTACAGGACATATGCTCAGAATCTCCACATCTGTTCCTCAGTAATGGTGTTGAACAATGGCTAGATATGGGTGTTATACTAACATTATGATATTCTGAAATTGTGATTTGGGAATATGGACTGTACAAATACAATTTGGATTGATTGATTTTATCCTATTAGATATTTGTGCTGAATTGTGTTACAAATACCAATTGCAATTTGTGAGTTTCAGCTAAAGATACTTTTTGAAGTCACAGTGACCTTTGACTTTTGACCAATGAGTTCTTCCTTGAGTGAACGTCTGTACCAAATTTCAAAGGTCAACAATATTTTGAAATATATTTTCAAAGTTCAAGTATCAAGTATATTTCACTACATGCTTTTTTTATTCCTAGTAATGGTGCTAACAAAGGACTACTGCAAAGGATAGTGGTTTAAATGGGGCGTGGTTTGTAAAATCTCAGCTCTTCTCTGAAGGATGATAAACCATCCATCAATCCATCCATCCCTTTCGATGGTCATGGGGGACTGCAGATGGGGTACACCATGGACAGGGTGCCAGTGTATCACAGGGAGAACCTCCAAAGACAAATAACCGCACCAACAGTCACAACTGTACAAATGGACATTAGCAAACTCCACAGAGACACTGGCCACATGTACTGCATCTGTCTGTATCAGAGCGAGAGAAAGAGAAATGCATGAATATCCAGTGTTGGCTCTGAATTCTCCCTTTTTTTATACAGCTAAAATTGCTCATACTGACCCTAAAGACGTCGATGCTGCATACACTGGTTGGACAGGACATTGAAAATATAAATCAAGTCATCAAATATGAAGTAACGGTATGTCTCTATTGTTATGTTATATTTTATTGTTGTGATTTATGTGCATATTGTCATTGTTTTATCTGTGCTCTGCTGCAAGCAATTTCCCCTTGGACTGAACTGAACTGAATGAACCAATCTGATAAGTAAAAACATCTGGAAAAACATACTTATAGTAGCATAGTTTTCACAGAAATTACCTTTTTTTAAATGACACAGGCTTGTGAAGGTTTTGAGTTTAAGCTTGTGTAACAGTGTGGACCTGACAGAGACAACTATACCTTTTCCAACCTGTAATAGTAACAAACTGGGCTGTGTTGTGTGAAGAGAAAGCAATGAAGTAACTTGCGATTTCTTATATTGTTACTTTAGTAATGATTGATCGTATCGTTCTGTCCTTAATTATTCGTTTCTCTTGGTGTCCTATCAGTTGTAACTCCTGTTGAAATGTTACACAGTGTCTTGTTCTCCAATAACAAAGCTTAACTATTTTACACGGTTTTCAGACATGGCCTGTGGAGAATCTCCGGAGGATTGGGCCTGGTCTTTCTCTGCACTTTGACTTTCACATATGTACAACACAGTGGGAGGTTTTCTGCTCAGACACTTAATTCTCCACAGGATTCAGGTGAGGTGCAACAGGCACAGACAGGATGTAACCTATTATTTCTGCAGATATCGAGTGTTTGGGTTTACAACACATCAACATCCAGCATCTGCTCTTATCAACACTCTCTTGACATCAATTATCTCTATGTGTGTGGCTTCCGATTTTTCATTATTAGATACTTGTTTTCCTCAGGTTTTTTTTCCATTTTAGCATGTGTCACTTGTTAAAAACATATAAATCCTGCGGAGGATCTCCAGCTGTGCACCCACGTCGACTCCCCCGGACTGTCTGCAAACTTTATATGAGAGGGCCAGGAGGACAAAGACAGCATGTCTCAGGAGGCTCTCACTGGGACATTTGCGTTCACACATACACATGTTTGTATGTGATTTCTACTTTAGAAAGTAGAATCCATGTCTACTACCTCTGAGCTTATCCATTCACACATCAGAACAGTCCACTCCTTCATGTAGAATCTAAAGAACATAACGGTCCTGAAACATGTTGCTCCTCATAGCAGCCTTTTAATGCTTCAAGCTTTACTTCTGCTGAATTTTAAATGTATTTCTAATGAAGTATTCATGTGTAAATGAATGTTAATCATCAAAACAGAAGAAACAGTTGTTAAAGTAACGGAAATTAAGCCTGTGCCCGAAATCCCCCACTCATTCACCTACACCCTCTGTAAAGGTCTATAGTGAGCTCCTCTGCAAAAGAAAAATGCACTTCTCGGATCAGTTTTTGAGCACGTAATTAATTCTTTGTTGCCGGACATACAACAACAGCTACGCTCATTTAAAAACAAATTAAAAATGTATGTTTAAGCTTCATATCAATGCTATGTTGGTGTACTGATGGTATCATCATTTCTTTTAAATGTAGAAATATACTTATTTGACTCAGTTTGTGCTGTGTAGGCTGCTGTGCTCTTATCACAACTAATTGGTCTGTGAAAGTGTCGGTAAATATAAACTCTTTATCCTCAGGATAATTAATGTGTTTTTGAATAAGGAGAAGAATCGCCAGAGAGAGAAGCCAATTCCCTATATTGTGGATTATACAGTGATCAATGAGTGATTTTGAACACAGAAAACTCTAGAAACAATTGTCCCTGACAGCCCAAGTGAAAATAGGTAACAGATTTCAAAAAATGAAAATCCAGAAACATTAACCTTTACTAATCTACCCAAGTTAAAAAAAACCTCTAGAGAAACATTTAAAAAAGCTGTGGACTGGTTGGAACATACATCTTCATTTGTTGATAAGTTTCATAAGATGTAGAAAAATTTGTCTCTTTATGCTGTCTTGAATATCTTCTGAAGCACATGTTGTCTGAGACTGAAAGAGAAATGGGGTCATTGTATGTGGGTGTAGGCTAGTATTACATAATAACCAAAATATTTCTCACACCACACACACACAAGCAAGTCAATATTTATTAACACAAAATGACCTTAGTTTCACCAACATGCACACACACATAAATTCTAATATAAAAATATAAAACGTTTTAACCATTTGTCTTATAAATGAGACCAAACTCTTTGGTTGGACATGTGCATGAAGAGAAAACTTGGACTGAGAGGTGTATTTCCCTTGTTGCTACACTGGGCCGTCTTTATTTCTTGTATTAAAGAGGCTAATCAGTAGGTATCCCAATGCAAAGAGGAGGAGGGCGATGAAGAGGAAGAGAATGCCAGCCCAGGGCCCTGGGGGCAGAGCCTTCATCAGGCTGAGGCTCTCTGCTGGTACCATGTTGCTCAGACTCAGCATGCATCCCAGAGACCAGCCTACAGATGCTCCTTCAACCTGAAAAAGCACAAGAGGAGGCTCATTGACACCACAGTACCACCAACCTGCTCTCAATGCAGCAGACACTGTTGTGTAGTCCAGTAATTTGAACACAGACAGAACTGATGAACAGAAATGTTGAGGTTTTTCCTCCACTCCTCACCTTCTCCTGAAAAGAGATGGAAGGAAGGGAGAGTTCATCGAATCTGAAGCCCTGCGTTAAGAGGACCTTGATGAAAAGGGAGATGACGCACATATTCTTCGTGTATTTCTCCGGCTGCTTTGTCTTCGCAGTTATCTGTTAGAGGAAATACAGCAGGTTGAATGTTTCTTTGTTTTGCACATATAGCCTTTTGGTCTTGTTTCCAATCACTATAGAATTTTTGCTAAAAATGATATGGCGGTGCGCTGGAGAGTACCTCAGAGATGGTCATGTTGCAGACATATTGGACAGCTGCCTCCATTTTACTGGGAGACGCGATGGTGATGTTGTTGAGGTTGAAGAGGTTTCTGACAGTGAAGAAGAAGGCAGAAAATGCCTGTGGAGATGAGGGGACACTGAGTTAAACAAACCCACACACTTAACTCCAAAGGAATGAGAGCGAGATGTCTTCAAAAGAATTAAAAGGTTAGAGATAAGTGTTTGACAGCCCAAGGGGTAAGATCCATGGCTTGCTTGCTGATAGGAATTGTCTTGCGGTCTGGCAGCAAAGTCTTTAAGTGTAGCAGTGTGCCACTTTAGGGAATGGACAGAGTGATGGGCAGGGCTGGACGTGGACAACATTTTTTGACATGTGAGAAATTATAATTCACTTGGAATAAACAGCATTCAGTGGGGGAGTAACAGTGTTCCTTCAGTCTGCGGACCATTTTGAACATGTCGGATAAACTCGGCACCGTTTGGTAACTTGGTCAAAACCAGTGTCAAAATAACCGGCAGGCAACTTTAATAATAAATATAATATATTTCACTGTATTGGAAGAACACAACTGTTGTTCTCTTGCAACAATGCTTTATATCAAGCTGAATTGGAGAGCTTCCTAATTCTTAAAGTTTTAATACACGTGTATAATTCACAATATGGAAAGGGTGGATAAAAAAGGGGATTGCACAGAATAAATCTCAGCTGTCTATTGACTCCAGATATCTCTGTCTGTCTGTGAATCTGTCTGTTTGTCTTGCATGTGTAGAACAGGCACTGCAGGTGTTTTATAACATCCGAGTATATAAGCATGTATAAACATGTTCCTCCCTGTCTTCTCTCCTCCACTTCTGACTCAACAATTTTGGTTTGACAAGTCAGAGACATGATTATAATTCATTAGTTGTGGTATTTCCGGTCAAAGATTTACTAAGGGGGGTTAGGGTTGCATGGGTAAGGGTTAATTAACAATTAATGCATGGAGCAGTTACTAAGTATCTAATGATGCTTTTTATTTACTTCATACAGATTTCATGTATGCAGTTATTTTAGTCCTTTTTATTCATGTTCAGAGTGCATTCATTGTTGGATCTTTGTATATGAAGCATCACATACTAAACATATTTATGAGTAATAATCATGGTCACATGACACACTAATGATGTTTGTTTGGTCCTTGGCAAATCATTTCCTCAGACATGCAAACTGTGTCGATTACCTGCCCAGAACCGTGCAGCGTTGGCAGATGGATTTAATGATAACAATACATCTGGCCATGCTGGTACTGTGCGCTGGGGTCGTGCCAAGCCACAAAATACTGTATACAATGGGGGAAGGGCTTGTAAGAGACGTGATTGGAGCAGCAGAGTGTCAGTATAGAATTTTTTTTGCTAATGGCCGGTTGTCCCTGATTTAGGGGCATGAAATCACCTTTAGTGAGAGAGAGAGAGAGAGAGAGAGAGAGAGAGAGAGAGAGAGAGAGAGAGAGAGAGAGAGAGAGAGAGAGAGAGAGAGAGAGAGAGAGAGAGAGAGAGAGAATAGTGGTGAAGAGAATAATGGTGCTTATATGTAGGTATACAGGATATAAGTGATGCTGCACTGGTGACCCTTTAAAATAAATCTGACTTCCTTGTGATGTTTGCCAGGTGTAAAGTGGAGCTGAGGATCATGACAATGGCATTACATTTTCACATGTTTGATCCTCAACCAAAGCACTGAAAAAAATACTGTTACCGTTAAATACTGATAATGGTGGTATTCTGATTCATCCTGAAATGGGTGAGCTTACCACCTGATGGGCAAATCGGTTCTCCTCTTAGATAGTAGAGTAAAGCTGCAATAATCATGCTGCAATCTTTCTGGAGGCCTGTGGCATTTCCTGTTTACAGAATTTTGGTCCCTAACTTGCCAACAGCACCAACCCGGGAGAGAGATGTTGTCTTAACAGATCATCTTTGAGAACAAAGTCCCTTATCCATGATGGGACAACAACACGGTGAGGAATCTTTAAAAGTATACGATATAAAACATTCACTCTGTCACATTGTCACTTTATGGTATGTTGTTGGAGTGTGTATTCTATATGAAGGGAACAGGGCATTTTTGAAGGTGTCATATGACTATTGACAGGTTGAGTTAAATGGATTTACATTGTTATGTGAAGAATGAGCGAACGTGTGTGTGTGTGTGTGTGTGTGTGTGTGTGTGTGTGTGTGTGTGTGTGTGTGTGTGTGTGTGTGTGTGTGTGTGTGTGTGTGTGTGTGTGTGTTTGTGTATGTTTGAAAGGCTCTCCCCTACCATAAAGTTTCCTTTCAAGCTCGGCTGGAAGATTCCATCAAAGGAGCACTTGGAGTAAGAGCAGTTGTCAAACGAAAACATCTTCATCACAGCGGTTTGGCAGCTCTGGTAATCTCCTGTGCCCACTACTGTAACAGACATCTGGGGGTCAAACTTGGCAGGTTTGTGGCTCTTTGTGCACGGAGAATCAAAGACATCCATCCCCAGCTTGATAGACATTTTGAACTGCTTTGGATAGCAGGGGTGGAAGACTTGGGGCTTCACACCTTGAGTCTGAAAGAGGCAGAAATATTACATAACATTTCTTAGACATTGATGAAATTATATTATGGCTGAATTTCAGACAACCGAACAGAGCCATATATATTTTTCAAAACTCTCATGCTTTTCCTACCACAACCTATGATGGTTTATGATGACCATCTGAAGCATTAACTATTTACCAGCATGTACTCACTGTCTGCAACCATACACTTTATATGTTCTGCTAGCTTCGTCATCAACTATTTGAGTTACTAAAAACAGGGTTACCTTTTGGACTGGCAGCTATTCAGCTACAAATAATGAAATACAATTTGTGTTTTATTTGTATTTTGGTTGGAACACTTTTTTTGAGAGTTAGGCCAGAAGATTGATACCACTCTCATGATCATTAAACAAATCTCAGTCTCCAGCAAATGAATGTAAGTCAGTGCAATGTCCTCTGAAGACATGGAGGACAGTGACAGTATTTTCTAATCATTCCTTGTGTTCATCCTAAAGAGATCTGTTCCTAAATCAGTTTCAATGTAGACTTCAACTTAATGTCTTAACTAAACTCACAGCATATATAAATTACAGATCAATTATAACATTTATTTTTTAGTGTAAATAAATATATATTAATAATACCTCGATAAGATGGGCCAACAGTTTTCTCAGGAACTGGTCTTGGCCATAGCACAGGAAGCTCTGGGTGTAGAGTCTGTAGCTCCGTCCGTAAAGCTTCAGCTCCATCATATTATCGCCGTCCTCGACCTTATCCGAGGTCTGAAAGGTAATCTGGGTAGAGGCTCCGCCTAAATCTAGAGCTCCTGTTGTCTTTCTGCCAGGATTTTGCCAACGCCCGGCAAAACCATACTGAGTGGCGAGGGAGAACATGTAAACAATTTAAAATCATGCAGGGACAGAGAAATATATGTGACAACATGAGGAAAACATCCAACAAACAACACACAACACTTTATAAAAAGTCCTTAACTGAGGACTATTAATTGACATACAACCAATGTTGCTCTAAGGCAGTGTCAATTGCTGTCAGTTTGTCCATCCCTTAGTTTCAGAGTGAACACATAAAGATACTTTAGATTACAGCAAATACAATTAGTGACAAAAGGATTTGTTCTGAAAATGTCCACAGACAACATTTCTGTTTCAAGCCAAAATATCAGATCTTGCAGTAAAATATCAATTAAGTGACTCTAGTATTTTTAAGCTTTTTTTTCACACTCAAAGCACCTGTTTATGGTTCAATTGAGGTTAAATGATCCACATGGCATGTGTCTGAAAAACTGAAAGTGACCCCATCAGAGTGACACTATGGGGGAAGTAGGAGCAGCTACATGCCTTCAGATAGGATTATACGAAACACAAATCATTCATTGTAGTCATCATTGTTTTGGCAGAGAGGGGGGGGGGGGGGGGGTTTGGCCAGCCCCACTTTCCAAAAATTGTATAAATAAATAATGATACAAAATTTAAATAAATAATAATCATCATAATAATCATCATAATAAATAATAGAATAATTAGTGCTGTAAATATAATGACTTTTTACTGCTAGGCTTGTGTGGTAAAAAACTCTTATTATAGCCTTTTCACTGTGTCCAGGTGGCCCCTCAGCGTCACTGCATCCAGGCACATTACACAGCACCAGTCAACAAGAGACTCTGCTCATCTGCTCTTTTCTAATCACTCACGCGTTGAACACCCTGGCTATTGCAATTTTGTTAATTTTGGTCTTTTTACGTGACTAAAGCATCTTTCTGTTTTGATACTTCTGTACCACTGAGTGTAATAGAGTACTATGAGCCCTACCACATAATGTTTATTGTAGACTTTATCTATCTATTTATATATATTTCTTATACTCTTTTATACATATATAAAAGGTTTTGTTAGAAAACCACAATTTAGCGGGTTGATGCATTTTCAAACGGAAACGTAGTAATGAGGTTATAGTCTAAACTTCAAGTTGCCATTTCTGTGACTTCCTTCGTTGAACAGGGGAGACGGTGAAATGTCAGAAAAGCTCACCTTTGCAAAGTTTTCTTGTAAGTAATTGACTGTGACCCAGCCATATGCCCCCTCGTGCCGTCCGCTCAGGATGGTTGCCTCTTTGAAGTTGAAGGGGTAAGACCGCAGTTTGTTTTCCACTTCCTTCAGAATCCGCTCTGTCTCTGTGGCATTGTCTATTCTGTTCAAGTTTGTGCGAGTAAATGGGGTAATGAAACAATATTGGGTAAATTTCAATGAATTAATGCATAATTATTGAGGTGTGTTATTGAAATATCCTGTGTTAATGGGCAAGTGTACTGACTTCAAGAGCCTCATGCCTGCAGTAGCTCCCAGATACAGTGGTGTTTGGTTGTGTCTGGATTTGGGGATATCCTTCACAGCTTTATCCAGACAAGACTTCAAACTTTTTGCTGCACCACCACGGACACCTGCATAGCTGGATATCCCTCCCCCTTGACAGACAGAGAAAGTAGTTCTGCTTACAAAGAACTCAAACTGGAATTCCTAAGGACAACCCAAAGGCCATGGATGATGTTTCAAAGGAAATTCTTTAAATAAACTGCAAAGCAAGAAGCGGAACTGACACTAAGATACCAAAAAAGGGTCTGGTGAGGAAGTGGAACATTTAGGAACAAGGCTTTTGCACAAGACATGGCACGGAACATTCTGATAAAGTTACTGGATACAATTTTACAGGAAAACATCATGGAAGTGAAAGAAAGAGTGTCCTTTTCACCCTGCCAGTCTGTAGTTAGAGGGTGTAGTTCAGGCGAAAACAAGCTCAAGTGGTTTTCAAACACAAATGCAATAAAAGGAAGTGATACCTTTCGGAATGACCTGCACTTATGAGTAAATTTGCATTAAAATTTGGTCAGATCTTCATCCAACCAGCTCAACCCATCAGAGAAGCTGTGGAATGACCCATTCACAGCAGAGATGTCTGAGCTGAACAGCTCTGGAGAAACACAGGTGCAGTTTTCCTCCGGAGACCAATTGTTTGAGGATGTTGCTGCCTAGGAAGGTTTAACCGGTTTTTAAATAATTCCCCACAATTTTCCACAATTTGGTTTGTTCAATAATGACATTGTGTATGTCTGTATTTGTGCCTTAGGCTACATTCACATTCCTGAATTTTTATGTAAAAACGCATAAACTCTGCTAATGATATGTCTGGCTTACACACTACTCTGGACTTTTAGAGCTCTAAGACAGAGAATTTTGGAAATGCTGCTGGCCCTGCAACGTTGATAATCAACAACAAGCCTTGCTCATCCTGTTGTCTTTGCTAACAGCTGTTGTGCAGTTAAATTCTTAATTTTACAATGATACAACATGATTACATTCGTAGGAGACCAGCTATTATTCGGGCAATCTGTCACAATTCCTGTATCCAGCGGGATGCATATGTCTTCCTGTTTTCACAATGACACGTGCATGCCCAGTGTACGTGAGTGGTCATGTGACATGCGTTGTTAGGCGTTTTGGTATGTTATTAAATCTGATACAGAGTTCAAACGGTCATGTAGACAAAGATCGGTTTAGTTTAAAAACGCTATTTTCAAATGAAAAGTAGCTGTGTGGATGTGCAGATTTAGATAAACCAGATCATTGCAAAAAGGTCAAACACTTTTTTTTGCTGACTAACATTTGATATGTCTGAAATTTGTAATAAAGGTTTACCGCTCAGAGTGAGGTGCTTACCTTCTGCATGACACTGGCTGTGCTCCGTAACAATTCCGGTGTCATTTTCCTTGCCAGCTGGCCATTTGTAGATGAACATGGAGGTGTGGGATGAGCCTGCATCCAGAACGATTCCGTACTAAAAAACACAGCATCACACGTTACAAACAGAACACGAGGCATGCCTCTAGAAACTCATTGTAGCTATTAATAATGCTGATCAAAACACCACCTGTATACCCCAGTGTACTGTTTAGCTGATGTATCATTCAGACAGATAATAAAATGAAATAAAGGTATTGGCTGCTTTCTGAAAACACATTTTACCTAAGTATCTAAGTGTTATTTTCAGTGAAGTGTTTCTCCTGTACGTTCAAGCTGTTTAGTTTGCTCTTCACCTGCATTAACAGGATGTGGCTGCAGCATGCTGTTTATGGCAGCCCCTAGCAGTCGTCATGACCTAGCACAGTTTCTGTGGTGTATACACATTAACAGTTTCCTTTGATGGTTTAACGGTTGCTCTTTTACAGCAAACACATTTTCCATCATGAGACTCTCTGACCTAACAAGGTTGGTAATGTGTTTTGTTTCTGCAATGTCGATTCAATTTCCCATTGTGTTGTTTTGCATCCACAACTTTAAAGTTGTTCTGTTCAAGACCCAATCAAGCATATTCTGTATTAGTCCAGGCAAAGTAGCGTTTTACGACCGACTAATTGTAAAATAATTTTTTTCAGCATAGATCATTTCTATGAAGTGTCCAGAACAACATACTAAAAGTCCTAAGAAATCCTAGTTGAGGAAATATGTTTTATTCTCAATGTGTGCCAATAACGCCATGCAACAATACAGCACATTTTTCGTATTACAAGTTTCTTTGAAAATGAATTTGAATATGCAAATGAGCTATACACTCATCGAATATGTCCCAAATACACCCAAATAGGCTTAATTTTTTCCTTTACTCTTACCACAATAAAACTTTACATAGTAAAAGTATTCATGAAAAGTAACTTTTTTTCTATTACAAGTTTCTTTTGAAATGAATTTGACAAGCACATGAGCTCCACACTTATTGAATATGTCCTAATTTACATAGGCAGAAACACCATTCATATGTATGACAAATACATCGGCCCAATCTTCATCCAATCATCCTACTGCCAAAAGGTGATAGCAATGCTGCTTTTAGACTGGCCTCTAACCTGAAAACTGCCTGGTTTGGTAGTACCTGCCAGGGGTATAACCCCCGCCCGGTATAGTCTTCAGGGTCACGGAGGCACACAAGCCTCCCCACCACAAAGAATAAAGAATGACACTAGCTTTCTTGAACAAGCTAAGGTGTCCAGCCAGTCACAGGAAAATGTGGGAAAAGACATCATCATTGCAGCAGGTGAAAAAGCTCTAGTATCACAGTATGAGGGCGAAAAAGATGAATCACTGGATATGCTGAGATACAGGCGATTCTGTGATACAGTAACTCAGAACTCATCTCCAGTGGAACCTCAAACTCTCCCTCCAACGTCAACAGCCACAAAGTTCCATAGTCTTCGGGTCTTTTACCAAATGATGGAGTGGAAAAGGGGAAGTGAACGTATGGACCCAAAAGAGTGGGGGTGGCATGTTTTGGATGGGAGATTTATGCCGATAATGACCGATCAGCCTGCGGCACCACCAGAAATACTAGATGTAGTCCGCTGTAGTTGCAAGACTGCAGCACAAAGAGATGAAGATTGGGCCGATGTTTTTGTCATACATATGAATGGTGGTTCTGCCAATGCAAATAAGGACATATTCAATACGTGTGGAGCTCATGTACATATTCAAATTCATTTCAAAAGAGACTTGTAATAGAAAAAAGTTACTTTTCATGTATACTTTTACCATGTAAAGTTTTATTGTGGTAGGAGTAAAGAAAAAAATTAAGCCTATTTGGGTGTATTTTGGGCATATTCGATTAGTGTATAGCTCACTTGCATATTAAAATTAATTTCCAAAGAAACTTGTAATACAAAAAATGTTACGTTTCATGGTTACTTTCATGGTGTAAAGTTTCATTTTGATAGGAGTAAAGGAAAAAATAGCCCCCTTGGGGTGTATTGTTGCCTGGCCTTATTGGCACACACTGATGAGAATTAAACATATTTCCTCAAACAGGATTTCTTAGGACTTTTAGTATGTTGTTCTGGACACCTCATAGAAATAATCTATGCTGAAACAAATTCTTTTACAATTACTTCTATTTTTGGCTCCAAAATGGGTTACTTTGCCTGGACTATATGTAAAGGGAAAAGTCAGTATGCTGAAGAATAAGTTGTACTTGTGTGCCTCTTTAGAAAGTGTGTGTGAGTTGAAGAACAAAAGGGATGATGAATAAAATGAATAAAACACACAAACCCAGTCAGAGCAGTGTGTTTCATGTGGAGCACCTAGCTGACACCCAGCCCAGGCTTATGACTGAGCTACTTAAGAATACTGAATCCATTAAAAGTACAGAGCTTCTGCTGCTCTCTCATCAAAGTGAGACTGTCCTTCAGCTAAATGTGCAACAGCATCTTAATTGTTTTGGCCCCTGATCCCCAACTTCTGTATTACAGTATTAAATACTGTAGGTCTAACTCAAAGGCAAAGCCAATCAGCTAAGAACTCATGAAGGGGTGTTTAATAACAATAGTTAAAAATAATAATAATAATTTTAATAATAATAAATATTTGTAACATTGAATTATTTTATTTGAAATGAACGATTTTGTTTGGGAGAAAACAGGTGTAAATATGCTTATCATAGAACCACAATTATACTTATAATAGCAATACTTTTACTACTACTACTACTACTACTACTACTACTACTAATAATAATAATAATAATAATAATAATAATAATAATAATACTAGTAATAATAATAACATTTTTATTATGTGCGTCGAATCTTAGATATATTTTTCTTAATTACCATGTGTTCAGGAGTCGCCTCCACCTCCTTGGCCGGGAGCTCCAGCAGCAGGATCCCGACCACAGCCAGTATGAGCAGCACAGCCGCAGGGATGACTCGGGAGTACCGCAGGGTCATGCTGGATTCTGGCGTTCTGCGCGCTCGGATGGTCTCTGGAAGCTCTGGGTAAATCAATGCGAGGTGCACATCCACAGAAATAAAGGGCGCGCTTTAAATAGCAGACGGCTGTGGGTTTGGTCTCAGCTTTTGACGTATCTTCATGGTGGGTTTACACTTCCTCTCCCCTCATGCACCCACGCACGCTACGACAAGTAGAGTCATACAACGAGATTCGTCGGAAACGGGAAGAACCAGGAGTTTGACAGCGCATCATTATGAGACTGACATCTCGCATTTATAAAGGTATTTAGACCTTTGCGTCACTTCAACTGCATTGTTTCTGCTTTCATAATGTTTGGAGCTAATCCACACACACACACGCGCACACGCACACATACCGAGATGGTTGTTACAAATGAAAAGAGGCAGTATTAGTCAGCATTAACACATCTGCAGCTTTTATTTTTTATATTTATGAGCAGCCTTTACACTGAATTTTGGGAGTTTGTAATTGTATAATTGAGTAAAACGCTGCACATATTACCTCAATTCTTGTTTTGTTGAGATGGAGCATTCGTCTTTTGGAACCCTGTGAAAAAGCACAGGGTTCCAGCCCATGTTGGCCTTTATTAATACAGATAGAAACATGAGAATGAACAGATACATATCAGAAACTTTACAGTATAGCCTCCTTCCCTGACGAGCTTAACAGCTTTTATGCTCGCTTTGACAGAGACAACCTGTAGGCAGCCACCAAGGCTGAGCTCACATCTGACCACTAGCCCCTCACACTCTCCTCCATCGACGTGTGTGCTGCACTGAGCAGGATCAATGCACGTAAGGCTGCTGGCCCTGATGGCATCCCCGGACGCGTGCTCAGGGCCTGTGCTGGGCAGCTAGCTGAGGTCTTCACTGACATATTCAACATGTCACTGGCCAAAGCAGCTGTCCCCAGGTGCTTTAAAACCACCTCCATCGTGCCGGTGCCAAAACACTCCACTGCAGCGAGCCTCAACGACTTCCGCCCCGTTGCTCTCACCCCCACCATTATGAATTGCTTCGAGATGATGGTCCTGGCTCACCACAAATCCTGTTTACCACCCACACTGGACCCCTTCCAATTCGCCTACCGCCAGAACAAGAGTACAGAGGACGCCATCTCCACGGCACTTCACTCTGCACTTTCTCACCTGGACAATAACAACTCCTATGTTAGAATGCTGTTCATAGACTTCAGTTCAGCTTTCAACACCATCATCCCCTCCAAACTGATCACGAAACTCGGTGACCTCGGCATCAACACTTCCCTCTGCAACTGGATACTGGACTTCCTATCCAACAGACCCCAGTCTGTTAGGTTAGAGCACCACACCTCCTCCACCCTCATCCTGAACACAGGCGTGCCACAGGGCTGTGTGCTGAGTCCTCTCCTCTACTCCCTCTTCACCCACGACTGCATACCTGTTCATGGTTCCAACACCATTATGAAGTTTGCAGACGATACAACGGCGATTGGCCTCATCAGCAACAACGATGAGTCTGCCTACAGAGAAGAGGTCCAGCACCTGGCGGAGTGGTGCACCGATAACAACCTGGCTCTCAACACGAAGAAGACTAAAGAGCTCATTGTGGACCTCAGGAAGATAGGTGGCACACCCCCCCCCCCCATCCATATCAACGGGACGGAGGTTGAGCGTGTCACCAGCTTCAAGTTCCTGGGTGTCCACATCTCTGATGACCTCTCTTGGACCCTCAACACCTCAACCCTGATCAAGAAATCACACCAGCGTCTCTTCTTCCTGAGGAGGCTGAAGAAGGCCCATCTGTCTCCTCAGATTCTGGTGAATTTCTACCGCTGCACCATCGAGAGCATCCTCACCAACTGCATCTCGGTGTGGTATGGCAGCTGCACTGTTGCGGACCGGAAATCACTGCAGAGGGTGGTGAAAACTGCTCAGCGCATCACCGGTTCCACACTCCCCACCATCGAAGCTGTCCAGAGGAAGAGATGTCTGCGGAGGGCCCGCAGCATCACCAAGGACAGCTCTCACCCCAGCCACAGACTGTTTGCCCTCCTTCCTTCTGGGAGGCGTTACAGGGTCCTGCGTTCCCGTACCAGCAGGTTCAAGAACAGCTTCTTCCCTGCGGCTGTCACGCTGCTGAACTCTGCACCACAGCCGCACTCTGCATAGCAGCTGCCCCCCCCCCCCACCACCCCCCACCCCCCCAAACACACACACCTTCTCAACTGACTATACTTCCCCCCTTCACCCTGGCTTGGACTGCCACACCCCGTCCTCCAACTACTGAACATTTGAACATTCGTACATTGCACTGACTGTTACTTTGTTTTTTTATACTGTATTATCCTGCCTATAGTGTATTCATATTTATATATATTTATATTTTTAGCCTGCTCATAGTGTATTCATCGTCCTTATATCTTTCAATTCCTGTTAATTCCTGTTAATACTGTTATATTCCATATATATTTCTACTGTACAGATCCTATTTATTACTTTTTCACTTTAATATGCACAATACTCTGCATTAATATGCACAATACTCTGCACTTTACTGCCTTTTTTTGCACTTCTGGTTAGACGCTAAACTGCATTTCGTTGCATATGTACTTGTACTGTGCAATGACAATAAAGTTGAATCTAATCGAATCTAATTAGTTTTTCATCAAAGCCTGTGTACAGGCAACTAAACAACAAAGGGATCGGTGGTCACATTTCACAACTTATATCTGAAATGAACAGTGTGCTGGCATTGGTGGCACTTGGTTAACTGGGCATTAAGACCATTTACAGTGCGGTCAAACTATCTTGGGAACTCTTGAAATTTAGTTTATACTAAAGATGCATTCAGACTGACATTCTCTGAGGGGGGCGTATGTAAAATGTCCAAGTGAGAGCTGCAGACCTCCTCTGGAGTTTCTCCTGCCAGCCTCCTAGTACAATCTCTGGAGAATGTCTGAATAAGCTTATAGAGCAGGAGATCCTCCAGTAGTGTCACACTCAATCACAAAGAGGGCCAAAATTAAAAACTGGGACGAGGTCGAAGGCCAAACAGGGTCAACATTTGTATTTGCATTCTTTTATGTACATGTACCAGAGCCAGATGTTTGGTTTCTTTTCTTGGCTGCCAGTTCATTCATGTTTGGGGTTAGGTTCTGTGCTGTGGAAACCGTCAAGCATCAGTGAGACGTCTCCTGTGTGGGTTTTGGTTTATCTTCATCTCAGAGAAAAGCTGCTCACACATGTATGCAGTGTTGTGCCAGTTCACACTTAAAATGTAGTAGGAGTAGTTCATAGTTCATTTAAAAACATTTTTTAACTAAGTTCCAGGTTCCAAAAAGCGCCTGTGTGTGTGCGCTGTCGAAGAGCACACGCACACACATTTTCTCTCACTCCTGGTATTTTAAATGATGGCCTGATACCAGGATGATTAAAAAAATGTACGCGAACGTTCAAGTTCATCATATGAAAGCTGATTCGTTCAGGTCATGGTTCACAATGCGGGCCAGTTAAGATAGACATGTGATATTTTATCGCAGGTCGGATATAATTGTACCATGGGCAGGAAGTTTGACATGCTCCACAGGATTCATGGCCAGCGAATGGGCATATTAATGACAAAGAAGTAAAAGAAAAATAGAAAAGAAAACATTTATCTAAGGATGAAAGAGATACATGCAGGCGACCCCCAAAAACATGTCAAGAGAGCTTGTGGTGTTAAGGGCTGATACCGGTGTGGATGTGCTATAAACAAAAGCACAGGATCCCCACAAATAATTGATACATGTTTCGTCGCCACTCATGCTAATCCTTTGACATGTTGGACAGGAACCTTCAGGACCTGATGACCTGACAAGTTCAAACCACAGACTCTCGGTGAAATTTGCCCGGTGACCCAACAGGTATTGGTGGCATTTCGAATCCCTGAGGAATATTGTCTTTGTTCATGCAGACTTGAACCTGACCACATGGTGCTTGTCCATCACAAGAATGATCAATTCAAAATCAAGCTGTTATACCTTGGTCTTGCTCTTCCAGTGAGCCACAGATTGGAATGATGATGCAGACACGTGCATACAGGGCTCCAGAGGTAATGTTGGGTCTCCCCTTGTCAGAAGTTGCTGATATATGGGAAGTAAGCTGTCGTGGCATTTATGTACGTTGGCTTGAGTCTTTTCCCTGGCAACTGCTCATATCGTTGGATTAAAGCTCTGGTGCACTTGCGAGGGCAGCCAAATTATGACAAGATAACTGCTGGAAAAGGCAGCGGGTGTATTTCATCTTGGATCAGGATGCGGAGCGGAGAATAAGCACACCAGATGAGTAGAGGCAACAGGTGTCTGCCTAATGGATTCCAGGAGGATTCTTTTTTCACAAGGCCAGGAGAATTTGGAGGATGCAGCGAGGAGATGGCCAGCAGGATGATGAAATATATGCATCTGGCTGCTGATCAGAAAATCAGTTTGAGCCCTAAAACACAGCTTTACATCAAGGCCTCACCTGGTGGATGGACTAGAAACAAAATTCCTGTGTAGAGCAGTTCATGAATGTTGCTCCCATGTTTTATCCTAACAATTCCCACACTGACACTGTGATTATTCAAGCAGTGCTCTCACAGCTTATTTGTACAAAACCCCATCTAACGTCAGTTTCATTGGTATAGATATAGATTCATGCTTATGGTGGAGACCTAAATTACTGCTCTGCTGAAGACGCAAAAAGTTGTATATTCAGACCCTAAAAAATTTCCAAGCCAAGGGAGCTGTGTTAAATTTCTGATGAAGATTCAGTTCCTACTGGCTTAGTGAGTCCAGTAGGACATTTCCTGTTTCAGTGAAGATGATGACACCCAACTAATCCTCTCTTTTCCCCGATCTGAAACACAGGTAGCAGCACGAATCTCTGCCTGTCTGACTGACATCTCTCAGTGGATGACCGCACACCACCTGAAAATTAACCTTGACAAGACTGAACTACTCTTCCTTCCAGGGAAAGACTCTCCCACCTACGACCTGACTATTAACTTTGACAACTCCGTGCTAACCCCCACTCAGACCTCTAGGAACCTAGGTGTGACACTCGACAGCCAACTCTGCCTTACTGCCAACATTACTGCAACAACACGTTTCTGTAGATTCATGCTGTACAACATCCGGAGAATACGTCCCCTTCTCACTCAGAAGGCAGTGCAGGTTCTGGCCCAGGCTCTGGTCATCTCACGCCTAGACTACTGTAACTCCCTCCTGGCAGGTCTACATGCTAGTGTCATCCGACCTTTGCAGCTCATTCAGAATGCAGCAGCTCGACTAGTCTTTAACCTAAATTCTCTCACACTACTCCGCTCCTCCGCTCCCTTCACTGGTTACCAGTGGCCGCCTGCATCCGGTTTAAAACACTAGTACTTGCGTACCATGCTGTGAAAGGATCCGGTCCTGTCTATATCCAGGACATGGTCAAACGTTAAACCCCAGCTCGTTCACTCCGCTCTGCTTTGGCCAATCGGCTTGTTGCTCCTTCACTGCGAGCTAAACACTCATCAAAATCACGACTGTTTGCTGTCCTGGCTCCTAAATGATGGAATGAGCTCCCCATCGAAATCCGGACATCAGAAAGTTTACACATCTTCCGCGGCAAACTAAAAACATACCTCTTCTGACTATACCTTGAATAAAAATAATAATAATAATTACTAACAATTTTTGAAACTAACAATTTAGTAGCACTTAAATGGCACATACTTCTGGTATTTTGTAGTTTTGCTTTATTTTTGAAGAAATTGTACTTTCTTGATTTTTGTTGTTCTTGGTTTGTACCCTCGGGGTTGAATGCACTTACTGTAGGTCGCTTTGGATAAAAGCATCAGCTAAATGAAATGTAATGTAATGATTCACTCCACCAGAGGTTCAGAGATAAGCACCCACACACTGACATACCCAGACACGACAATTCACTTCAAAAGAAGACACAGGAGGTGCTGTTACCTTCATTGAACCTGGTGATGACAGAGGTTAAGCTAACACACCAACTGATGAAGCTTCAGCCTCCATTTCTTCAAATGATGGTGCAGCAGCTGCCATCAGACCTATTGATACTGAGGATGTCAAGGCCCTGTTGGAGCACTGGAATAATCCATTTTAATTGATCGACAAATGCAGAAAGAATTGACTAATGGTATCCATCTTTAAATCCTGTCCGAACTAACCTCCATTCACCAATAAAAGCAGAGAGCTGTTCTACAGTCGCATACAAGCATGTCTGAAGCAGGTTATTTCAGACTCAAATAACCCTGAACTTTAAGACTCTTTACTTGGGACACATTTTGGTTTTGAAACAGAGGAGGGACATAAAGCTGCTGCAGGCCGTTTGGCAGCAAATTAAAAATCAATCACAAGAACCTGTCTTAATCTAGGACAACCTATATTGGAAGAAATGTACGGCATAATTTTGGAGATATTTAAAATGGAAAAACGAATCTGCTCTTTGAGGGTCCAAAAACACACATTTTTACACATTTGGGATAAATGCATTGAATTTTTTAACACCAATGAGAGCAGACTTTGTATAAGTCCTCAGTTTTCATTTTTCTTTGCCGTTCCTGAAGGAAATAGAAGAAATGTAAGCTCTCTATACATATAAGTAATTAATATGATACATACGTTTCTATGGGGTATCATATAGATGGGTGAAAATCAAACCTATAAGTGATGAATTAACATGTACTCCGTTAAGTGAAGATTGAAGATTGTGGACTGAAAGAATTTCTGAGGACTGAGTTATAACTACCTCACGGTGCATATTCTTATATACATGTATGTGGAAAAACAGAAAATTGTCATTTACAAGACATTGAAAAGATTTGTAGATGATATGTTTTATTGCCTTTTCCAAATAAAAATTTAATTAAATTGTCCCAAAAAAGGACAGAGGATCTCGCACCTTGTTGAGCCCTATGAGACTAATTGTGATTTGTGGAGGCTATAAAAAAATCTAATTTGAGTGATTGATTTATTACCACCAATGTGCGTGTGTGGGATTGGCTCCATCTCCCCCTGTGACCCTGAACTAAAGAATCTGATTTCCAAGACTATGTGGCCTTAACTCTTTTTATCCACTAGAGGGTAGTATACTCTAAATTCTGGATGGCACTCGACCTTTACAGCCTCAGAGAGTAGCTACCTCTAAACTCCTCTCTTGTGCAAAACTAGACTAAAACATACTATTGTTAAAAATAAGGTCTCCAATATGTTTCTAAAAACTATGGTTTCTGACTGACTATCCATAAACTTGTATTTCATTTCTTTTAATGATTTGAAATTAAAGAATATTTTGTAATATTGATATTATTATTGATATTGTCTATCTGTGATAGCATCTGTATTGTTTGGCAAAAGATATCTTATTTTTTAATAACTTCTGCAATCAAATTCTAATTCGCCAACAACTGATGTGAGGCTGAATCACAGGGAAATGTGATTCTTTAAAGTCGATGACTGTGATAATGCTGCCTTTGCTTAAGGATGAGTATGTCCCCATTTAATCATCTCTCTCAGGATAACAATGGAATTCATGTCCCTTTTAATTAAGTTGTTACATTTTGCATTCCATCACTTAACATCTATTTGTAAACCAGACCTTCATCAGAGCACCCATCAGGTAGATCAAACACTTGGCTTCATGGATGTAAATGTTGTATATCCAAATGTGAATTAGACTGTCTCTCTCTTCTTTGTCTCAGCTGGGCGGACACATCCTCTCTGCATCATTTACTGTGTTGTCAGAGATAGTATATTCAGACTGAAAGGACCAGTTAATATCTTGTCAGAATCAAGGTTTTTTGCAGTGTACCACAGGCCCTAAGAACTTCCACAGACTGCCCCAGCATACTGGAGAGCCAGGGCACACAGAGGGCATTCACACCTTGTTTAGTTTTACAACTTGTGCATTTGTCGGTCCCAGGTTTCTATTGCCCCTGTGACTCAGTCCCTGCTTTGAAGTGACCATCTCCGTTGACTGAGGTGATAGAGAAATTTAGGGTTTTCTCTGATGAATGTGAATGCAGCACATACTGGGGTGCATATGGCCTGAGTGTAAACCTGAGATTATTTTAAGAGACAGTTAAGGGTTAATGTGACATTAATGTAATTATAGGCAACTAACAGGGCCAGTAATTAATAAGGAGTTTGTCCTGGGGCTGCAAATGAGAGGGCTCCTGATCTTGTTTTTCACGTGTTACAAAGTAAAATACTTTTATTATGGACTAGCTCCTGCTGCAAATAACTATGATGATAACAGAATAAAGTGGAAGAAAAATGATTCATGTCACTAGTTTATTCTATGTATTAATATCTATAGATACAAAGATATCTATATCCTTTACTTGACAAATATTCAGTGATTTTCCAATTTGGCCCAAACAGTATTGAAGTTGAATAACGTTGGTAAAGTGTCTATGGTTCAAGCCCGTTCAATCTGGATACAGTTTTTCTAAAATATGAAATGATCAAAACATAGCACTACATCATACAGATACATGAACATTACCCTATAATAACTTATTGGTACCCAATTGTGTATTAATGATTAGAGGATCCAATGCTCTTAGTTCTCCCCAAATATCCAGATTATTGCTCAGTCACTTACGTACCCAATACTAATATTATCGGTGACCTGTAGATAATTAAATTCAACTCAATTTTATTTGTATTGCATCTGTTAGAAAAAACAACAGCGTGATCTTTTATCCTTTAAGAGAAGTAGAGCCAAACTCAGTTTTGCTCAATTAAGAATTTATTTAGGAAAGCAATGAACAGGTTACGGCAAAAACAATGGGCTTCCAGTACATTGGGTGTATCAGAGCGCCCTGGACATCCGGTGTCTGTCCATTTTATACAGTAGATCTTCGTTCCTCCCTCCTCGGAAGTGCGCATGCGTAGGCCATCCTCCTGGCTTTTGGAATATGGAAGTAGAACAGGGAGACAATCCCAAAAGACGCTATAGTTGCTAGACAACGAGTTTTACTACAAGAACGTCCTTCAACCACAGATGCAATATGGGTCAAAGGTGTTTACAATTGGAGAAAAGATTATTATGTTTCAGCTTATATCAAAACAAACCTCACTGTGTAAACATTCGCAGCAACTGAACCCAAAGCAACGAAACAGAATTAAATCAACAACGTCACTCTGTCTGACCTCCACGACTTTATCAGACAGCTTCTGGAACTCTGTGTGAGTTTAATGAATCTAATGAAATTATGCTTTAATACAGAAGTTAGAAATGAGATCAAGTTAACGTTCATTCTTAATTTGTAGATTAACCCCTAGGAAGGAAAAGGTTATTATTAAATCATTTGTATGAAGGCCTTATATCTAACTAAAACTATTCCTAGCTTTATTGCTTAAGAGTTCTTTCAGCCACAACCTATAGTTAAAAGTTTAAAATTCCTAACACATCAAACCAAAATTTACATTACATCAAGGCACTAAGCTGAGACCTTCCACAATGAGCAAACACTTTGGCATCTGTGGAGAGAGAAAAAAGGGAGAGAGGAGAGGTGGGAGTAAAAGAGGGGAGATAAGAGAGAGACCAGGGACAGTTGTGTAACTGTCTTATTTAAACTCTATCAGACTGATTTTATAATGACATGACAAGAGGGAGCACCAGTTAATAGAAGTAATAATGTTATCTTTGCTGCTACTTCAAAAAATATAAATATTCTTCCTGTTCTCCAGTAACAACATGTAAGTGTTTGTATACATCATGTACTGGTACAGTATTTGTTCAAAGGTTTACACCATAACTCCATATTGTGCATTGTGGCCTGTGATCTAAAGCGTTATCTCTGTCATTTGAATTTGTATTAATACTTTAATACAAATTCAACATTATCAATACACCATTTATGTGAGACTATGTCTTTTTCTCAGCAATGTAATTTCCCTCTTGTGCTCTCTCTGAGGTTTCTACATCCTTTCCCTGTTAATGTTTTTTTTCTGGTCGTTTGTCCTTAATCTTGTTTAGGGTTAAGGACAGAGGAGGTCGAGATTTGAATCCTGTATATATGAAAGGGGCTAACAACCTATCTCTCATTTACACACAAGGGGGCGCTGAAAAGCTTTCAATCACTGCGAGATGAACATGGCCTACAGCAGAGTGATTTTTATAGATACCTCCAAGTACGACATTATTTCAATCAGAAGTGAGTACCTACAACGGCAGAATCTGAGTTTTATAAAATCCTAAAATCAGCCTTAAGTTTAATACCAAATAAATTCAGATTGTACAATGGAGAAACAACAAAAAGACGAACCTGGATTGATCTGTCCAAAAATCCAAGAGGATTCTCTCTACCCTGTCTAGTGCCCCTGAGCAAGGCACCTTACTCCCCCAACATCTGCTCCCCGGGCGCCGTACATGGCTGCCCACTGCTCTGTGTGTCCTGCACCAGATGGGTTAAAAGCAGAGGTTAAATTTCCCTACAATTGCATGAGTGTGCTTGTACATGTCTGTGCATGTGTTTGGGACAAATAAATGTATCTTAATCTTAATCTTAATCGTAATGCTAAAAGTGAAAACACCCTGTACGTCAAATAAAAGTGGGGAAAAGAAGCTGGAAGGGGCATTTCTGAAGAGGCTTGGGGGGAAATATGCAGTTTTCAGTGGTCCTCCAGTAATTCCATTGGTAGGAGAGAACACTGCTGGAAAAAATATGATATGATATTTTAAGATCCCCTACCAGTAAAAATACAAAAATACGAATTTGGCATGTCAGAGAAAATGTGGCTCATTGAAGGCCAATCATCTCCATATATTCTGGGACTGTCCCAAATTGAAGTCATACTGTTTTGGCACACAAAACATTGACCAGGTTATTCAAGACTCAAATAACCCTGAACTTTGAGACTCTTTACTTGGGACACAATTTGGTTTTGAAACAGAGGAGGGATATAAAGCTGCTGCAGGTCGTTTGGCAGCAATTTAAAAATCAATCACAAGAAACTGACCTAATCTAGGACCACATTCATTGGCAGAAAGGTACGGCATAATTTTTGAGATATTTAAAATGGAAAAACAAATCTGCTTTTTCAGGGTCCAAAAACACACATTTTACCAAATTTGGGATAAATGGATTGAATTTGTAACCCCAATGTGAGCAGACTTTGTATAAGTCCTCTGTTTTCTCATCAATACATGTTTCTGACTTGACCCCTTCCCCAGAGTCCATTTGCCTTATCGCCCGCAGATCCAGGGCCGCAGCTTTGGCCATGTCATGGATTACGATCTGTGGATCGCGCATCAGATATCGTAATGGTGGATCCAGTTTGGCGGATTCTGTATCGTTCTGGCTGATCGTAATAGTAATGGCGGATCCTTTATCGTTGGCATCTGATAATGGTGGTGGTCCACGACCGAGGTGGCAGCTGATGGTGGATCCTAATGGCAGCAGTGGACAATGACTGTGGACTATAGTGGCATCCGATCTTGATGGTGGATCATGATCTTGTTGGCTGCTGACCATAGACTATGATTGCAGCAGGACTGCTTGATATATAGTACACTTGACATCTTGAAGTAGCGATACATACAAGTTATTTATATGAGACATAGGTTTTTATGGGGTATCATATAGATGGGTGAAAATATCAAACCTATAAGTAACGGATTAACATGTACTCCGTTAAGTGAAGATTGTGAACTGAAAGAATTTCTGAGGACTGAGTTATATCTACTTCACGGTGCATATGCTTATATACATGTATGTGGAAAAACAGAAAATTGTAATTTGAAAACATTGAAAAGATTTGTAGATGATATGTTATATTGCCTTTTCCAAATACAATTTTTATTAAATTCCCCCCAAAAAGGACAGAGGATCTCGCACCTTGTTGAGCCCTATGAGACAAATTGTGATTCTTGGATATGGGCTATAAAAAAATCTAATTTGAGTGATTTATTTATTACCACCAATGTGCGTGTGTGGGATTGGCTCCATCTCCCCCTGTGACCCTGAAGTCAAGAATCTCATTTCCAAGAATGTGTGGCCTTAACTATTTTTATCCACTAGAGGGTAGTATACTCTAAATTCTGAAAGGCACTTCTCCATAGGACATAGAATTGACTGTGTCTAGGTCACTCCACAGATTTAATAATGATTTCAATGACAAGCATATTGTCCTTGATTATATTCTATAGAACATTGAGTCTGTGGTTTTACTGAACACAAACTGAAAACACATCATGAAAAAAAACTGGAACTATAATTGAGAGATTACTGTCACAATTTTATTACAAATATGCTGGAAGTTGTTTTATGACCTTATGACCTTTCTGCTGAGGCAAATTGACAGCGTCTGTACTTTTCCCCCTATATTATTCATGCAAAGTCAATATTCTTTTATACACTGTATGATTTTAGCATCACTCACTATATATGATAAATGTGTAGATGTATAATATAAATATTACTATAAATCCTGACCTCCATTCAGTTTCAATACATATTACGACACTCAAAGATACAAAACAAATTATTGCCTGGCTGAGCCTTCCTCAGCAGGCTCTGATCTAAATAGAGGTGATCAAAGCTTGACTGTCTGTGTGAGTTGTATTTATTTTTGAACCAAGTGTGTATGTGTATGTACTGAACTGCAGATGACACTGCAGTTTGAAGTGGGGGGTATTCTCTGCAGTTGGTAGGGATTGGGGGGTTGGGGTGATTGCCTGAACAGAACCTTGGGGGTGACACAAATGGTCGTGGGGTGAAGAGGTCGGCAGCATAATTCTGAAATGCACAGATAAATCAGAAGTGTCCATGCCCACTAGTCCAACCAAGCACCTGATGTTTCCTCTCTAAACACTCCCTCCTACCCCCAAGAGCTGCTACACTGTAAAATAAAAAGTCCACCTCAACATGTTCACATTGAGCTTATTTGGTAAAGTCAAAATACTGCATGCAAAATTTTTAATTGAAAATAACACATTCGTTCTTTTACAAATCTTGAAATCATAAACAGTAAAACAATTGTTGTTTTGAGTCATTGGTTTTGCTGCTACATCCTTAGTTGTCCAGGTATGACCAATAGTAATTTTAGCAAACTTTTGATTAATGTCTCTCTACTACTGAAAATGAGTCAATTGTCTTATCAGACAACTGGCTACTATCCTGGTCCCTCTTTAAAACATCAGACAGCAATTTTTAATATATTGCAGGAAAATAAACACCACTTCTTTAATGTGATGCTGTTTTCAAGACAAGACCAAACCCAGAGAACCCGTAGCAGCCTTCAGTTGTTATAAAAACTCAAAAGCTGTTTAGTTTGTCCTTTCTGGACGACTGTAAAAAACATGGCGACCTCAGAAAGGGCCTGCTCCAGATGTAAATATAAATTATTAAAATAAATGGCACATTCAAGGTTAAAGAAAACAACAATTTGTATAATCGAGATGAAACACATTAGAGAAAACATCAATAGGATATTTAATATTCAATTTCGTGACGAACCCCTCCACCCTCACCTGGACACCAGGTGTCCCTGTTCTTTTCCCCCCTGATCTGTAAGTGGAGGTGACGTCGGCGTTCATCACTGCAGACCTCTCTGTGGGACGAGGTTGGCTCTCCTGACTCCTGAATTCTTTCCATTTTTTGTTCATGGACCAACGTAGTGTGGTTGATTGTAATTTATTTTGTCAATGAAAATCCTTAAGAGCAACAATCCACTCTTGTCATCTTTCTCCTTGTCACAATCTTTGAGCCGGGTTGTGACAATTTCTTCCAATGAATCCAATTCAAATAAATTTACACACTGGACCTTTACAGCCTCATAGAGTAGCTACCTCCAAACTCTTTCTTGTGCAAAACAAAACTAAAACATACTGTTGTTAAAAATAAGAAGGTCTCCAATGTGTTTCTAAAAACTATGGTTTCTGACTGACTATCCATAAACTTGTATTTCATTTCTTTTAATGATTTGTAATTAAAGAACATGTTTTAATATTTATATTATTATTGATATTGTCTATCTGTGATAGCATCTGTATTGTTTGGCAAAAGATATCTTATTTTTTAATAACTGCAATCAAATTCTAATTCGCCAACAACTGATGTGAGGCTGAATCACAGGGAAATGTGATTCTTTAAAGTGGATGACTGTGATAATGCTGCCTTTGCTTAAGGATGAGTATGTCCCCATTTAATCATCTCTCTCAGGATAACAATGGAATTCATGTCCCTTTTAATTAAGTTTTAACATTTAGCATTACATCACTTAACATCCATTTGTAAACCAGACCATCATCAGAGCACCCATCAGGTAGATCAAACACTTGGCTTCATGGATGTAAATGTTGTATATCCAAATGTGAATTAGACTGTCTCTCTCTTCTTTGTCTCAGCTGGGCGGACACATTCTCTCTGCATCATTTACTGTGTTGTCAGAGATAGTATATTCAGACTGAAAGGACCAGTTAATATCTCGTCAGAATCAAGGTTTTTTGCAGTGTACCACAGGCCCTAAGAACTTCCACAGACTGCCCCAGCATACTGGAGAGCCAGGGCACACAGAGGGCATTCACACCTTGTTAAGTTTTACAACTTGTGCATTTGTCGGTCCCAGGTTTCTATTGCCCCTGTGACTCAGTCCCTGCTTTGAAGTGACCATCTCCGTTGACTGAGGTGATAGAGAAATTTAGGGTTTTCTCTGATGAATGTGAATGCAGCACATACTGGGGTGCATATGGCCTGAGTGTAAACCTGAGATTATTTTAAGAGACAGTTAAGGGTCAATGTGACATTAATGTTATTATAGGCAACTAACAGGGCCAGTAATTAATAAGGAGTTTGTCCTGGAGTTGCAAATGAAAGGGCTCAATTTTATTACAACCTCGACCAAGTAATTCCCAATGTCTGGGAATATGCTGACCACTGACTACCTAACAGAGGGGGAATCAACCCCTCCACCCTCATGACGTGTAGGTCCATGTCGCTGAGATCCTGGAGGTGTGTACGTCTGCCCCTTTGTGACCCTCAGTGACCTTACGCTCTGTCAGCTTGCTACCTGGTAACACTGGATGTAAAGATATACATTTTAAAATGAAATAAAATGAAACTGAACAAACAACACAGAGACTCCATCACACCATGAGAGTGAAATCGTTCGTCACAGTGTACAAACATTTTGGGTTGTCCTGCATCTCTCTGTAGCCATTTTGTGTTTTTCACTGAGCTCTATGACTTTCAAGCAAAAGACGTTAGCACTCACTTTGCACAGAGGGTCTTGCTCACTCTCCTGGTCTCTTGGGCCTGTGGGACTGAACCACGTCCACGCATTCAGCAATCAAACCACCGTTTATCACTGCTTTATGTGCTGGTAGAACTAATCACTTGGTGAATAACTAATTGGTACAATGTAATGATTATTTGACAAAGCTACAAGAAAATGAACAAACTGGATGTATGAAAAATGCTTTAAAAATGGTGGGTGTTGGAAATAAACGTGATTTAGGTCAAACCTACAGATCAGTGAGTCTGTTAGGTTTCCATGGTTTATGACTTGAGTCTCCAAATACAATGTCATGCATGTTTTCAATGTGAACAGATCTATACTTGTGTTCCTAGGACACAGGTACAGTTGGTGCTAATATAGATGGCTTCACCCTTCTTTGAAAAGTTTTTGCACCACATAGCACTGTTAACTGTATGAAGGCATGAGGCAATTCAAGGAGCAAAAAGCGGGTGACCTTTAAAAGCAGGGGGTGGGGGGCAATGTTTGTGAGAATGGACTTCTTGCTTCTTGAAGCAGAAGGGGGTGGGGGTTAGGGGGTGGGGGGTTGGAAATCCCATTTGTTTTAGGAGGTGAAGGTATGAGGCTCAGGCCGCTGCAGATGAGGCTCCTGTAATCCTGTACCACTGTGCCACCCTTTTACATGCATGGCCTACTGTTATTTGTGTCAGCCACTCATCACTCACACAGTGAGGAATGGTATCCTGCTCGATTAGGCCCCTGTGAAAAAGCAAGCCCATTTAGAGGAGCGCCAGTGAAGGATTCAGAGGCGCTCCTGATAAGGATCAGGTGTCCTCTCTACCTTGTTCAACTTTAGAAGAAAAAACTATAATAGTTTTTTTTCTTTCTTATTTAGGAGCTAGACAGGAGGCACCTGAAACAGTGTTATACCCACCTTTTTAATATGAATGACTTTTCTTGTAAGGTCTGAATGTGGGATTAAATCTTTTGAGCACACCCACTTTGTAGAAGCTGAATGTGAAATAAAGGCTGCTATTGTGTGAAAGCGGCTTTCCCTGAGGGCCCTCACAGCTCCCCGGCCCTCACAGCCACCTCACGCACTCTCTCAATCCTGAACCGGCAATTAGATGGTCAAATCAAAACCCTGGCACTCAGGACGAATTGTTTATAGCAGGTCTTTGTAAAGGGCCATGTTGTTCCCCATTCAAGGCAGCTTCCCTGCCTCCTTGTGTGTCGGATAGGGGAGGGCATCATTCCAGCCGGGAGATAAGCCGCAGGCTTTTTTTTAATGCCCCAAAGTAGACTTAATTTTCACCTTCCTTTCACGGTTCAGGTGCACTGTATTGAGGCAGTCAGAATTTGCAGTGGGTGGGTTGGCCTGACGGGTAGTACCTCACAGGATGTCATTCATCGGCGGCTTCCGGAATGTGCAACAAATGGTGTGTCTGCAGGAGTGGGGATTTCTGTGCTGTCCACTGCATTTTTTTGCCCTTTTTTGGTTATCAAATGTTATATGGAGATTCCTCCTTATTATAAATAATAGTTTTGATATTAATTGTATAGCAACAAATCACAACCAACAACAGTGGAGAGAGAAAAACAATCCCTTTCATCTGAAAGAAACCACCAACAGAACCAGTTTGTGGAAAGGTAGGGTTTGTGGTGGTGGGGGGTGTCTAACTCAACTGGTTTGTTTTAACTGAGGGACAAGTGGGAGAGAGGACAGGGAGAAAAAAATTACCAGTTGTATAACTATTGTATTCAAGCACTGTGAGACTGCCTTAGAGGAACTATTTGTAACTTTTGCTACTGCTACCAAAGGCTACATATAAAAATGGTTGGAGAAAATATAACCAATTCTGAAGTGCCTTAAATCTGTATTATTTTCAATTACCAGAAGAGGGTGACTCCAGAGGTTGCAAACATAAGTTAATTATCTTCTATTAGATTAGAACCACACAAATACTATTATTAAGTGTTTTTCAAGTCTTGATGACCAATCAAAGTACTTCCCTGGACAGTTTGGTCATTCATCCACACATTCAAACAGTGCATCTATGTGCAGCACTTTCTCTATCACACATCACTCACACATTGCTGGCACTGCCATTAGGGGCAATTTTGGGTTCAGTATCTTGCTCAAGGACAGTGATTGTGGAATGCGGGAGACTGGGAATGAACCGCCAACCCTATTCACCAACCAGTGAATGACCTGCTCTACCTACAAGGCCACAGACAGCCAAACGAGTTATTGTCTTCAATATCTGTATTGAAGTCTTCGTCACAGTATGGATTGGGCATGGATACTGTGTGATTAACAGCTACCATCCAATAAGTACAGGTCACATTTGTCGGTGGGTGTTCAGTTTCCTCTGGCTCTCAGTCAGGCTTGTTCGTCGCTCCACCAAGATGGTGCCATGGCTTAAATGCCAAACTGGAGGCTTCAAATTGCACTTCACAAACAATATTCCTTACTCACCAAGATCTGTACTAAAATGTTGCAGAGAACTGAGAGAATTGGTGATAATTCACTGTGGGTTCATCAATACAAGTGTCCTTTAGACATAATCATTTGATCAGTTGTTTATTAGGAAAGAGTAACTTACACATCTAGTTTGCGACTTTATATTAGTCTGGGATTAGTTTACTTTAAAATACATTTCTTCTTAACTCCACATATTTTTTGCATGAGAACAGTGCTACAAGTGAAATCTCAAGAGGTGATGATCTGGGACAGTTGCTACAAGGTCAAAGCTACACAACGCTTCATCTTCTTCTCTACAATACCTGATATAAGGGGTTCTACTTGGAATGTGATTATTTCATTGGCTGGTGCAGCATTAGCAGGGATGTACTTTCTTACTCCTCCACTCCGCAATAACAATGTTTCTCTATCCATGATCAATCAATTATAATACAGTTCAAACGAATATTACATGACCACACATGCCCAATGAGTTTACAACCTTAATTGGGGCCAGCAGCACTTCCAAAGTCTATGTTTTAGGGAATCGGAAAAAAATCTTGATGCGTGGACGTCAAAGGTAAATGTAGCACTTCTTCTTCTTTTTCTTCTTCTCTGGTGGTAGAGACACTGTCAGGAGTGGTTGTCTGACTCTTTCTATCTGTGACTGACCTGCTGTCTGCACCCATCCAGCCCAGAGAGCAATGAGCTGCTTCTGTTTTAATTGGAGTGTGACTGGAGCTATACTGGGAGCTATGGGGAGCAGGGTAATGCTTGTCTATCACTGCCCACTGTGCACACTCACACACACACACACACACACACACACACACACACACACACACACACACACACACACACACACACACACACACACACACACACACACACACACACACCCTGTTGTGGACCTCTGTGTCTGCTGCTTAGCCTGTCAAACAGAGAGGGAAGGAGGGAGAGGGGGCTGGAGTGCTGAAGTGAGGTATAGGCAGACATTTTCTCAGGAATGCTGGGAGCTATCAGAAGTGACATGTAACCGTATCCGCTGTCAGATCTCACGCTTTATCTCTGCTCTGCTGTTGACTGTTCCTTCAGTCTGCTGATGCCTCCTGTCTGAACCTGAGAGGCTTGCTGGGAGCTGATCCTCCTGCAGGAACATTTATATCAGGGCATTTGGGTGAATAAACATTTGTGAGAACCCCTGTGGTTTTGTTGTAATTCTCTGGCACCAGCAGTTAAGTTTCTGGTTATAGTCAGGGGTACACTGAGCCCTTGAATAAGATATTGTCCTAAATATACCAGAAATGCAAAAAATATAAATGACATGCCCAAAAGACCTAACTCTTTTGGCAACACCAAAATTACTGAAATACAACCATATCTGTCCACACAAGTGTTTTCGGCTCTGCATATGTTTTAATAATTTATCCACAATAACATGCTACTACACAGACATTTGTTTTTTATGTTGCAAAAAGAGCTAGGCTACAATAAGATAATGATAATAGCTTGTATCCTACAAGTTTGCATAATTGTTAAATGCATAATTTAACTGCAAAACATCTGTTAGCAAAGACAACAAGGTCAGCAAAGCCTGTAATTGATTATCCATGTTGCGTTCTACTTTGGTAACCGAGGCTAATGGCGGTTGTTTTCTTCCAAAAGGGGGTTATATGATAGGAGCCTGACAAATCAGCAAAGGTTACGTTGTGACTGAAAAGACCCAATCAGCCAGTGGTTGTGCATTGTTTCCAAACAACTCAGTTTGTGCCTGTCGAGACTAAAAAACAGTGCTAGTTTTCAAATTATAACTAGGCCAGTAGCGTTTCCAAACTCTTAGCTGCTCTAAAACTTTGGAGTAGTGTGGACGCCCGGCCTATGTGTAGCAGAGTTACAGTCTCAGACTGAGAATGCTGAACGTCCAAAAGATGATTTCATTCACACATTGTGTTCTTTTCTTTTTCTGCGTCCACCCATCGCCGACCTTCACACCCAAGAGCTAAGGACTGAACCTCTTCTTTCATTCCACAACTATTTTGACAGAGTGCAACTTCCTGAACAGTCTGAATTCTACATAGTCATACCTATATTTAAATAATCACCTTTCTCCCTCCTCTCTCAGATGAATTACTTATCAATCTTCGAGTGCAAATGTTTGATCATGTTGTACAGCTTGTCTTACAAGTTAGTTCTGACAGACCATTAAGCAGCATTTAAACTACCCCATTTCCACTTCTCGATGTATGGTCCTTGACAAACCCCCCCCCCCTCCGACCCCCTATGATTGACATGTTTACCATGAAAAACAGCTTCACTCAATTAATTAAAAAGCAATTATGGGCTGCATAATAGTGTGCTAACGCCTTTTGAAGCTCCATTTCCATCACCCCATTAGTTCATGCACTTGTGACCTAACTGAGTGGGCTAATGGCATTACTGTAAATGTCTTTGACCCCCCACCAGTGTTTGCTTTCCACTCAAACAAACAAGATCAAGCACTGTTATCAGAGCCCCCTCAGATAGAGGCCACTTGACCACTGGCTACTCAAGAAGTGAGAGGCAGCCCTCTGACAGCACTGCTGCCTGTTAGGGGCTGAAACCATCAGTGCCTACAGTGCAGGTTTTAATTAGTGGTAAAGGGTTGCATTTCACCTCCACGATGATAAATACACATGTTTTCTGACCATTGGATGCTTTATTCCCCGCAGACACTGTGTTTAGGTTCTATTTGTGAGTGTTACACACATGTACAGTAAGGGACTTTTATCCATGTACGCAAAATGTGACTGTCACCACTCAACTAGCAGGATGTCGTAAGTGTGCTAGCCGTGTTGGTTAGGCCTTTTTTAGACATGAACTCCGGAGAATGTCCGCACAATGGGGTCCAGACTTTCTCCAGAGTTTTCCTGTCTCATGGCATGAACAATGCAGCCGGAGATTCTCCACTCAGATTTCTCTGGAACAACACAGACATCTCTGGAGCATTCAGGTGAGGGGTAGTGCAACAGGCAGAGGCAGGACGCTAGTACAAAACTCGCCCACTCACTCATAGTGAATCCTGCGTAGGATTCCCATGACGTTATGTCACATCAGCTCATTTGGACATTATCCAAATCACTTACTAGGGGGAAAGCAGGAGAATCTGGAGAAATTCAGGAGCCTCTCACTGGGACATGGTTGTCAGGAGATTATCCGGAGTTCAGTGCATGTTTGAAAGTACCTTTAGTGAAGACTACTATCTTTCTTCATGTTGTATTCCCGCTAATTAAACTCCAACACCATCAGAAATATATGGAGGGGTACACAAAAGTTGCAATCCCTACAGAGTGCCTCCATTGACACTGTAGCCTCTGAGTTTGCACATGTAGACTATGATGCAGCCCTTAACAAATCCAACCTAATGGAGCCACTTCTTCTCTCGCTGCCAGGATAGTGGGACTTGTAGAGACTTGCTCGGGGCTTGATGCTGGGGCTTCACAGGTGAGCAGAAACGAGAGACGCACTTGTGGGTTTCTTAAGTGTTTAAGTGCTGTCTTTGAAAGTGTCCTGTTACACTGCTCCTTCCATAGCCACCTGACTCCTTCTGCACAGGAGGACAAGACATTCATTTCCGATAGTCTGGTCAGAACTGTCTGGTTGGCTTTGCAGCCTTTTGACAACACCATCTAATAGAGTTGCTGGTTTTACTTCATACAATAGATTTTAACCTAAGTTTTCTACTCATTTGTTGCCCTGAATTCTGGTTTTATGCTGAGCAGGTACAGACAGAGAGCAGAATAGTAACAGAAAGATAGCCTGTCTTGATCCCCACATCTTCACCACCAACAACAACGAGTGATGGCAGTTTTCCCTCCTCTTCGTTGAAGTAACACCAGGCATTGTTTGTTTATGTCATTATGTCTGTGGAATATGTGACTGATGGCTTTCTGAGTGGCTCTGAACACAGCGCTGCCCTCTTACCTGCCTCCGACCTCCACAAGGGCTACCATTGACCCCTGTCAATTGTCAATCTCTGCTCTCATCTCGCCTCCACCGGCCCATTGTTCCTCTCAGGCTCATTCACAGCCAGTGAAGGCCCAGGCTCAGCAGCTCTGCTAACTCTGCTGCTGGGGACAAGGCACGTCCACAACACTTGACCTAATGGCTGAGAAACAACTGTATATCCCTGTAAGATACATGTTGTAAACAATGTATTTTATCACATGTTCTTTTACCTTTTTAGTAAAAGTCACAAAATGATTATTACAATTAAGTAAAAACTGCTATGTGACATATTGTCAGTGTGTTGGGTGGTGTTCAGAGTCATTTGCACTCGTAGACACAGTTACAGCTGACCTCTTGTGATTGGATCACTCAGGATAGATGTAAATACCAGGTCTGAACTAGGTCTGAATGGTCATGTGAATTTTCAGGTGTGTAAGCAGGGACAGAGATTACTAGTGATACTGAGTTCAAATGTTTTAATAAAATAGACCTAATGTAGTGATGACAAAAGTCTATTCATAGTCCCTTTAATGGTATTCTTCAGCTCCCTGTCTCCTGACTCTGATGTGGTTGCTGGAATTTCCACTGGCTCTCACCAGATGTAACATGGGTGGCTTTGTTAACAATGGAGAACCAGTATGTCTCCATTCTCTCCACAGCTTGAGTCATGGGAGCAGGCCTGACATACCAGGCATGCTGCAGTTGTAGGGCACCACTTGTCTTGCCATCGGTCTGGGGCCCATTGGGTGGTGGGGCTGGGCTGTGGGGGGTGACAGAAAATAGAAAATGGAAAATTCCTGTGTGAAGTGCAGTCGTTGTTGATCAGGTGTGAACTGTGGAGCAGAGATCACAGCAGTAAGGGGAGGAGGGAGCAGACAGCTGCTGCAGCTCCACTAACAGCAAGCTCACTGCGACTGGGGCCCAGTGCTCACTATCAAGGACTGTGTGGTGGACAGTCGGATGTTTACGGGAACTATAGCTCTACTTGTACACATATATTTCATAAATGTTGCATGTACGGTGATCCAGATGGTTTTTATATATATCTATCTTTACATTGTATGCACATAGGAAGATGCTGTTAAATCACGAATCTTCAAAATTCCTAAATACTAATATTTACTTACTCCCATATTACTGACCAGTACAACCCACAAACATGCAGTATATCACTTTGCTTTAAGATACATCACTTGAGATCATTATGGGACACACCATTGCTGCTGCTCTATCAGTGAGTGCCCTGCAGCATTCTTACTCATTTATAAAGCTACAATAAAGCCCCTGCTTTCCATAACCTTATTGAAATCACTGAAATGATTCCATGGTTTCATGTTGACTTTACTGATTTTAGTAGTCTGTCTTTTGAACTTTGTTTCATTGTCTTGGTAGTTCGTCCGTTTTCTCTAAAAACAGTTCTTGTCGTCATGGATTCCTGGAGCTGTTGGAGACCTTCCTCTGAGATTTTGCTACAGGTTGACATGACTGCATCACATAATTTGTCACCTGCACATTAATTATTCTCTGGTTTCTCTCATCACCACTGAACTGCTACTCACTGAATGTTTTTAATTTGTATTTATATTCTGACTGAACACTCAATCGTGTCATTGTCAAAGTCATCTGAGTGAATATTCTTGTAGATGGTGCCGCCTTAATTTTCCTATACCTTAGAATTGTAATGATTACAAAATTCAACGAATTTTAGAATGAAGTTGATAAACAGTTCAATAAAATCTGTAACATCTCTTCTTAAGTGCTGGAAACGCTAACAAAAATGAATCCCTCAGTTCATATTGTAAAGGAGACAAATTATATATACAAGTGAGATGTTTGCACAGAGGAGAAATGTCCAGAGCTTGGCCGTCCCTGATGTGAAAAGATATGGCTCTATGGAATCAGTAATAAACAATCTAGTTTATGGCTTGTAAATGACAGTACCTTAGTGCTGGTGCTCTTATAAATTGAGCTCCAGGTGGCATGCCACTATCTCCTTTTCCATAATCCTGTGGTAAGGACTGAGAACCTCCATGCTCAATGATATGTCCCCGTACTAATCAACCAACTATTCATCTTTAAATATGTGAAAATTTCAAGTTTAACCAAAACACATAGCCCTGGTTTATAATTAACTGTTAAACGGATACAGATAATGTATCTTTGCCCATTGCACATAAAACAAAATAAACCATGAGGAAAATATTTTCTTTTTTTGTTAAGATCTTTGACCATTTAATCATTGGGTTGATGTTGTTGCCTCTTTATATTGAAATTTACTTATTATTGTTATTATTACTGGATTTATAAATTGTTTCACCAATTTGATCGCCCACTCAAAGCTCTTTACACTACAAGTCACACACACATTCATACAGTGTTTCTATAAGCTGCGCTTTTTCTAACACACACCAATCTCACACACAAGAGGACAAGGACACTTCGGCATGCAGATTGGTGGAGGCCAACATGTTGGAAATCGGATGTAGGGTCGGATAGTGCTGCACTTTCTTAGTTAGTTTCGTTAGTTGCACATTGGTAGTCTTTCATAGATTATTCAGTGTACGTTTGGTTACCTGTTGTGTCTCATAGACTTATGCTGTTGCCTACTTCTATGTCGTATAGAAAACTTTCCGCCTGGCTGTAGCTGGAAACATACATTTTTTTCTTATTTTGAAAGGAATCCTCTGAGGAATTCCTTGGGGGTTTTGACCCACAGCCCAGTGACATTGGTGATATATGTCCATAGTCCTGCTGTCAACTAATGACAGAATAAATCTTGAAAATGGCTATCAATGAGTCCTTGAAATCCCAAACCAGTCAAATATAATGGCCTGATGTGTCCTCTGGGAGCAGGAGGTCACATGTTTTTCCATCCATAACTAATTTCTAATAAATGGCCAGTTTCCCAATGCAAGTTTTTCAGAGGTCAAATTGTTTGCATGCTTTTTTCTCTGGCTACAGATTCTCTAAAGTAAGTTTTGGCTTTTGTGAGGATGTTGTAGGTTGCAGCCAGAAATTTAGAGTCAACTAAATACAAAACTTAAAAATAAATAAATATATGCAGTAATCATTGTTATAGTTCAATTTGTATTTATCAATTTAATGACACTGGAAGGCATCAAAGGTTACATGAGTCTTTAAAAACCTGGATTATCATTGAAGGAAAACTGTTTTACCAAAATTAATGACTTGTCAGGAGAATTTGTTGCAGCTACCAAGTTTCAGGTTTTTAAATTAACACATATCCAGAGCTGTGAGTCATGTGCAGCTGTACATAAAGCAAACAAATTGTCAATTGACCTGAAAGACCTGAAATCATATTTAAAGGATCAGGTCTGAGGTCAAATACGAAACCGAAATATATATATGATTGTTTCATTTACCTGTAAGCCTCTTATATTCGTCTTTGAGTTAATGGCAGCTGTAATACTTTTTTTCTTTTTTTAAGCCTCCTAATGCATTTACAGCAGCAGCAGGACTTGCAACCCTGCACAGTGAAGTTCATTCTTTACTCTTTGGTGAATCATTTTGTGAATGAGACAACCTGATATGACAATTTTAAGGGTCTTGATAGGTTCTATGATCATAAGTCACACATGTCTCATAAAGATGTGACCCTTTGAAATCTCAGAATGGCAGGTTATGTGAACTCCCGAGGATGAACGGAGAGCTGGGTCCAGACTCTCTGCAGAGGTTGACTATCATGCATGCACAATGCAACGGCATATTTTCCACTTAGACATGTTCACAACAAATCGAATCTCTGTAGCGTTCAGGTGACGGGTGGTGAAGCATGCAGACGCAGGACGTAACGTATGAATTCTGTAGTGCATCTCTCATGTTGTGGTTTACAACACATTTACAACGGTGTTGGCTCTTATCAAAGTTTGTCTATACTACTTGTGTATCCAGAGAAATATTATTATTATTTTTTAATTTTGCATCTGTTACGCCTTAGAAATCCTTGTGAATCAAACTTTTTGCGGACTTCATACTAGGGAGCCCGATAGAGAAAATCCTCAGAAGGTTAAGCGGCTCTCACTCGGTCATTTCCGTTCACACATACAGCCCCTGTGGAAAAAAAAGCTGGATGATCTACAGAGTTCAGTACATGTCTTAAAGCAGCTGTAGTAAACTGCTTTGCACAATCACTTCTTTCAACCTATCTGCCTTATTCATGATCACACACAGGCTTGTTATCTCTGCCAAGCAGGTAATGTTCCTCCCTTGTTTGTTTTCTTTGTAGGTTTGTTTGCAAGCAAGCTTATACAAAAACAACACAGATTTCCACAAAAATCTGTGGGAGGATGCTGTGTGGGTCTCGGAAGAACTGATAATTCTGAGGTCTGGACATGCACAAACAGACACTTTGGAAAACAATGACGCAGACATTGATATATCCCTCTTGATTGGATGATGTACTTAATACACAATTTCATTTTTTACTTTAAATATAGCTGGTATTGCACTGTATAACTCTGGTTTACTGCAGAAACAACTGTGACATACTTTCGGCATCTGCACATTCCAACAACCAGAGCCGGAGACGGCAGCTAGCTATAAGAAAAAATAAGCTTGGTATCCTCAGTATGGCAGAGCCAGCAAAGAAACTGAAGTCTATCATGTACAATATGTGCCTATATCATTACACCTACAACATTTAATATCATTATACAAATTAGCTTGCATTATGAGCTGAGAATACAAGCAGAATTTCAGCCAAATTAATGTCATTTTGTATCTCCAATGTCACAACAATTTTAGCTATTCAGTCATGTTTGTGTAAATTCCTGTAACATTACTGTACCTTTTCAGTTAATGTGGTTCTTTGGTTCCGAGTTTATCTGTTCGTTTGATGTCAGCTTTTATGGCAACAAAAGCATGTGTGTATGTTTGTCCATGGGGCGACTGAAACTAAGCGTTGTTTAAAAGACAGTTCTGAAAACGTTAATTGTCCCCCTTATCTATAGGGAGACCCCTAGCGTACCCAAGAGCAATTTTTGCATTGTGTTGTTGAAATAGTGCTGGAGTCATTACAAGTGAATGTTTTACTGCCCTATTTGATAAATTGGAAACAAATGTATCTAATTTTACCGAAATGTTGGATGACATAAGGTTGACTTTCCAAATCGCACAATCACCAGCAGAAAAACAGACAAATACCTGACATCATCTTTAATTCATGACTTTGAAAGCTTACAGACAGAGAAAAAGTAAAACGCCTTTAAATGTCTGTTGACTATCCAGAAATCAGAGATAGAAATGTTTTTGGTTTTCTGCAAACAGCTGAGAGAATGCTCATGAGCACATTGCAGTACAATCAGTTGAGAGCTAACAATGTCTTTCTTCTCAGGAGCTTCATTTACCACTTCAAAGTGCAAGCATTTGTGTCACTACCATTTACAACAGTGTCTGTCCTCAGGAATGACCTTGCATCTAACCCTGTTAGATATGCGCCTTGAGCATGTTCATTGCTCACTGACATTTTGCTCCTTAAAAATAACACAGATGCTGGGCCCTGTCTGACAGACCCACTGTAGCTGGACAGCGTCCGGCTATTTTCATTACTACCATCTCTTGCAACCCCCCCCCCCCCACACACACACACACACACATACACACTGGAACCTCCCTCTCTCTTGGTGTCTGTGGTTCAGAGAATGGCAGTTGAGTGAGTCACTTTATACGTTTTGAAGTCTGACATGTTCCCAGCTTCTTGGCATGTGGATGAAGCAGTAAGAGCCTGTCTGCAACTGGGAAGTGTTAATCATGGATCAGCAACTTGGGTTTCACCTTTTGGACATCCCAGCGCTCAGGGACTCAGGGGGATTTGCATAGTCTGGTCCCCCTGACAATGTTGTCTGTCACTTATTACCTCTTACATCACATGCTTTAAGCTCTTAATGTCATTAGTTATTCACACACATCAGGCTGACCTATCTTTGTTACATTTAACTCATCACTGGCCATTTTCACACTGTAGGGTCACAATTTTGCAGGGTGCTTATGCCTTCCATCACTCAAACAACTTTATCTCACGTGATCCCATGCTGCTTGACTTGCTAGTGTGTGTGCATGAGTGTGTTTGTGTTCAAAGGCTTTGTGGGGAAGCACTCATTATGGATAAAGGGGGTGGGGAAACTAGTTCAAATTTATTGCCTGCGTCAGCTGTGTCAAATTTGGCAAGCTCAAATGGCCAGCTTGCAAATGGCAGGGCAATACCTTAGGGTCAACAGCCTTTGTAATAAGTTGTACATATTCACCTCTCAGTGTTTAACTTTAAAAGTTCCCAAAGAACATTCAAGGGTTACTTTTTCATTAGCAGGCTGCTGAATCAGTCAAGTGAGGGCAGACGTGATTGTGGATGTGAGAGACAATCAGAGCCCCGCTGCTACTGCTGCAGCTTTTGATGAGGAGCGGCCTGCTCGTCCAAATCAATCCAACTGTATTTTTTTCATTCTTTTTTAACGTTTCTCCCCTTTTGATCGTTCATAAATTGGACCACCCACTTTCTGAACCCTTGCCTCTATTTTTGCAGGGTCAGAAAGAGTGGCCAGTTGCTCTTTATGGCGGAGATTTTTACGATGTGGTCAGAGCTGTTTGGAGACCACCAGTTCTCCTTTCACTTGTCACTGCAGCTACAGTAGTCCCAAGAGAGGCCCAAGCTGTGCACGAGTTTCACTGTTTTGAAGACTTGGACATTTTGGCAACTGCTCAAAAGTCTCTAAAACAGTTTATCCTGCTAGTATTAAGACAACTACATGATTTACCTGTGTGTCATATTTATCAGGGTCATTACTTGAAGATTATGTGGAACTATTGCTCACACGGTGTTAAACTTGTTACCATCATAACTGTAAAAACTACAAAACATATACCAGTATATAGAACAGTGATTTGTTCATCTTTACATAAATGTTTACTTAGAATTAATGTCAACTCCTAAGAAATGCCCTATGCCAGTGATGTGTCAACCTACAATTAGGACAATAAGGAGCCTGGTAAACCAGCATTCCAGCAAGGCCTTTGTCAAAATATTATGAATAGTTAAAAATAGAATAAATAATAAATAATTAAATTAATTATTTGTTGAGAACACGTTTCCTTTTTGTCATCCAAAATTGATACACAGCCTTGTAAGGCTGCTCTTAATGACAATAATGCTTTGAGCGTAATTTGAACAACAACATGCTGACGTGCTCACAATGACAATGCTATCATGCTAACGTTTGCAGGTTGAATGCTCACCATGCTTAGTGTCTTATCAATTGTGTTCTAGCATGATAGCATGCTAGAATCTCTCATCAGCACTAAAGACAGAGTGTAGCTGAGGACATGTTTTATGGTGTTTGTTATCTTTTATGTATTTAACCAATAACTAAGGTATTGGCCATATTAACAGTGAAAAAGAACACACATGTCTCAACCAAATTTAATGGCAATCCATACAATAATTGTCTAGACATTTAAAACCCACAAATTTACTGGTGACAGTAGATGCAATGTCAGTTTATAGAATTCTTCATGGATAGAGTCACCAAATTTCATGAAAATCTCTCCTGGATATTTTAGTCCAGATCAAAGTGGTGGACCCACAGAGAGACCGACTCAAGCCATGTTGCTAGCATGGACAAAATCTTCACCTGTTTTGCCTGCATTTCTGTCATCATCTAGGTCTTCTCATTTCAGCCTGAGTGCCTGCCCAGCCTGCCACAGAGACACGTATAAATAAGATCAGGTTACGTGTCCTCAGATCTCTGCGTCACTTTTCAAATTGAAGAGTGTTAGACTGATTCTATGTTGTGCTCAAGCTGTCTGAGGAGACATTTTCCTTTAGCCATATCCCATTTCTATATCCCTATACACTGTGGGTACATAAACAAAAATCATGTATATATGAAAGTGTTGGGATTTGACCTCTGTGCATCATGAATATCCACAGCAAATTTGAAGCCACTGGATCTATGTTCATGATGTTTGAGTTGGGACATCACAATGATGGAAATGAGTGGCTATCATGAGTTTCTCAAATATGGCATTATGGAAGGAACTGATCAGGATTCCTCTCATTGTATTAAGTGGCATATTCAAATTTGAAGAAATGGATGTAAAACTAGGATGTAGAATTTCTGCTCCAAGGATAACATGTTTTAGTTTACAGCACATCAACACCGGCATTGGCCTGTATCACCAAAACCCTTGAATGGCATTGTCTTTCCAATTTGTCGTCTGCTTTGGTGTTGACTACATGTCTCACATCTCTTTTACATTCTGAAATATTTGTAATCCTTTTTTCTTTCTTTTTTGCATCCATTGCGTGTATGAAATTAACACACCCAATCACTCAAAGCCTGATAATCTCCTGCTGTATTCTCACATGGGCTCATTTGGAGATTTCTAGAATTTTTACCAAGGGGCTTGCAGGAAAAGTTTCAGAGAATGTCTGTAGCAACTGATATTTGTGTTCTCACAAACATCCCCTCGAGATAATTTCAGACGATACTGAAACTATCCCGAACCAAATCACTGCACCTTAGCACCGCGCGTGCCCATAACTTATTGTTTTTACTGTATATATTGTTGTTTTATGTCCTATTGTTGTTTTATGTCCAATGCACAAACCACACCAAGTCAATTTCCTGTTTGTGTGAATATACTTGGTAATTAAAAAGAATTTTGATTCTGATATATCCGGATTTCAGTGCATGTCTGAAAGCTGCTTCAGATGGGTCTTTTTTTATTTTGGGTCTTTCATGTAATTTAGGCTGAACTGTCATGTAGTTGTCTGACAGTCACCAAAGGGTTATAGTAAAATATTCACACACAAAAGAATAAAAGATGATTGTGTCTTCCTCTTCTACTCCGACTTTTTAACATATCATAGGTTCTGACGGTGTGTTTATGTGCTTTTAAGTTGGCAGTAGGAAAGTTTGACGAGTTGCATTTCGTGAGGCCCTATTTCCCTTTTTTCTTCCTTCTACATCCCATTGCCTAAACATCTTGCTGACAACAGAGCGTAGCCAGAGATCTGTGAACTCCACAGTGATGACAGCAGCTACTGCAAAAGTATTCTGCAACCCTACTGTCAAATAAGATGGTATCCTTGTTAGCAGCCGTCACCACATGCTGAAGAGGTAATCCTGCACAGCCAGCTTTTGACATTTAGAAGAATTTGACATCTTACCATTGAGTCACAGCTTATCACTATATAAACTATATGAGGATCAGTTAGATGTATGTGGATCAGTTAAGAGGGAGAAGACCAATCAGCTAATGTAAGAAGATAAAGGTAAAAATGTTGTCACCATGCTATCAAGACATCAAGTTTACAGTATCTATTAGATGTCAGAATTTAACAAGACTTTATACTATATATCAACTTTATACCAGAATAAATTTGAAATACATTGTGTCCCGGAGGAGAGTAGACATCTTTATAGCTTTTCAACATGTATTGGCTGTAGCACAATGTGGGAATGAAACTCACAATAAAGCAACAGTGAATGCAGGTCTCGGGTGAGGACCCTTCATGCTATCAGGTTCCATTTCCCCTTTTATCAGAGCCTTTGGACATACTAAAGGACACACTAAATTATTGAACACATACTGTATATAGCACTAACCTCTCTTATGCAATTGCTGGGACTGAGTCTCTTTGACGAGGCAGCGGATGTCAGATGGTAGTGATGATGATGATGATTCAAATCACAACTGGTTTTAGCCAAAACAACTTGCAAGAATTCCTCCCCTTAGTTTTGTTGTTTATCATAGAGAGAGCAAGTTGCCGCAAACTAGAAACATTGATTTATTCAATTTTTTCATGAAAAGAGCAACACTCCAAATCTACTTTTCTTTTAATGAGATTTATCTTGATGTGATCAGCTGTCATCAGTGATGACATGTAACAGCTACGTGTTCTTCCTTCACCCTGACTGTGACCTGACCTGATCCAGTCCAAAGGGATTGTTATTTTTGTTATTGCACAAAAAAAATAACTGATGTCATGATTATAAGTTTCTATTGCTACGTTGCTGTCTTGTCTTTATACATTGGCTTGTGGGCCTGAGAGTCACCATCCACTGACCTGTACTATTTGACTTACATTTCTGATTTTACGATTCATTTCTGATGATTTTTGTTTTTGATTGCATCTTTTCCAGATGACAGCGAATATGACATCATGAGGCTGATGATATTTCGATCCAGCTGCCACACACTTACTGGACCATGGATCACACCACTGCATCATTAAGAGCTTCTCTCAGCATACATTACTCACATGTCTGTTTAGGTTCCTGGCAACAATAATATTGAATGTTGTATTACCAGAGGGGATGAGCTGATGTTAACTGTGTCTTATACAGTAAGAAGTGAGATCACCAGTGAGAGAAACAAGCCACTGCTGTCAGTTTAAGTCTGAAAAATCGGTGTGTCCGAGATGACTGCTGCATTTTATCACTTTAGTGCCCCAGACTGGGGTGATGAGGGGTCAAGAGAACGTGAGAAGGGCAACAAGTGAAGGCACTTGAAGCTTCATGTTACACTGTTGTCCATGGACACAAGGAATGTTTCATCTGGACGCAGATACTAATAAATTATATTCAATTCGTAATTTTAATATACATTATCTCAAGCCACTTCACATCGAAGGCCGAGACCTTACAATTTTAGAGAAACCCAACAGTCCCCACAATGAACCAGCACTTTAGGGACTGTGGAGAGAATTTACTCCCTAATTAGCAAGAAGAAACCTTTAGCAGAACTAGACTCGGCGGCAGTGTGGGCGGCCATCTGCCTCGTCCGGTTGGGGTGAGCAGAGAAAAATGGAGGAGAGAGGAGAAGGTAGGTGGAAACGAGGGGAGAGAACATAGAGACCAGGAATAGTTGTGTGACCATCATATTTAAAATCTGTCAGACTGGTTGTTATAGTAACGATGATGATTAGAGTGATACTTATAGATATAATTATGTTATCAATGACATCAGCATCAGTTATTAATAATAATAATAATAATAAAAATAATAATAATAATAATAATTGAGTGTTAGATCTGGATCCTGCAGCTGCAGTCAGAGCAGGTCTTGTCTTCTCTTATCGTTAACGTCATTGCTTTCAGGGGAAGAGGAAAAGACAGAATCCTTCAGTATCTCGAGATGTGGATTGCTTATTATCTAGACATGAAACTTTTTGTCTAAATGGTTTGTTTTGGCTCATTTACATGAGCTTGAAGTGTGACCAGTCAACACAGAGATAAAAGGGATTTTGTGGTGGGAGTGGGGGGCTGTGCCCTCTTTAACACCTAATTGCCACACCCATAAGGTGCGATTAGGCCTCTCACTTTTAAATACAATGCTACAGTAATGATCAAGGCTACCTTAAAATCAGACAGAATGAAATATTGAACCAAAACTTCCACAACTGTCTCGTTTTCTTTTGCAGTTGAGCTGAATAATATGAGAGTGGAGATAAGTCTCTTTGTAGCAAAACATGACTGTGAATAATTTCTCTTGTACTGCACATCTGCGTTTCCCTGGGCTATTAAATCATCGTTAGGGGTCTTGGTGCTGTGCCCACCCACAGAAGGAAGATTTCAGGGAGGGACTTTGCTTCTCAACATTTAACCAGTGAGCAGCCTGATCCCGGAAAGGCAGAGGGCTTTTCAAAACCTGGAATTAACCGGAGCAGTGCTGCACAGAGCCGGGAAGCGCTCACGTTTGAACCCCCAGTGATGCGCAGGCTTTCTGTTTTCTAATGGATGTACCCGGGTGTGATGCGCAGTGCGGATCTGTTGAGGAGCTCTTCACCACCCAGTCAGCTGGACCAGGGGGCTTGATAGCCTGCATGTGAAGGGACATAACTCCGCGGTGGTTCTACCAGAGACTCTGTTGGTGTGGATGGACAGGTCACAAGTGCATACGCAACAGTGTGGCAGCACCGCTGGATTTACGCACCGCATCCAACTTGGACTATCTACCTCCTCTCTTGTCGGGTGAAATAAGAAGGAGGATGTATGGAATAAACCAGCGCTGTATTTACATGTAAGTCGTCCGATAAGGCTGTAGAATGAAATATATTTTATTGATTTACTCAAATATAATAACAACTCTCCATGTTTTCTTGCCCCTGCAGATCATTTCATTTTTTCGTGCTGTGGTGCCATGCTCAGGTAAGAACTAAATTCCGAATGACACTATTAAAAGTTATCTTCTAAAGTACAATCTAAAAAACAATTGGAATTGAAACGAAAGTTGGTTTTAAGTCTGGATAACTTACTTGAGAAAATCTCATTGTGTAGTATATATTGTTAACTTTAATTGTCTGATGGGGAGATTCCTCTTCGTACACCCTGTCTTGTAAAACTGGCTACATACTCATTTATCTCAGATTAGACAGAAAAAGAATTATGTATTTTATTTTTCCCTGTACATGAAAGGGGGAGAATCACCCGTCTCCTAATTTTAAGCAGTATGTGAGGACGCAGGGCGCAGTGACGGACCAGCTGAGCCGCAGACAGATCAGGGTGTACCAGCTCTACAGCCGCACCAGCGGGAAACACGTCCAGATTCAGGGCAAACGGGTCACCGCTACCGCTGAGGATGGAAACATGTACGGTAAGAGCTGACCCGAGGCCCGCTGCTGGCCCTGCAACACATGTGGCTGTGGTTGTAGCTTTTGCCACGGAGCTGTACTTATTAACAGAGATGATCCTTCAGCAATATTTTCATTAGAGGCATTCACCACTGGAGGTCTGCACGGTGGAGAACACAATTAGACTGTTTTTTAATGGTAGCTAAAGCATGTTTGGACAATTCCCATCCTCCACCATGGCATTGAGCTAAGCATCGAATTTTCTGAATAATAAGAAAATGTACCACTGATCTCTGAAAAAAAGAAGACGTTTAAAGGCAATTAATCTAAGGAAATTTCCACAAATCCTCAAGAACTTCTGCATGAATAATTTGTAGATAATTGAAATATATTGGTAACCTCGTTTTTCTCGTTCAAATCAGATGGGAATTAATCATTCTTTGAACTTAATTTTTAGGGAAATTCTATTGGTAGGTAACATCAACATATATTAATAGTAGAATTTTACACTTTGATTCATGTGGTACCACAATATGCTTTGTCATTGCAGCCACCATCTTTGTCTGGGGTTGGAAATGTGGTCACACCATGCAAATCTTTTTTATCATGCAACAAACTGAATATTTCTTTCATCGTGATAGTTAGATGAGTCCGCTGGGGATTTGTGTTTGTCATGTGTCGGACTTCAAAGAATTAAAAAAATTGGTAATTATTTTTCAGAGAGTCAGATGCTTAGCTCTGACTGAGAGGCACAAATGAGGCTAGTCTGGACTGGTATTTATGTCTTATAAACTGTGCATTTTGGCAACTTCAAATCTGCAGGGAAACCTGTTGCATGTTTAGAGTCTAGGCTTTACAAGGATTGTGATTTTTGAAACACATTTGGTACACAAAAATGGGTCATGCGATAAAAGACAAACAGAGAAATGTTTAAAGTTTCTTTAGAGAAGGGATCAAATGTCATGTTTCGGTCCCTGACACTGGGCACAAAGCCTCTGCTGGGGACTGATGTCCTCAGGCACAACCAGCAGTTTCACCTCCTACCTGCGTGTCCCTCTGTGAGGTGTTTTCAGGCCTATATGTTAATTCAGCCTCCCTGCTGTACCCATGAATCCATCGTCTGGCAAGTTAGCGGCTGATTAGGGCAAGTCCTTTGTCTCCATACCCCCAATACACAAGGCTGTTGTAATGCCCAATGACTGTAATTAACTGCAGGACAGATTCAGTTGAGAATGTATATTCTGCTGCCAATACAATTCTTTAATGTTCAGTCATCCGCTCACTGATGATTTGTTTAGTCTTTCAGCATAGAGTTAAATTGAGGAGGGTTACCTTCATTTCCAAAGCAGGTCGATACTGTTGGTTTCAGCCCAGCAGAGCTATTGTCTAATGATAACAATTTAATATACAAGGTGATAACAAGCATACAAAGTAAATTTCATCTACTAACAGGTAACACAACAAGTAACAGCTTTACAGACTCTCAAATGCTCAAATAAGCTTAAATGAACAAACAACAGGCCTGAAACATGGATTATGTCTGACACGGTGCAGTATCAAATTGTGGATCTTCACATTGGAGCATAAGTGTCCATAAAAACAGATTAGAGCCTACAGTCAGAATTCTGTTAATTCATCAGTGGAACTGCATGTTTCACTGTGTAGTGTTGGTTTGGGATAATATACGGAACTCTTGAAATGACAAACTGATAATTAAAAGAAAATGATTTCATGGATTCTGGTGTAACTTGACTTTCTATTCTGCAGCTCGCCTGTTTGTCGAGACGGACACGTTTGGCAGTCGCGTGAGGATAAGAGGAGCAGAAAGTGGGCGCTACCTCTGCATGAACCGGAAGGGTAAACTTGTTGGAAAGGTACAATATATATTCCTTTATCTTTTTAACCTGACAAACAAAGTTAACTTTGATGTTAGTTAGCATGGATCAGTTTGGAATCATTGCTGTGATAAAATAAAGTTAAATAAGTAAAAGTAATTACAATGTTATAGTATGATAATGTTCAACGGCCAAATTCTATTGTTGCAAGCAATAATTGTGTCAAACAATCTGAACCATCTTTGAAAACACTTGTGGTACTTATTGTAAAAGTTTCACACTTTACCAAGCAGATAAAATGTAGACAGAGGATGTAAACACAGTATGATCAGTGTTTCTTACAGTTCCAGCCAAAGAACACATGACTCACTTCTCCTAATCCATTCAAGAGCTAGTTCCTCTTTAGAATACATAATCTGTGCTTGGCGTCAGTTTATCAGATCTCACAACCACTAAAATACACACTGCAGCTCTGATATGAAAGCCTCAGTCCATTGTCATTGTAGTGTCATAACATGTCAGTCACCCCAGGACATGATGTGATGGAAAAAAAGGAATCCTCGGAGAAGTGTAGGATATTTGCTCCGCCTTAGAGCCACAGCTGACAGAATTTAGGGGAAAGTACAAGCCCATCATGCACTCCCTGTGTGTTTGGTCACAAGTCAACTCTCCATTTCCTTCATGGAAATGGAAAAGATGGGTCCACATATCTGGCTGACAGGAAAACGTACAAATCTATGTCTCCTCTTGGTTGAGAGGTGTTGAAGGCGCGGCTGCTCAAATGTCTTTTAGAAAGACTGAACACGACACAGAACACAAGTCAAGAGGAAACTTTCTTTGATCTGCTAAAATTAGTGTTCACGACAACAAACCACTGACATGTGGCTGTCACACTTTTTCTGCCAACATACCTTTTACAGAGGTTGCGTGTTATTGACATTTCATACAAAACTGCAGCACATAAAGTTAGTTATCTTTGGATTCATATTTTATTACTTAATAGAAGTTGAAACTGAAATTACAATTTAAATGAGGAGATTGATACCACTCTCAGGTCTGTATATTAGATATGAGGTACAGCAGCCTGTTAGCTTAGCTTAGCTTAAAGATTAGGAAAACACTAGCCTGACACACCGACCTTGTTGTTCAATATGTAGAGCAGCTAAGGTTGTGGTTGTGCAGCAGAATTATGAACCAAATTGTTGAAAGAAGTGATATATTTAACGTTTTAATTTGTGAGCCTTATACCTTTGCTCTGAGCCAGTGTACTACACAAACTGACTGCTTGTTATAGGTTCATATTTATTGATAGATATTAGTCAAAAAAGGAAGAAAAAGAATATGATATCTATCCTCTCAAACATTACACAGATTGTACACACGGCTTTAATATGAAGAATAAAAAAATCTGAATTTACCATTGGCTTATTATAGATCATATGACTTTGGTAATATAGTTATTTATACTAAGTTATCCTTTTGTTTGATGTGTATATGAACAAACAAAGCATGTGTGTTTCATGCTTTGCGAGTCTGTCCAAGTTTAACATAAGGAACCATTCTCTCTCCTCATGCAGCCCAATGGTCGGAGCAGGGATTGTATCTTCACAGAGATAGTGCTGGAGAACAATTACACGGCGTTCCAGAATGCCAAGTATGAGGGCTGGTATGTGGCCTTCACCAGGAAAGGGAGGCCCATCAAAGCCTCCAGGACGAGGCAGAACCAGAGAGAGGTCCATTTCATCAAGAGGCTACACACGGGCCCCCCTCCCTTCCCCAACACCAACCAAAGCAAACACTTTGAGTTCATCCGATTTCCGTCCACACGTCGAGCAAAGCGGAACAGGAAATCACATACCTCTTCCTAACACGCAGCAAAAGACATGAACTGATACCAGCTGTGGAATAGGAAGAAACAGATGCAATTTTATTTTTGTATATTTTTGATAGATAAGCAATGGTGAAAACGCCATAAATGCAGAGTAATATTGCTGTAAAATGGTCACGTGTAAATAATGAAAGAGAGTAAAGCAGATGGATTATATTTAATTGTCCCGTGTGTATGTGTTTTCTGGGGGGATGGGGGGGGGGGACTGTTTAGGACGAAGGGTGTTTAATAACAAAGTGGAGTGTGACAGAGACATTATTTTTGCATGATCAGTGAACTTGGATATGGAGATGATCATAATCTTAATCTTAAGTATCTTTCTCTGATGCTGTACAAGACAGTCCACACTGTTCAATGTAGGGGGTGAACGAAATAAAATGAAAATCTCATGTGACATGAAATGATGAAAAAAGGACATGAAATATGTAAAATCGTCCGAGCCTATACTGCAGTTGCATCAGAGAAAGAAAGCTGCAAAGTCACATGGAGTGATTATAATAATCATCGTTAGAAATAGCAGCTTCAAATTATCATCTATGTGCAAGAGCTAGGGGGAACCCCATGGTGGTGCTAGAGCAACAGACTATGAGGATTTATCCTCCGGGCATCAAATATAGCTCATGGAAAGTTAATACTTGATGATATATTTCAGTCTGGAGAAAAATTAATTAGTGGTACATATAAACTCTTAGTCATTCAGAAAATATGAGCTCACAATGAAATTACAACACATTACAGTGAGGGCAGTGGTGATGGCACCGTTGACCAGGACCAACAGCGGTAATGATGCTGGATCTGCTGCACGCCAACGCAAGAGTCGGGGAGGAGAAAACATTGGAATGAGATAGATTAAGTTGTTCTGCTCAGGACCATCTTGGTGGGTGGGTGGGTGGGTGGGTGGGCATCGGAATGGTTGATGGAAAAAGGACGAGGGCAGGGTGGAAGAGTCCGGGTCACACATCAACAGTTGTGGAGCTCATTCAAACGCCGATGCTTGTGTCACATGTCAGATTAGGCTGTATTAGATCAATGTGATGTCAGGACCGACACAATGTTATGACAGATCAAAATGCTATTTGGAGTTCAGCCAACTAATATTCCTCTTTTAATAAACTTGGCAAAGACAGAGGACATGAGCCTCAGACCGACTTACCACTGACTGCAGGAAACATGGCTGTGAATGTAATGAGATCTATTTTTACCACAATAACAGGAAAATATTTGATAGCAGGTTGGTGGGAGCACATCAACTGATACTGTTTCAAATCGCACACGAAGTATAAATATCTTTACCTTATGTCTAATTTATCTTTGATTTTTAGATTTAATGGGGCCCACTAGTGAGTTTTGGAAAATGACGTGACGAATTTCATCAGACTGCAACTCAAATTGAGAAGAATCTGACTCACCAACCCACTGAGGATCTAGCTTTAATTATTTCTTGTGTATGCAGGGAACCTCTGTTGTTATTATCATACCCTCTGTTCTCTTCTATTATTTCTGTGTCAGTTGCTGTGTGTGAGTATACACATCACTAATGGATACAATCTGAAATAGTGGTGAAAACAAATCAACAAGAGTGCCTGGGACATTTCCAGCATTATAAGACAGACAGAGAAGAGTAAAATAACAAATCAAAAAGTAGACATGGAAAATTTAAACTAAACGTGATGATGATCTTTACACTGACAAAACAGACTAAACAAAGAGATGTTTAGTGTGGTAATGTTGAATCATTAACAGCCACATAAAGGCTGTGTCCAAAATCTCTAATGGTCTTCTACATAGATATCCCAAAACAGTGAGGTAGTGAATGAGTGGGTGAAATAAGCATAGTTTGTATAACTGTGTATTGAGCTTCCTTGGACTTATTGTGAAAACCAAACTTACTTCATTCCATTATCTTCTTCTGATTTCTTCCCCGAGTGTGATTTCCGTTAGAATTTACTTCAGATTTTAGTCGTAGTAGATTTGCTTATGCCACTCACCGATCATCCCACACAGATACATTCCCTCCTCCTCCTCCTCTAAGCTCATGTGTGAGGTCAGAGGACAGGGTTAGCAGAAGGACAGTCACTTGATGACTGCAGCACTTTTGATGACCTGTGCTGCCTCAGGATTAAACTCTGTCCTGTGTGGTTAATGTCCTGTAATAGTCGTTGGCGCCCCCCAGCGACAGTTATGGGAAATTACACCCGGATCAGGTGGAAAGTCAGCTGATCCCACCACAAACAGGAAGCGACAGTTCACCAGTCTGCTCATTGGAAAACAGCTAATTCACTTGTGCTATTGTTTTATTGAAAAAGAGAAGGCGCTGGACGCGAGAGAGGATGTTCGTCGGAGACGATGAAGAAGGAGACTTCTTGTCTCCGTCAGGAGGGTGCGTTTGTTTATGTGTTTTTACCCACCATGCTAATTCTCTTAGCCTATGGGCTAACTAGCTTGCCTCCTTTAGCTAGGGTTAGCTTTGCTCGTTGATGGGCCACATTTCACTTTAAATTGAAATGTAAAGATGATTTCGACTGCCTCGGTAAGTAGTACTGTTACAGTGGACTAGTTAAATTCAATTCAGCTTAAACTGTCTGCATGAATTGATTCAGTAGATGTTTTTGACGTGCCTTTGTTGTGTCTGTAATTCTGTTGAATCACTTCAGACAGATGTCGCAGTATAAAGACTAAGTCTGTGTGTAATTAGACTCCTGACATTCATTCTGCTTGGTGAGAACCCCCCCCCCCCCCCCTCACTAACCTGCAGGAGATATGAATATAGTTGAAAGCTAATTTCTAATTCCAGGACTGATGCCATGTCAAAGTCAGTGTTTTTAACAGCAGCCAACTTGACAGAAACAGTATTGAACACATGTGTTTTTAATCTCATTCATTCATCATCTGCACCTGAACAGAAGCTTAATTTATGTCATTAGTAACAACTGTGTTTACAGTGTCATGTCAAAATGGCTGTGGGGAGAAAATGTGTATTAAGAGGATTAGGTGTGTGAAAAACCAAACAGTGGCTGATTATATCAGATATATTTAAACACTGAACTCATATCCACCACATCTCTGGTCCCCTGATCACAGGCTTCCCCTAACCCTGTAGTGTGCACAGTAGTTTGTATGAATGAGGCTTCTTAGCCTGTCTGACACGTCCCACAGTGCTGACTTGAATGTGTCAGCACCTTGGTCTAATTAAACTAGCCTGACTTCTATTGCAGCTGTGATCACTTGATGGGACCAAGATACATGACAATACAATAGGTGTACTGTGTCAATCCACATCTTGCCCTAGCTTTAAATAGAGTAATACTATTGTTATTAATTGTGCATTCACTTGCTCCTCAGAAAGCCCCATTTCACTTTCATGTGAAGTCATTATTCCAACTTTGGTGCGTTCATGTGCTTTGAAATCAGAATGTGGAAAGAACCCAAATGCTGTAAACAAAATGTGTTTATTTATTCGCACAACACTCACATCTCTTACAATATATGCATAATCATAAAGAGTAATGAAAAAGGTGTGACAGGCGTACAGAGGATTTAAAATGTATGCACATTTTGTATTGATGGTGCTAGGTGCTTGTGAGAGATGGATGTTTTAAAAAAACAAACATTTTACAAGTCACATTAAAAGATATTATTTAACGGTGAATGTAAAATAAGAATATAAGTGAAGATGTCAGCAGCTCTGGAACTCGTGCACCAACATATTTCATCTCTCTGAGTGGACATTCTGACTTCAGATGGCGTTCAAATAGAGTTTCCATCTTTACCATCTCAGATACACCTCTTTTCAAACTGTGATCTATTTGTCACGATACAGACTCTCATGCTTATTATAAACCTCACCTCACAGTTATCTGCCATTCAGTGAGAGTTATTCAGTTGAAGCTTTGCCCTATTCTCAGGCTGACCACTGAGCTGTACTTTTTGCAACTGTTTGTGTGTGAGCTGGTGGACTAAACAACCAGTGTAGGGCCTGGCCGATAGGGAGGAGTGGTCTGGCGGCTAATTCCTCTCACATGCTGCTTGTTAGACGAGGAAGGAGAAGGCCTCCGCCCCAGCCCATCTCTGCTCAGCGGAGACCCAACACTCAGTCGGAGCTCCTCGGTTTCTTCTGCTATGCTGTTGAATCTACCATGGTGGTGTGACTGCACTGAGGGGACGAGAGGTCAGGGGGGGCCTAGGTCAGAAGCGTGGAGCGATTATCAGAAGGATTTTGACTAGCACATGCTAACAGATAGCTTCACCTCATCCCAGCTCCTTGCCGTTGGAGATGAGGGCCTCAAGGCTTTCAACATGTCATTCCTTGGAGATGCCAGTGATTACAAGTGGAAGGAGTTCCAGGGGTCAGTACGAGGCAGCTGGGCAGTTTTTCAAGCCGTCTTGTTTGGAAACCAGGAAAACTCGGAACTATTGGTCTCATCTTGAATGTTTCGACAATGTTACAGCATGCTATGGTCTTGTTGGAGCTCAACATGTAGATATTTATTTGATTAGCTGTTGATATATATTTCAAGCAAAAACATTGTTTTTAAGTGTACAGATTTTCTCCTTTTTAGTTTTGGGATCAGTGTAAGACATAAATAATAAGTATGCAAGCTCACTTTTGTCCTTGAAAACTGTGGTTTGACAAAAAAATAATCATATTGCATGTTCTATGAACCAGTTTATCGGAGCATCTCACACTGATTGTTTTCAGTATATGGAGTTATCTTAGTTGTGACGGAGCATGTCACGTAGCTGCATCATGCTGGGCAGGCTCCACAATTTGAACACATCTTCTTTGTCTCTGGAAAATTGCAATGGCCATTTTTCAAAAATGACATTTCGTCACATCTATAGACTAAATGATTCATCATTTACCAAAATAAAAAAAGAACTGACCAGTTAATGAATAATGAAAACATTGCTAGATGGAACTTCTACAGTTTTTGTGGCAGGCAGATACAGTAACTGCTGAAATCCCCCAAAAGTGGATGAATGGTCTGTATGAGCAGCTTTTACCTGGTGTTAGGGAACAAGCCTGAGTCAAGAGTCAGTGCTGTTTCAAAAGTCACAAATTATACCTCAGGGCGTTTTTACTCTGCGTGTCATACACTAGATCATACGTCTAATTGCAGATAGACATAGATGATCTTTACTGTCACTTCTTCTCTTTGCAGGGCTAAGTTGGCCTCCCTGTTTGGTCTAGATCAGGAGGCAAGTAAGGGGAACGAGTCATTTCAATATACAGCTCCCAAACAGCCCAGGAAGAGCTCCACTCCAGGTAGGATCATCACAAATAGATGTGAATACATGTTTTACAAGGATGAGGATTTAAAGTGAATATTTCTGTCTGTTCATAGTGCCACCCTCCCAGAAACAAGCTTCACCGTATGGAGCCCCAGCTGTGCTATTCGCCACAGCCGTCCAAGCCTTCAGATAGTGAGCCCCCTGTTTCTTATTATTTGAACGTCTTTTCTGATATTGTTCGAAGTACTTCTCAAATTTTTTTTTAAATGTGAAAAATCAATGGGCTGCAAATATTCACTCCGCATAAATAAACTTTTTTTACAAAGCTGAAGATTTGATGGTAATTTCTAGAAGTCAATCTGCCGAATCATCTTTTGTCAAGTCAAAAGCTTTTCTACCATTTTTGTCTTGCACAGTATTAACGGACAGTATGTGAAGCAGGGCAAGCTGGGAGCAGCCGCACTGGGCAACCACACAACAAAAGAGGTTGGAGCTTTGCTAACTGGTCACTTGTTTGAGATTACTGGTTTGACTTTGGAGTTTTTTGAATAATACTCCTCATCTTTTCTTTTCTACAGTACAAACTGCTTCTGTACTTGAGCCAACAGAAACAAGTGACCACTGCCAAGATTCACATGGGCTTTGTTTTCACGGTGAGTGAACACACACAATTGAGTACATGCGAACAAACAGATAATGGGATGCATCAAAGGAATATCATGCTTTGCCGATTAGTCTTTCATAAAGTTGGGAAGGTTACAAAGTATGGAAGTACATTTGGATCGTTTGTAGGTGTGAAAAATTGCATCAACACTGAGCAAAGGCCTAAGTTTGTGTACATGTTTTTAAATAGGTATAAAACACCTTTGTAATGTTGCACTGATTGTTTTATTGTCGTACACTGTGCCATATTCAGCACTTTAGTTGTTTAGTGTAAAAACGGTATATTTTATAGATAAAGAAAATGAGACCTTCATCCTAGACAAATTCATCACAAACATTGAGCTTTTAATTCTGTCTCTCAATATCATATCAGTTCCTGCTCTGCAGGATTATTATCTGAATAGGAAATCAAATTCTTTAATTGTGAGGATTTTTTTGGTCAAACTTATAAACTTGTTAAAATAATGACAATTAAGCATTTACAAAGTCTATGTCACACTGTAGCCTCAATATTAGGCTGTCCTTGTGTTCCTGTGTTTATTTGGTGGTAAACACAGCAACTGAAACCAAAAATGAAAGGTCATGACACAATATATTTCTCCTCCAGGAAAAGCAAGTTGCTTTGTAAATTAGCTGATCATTGTAGAAAACTGATACACTGTGAACTCAAGTTTTCCGTTGTCATGTCTGTTCTGTGTTCATGACCACACGTTATTTTGCTCCTGCAGGTACAACCTAACCATTATTGCACTTTTTATGATGACCAGAGGCAGAACTGGTCCCTGATGTTTGAATCAGAAAAAGCTTCATCAGACTTCTGCAAGGAGGTCAGTGACACGGGAGCAGAGCTACCGCTTTTAGTCAAATACAGCTTTTATTTGACTAACAGAGCGAGTATGTGTTGATGGAACAAGGTCCACAAGTTTCAGGATTGATCGTTAAAGGCCCTTTATCAATCCAACATACTCAGGATTCAAGGTAACGCCAATTATGATGAACTTACTTTCTTTTTTGTGCACTAGGTATGCTTAGCAAAAGTGAACAGTGCAGCCTCTTTAGATGCTGTGGTGGTTCAGGATCTGAGTCTTGGGGAGGGCCAGGGGGTGGAGAATGGAGACTCCCTGGAGGTGGTGTACACAGGCTGGCTCCTGCAGAACCATACCATCGGACAGGTCACACAGCTCCTCCATTGTAGATTAATTTGCAATTATTTGATCTCCAGTTCTTGTGAATTTTCTTGACATGTGAAGCTCAACTTACACGTTTTTCAAATATAATTTTAGATGTTTGACTCCAACCAGGACAAAGACAAGTTGCTCCGACTGAAAATTGGAGCTGGAAAAGTGATCAAAGTGAGTCAGAATACTAGCTCTGAATAAGAAAAGCAGCTTCAGTCCATTCATACTTATGAACAACCATTCATCAAATGATCTTTATAATTCTTGAAAATATTCCAAATTATTTATTTTCTTCTGCTGCATATTAATACATTTAATTTCAATATATTATGTTTATTTATTAACCTTTTTAATTACTAATTGCTCAACACAGGGTTTTTAAATAAACTATCCTAGCCTCAAATGAGCAGCATCATGATCATCACCATCATATTATATTATCACGTTCTTTCCTCATTATCGCTCTGCCTCTCCTCCTCTGTGTGAGCAGGGCTGGGAGGAAGGGATGCTGGAGATGAAGAAGGGAGGCCACCGCCTTATTGTCATCCCACCGAACCTTGCCTACGGATCCAAAGGAGTCCCCAACTGTGTCCCGGCTAACAGCACTCTTATTTTTGAAGCAGAACTTCGGCGGGTAACAGCCACTGAGCAATCTTTGTACTTCCTTGCCTCATCTGCTCTAGTTGTTAACATTCTCCAACATCCAAGAGGAGTCTGATGTCACATTAATCATGTCTACCCTACATCGGTAAAGTGAAATATGTTCTGCTTGTTTTGTGCTTTAGGTGAAGTTTTCCAAGGACAGTGGCTCTGATCGGGCCAGTGCCAGCTCCAGAGACTCTGCTGCTCCTTCCCCAGCTCCCAGTGTGGAGAATCTGACCCCAGAGTCTGCAGTACAGATGACTGTCTCAGGCCCAGGCAGACCAGGGTGAGTTCGGCAATAGCTAACAACATTTTCCTTAACTTTTAACACGTAGCCTGGTTTGTCTCTGACCTTTCCTGTTTTATATTGTTTTTTTCCAGGGAGCCACAACTTCGTGCAAAGTCAAACTCTCTCAGTGAACAGCTGGCAGTAAGCACAATCACTTATTTTCTTTCCCTCTCAGGGAAGCATTTCAAAAAAATTATTGTATGCAGTTATTTCATAGCTGTGTTGTGTCAAATTCTTTTTAATCTTCAGAATCCAGATGCTTCTAAAGCCAAGCTGATTTCTCGCATGGCAAAGATGGGTCAGCCCATGTTGCCCTTTCTGACAGGAGCGGCCAGCCAGCCTGAATCCAGTGACTCTGAGCTTGAGGTAGGAATTTTTATAATGTGTTTTTTATCTGAAGATCTTAAAAGGGAAAAAAGGTGATACTATGTGGTTTTTATTATTGATAAAAAAAAAAACATGAGATAATCTAATTTCTGTTTGTATTTATGTACTCATCTTAGCCATAGAACTCAATTGTTTTTCAAAAACTGTTAAAAACAAATCAGTGAGCCACAGTGCTGCAAATGTCAAAATAGTTTTTGAGCTTTATGGAATTATTTAGCCTTTAAAACAGATTAATTACAGAAAGTGTTGAGATTACTGCTGGTTTGGGTCTTTTCATCGATCTTATTAATTGTTGACACAAAGAAAAATATAGCTGGAAGCCTTGGAGACATCATAGAAAATACCAGCTCCCATTTACAGAAAAGCTCAAGGTGTAAAAGGAATAATCCTTCATCATAGCAAAAGTCAGCTGAGCCCGTCAGCTGCATCATGTGAAGTTTTGCTCAGAAAATAAAAAGAATCGTAACCAAGAATCTGGATCAGTTTTGGCCTTCAACAAAATGAACATAACAAACATAAAAGGGTAACTTTCAAATTTAAATTAGTTTACATCTTATAATGTGCTGAAATGAAAAGCTAAACAAAGGATTGTGGTACAAAGGTATTTACTTTACTCCCTTTACTAAGAAACTGTTGAATGGTTGATGGATCTATTAGGTTTTTTTAGGTTTCAGTTCAGTTATATATTAAACATAAAAAATATGATCAAATATTCAATTCTACAAGTATACTTCAAACGTAAAGGTATTCAAATTAAAATGATATAATGGAGACATACAATAACTTCACATGTTGCTGAATGGTCAACTTCAGACTTTATGATATTTTATTTGGTTATTATCAATTGATTATCATAGTTGTTATTGATATTGTGGTAATCTATGAGTGGACAAACGGCTTCAGTATAACCAGCAATAATCTTTTCCCAGCAGATATGTTGACTTGGAAAAACATATGCTATCTATCCAAGCATTAGTAAGCTTCAACAGTGAGCCAGCAAGAAGAATACCATGGCTTTTAGACCTTTTCTCAGTAGCTTCAGAAAAAATTAACTATTTATTTGAAAGTATGAAGATGTTTCTCCTGATTTAAAAAAAAAGTTTTCCAGATAAATAACCCAGCTCACACATTTTGTTATTTATCAGAAAGGAAAGCCAAAAATTTCAAAAAAAACTCTCACAGCTGGTGTGTTACTAAGTTTCTGCCACTCTGCGTTGATCTCCAGGACACCAGCGGCAGCAGAGTGAAGGATCGGCCTTTAGCTTCATCTCCAGTGCAGATTTCCACTGCTCCAGATTCAGCACATGGTGAGCTTCTTCTTATTCCTCTTATATGCATTTATTCTGTATTACAAAGGAAATAATTTCTTATGATGGTGTACAGCATGTTGCTTTGTACGTGACCTAAATTCTTCCCCCCCAGTACATCCTCATCCTCACACTGCTCCAGCTTCTACCTTACTTCCTGTTATGACCACTGTTGCCCCGCACCCTGGCAGCAACCATGCCTTTCAGGTGAGTTTTCACCACATTTCTTACCAACATATCAACAGTATCAACATGACACAATGAAATCAAACCTGGTAATATCAGTGCACTATGTTGTTTCGTAGCCCTACTACAATCAGACCTCTATGGCTCAGTCTCAGCTGCAGCCTTTTGGTCAGGTCTACCCTGCACAGAGTGTCCCGTATACAGGTAAGAGCATTCATTTCAATCACAAGGCAGCCATTATAATCAAACCAAGAACGTTGGGTCTGTGACACAAATATTTGTATAGAGAAAATACAATTTTAATTAATACAAATTAATAATCATCTCAACTTCCCCCCCATTGCATAACATAAATTAAACATATCGCAGATATACATGGAAGAGGAAAGCTTTATGATATATACTGCAGGCAGCCATCAGAGGGCGATCAAGATGATTTGACTTCACCTTTAGGGAGCTGTCATCTTCATAGACATAGTCTATTGTTTCAGCCACATTACACTCAGGATTATGTTGTCTACTCCAGGCTCCAGTGATGTGACTTCCTTCTTGATGACTGAAGCACGCCAGCACAACACAGAAATCCGGTTATCTGTTGGAAAAGTGGCAGATAAAGTAGATCAACTGGCCTCAAAGGTAAAAAAATGTGCACATGTGCAATGTGCAAATGTGCAAGAATCAGTTGAAGATGTACTTTTAACAAAAAGCACATACACATGGTTCTTGTCTCATTTAACTTCAACAGATAGATGACCTTCAAAGGCAGGGAAGTGTTCCAATGGGTGTTTCTAGTATGTCGATGGAAACCTCCATGATTGTACACAACATCCAAAGAATTGTGCAGGTACACACCTGAAAATACTGCATCACATGTTTCTGAGACTTTGCTACTAGCGTTTTTTCATCAGCTCTTTTATAACAGTGTGCTGGGACGCTTTATTCAAATCAATCTGAAAACTCTCATTTTGTCTATAGGAAAATGAATGTTTAAAAAAGGAAGTCTTTGACAAAAGCTCTCGCATTGAAGAGCAAAATCGAAAGATTGGGGAGCTCATTAACCAGAACCAGAGGTGAGTCAGAAAAGACAAATGGTCACAATTATTGTTGACCAGAACATCATTGTTTCACATCATCATGAACAGAAATATAAATGATCTTTCTCTCATGTTTGGATCAAATAATGATCAAATTAAAAAATGCGTTTTTTTCTTTTAAACACACATTAACATCTCATACAATTTCCAATGAAATATTGCTGGATAGTGTACTTAAAATCTGTGGATTAAAACCCCTAACTGATATAACTAGAAGGGCACTCAACAGTCCCATTATGAAGCCACATTTAAATTCACTAGTACCATTTATTTGGATCTGCACCAAATTGTGCACTCATAAATATATAAAATATATATAAATATTAGTCCCCTAAACATAATGGATATATTTTCATCAAGATCTTTGAAATATTCTATGGTAAACCAACACAAGTGTTGAAGAACACCCTATCTCTCAACAAAGTGAATACAAATCCTGGATCAACCACCTGATCTAGAGCCACACCAAAATGAAAAGTTACATGCTACCACTTCCAGGAGTTTTTGCGTAGTCCTTCTAACTAACAAACAAATTTATTTTGCTCAAAACATAGCTTGCTTGGCGGAGGTAACGATAACGATTTTATCTTTGTGTACTTTATATACTTAAGGATTTTTCTGCTGGCCAGTATCTGATCTTGTATTAAAAAGTGTGAGGTCAATGTAATGTGGAATTGCTGTGCTTGTCCAGGTACATGGAGCAGAGTAACCTGCTGCAGGAAAAGAGAAACGACTCCCTTAAGTCGTCCAGTGAACACAACCAGGCCAGAATTCTACAGGCTGAGCAAGACAAGGTGAGTGTCTGGCTCTAGTGCTGAAAAGGGGAATAACTAATCTTTCAGATGGATAATACTCTCTTTCGCTGCATAGTTTTTCAGAGGATAATTGTGTGTGATGCACACACATCATCACATACTTTATATAGTGTTGTGCTTGTGCCTTCAGACTGTAAACATTTTCCACATATCACAGAGGAAGATTCATCCTGTCACTGAGTTTCAGATGTTGTATGTTTGAGGTAGTTTAGAAACAGTCCCATGGAACATTGTCCTGCTGGAAGTAGCCATTAGAAGATGGTACACTGTGTCCATGAAGGGATGAACGAGGTAACTAACAAGCAATGTTTGATTGGTAAGGGATTAAGACCAAAACGTGTGTCAAGAAAACATTCCCCACATCATCACACCACCAGCAGTAGTCTGGACTGTTGACAGGTTAGCTCCATTGATTCATGTTTTTGCATCCGTTGTGACTCTGCCATCTGCTGCCTAAGCAGAAGATTCATCAGTCTTCAACTGTCCAGTGTTGCTGAGTCTGTGTCACTGCAGCCTCACATTTCTATTTCTTGTCATCCACCCCGAGGTTCGACACATTCATTGCTAGAGGTTTATCTGCTCACCACAGTTGTAGAGAGGGATGCCTGTGTTACTGTGGCCTTTATGTTCACTGATACTAGTCTGACCATTCTCCTCTGACTCGCTCATCAACACTGAACTGCTGCTCACTGGATGGCTTTGTTATTGGTTCCATTCTGAGTGAAAAACACACAACAGTCTCTCACAACCAACACTCAAACCAACAATCATGTCACATTAAGTCACTGAGTTCACAGGTTGTCATCATTCTGATGTTTGATGTGAACATGAACTGAAGCTCCTGACCTGTATCTGCAGAATGTTTAACACTAAGCAGGTAGGTATTCCTAATGAAGTTCTGAGTTGAAAGCAAAGAAACAGATGTAAGGTGGGTGCAGGGGCTATAAGTTGTAGTTTGGTGGGAGGGGTATTTAATGAGTAAAAAGTATAATCCTGGCCTGTGGTGGAGGCTGCACCAAGTCCTCCTTTAAATATCCCCCAGACCCTCACTGTAGGGCCTAATGATTGCCTGTGTGCGTGTATGGGATGTAGTTTAGCACCCACCCTCTGCCTGGGGTCTTAAAAGGTTGACTAGGGCAATGCAGGCTACTAATCCACATACACTGGGCTTGATGGGTAGTGGTTAGAGATGAGGGAACGAGAACAAGCGAAACAAAGCCAAACTAAGATTTTTTTTCCTCATGTGTCAATAAAAGGTTTTAATCTCTTTTATTCATATTTTGAGACTGGCACGAATTATCATATTTGGGGATTATGATAAAAAGATAAGGTTTGGTATTTTCTCAAGTATATGATTTCTGTTTCCGATAACATCTGATACTAATACTAAGGACTCTAATCTTTGCGAATTGCACTCTGCCGGTTTTTTTGTACTGCTGAGGAAAATCTAGCATTTACTACTCTCTCTTCTCAGCCTGCACTGCCTCAGGACCTGGGCTCTGGTCAGGTGAGCCTGTTTTCCTCTGAGTACTGCTACCAGACCAGGGTCAAACAGTATTTGCAAAGTAAGAGACAAATTGGAATGGTGTAACTTCTCCAAAGGTTTACTCAGGAAGAAAAACATGCTCTTTGTGACCAAAATAGTTGAAATGATTTATTTACATGGAGCAAAAACACCCAAGTTCTTGAGTAATGGTCAGTCCACAAGTCACAAGTCACCTCCTCTCACTGCCAGAAAGTTTATATTCTTTGCAATCATTTCACATTCACTTTGCCATTCTGGGACCAAACCACTGATCTGATAATCTTGTCTGCCCCGATTACCGCCCAAGTCCAAACATGCTGCTCGAAATACCTAGTATTATATGCAACTACTATTTGACCCAGGTCTAAATGCTTTCACTGGAATAATGTGTTCACCATTCATTTGCATTTTAACAAAATTTCCTATTTTCTTATTCCTGTCCATGTCCTTTCCCATTAGTCATTACTCTTTTTTTTCTTCCACAGGTTCATGCTGATCACACCACTATCACCAGTAGCCACTCATCCAGGCTCTCAATGTTTAGCTACACTGTCTGTTTGTGCTCTGTGATTTCCTATAGCTTCTTACTGCCGCTGTCCTCCTGTGTCCCCATCAGGTTCGTCTGACGGAGGATCTGGCTTCATCCTCAGCCCGGCTGTCTGAGCTGCAGCTGGAAGCTACTTCCCACCGGCAGAAGGCTGTGGAGCTGCAGAGTAAACTGAGCTCAGTGCTGCTGGATACTGAGAGTCAGGGCAAGTGCATCACTGCCCTGGAAACAGAACTGGAAGGTTTGTCTATTATTATTATTATTATTATGATAAAAAAAAAATTTGAGAGGAATTCAACACCAAAAACGACTTCATCAAACTTACATACTACAGTGGCAACAGTACTGTATGTGGTTACACTTATTAATAGGTTACCATTTGCCCAGTTCTCCATATGTGTTTAACAAATCCTGATATATAATGTCTTAGCAAACCAAAACAACCCAGTTAATGTTTTTAAAAGCTCAGTAGTTTCCTAAAGCGGCTTGTCACTTTAGTTTTCGGCTTTTTACTGGTTTACTTAAACAGGAGGAGGAGGTGTGGACCTATTTGTTGTGACTATTTTCAGCAGCAGATTAATCCACCTTTTGTGCTTTATTTGTGGCAAGATTGCTTTTTCGGGGTTGATTTGGATCGAAACCATGATTCACACTCACTGCTTTGTTTGATCATATCAGCATTTTTCTGTTGATGCCTTGAAGGAAAATTAGTTCATGATCTAAATAACAGATTTGATTGATACCCGTTTTAACAAGCATAAGAACACTTTGCTTTAATAGCACACAGTATCCTGGAGCATAAAAGGCTAAGGACTTTGTGAAAAAAGAATGATGCAACAAAGCTATGTTTATGTGGTTCAGAGCTGAAGGAGACAGCAGAGAGGACACAGGCCCAGTACCGCTCAGAGAGGCAAAGACGCAAAGAGACAGAGCTGAGGGTCAACAACACCGAGGAGGAGCTGCAGGACCTAAGGACTGATAAAGAAGGTCTAGAACGAGTAAGTTTACTTCTTGTTCATGTCCCTCTTCCTCTTACTGTTGTCGAGGTTTAAGGGCAGAAGATGTTGCACCTTTTTAAGTCCTATGAGGCAAATTGTGATCTGTGAATATCTGCTATATAGATAAAATTGGATTGATTGTTTAATAAAAAGTAATCACAGGCTGACCTTACTACAATGTTATCACTTAAACTCATAATGTGGCTCAGTAGTGTGTATGGCCTCCACGTGCCTGTTTGCACTCCCAACAACGTCTGGGCATGATCCTGAAGAGACGGCCGATGGTGTCCTGGGGGAACACCTCCCAGACCTGGATCAGGGCATCAGGTCTGACAATTGCTAAAGGATTTGATCCCGGTACCTAACAACAATTATTGGCCATGACATGGAGGTCTATGCAATATGCCTTCCCAGACCATCACTGACCCACCGCCAAACCGGTCATGCTGGATGATGTTACAGGAAGCATGACGTTCACCACGGGGTCTACAGACTCTTTAACTCCTGTCACATGTGCTCATTGTGAACCGGCTCTCATCTTTGAAGAGCACTGGGCGCCAATGGCTGACCTGGTTTCTATTTCTGTCAGATTGGTCAGAAACATGCACACCAGTAGCCTGCAGGAGGTCATTTTGTGGGGCTCTGGCAGTGCTCCTCCTGTTCCTCCTCGCACAAAGGAGCAGGTACCGGTCCTGCTGCTGAGTTGATGCCCTTCTACGGCCCTGTTCAGGTCTCCTTGTGTAACTGCTGGTCTCCTGGTGTCTCCTCCATGCTCTTGAGATTGTGCCGGGAGAGACAGCAAACCTTCATTTGACCGTATGGATGTGCCATCCTGGAGGAGCTGGACTACCTGTGAAACCTGATCAGGCTAAAAGGACTGCCTCATGCTACCAGTAGTGACAAGGACACTAGCAGAACACAAAACTAAAGATGAGTCAGTCAGGAAGGATAAGGAGAGAGCAGCTGTCTTTGGCCACCACATGCAAAACCGTTTTCTTTCAGGGGTTGTTTTGCTTTTGCTTCTCCATTGCACCTGTTGTCACTTTAATTTGCACCAAAGCTGGTGAAATTGATTAACATCATTCCGATTGAGTTCCTTAAAGTTTATCTGACTTGGTTTTATACGGGGATGATTAAGTGTTCCCTTAATTTTTGGTTGTCATGTATAATCTGACTGTGTGTTTCTGTCCTTTTTAAGACACTTTTGGAAAGGAAGAAGAAGTGGCAGGCGGAGCGTCAACGTCGGGACGAGGAGGTGGAGGAGCTCCGCAAGAGCAGCCAGCAGGAGCTGGACAACCTCCGAGCTCAACTTCGCAAGGCTAGGACCAGCACTGACAATGCTGCATCTGAGCAGGTAACATTCAATGATAGGATACTGTAGGAACATGAATGATGATGATGAAGTGTTAATCTCAAGGGGCCACATTGTTAACATTGCATTACAAATATCTATTTGGCAATATATCTTCGTCCTAATTAATTAGATATGATTATCCATATGCTGGCATCATATATAGATATTTAGTTATTTATTTTAGCTTGGACTTTTTTCACTTTATGGCTGTTTTACATTGGAATTTTGTCATGTGCAAAATGATTAGTTACAGTGTGATTACTACTAAGATTTGATGTCCTTTTTACATGTTTCATCTCAATTTTTTGTCTGTAAAACTGGCACCAAATCACAATGAATGAATACACAAAGCCTGCTCTTTATCCTCTTTAAGGCAGTATCTATTTTTTTTAGTTAGACATGATGTATCATTATATGATTGTCTTCCAATATATCAATTTTCACAGAATAGCTAGACCGTGATATTATCGTTATCGTTGGCTTTGTATAGCGTATCGTATCCTGAGATACCCTGGGATTCCCACCCCTACATCAGACCACTGATGGAACACTTCCTGTATGTTTTGCAGTTGTCTCAGCTGCAGGCTGAGCTTGAGGAGGACTGGAAGGGGAAGTATGAGCACATGTTGGCGTCTGTTAAAGAGCAGCACAGGAGAGATCTGTCTGAACTTACAGAGCAGAGAGATGCTCTGCAGGACAAGTTAACCCAGCTACAGGAAAAGGTACGCAAGCCTGTCTTGATGCAACTTGTTTGGTCATAACCATTGTATACATTTACAATATGAAACCATTACTTTCATTGTTCAGTTCTACCTCACCTCTTGCCCAATGACAGCTGGGATGGGCTCCAGGTTTTTACTAAATTGTCCTGTAATGGAGATTTTTGATGAGATGTTTTCACTTAAAAATATTCAGGTTTTTGCAGCTTATAGTGTATTTTTTTAATTCAGTAGAGTCGAAGTTGGTTACATAGTGTGATCAATGTGAATACATGATGTTTTATTACCTTGCTTTTGGACCTTTTCGCTCTCAATAGTTTACTCATCTGAAGCAGTCAAGGGATTCGGAAGAGCAGATTTTGCTCCAGCACAACGGGCAGACTGAGGAGCTGCAGGCCCTTCAGGAAAAAGTAAGAATGAATGACTCGTCAGCTGATCCCTCTTAATACGTTAAATGATAGTAATTGCCAGGGAATGATGTCAGGGATGTCACTGGACTTTTGCAAGACATTGTATTTACATACAGAGTTGTTCTTCATTCTGTAGGAAAACATCAGCCTCTCTAGAGACACGAATTCGCACACACAAAAACAATCACTGTATGTTATTGTCTTTAAGTACACAGCCTTGGAGCAGCAAGCAGGAGCTGTAAAGGAGAAGCTTGAAAATAAAATGGCTGAACTGGAGAAGAAACTGGCAGAGCAGGAGAGTTCGGGAGACACTGCAACAGAGGTGAGGAGTCCTAGGTGGCAAAGATCACAGTTGATGTGTTGGTCACTGATATTTTTGTGGTCATCCTTACCAAGGTTACCTGGCCTGACGTTGTCATACTCATTATTCTAGTCAGAATATGAGTCTGATACTGCTCCATTGGGCTGTGATTATGGGGCGTGTTTCAACAGAACCAGGAAACAAAATGCCTCTTCGCTCAATTGGATAGACCTACAACCAATCAGAGCAACGTAGTATGTGACGTATGTCAAGCGACGCATAGTTGTTGTCAGTTGTCTGTTTCACGAGTTATTCACTCTAAATTTCACTCTAAATCAATGGAAATGCTGCTAATGCCGCTCGTATCTCCACCGGAGGCAAAGCCCCCAGGAAGCAGCTGGAGACCAGGGCTGCTTGTGAGAGCCCCGGCCGGCGGCGGCGTGAAGAAGCCCGCTACGGATCTCTCTCAGAGCCTCGCGACCGGCCTGGGACCGGCCCGGGACCGGCCCGGGACCGCGACCGGCCCGGGACCGAGGCTCTGAGAGAGATCCGTCGCTACCAGAAATCCACGGAGCTGCTGATCCACGGAGCTGCTGATCCGCACGCTGCGCTGCAGAGCTCCGCTGTCATGGCTCTGCAGGAGCCAGCGAGGAGGAGAAACGGCAGCTAATCGTTTTACACTTCCTTGTTGCTCCAACATTAACTACAACAGCGTCCCAACTTGTCTTTTTTGTCTCATATGTGCTGAGGAGCGTAGCGCCCCCCCACCCCCCACTCTCTTTTTATTTATATGACTGCTTGTGTGGCCGCAGCATCGGGGCCAGCTGATAAATTAAACTTTTTCCGAATCCCGTAGGTGGACGGTAAAAGCATCTGTTCGATCTACAAATGCCTTGATCGCGTTCCTCTGTTCCTCTTTCAAAATGAATGCGCTGTCGATGTCTGCTAGAACAGACTCAATGGCAGCATCGACACATCTCAGCTCTGCAGGCAGCGCTCTCTGGTGACGTGGTTGATTACGTCACTGTAGATCATCTGTCAATCATCGTATAAAGCCCGCCCTGACGATTTGATTGGATCGACCAGCTTCGGGTCTAACATAGTTTCTCCCCAACGGAGCGATGCCAGACCGAACTTCCCGAACAACAAATGTTGTGGGCGGGGCTAAGTTCGTCTGGCACCCAGGCTAAAGGTTACCTACAGCACACTTGGAAATATAACATCCGTTATAGGCAGCTATGGTAGAGGTGGTGAGAAACATGGCCAATCACATTCTCGTCTCTCAACCCTTTTAACATGTGTACACTATATTAACATTACTGATTATAAGGTTATGGCTATAATTTAAATTCATGTTTGAATTCTCTTGGACATGTTGATGAATTTACAATCAACATGTTTTTCATATGTAATAGTACAGATGGTAGGGATGCTACAATGATCCCTTAATATAGACATAACTCATATCTAGTTTTTTTATGTTTGATTATCTTCTGATGTCTTCTGATGTTGTTTTAGTCTAGAGTTGTATGTTTGAATGATACCTGACAATCCAGAGCGATCCGCAAATACATTATTTTTAAGATAACAGTCTTTTATTATTGTGTTTCTCAGTACCGACATCAGTTTATCTTTATTCTGTTTGTCTCGCATTAACGCCATGATCACAACACAACCTCTTTCTACACATGATCACATGTCATGCAGCATGTTTGAAATTGTGTTTGAAAAATGTTTAAAAGTGAAGATATGAGGAAAACATAAAGGGGGATATGTGATATAACAGAGGTTTCACCAAATGAAGTGACTAGAATATTATGGAACAAAGTGCCCTTCTTGTGAACACAGTGCATGGTGAGTCACCAAGTTACCAAACCAGCACAGTAGAGGAAATATCCACAGTGCATTGCAGGAACTTTTCAGTTTACCTCACTGTGCCAGTGTTTTGCACTACCAGTTCTGCCTACTGCAGCTCAGAGCTGAGGCGCAACTGTACTGAAGTTTGATAATTGATTTCTATAGAATTCTAGTGGTGTTAATGTGCCTTGACTTATCCTCTTTGAGCAATAATAGTAAGGCCATCTGTGTGTATCTGCAGGTGAAGCGTGTGATGAACGGAGTTTTTCATTCTCTGCGAGCGGAGTTTGACCTTAGTGAATCTTACTCAGGCCAGGCTGTGCTTGGGGTGATTGTCAGCACCATCAAGGTAGGTTAAGTCTTTTAAACAATTACAATACCTAAGCAGTCTTAAAGTGGCAGTCTGGAAAGCTGACTAAGTACATTTACCAAATGGACAATATAAGGATGGAAATAAGTGTCTCAGCTACTTCCAGTTTCTTAAACCAAGTGAAACTTGATTGTATTGGCTGTGATGGAGTTGGTTGACACTCACTGTTTGGCGTTGTAAAAGAGAATATGTGCTAATCATCTTTTGATTCAATCTTCAATCGTGTGGTCTTCTCCTTAGAATGTAACTCTACAGCTGCTCAGTGGCACACAAGGACCTTCTGTCCTTCCCAAGAAGGAAGAGGATGCGGAGGAACAGGAGGAAGAAGCAAGTGATGATGTGAAACAAAGTGAGGAGAAACCTCATCAGAATGTGCATGTGAATGGAGAGAGACAAGTCAAAGAGGAAGAAAAAGAAGAAGAACATGAGGCTGAGTTGAATTCTTACCATGTCAGTGAGACTCAAATGAATCAGGACATAGGGCAAGAGGAGACAGAGACATCAACTGAATCAAAGACACAAAGCCAATCTGAGACATTACAGGCCACTGATCTCCATCCAGTTTCATTCAGTGAAGGGTCACTTCAGGAGCCAGCGGAAGAAGCAGCAGCAGCAGAGAGTGAAGGACAGCAGGAGCAGGGAGAACAACCTGTTCCTGAAAGCCCAACAGAGTCCAGAGACTCCAACAAATCTGCACATCCAGATGATGGATCTGATCAGAGTTCAGCATCTGACGATGGACAGGAAAGTGCTGCAGAGAGCAGTGAGGTGGACAAGGAGAACATGGACAATAGAGAGCATGTAGAAGAAAAGAATGCTGCTCCTGAGGAATCTTTTGGACCCCCAGCCAACCCACCTCCACCACCAGACACAATTCAGAAGACCCCATGGTGAGTTGGAACATGAACGCTTACTAATACTGCACATTTATCTTAGATGTCAGTAAAATCAGATGAATATTCACTCAGAACAAAGTCTGGTGTCCAGTGGTTCCAGAAGAATAACTGATGGGATGGAGGTGATGCAGCATCCTATATAATACATGAATATATATATATATATATACTTTATGATAACACAACAATAGCAACACTAACACACAAACAATTCCAGGAGGACATTGATGTGGCCCAGGAGTCAACCGAGCCATCATTTCTTTTATTCATTTATTTTTCATCACAGCATTATTGAAAGCCCCACGACGTTTGGAACTGGTTTTCTTCCCACTGCAGAACCAAACAGCTGCTGCCAGATCTAAACGTTTACAAATCTCCAAGCTGAGCTGAGATGAGCTGATCAGAAACCAGCAGCAGCAGCAGCTAATGAATCTGAAAACGTTGACTGTGATTAGGAAGCCATTAAATAACATGTATGCTGTTTGCCCACTGTCAGATTTCATCTTGAGGGCCATAACTTTACTTTAGTATCTAGATTACAATTGTAACATATGTGTGTGCCCCCCCACACCCCCACATCTATTCTCATGTACATGTGTATTCCTTTAAACTAACAGTCTGTCTCTCAACCCCCGGTCTCTTTCTTCATCCCCATGTTCCTCTTCTCATTCTGCTTCACCGTGTATTTGTCCCCTCGTCCTCGGCTCTTTCTCTGCTATTCTCTCAGCCTGACTGAGGGAATTAGTGAGGAAAATGGATCGGAGCCATTTTTCCAGATCACAGCTCCTGCCAAACCCTCCGCAGCAGCCAGCGAGGAGGAAGAGGAGGATGAGATGGTAAGGGAGGATCTGTAGAGTTCGATCAAAGCTCTCAGATTTGATTCTGCAGCTGCCTCACCCCCCCTACCCCCCAGCTCCCCCCTTGTCTTTTGTCTCCATGTGAACTCAGTCAGGGAATTTTTTTATCGCCTTAAAAAAACGTAAACATCTATCAACAACATTTTGGACGGCATTCAATTTTTTATTTATCTCGCTTGTGTCCAGAGCTTGAAGGGCCGCCCACCACCCGCCCCTCTGTTTGGTGAAGAGGAGGATGACGACGATGATCTGGACTGGCTGAACTGAGATGGAACCAGAATAATTTAATTTTGCGTCTTAATTTCTGACTCTACAAACCAGACGCAGGGTGTTTGACCTGTTGTTTGTGCCTGGCGGAGCCGTTAGGATGAACGTCTGCACGTCTGAGTCCCGACGATCCACGATCTGATGCTGCAGTTATGGTTGGAACATGAAGTCTGTAAAACATGATTAAAAAGGCCACATCTGTTAGTGATGCGATTAAGTACCGAACCTTTACATGGCACTGTAGCAGAGTTTGTTGAATCAGCAGTAATCCTCTTATCAGACTGTACCACGTTTTTTAATCATTAGCTTGCTGCTTTAAGAGTAGAACTTTTACACGGTTTTGCTGACCTGAAATTGATTCCAGGAAATAAATAGCATTTATCTTTTCTTCTTCTGTTTTGTTGTGCGTGTTCTATCAGTTCTCTCTGTGATAATTAATCATTTGTGTTTAGTGTTCAGCCTTAAATACTGAACATGGAGTACGATGTCAAGGAAACAAAGTGCCATTCATTGGTAAACTAATTCAACAGTTTATAAAATATGGTGTACTTTTCTGTGTTTGGGATTTCTGCCAGAGACCAGCAAGGGGTGCTCAAGACCCTAGGAAAAGTTACTCTGTTGCTGAGCAACAGTAGCACCAACCATGAACAGTACCACACTGCTTAGAGTTGAGAGCCTGAAAGAAAATGTTTGATTCAGTCAAGACAAAGATGAGCTCCAAGTATTAGAACACTGACACTTACACAGAGCAAACATATGTTTCTGTTATGTTTTAGATCCACAGGTTTTCACCTTATCCAGCATGGAAATTCCATTCACTCATTAATTCAATGGACTGAAGCTTCAGCCCAAAGCGGGAAGAAGGAACTAAGTGCTAAATCTGTTCAACACGACAAAGTGTAGAGATCAGGTAAAGAAGTGATTTAACCATCAGTTACTCAAGAAATCACAACTAAGTAGACAGTGTTGAAAATAAAAAACAAACATACAGTATTGTAACGTTGACAGATGTAATAAAAATAATTTAGATGTAGCCATTAAAATAATAATTGATTGTAAATATTGAACTAAGAGCTAGAATATGTTCAATCATATGTAGATAGTGTTTCCTGCTTGGTGGTTTTGAACATTTTGATACATTTGTTCAGTCAAAACAATTTAGTGACATTATTAATCCAGTACTCTGTTAAGATGATATTTAAAACTGGAAATTCAATATGCCTGTTCTTCGACATGACTTCTGACGAGGTGGAAAAGAAGATGTGACATGGTCTGTGTTTATGGATTTGCAGCCAACCATGTGAGGATAAGTGTGTCACAAGAATAAAACAGGTGCTCTGTTGTTTCTATGTTAACTCTGTGCGAATGTGTTAAATGTTGCTGCCACGAGTCTGGGAAAGAATCATCTCTTTCCAGTAACAGGACCTGACGCTCTAGCTTCTGGTTTGCTTTCATCTCGCTCTGGCCGTTGAAGACACACAAGGTGCGTCTATTTGTGTTCTTTTATTGAAAACTTATTAAAAAACAAGACAAAATATGTATTTTTTATCGTCTGCCTCAAGTTCAGTATTAAAACCAAATACATAAAGAGAGAAATAAATCTAAGAAAATTAATAATCTCAAATATTTACTTATATATATTTAGCAATGCTTTCTAGTCAAGTTAAAGTGATATATTACAGAAATGTATCTCATTCATCTGATAGATCAAATTTGCTTTTGTCTATGCATTAATAATAAAACTTCCCTGATACCAAATCTATTGAAAACCAACTCTTAATTTCTGTTGACGACAGAAGCACCAAATGAGTGTGACAGCTCAATCTCCTGTTCTGGATATCACTCCAGACGGATTCACAGCGGATAAATATATGTTCCAAACTTTTAAACCCTCTTCTACAAAACATTCAAATCAACTTTAAATCTCAATCTCAAGATTCTTAGAAACAATGTAGAAACCGTCATAAAAGACACTTTTCAGTGATAAAGCTATCATCTGCAAAATTAATTCAGGTTTAACCCCTTAAGATGGTTGTTTTGATTATAATAAACAGTATCTGTCAGTCACCATTATGAACAGTAATTGCCGCTATGTGCTCCTCTCTTAATGTCCCTCTTAAAGTGCCATTCGTTACAGCTATAACTCTTGATTCAATTACAAAGCATTACAATCACATTTAGAAAAACCCTATAAATCCAAAGCAACCCAGGTTTCCCACTGGTTTAAATCTTTTTTCCAAATAAAGTAACTGCATGCTTTTATCTTATAATCAAGTAAAAATGTTTTGTTATTGTGAATTGGCCTTCCTTCCAATTGTCTTGCTTGAGTCTCATTAATTGAGGTTCAAATACATTTCTTCATCCTCATCAGTGAGAGTACATTATAACCAGTTAAGCTATGTGAATTTTCTCAAATGTCTTATCTTTATCAGATGTAGCCATCAGGGTGATACAACCTTGTTTCATGCTTCTGTTCTTCCTTAAGCTTTGATGTCCTTTCATCTGGACTAAACAATTTATTTTGAAATTGGCCCTAAGCCTGTCTGTCCCTAGAGATTAGTTTGAAGTCATCTTTAGGAAAACTGATTTCTGTTCCTTCATTTTAGAAACCAACCATTTTTCTAAGAATGTTAACACTCACCAACAAATGGTCAATTTTATCTATATCTGAGGACAAGTTTGTGAGTGTGTGAGTGGTGTCTGGTGAACAAGCGTCTGGTTCCTGGTTGGTTTTTGTTGTATTGTTGGACAGTAGGTGTCACTATTGAGTCACTGAGGCTCATGTGAACATCGTTGACAGAAGGTAAACTGCACAAGAGAGAACATATCTGTCACGTGCACAACCCAAAAAATACAGATCAAATATATGGAGAAAATATTCAATTTGAAAAGATCCCTAAATACATGTATAGACTCAACTCATTGCTCTGGTTCTTTTAATGTGGCTTTATTCATTTCATTCCTAAAGTTTTGTAATTTATTTCTTGAAATAGAATGTTATAGAACATTCATTATGCAAAATTATCTTAATGGATACAAAAATACAATAAATAAAATCTGTCAATGAGATAAAATAACATTCAGAGACAATGAGCTGAGATTCAAACTCTTTTAATAGGCGGGAAAAGATCAAATGGGCAACATCTTTATAAATAAATCAGTGAGGAGCACATGCTAGAGTTTGGACTGATAAGGTGAAGTAGTCCCTCTGTATTAATCAGCATGCTCATTATTACAGTGAGGTTTATTTAAGATTAAAAGTTCCCCTCAGTAGAAAAGTATAGAGACTGAAGAAGTGATGAGGACCTTATTCCATATGTTGAGTTGTGATGCTCAGGTCAGGTTCACGCTGCTCTCAAGTGCCGACTGGAATCAGAAGGTTTTCATGTTGACTCTGGCTGCCTGTCAGCATAATGAAGAGGTGTGTGTTGTTGTTGATGTGTCTGTTGCTGGGGTCGACAGTATGATGTCACACTCCGGTCACAATCCTCCCTGGTTGCCTCAGCTTTGCCTGGCTCTCCATACCTTTGCAAGATGATGATGTCATTACCAGGTTCAACTGGTCTTTTACTTATTTTACTGGCATTCCATCGTCCAGTCATTTATACCAAATAATGATGAATGATTTGTTGATCTATAGAAGCTGCAGATCACATCTCTGTTTGCAAAAGTAATTCAGTACTACAGCATATGATTTATGACTTCATAGTGATGTCATGATAACATCATTTCTACAATATGATCATAAATAATTTCTGATCTATACAACCATGCATGAACTCTTCATTTTATGCGTCCTTTCTGACTTCTTTACGACGTCATACGATGTCATATGATGGGATGTAATCTCCTGAGCAATATACACTTAAGATTATGTGCAGAGATGTCATGGGAGATGTGTTTTTTCTTTGACCATATTTTTGTTAAACTTTTTGCATTTCTTGATCTTTGACTTATCAGCTCTGAAAGTAAATCATCTGCAGATACACTCCCAAGTGACATTCCCATCATATTTGGTGAACATCCATTGTTGAGTCATAAATCTTCAATGATTCATGTGTGAAGATGTAGAGGTTTTGGGACTTTGCACTACTCTGAAGAACTGATGGCGCTTGATGAATCCAAGACCTTGAAGACAAAAGCAGAAACTTCAATTACCTTTGCCACCAGAAGACCCAATTCCACCTCTGACACATTGTATAGATAATAACAGGTGATCCTCAGGTGTTCAAAAGCAGTTAGTTCTCAATAAACAAGTCAGTGCCAGGTCCTGGGTCAAGGACAGCAATGCCTCGGACAAACCCCTTCCTGCGAGGGAAGTCTTGCTAGCCTGCCTTCTGCCTGGCAGCTCGAGTTAACAGCCAGAATGTACACACCCCAAACCTTGAAGAAGTTTCAAAGAGCCCTTTGAATAAATGACCTCAATATCAGCACAAACACTGCTGCCTAATTTTAGATGCCAATAACACTGAATGTTTGTCATAGGGTATTGGTGCATGCTGCTCGCTGCTGAGCAAACAAATGATCTCCCCCGTTTGCCGAAGGAAACGGCGTACGGTTGAGTGTTGCCAGGCCTGTTCCTTACAGATACAATACCTTCTGTGCTGTCATTTCTTGATCAAAAGTGACTTCATTTCCATTTACTGTATATTGGTTTTCCAGTCAGACACAGTGAGCTTTATGTGCTTGTGTCCCAGTTCTCGCAGGGGAGCCCTGGAACGTTTTCTGTTTACGGCTTTACTGTGATAACATTTTCCCCTCTGAATCACAGGCAGCTCTGTGTAGTGGTGCCACCTTCCCCTGCCCACTAACAGGACACACTCTGTCAGCTGGCTACGCCGCCAGCTCCCACACTAAAGGCCCTTTGAAATACCAGTTTGTTTATTCTAGTGTATGAAATGTGCCGTGTGCAGTTTAAGACACCTCAGATTCACCAGAGGGAGAAGCAGCATCTGTGTTGATGCCTCTGGCCTCTGTCCCTCGCAGCTAAATCCTGCTCATTGTACTCAATTTAATGTAAATAAAATGGATATTACAGTATCTCCTGACTCTTTGCTCTACTTTCTCTGCTTGTTTGTTGTTTGAGATGTTGCTGACCTCCCACCTCCTTATTCACAAAATACATTTCCATTTCATATAATTCCCATTTCTGCCCTGCTGTCAGAGTCCAAGGGATCAACTTTCCACTTGTGGTCCACATCTATATACACAATACAGAGATGAAACGCTGACATTTACTGTGCAAATGGGTGACATTAATCACTGTGCGAATGTTATGACTGTAAATAATCAGTTTTTTTCCGCAATTGAAACATTTGTTTGACTTAGCTACAGACCCAGAACCAGATGTTTTTGCTGCCCCTAGTTGTTGTTAGCTTCACTCTATACCTACAACACTCTGCCTGCTCTCATGACAGACCCTCACCCTCACCCTCTTTAAACCTCTGTATCTCAAGACCCCAGTGTGGGGGTGGGGTGGCATCCAGCTGCAGGACCGAGGTGTCCAGGTGGCTCAGAAGAGCAGAGCCAGGTGAATTGACCAGGAATGTTATCACTCCTCTTAACTGTAGTAGTGTGCTGGGCCTCAGGACACCTGCCACTGGTGCGAACGGATGCCACGCTGCAGGATTTATTAATAAGGCACCACAGAAATTGAGCTGAGCACAGGGACATTTTGTGTTTTCATTCATTTTGAGATTGACCCACTAATTCCACAAACATCTGTCTGTTTGTCAGTGTGATCCTAAATCCAAGTCCTGTCCTCACTCTCCTCCTGGCTTTGCCACTACATGCTCCACCAGCTGCCTTCTAGCTCTGTGTGTTTGACAACATTTTGAAAATTTAAATTTCTATAGACTCTTTTGACCCCAAAAAACTAAAATAATAAGCATAAAGAGGCTAGTAAGCTGAATTCAGAAATACAGAGTCACTGAAAATGATGGTTGTTATTATTTGAGACAACCTTTGCATCATAAGGTCAATTTGTATTATACAAAATATTACCCTTAGTTAATTACCTAAAAAGTGCTTAATTGAAATGACCAGCTCAGCAGACGAGAGGCTGTTCAGTCAGAGCCACCGCAGTAAAAGTTATGAGTTGAATCCACTTGTTACCTCACTCTCCATCTGTCGGTCAACACCTGCTGCACACCTGCTCATGCCAGACACACAATGGCCAGGTTATTGCCAGTATTGGTAGCACTGTGGCTAGTTATTGCGGCTCTGGGCTCCCTGCTGTCATCACTCCTATTAGATGCTGTGGAGGAATTTGCAGGCCACAGCTTCCCTCTGTCCTGGGCAGCTGCCAGCTCAAGTCATGACTCCCTTTTGTATGCAACCACACCTGCAGCCACCACATGCAGGGTGAGCCCAAGTTTTCATTCGTGTGAATGCTGAGAGCATCCAAACTTTAGTTAGTAGTCAATTTAGTCAAGACCTTTATCAGTGACCAGAAACCTACACAAGTCCCGTGAGCCCCTAACAGCAGGCCAACACTTAAAGACTTGGAATGCCTACAGTACTGATTTGTACCACTGACACCTGAGGATAGCATTTCTGTGTTAATTAATTATAAAGATATTTAAAGAAAACATTTGTATGGAAATACAGGTGAATAAGTATACAGTACTGGAGGCCCCTCCCACATTGCAGTTCTACTATGCCAGTCATCTCTTTGCCAAAAATGGAATTTGTGATGTCACACCCATGTATTTCAAGCGTGTTTTTACACATGTTAAAACATTTGCCTTATATATAAGTACTTTAAACATTGACAGACTTCTCCATTGTTTTAAAAAAAGTTTGTTCCAATTAATGTTGTAAATACTGTAATTTTCTTGATGGGTTCAGTTACTCGTGACATCTATTGCACTTGTGTCCGTCCTGGGAGAGGGATCCTCACATGTGGCTCTCTCTGAGGTTTCTAAGTTCTTTTTACCCTGTTAAAAGGTTTTTCTTTTGTTTCTCCTTACTCTTGTTGAGGGTTAAGGGCAGAGGAGGTCACACCATGTTAAAGCTCTATGAGACAAGATGTGATTGGTGAATATGGGCTATACAAACACCCTCAATCCCCTCAATACCATGTATTACTCATGTGAGATTGATGTTGCACTGACAGTTGAAAACAGCAAATTTTATTTTTTAAATGCGATGTTAAACTCACAAATAGAGAAACAAATAATGAATATAAAAGAGTGAAACAACTTTTGGAAGAAGAAACTCTCTTTCTGCTGCCAGTCACGTGCTTCCAATTGCAGCACAGCTCCTGACATAATCTGCTCACACTCATCTATGAAATGTAATACCCACCTGACTGCTCAGCATGTGTGTACACTATATGAAAAATGGGAGCCCCCCCCGGGAAACAATGGGATGAGTGATGGCTGCAGTGCACCATGAGCTTTTTAAGGACACTGGCATGAGGAATGCAGCAGAGAAAGAACCTGTGGAGACGCTGTCATGGCTCACAAACACACACGCACTCACACACACACACACACACACACACACACACACACTCACACACACACACACGCACGCACACACAGTTTGTACTTCCTTCTAAGTGAGGACACTCATAGACATAACACATTCCCTAGACCCTTACCCTAACCTTAACCAAAGGCCATTCTCATATATAGGACAAAATATATTTTGTCATTCATATTTAAGGGATTCATATCACTGAGTGTCTGTTATTTGGTTTGGCTTGATTGAATGTAATGGGACTGTTGGGCCTTGACGAATGCATCACTCTACTGATTGTCATTCTCATCTATTTGCTATTTATTCTTTAGTGGCCCTTACAATCATTGTTTTCATGTGCACAACACCTTTGCAGGCTAATGCTGCAGTCACAAGCCCCACCAAGGCCCAACAGTTCTTTAAGTTCAATCAAACAAATTACACACACATGAGAACCCTTGATTTGACTTTTTTTTCTCATCAAGACCTCTGTATTATTTCTTCAGACATTCACAAAATTGTCTGAAAACTCTGTCTGGAAATTTTAAAAAGAGTGACATTTTTTTCAAAATTGTAATGGATTCTTCCCTGACCCAGACTGCATCCTTCACGTTTTATGGTAATCTGTTCAGTAGTGTTTGGGTATTCCTGAAAACAAAAAAAACCATGAAATTCTAACCTTCATAGTGGATTTAATTTGCATATTTTGTTTTGTTATGTATCGATTTGTAGCAAGTCTGTTGCTAAAGCCATTTTCAGACATGACTTATGGGTAAATTAGGAGAATTGGTTATGGCTGATCTGCCTTTTACACATGCACAACTCAATGGGAGGTTTTCTGCACTGGCCCGTTCCCAACAGCAACACATGCCCTGCATTCTTCAGGTGAGGGGTACAGCAGGCAGAGGCAGGAAGTGACATTTTGACTCCGCTGTGGAGATCACGTGATCTGTTCTTCAGTGTTTACCCGGCTACTAACACAGTGGGCTGGACCTGCTGTGAGCCTTAAATAGCAGGTTACATATTTTCATCATACAAAGTTATATTTTTTAATTATCTGTCCTGGTTGAGATGGTGACATCGCCATCTTATGTACATCTTATACAACTGCTTTATTACAAACTTTTAAAAACTGAAACTTAAATGTTTTGTGCTCGCAGCAGGAGGAGAATAGCAACAATGAATGGATGAAACAGTAAAAGTGAAAGGCATCATCCTCTTGGAAGCGTGAATGTGGTCTGTATATAATCAAACTTCCAGTTATATGAAATATACGTAATCAAAACTTCAGATAATACCTGTGATCTTTTTATCCTGTGAACAACAAAAAGAGCAGCAGTTTTTGAATTCACTCAAGACAAATGTGAGGAGACACTCAAATCTAAAATCTCTGTCGTCACTTGTTTATGTTTTCAATAAGCTAAGAACACATATTGTCACTGTTGGTGTTTTTACTTTTATAAACCATAAAACCATCTATAAGCTTCTTTGCAGAGTTCAGAGGTAGTGAATATAAACTATAGCTAATCCATCCACTGTTGTGGCTCCGGTCTGACTTCCTGTTGTGTCTTCTGAGCTGTCTGCGGTTGACTCAGGCGTTACAGCACCTCGTCCTGCAGCTGCACACACTTCCTGTTTATCCCTTTTATTACTGCCATGAGTGTGATTCTGAGCTGTTCAGTAGAATGAGGCTCTTTGACACCACATGATAGTGAAAGCTCACACTGGGTTACTGGGGAACCTCTGTGCTGCCATGATACAAGCTCCTTTGGGTTTGGAGGCGACAGGTTAAGTTGTACTAAAACGACTTTTAGTGAACACTTCAAAGGAAGGAGTCATCATACTGCTGGTTGGTGTCAAAAATCCACATGAGACAATAAACATAGGTAACATCAGTGTGATGAATCACAGACGACTCCTGACCTCCATGTATTTGGAAATGTTTGCCTGGCTGACAAACAATGGCTGGAACATGGCCAGACAGGAGGCTGCAAAAACTAGCAGCCCCCCCCCCCCCTCCACTAAAACCCCACTCCTCCATCAGTGACGCAGCGTGGCCAGTACACACATCCTGCCTTTGTGGGCCAGGAATGCTAAGCATCCAGACTCTTGCCCTCCTCCCCACTGCTGCCCAACAAGGTGCTCTCACCCCATCTCCCCTCATGCCTCCTCTCACCCCAGTGACCCCCCACCCTAGCTTCCCAGTGCTTTTACACCTCCGTCGGCCTGGTGTCTGGGTGGCTGCTTGCGTAACTACGTGCAATGTGTGTAGTTTGATGTTGTCCTCTCTCTGTTCATCACCCCTTCAGTCTGGTGCAAACAGCACCGCCTCTCAGCAAGAGAGCTGTGTGTGGTGGCAGCAACCTTCACCTGTTTGGCTTCAAGTGACATATTCAAGTTTTCAGGGTGGGCTGTGGGGGACTGAGGTCACCGTATGGGTGTGTTGACCACTAGCAGTGCTACGGAGCAATGTTTTTTAAAAAGTTTGTCTCTTTTTGTTGGTATGGACGCATACAGACCACAGTGTTAATCCACTGATCAACAGTTGGTGGCGGTGATGTGTAGAGACGTGGCAATCCAGCAAGAAAGACAGAGAGGAAGGTAATGGGCGGTGTGGCCTAGGGGTAGAGTGGTCGTCCTCCAACACGAAGGGTGGCGGTTCAATCCTCACTCTCCCCCATCTGCATGCAGAAGTGTCCTTGGGCAAGATACTGAACCCCTAAATGGCCCCTCATAGATGTTGAATGTTGAATTGTGAGTCGCTTTGGATAAAAGTGTCTGCCAAATGACATGTAATGTGACCAACATAGGTCTCTGACACTTCTCAACAATTCTTATTAGTATACCCTTATTATTTTCATTACAGAAACCAGTCTGACGGAGCTTAAATATGATGATTATACAACTGCCCCTGGTCTCTCTCTCCTCCAGCCCCAGTCACACCAACTGGTGGAGGCAGGTGGCCGCCCACACTGAGTCTGGTTCTGTTGGAGGTTTCTTCCAGTTAATAAGGGAGTGTTTTCTCTCCACATTCAACAAAGGGTTTGCTTGTTGTGGGAACTGTTGGGCTTCTCTATAATTCTGAAGGTCCCAATACTACTATGTTAATTGCCTTAAGATAATTTATGTTGTGATTTGCTGCTATACAAACACAGTTGAATTAATGAACATTTACACCCAAGTTATTCCAGGGGGAGAAAAAAACCTGCAACACTCTATCGATGGTGTTAGTATGAATCCTGAATGAAAGACATATGAAAGCACATAAAGGATTCTCAGACTGATGAACAAGATTCTTTAGTCTTACTTTGGTATACATATACATATTAATCTAATGTAATTATCATTATCAGTGGTTTCATTGTCAGCAAAATGTGTGCACACTTTGTTTTTACAGAAACAGAGGGGAGACCTTCAGCAGAGCCTATCAAATGTGACAGAGTACATTTCCCTTGTTTCATAACAGTGCGAGCCAACGCTTAATGTGAGGACTTTCCTGCTCTCCAACAAAACACTTTTTACGTGCCCTTGGGATGACAATGGGAATGCTGGGTTTTTCCTACCAATCATGGGAACCTGAAGATAGGTCTGTATTTCCTGGAATGCAGCCCATTAGGAAAGTGATGGAGGGAACACAGGATGTCCTGAGCACAGCGTCCCACAGAACACTGCAGTGGAGAGGACGGAGCCAGCTGCTTGGCTCTCGCTGCTGGAAGAGTTGTTCACAGGGATTTTCTCCACATCACCACTTCCCCTGTTAAAACCTCAGCCAATATGGAGTGGGATTCCCTGCTCAGGTTTTCCATTACACCTGGCCTACCATTGCTTTCTTTTTTCTTGTCATACACTGTTTCTATATTACTTAATAAAGTTTTGTCTCTTGCATATATTTTTGACACCATGACATTTCTCCTTGGAATCACATGTCCACAATAACAGTGATGTGTCAGTGTTTGTGTGTCAGTGTTTGACACCAGTATACCTGCCACCTCCTCCCTCTGGAGACTCTCCAGTCATCTGGAGGGGAAAGTCAGTGATATCACAGAAGGGGCGGAGGGAGGCTGGTGTGTCTATAAGTACAGGCCCCACACAGGGAGACCTCTCTGTGAAGCAGAGCTGAGCTGTGCTGACACCAAAATACTGCAGAAGACCAACAAGAGCACAGTGGTGTAGCTCTCAGTGTACAGAACCTGGACTGTGGATACCTTCTCCTCCCGCAGCTGACGAATAAGACTTCTTCCCCCTGGACGCTGGAAGATCTGAACTGATCCTTACTTCTACACTTCTCTATTGATTTGTTTGATGTGAGCAGGATGCTTATCTCTGTGACTGTGCAACAGATCCTTTCCACCCTGTTTGTGCTCAGCAGTGCTGCAGTAACGGTGAGTTGCTGTGACCTGTGGTCACTTGCTTTCCAAGCTTCTCTGTACTTGTTTCTGTTTGTTTAATATTGCTTAGTAATCACACAAGCCAATTTCTCACATCCTGACCTGACCTCTGACCCCTACCCAGTCTGCAGAGAGTGAGTGTCCAGCTCAATGCTCCTGTGCCTCCTCACCTCCGCTCTGCCCGCTGGGCATCAGCTTGGTGACAGACCACTGTGGCTGCTGTAAGATTTGTGCTCGGCAGTTCAATGAGGACTGTAACGCCACCGAACCCTGTGATCACATCAAGGGGCTACGCTGCCATCTTGGGGCTGGAGGAGACCCCAAGAGAGGACTGTGTCGAGGTGAAGATGAAAACCAGCAAGAGCAATGAGTCATCCAAAAATATCTGTCATTTAAATAAAAATCTGAAAGTCAAGAAGAAAATCACTTCTTGGTTTTACAACTCATAACACAGCAAACAAATTGTTCACTCCTTCTAAGTAGGGAAAACAATGCTTGCCTGTATGAATAAATCACAAGGAAAGAAACCAGAGTAAACAAAAATGTAAATTGTTATGAAAGGAGCACTCGGCTCAGCCGGAGCTTTGTGAAGGCTGAGTCTGGAGTCTTAGCCATGTGGGCAGGGGATGTCTAATAATTGGAACTAAAGTTTAATAACAGGAAATCTGAAAATCTTTTGACATAGAATTGCAATGAAATTGTATGAGGCATATTAGTTGTGTCAGTGTGCAAATGCAGGTGTTCCAGAGTGTCCTTCCTATGGAGTTGAAAGGTCTCTCCTCATCTCTGTTTCCTGTCTTGTACGTGCACGTTCACAGCTGAGGCCCAGGGTTTGCCCTGTGAGTTCAGCGGGCGAGTGTACCAGCACGGCGAAGACTTCCAGCCCAACTGTCAGCACCAGTGCACCTGTATAGATGGGGTGGTGGGCTGCATGCCCCTCTGTCCTCAACAAGTGCCTCTACCCACCTGGCGCTGCCCAAGGCCCCGGCTGGTCAGGCTTGAGGGCCGGTGCTGCGAGGAATGGGTGTGTGACGACGACAACCACATCAGTGAGGAGCCAGACGAGTCGACACACACCTCCCGACGAGACAACCAGCCCCTTCCCAACCACATCAGTGCCTTGCTGCAGACCAGAGGGAACACATTTAGAGGTAAGCATCACAGTGTAACCCAGCCATGCATTTCCTGATGTCCCACTAACACTTGATGTGGTCCGGTTCTCAAGTTGATGTACAGGAGATGGGCCAAGATCAGCATCAAAATCATTAATACAATATATCCAAAACATGATGCAATTATCCTACTGAAGTTGCTTTAGAATTCATCTTGTATTTCATTGGTTTTGACCTTTTGTAAGCCCCCCCCCAAAAAAACATGGCAGTATCAGTTAGATATACAGTTTCTTTGCAAATTGATGAGTTGATATCGATTTACACTCAGTAATCCATTCATCTGTCTTTCTGTCTGATTTTGGCTCGCATATCTCAAGAACCATTTGTCTCATCGACTTCACACTTGCCGTAGGTATCGATAATTTGGTTTGATTTGGACTAGTGATAAACTGAGTAAGCAGGCAACCAGTGCTATGTGGCAGCGGCTGCTATGACTCATTAAGGTTGGTGATTTTGTGGAACACGACAACGCAACTGCCACTGATCCTCCAGTTTGGAAAAAACTGGAAACCAAGTCGAGCTTCACTGAACTTTGAATAAACAGTTGAACAGCTCTTTGTGCAGCAGCTGTGGCTTCAGGCTTCTGAGGACTAATTTCAAAAGCTGGTCTTTATTTGCTGTGGCTCAATTACTTTTACAGTTTCAGATAAAAAGCTGCTACCAGCATCACCACAGGCCAAGCAAACAGTCCATTCCAAACTGGCACTGTACTAATAATAACAACCTGAAAACATGTTTGTAGAAATGTTTGCAAATTTATTAAAAGTCAAAAACTGAAATCTCTGTTTGCTGTGGTGAAAAACGTGTGGTCAGGGGAATCCTCTTTGCTTTAATCTTCCTTGAGGTGTGTCTGAAGTTGACATGTGACAAATTAGGATGCTTGGACAAAGTTGAGAAGGACACAACTGTGTATATAATGTCTCACAATTCAGACCTTTGTGACAGCATTGTGGCGAGACATAAAACAATTCTGAAGCATGGCCTCGCCTCAGTGAGAGTCCTCTTGGAGGAGAAGTGAAACATCTTCAAGTGTTTCAACTAATGTGCAGTTGCCCTCAATTCAACTCTCCTTGAATGAAATAGAAAAGCTTCAACCTCAGAGGGGCATGAGTATGCTCAGTACGTATGAATACACATTTCACATTAGATTTTGTTATTTCTTTTGTTCAAGTAAAAAATCGTTATGATCTCCTAAAGAGATCGTGTCCTGGTTGTTATGATGCTCATGATGTTATGATGTTGGAAAACACCCAACTGAATCACACTTATCTCTTCTCTGGTTCTTCGGATTTTGCTTGTGATACAAATAGCATCACAAAATTCACCGTTACTGCAATTTTTTTTAAATACCTCATAATTGCCTGAATGTTGGGATTCATTGTTTGATTCTAACAGTTTGTCTTTCTTCTCTATCTCAGAGATGGTGTCCTTCCCCATGTCTGAGGTATTGATCAAATCCACCTGTTTCCCACAAACCACCGCATGGACTGAGTGTTCCACCACATGTGGGATGGGCGTTTCTAGCCGTGTGACCAATGACAACCCAGACTGTCGGATGCTCAGAGAAACCAGACTGTGCCAGGTCCGACAATGTGAGCTGCAGCCTCCCGTAGCTAACAAGGTGAGATACACCCCCCGCCAGGACATCAAAAGAAATTTGATAGACATGTATATTTATTGCATCCAACAGCTACTACATTGTAAATTCATCTCTTTTCCTTTGAAAAGAAAAGAAAAGCTACTCAGATGATTGTATTTGTCTATTAGAGTGTAAAACAGAAATTTACAAAAGAATTACAAGGAAATGAGGCCTTTGTGTTTCTGTCATCCAGAAGGGGAAGAGGTGTCAGCGAACAGTACGCCCCCAGGACCCAATCACAATCACCTTTGCTGGATGCTCAACAGCACAGCAGTACCGCCCTCGCACCTGTGGGACTTGCACCGATGGCCGCTGCTGCACGCCTTCCCTCTCCCGGACCGTGAGCCTTCATTTCCACTGCCCCGATGGAGAGGCCTTCTACAGGAACCTCATGTGGATACAGCGGTGCAGTTGCAGTACAAGCTGCCATTCAAACAGCGGGCCCTCCAGCCCTTCAGTCAGTCTCCACAATGACATCCACACCTTCAGGCACTGATGCTGACTCATCATGCCCGGCTCGGACCTGGCAAGCTGGGTGAACGCTCTGCACCTCCCTACAGCCACTGTCTCCCATTTAGACGTAGGGTTTACGTGTGTTGCCTCCAACCAGGTTACACACTTGCTTGCACTTTAAGCTTCCTGCCATGATGAGAGTTTGCCCACACAAGAGTTGTGTTAGCTCTGATACTGGGGCAGCACTGAGAAAAACACACAGTATGCTACTGTGTCAGACTGCTGGCAGAGGGTTTTTATTTTTATTTATTTGTGTAATATCCACAGACAACAACACAACCACCTGTCATAGAGTAAGAAGCTTGTTTAGAGACAGAGACTAGGGTTGCAAAATTCCGGGAATATTCAAAGTTGGAAACTTTCCATGGGAATTAACGGGAATTAACGGGATTATACGGGAATTAACGGGAATATACGGGAATATACGGGAATATACGGGAATTAACGGGAATAAACTGGAAATGTTTTGGGTAATTTATACTAACTGTATTTACCTTGTCATATACAGACATAAATATAAACATTTTGTTTTGTCTTTGGCTGATTTGAGCCCTGAGGAAACTTTGGGCACTTGACTATATGCTTCTGCATCGTTGTGTCATTCTTAACTTAACAGGTCTTTGCAAAGTATTTGCAAATGTACACAGCCTTTTCTTCTACATTGGATGGGGTGAAATGTCTCCACACATGAGATAGTGCACGTGGCATTGTTTTGTAGAATAAGATGAGAAAAAAGTTTGTAAAAAAACACTAATACAATGCCAGAGATATAAATAGTTAGCCAAACAATTGCAATCGTCTGTAAACATATTCTACAATTGATGGATGTATGTAAATGTATGTAAATAGGCTAGATGAACAGATGAACAATCCTCAATCAGCATGCTAATATATTTTCCCCAGTAATATCATCGAAACCTACCTGACTAGTCCTGCACACTACAGCAGGCCTCAATAGCCCTGCTGTAGAGTGAAGGATGCTGGAAATTATCTGTGCATGTGATGGAAGAATGCACAGTGGAGGGTTGAAATTCAACGTGCAGCGTGTGCTGTATTCCCTACATCTTTGAAATAGAGTTTTGAATGATGTTTTTATTGCTCAGCGTTTAATTTGCGTCGTTTTTTTTTTTTTTCAAAATTCCCAAAATTCCCGAGCTAAACTTCCCATGGAAAGTTTCCGGAAAGTTTCCGGAAATTTACCGGAAACTTTCCAACCCTTTGCAACCCTAACAGAGACAAATGTTTTTTTTCCAATGAGAAGAAGTAGATGACATGAGACGTATTCATTAGAGACTATAGGGCTCATTATGTCCTGTCCTTTGTCTAAAAGTGTTTTCTACACGTGTTGTTTCTGTGTGTGTGTGTGTGTGTGTGTGTGGGGTGGGGGGGTTAAAGTGTTGTCCTATTGGTCTGTTGTAAGAATGAGATACTTATATTGCTCATTATGCTACACACAGTATATACATTAAGACATTTGATGTATATAGACTTCACTCTTACTTGTGGAGTGGTAAACTCTTGGATCACCTCATTTTTCGGGGTGTGATTGTGCTGATTATGTGTGTGTTTTTGTGTGTATGTTCGCGCGTGTGTGTGTGTGTATGTCTGTGTGTCCTTCAGATTGTACATACAATGCTTTATTTGAAGAGAAAAAAAATATGCGATATATTTAGGTATACGGATATACAAATTTGTCCATAAACTCCTGTGAATACTTATAATAAAAACTTATCAACCTGTTATGTGTTATCTTTTGGCTTAAATGTAATCTGATACCCACGCCCAGGTAAAAAGCATAAATATAGTATATGAGCTTTCCTCACAACTCCTCTGACCTGGTATGAATATTTTCAGAATGCAAAAGCCAGCTTGGACCCAGAGCAGGAACCATTGCATGATGATTCATCCTTTTGAATCCGATTTTTGATTTTCCATCCCTGTTGGGTTTCTGCTATTGTGTGGATTTTATTATTCATTTTCCTGTTGAAGCTGCTGGGGTCAGGAGGAAAGAATTCACAGCCCTAGTGTCTCATGTGAAACTGCACTTTGTGCTCTCTGCTGAACAAGTATTCTGATGGGCTCAAGAACACAGACAAAGATGAGTTTCATTCACAATGTCTTTTTAGCCTGAGGGCACTGTGCATTGTCTTAGCTGTTCCGAGGACTGTGCTCTTACAGAGCTATCAGATGTTGCTCCTAGAATCTAGGAAATTAAATATACATAAATGTATCCATACAATTTAAGTCGGGAGCAGCACGGGGTGCGCTGGTTAGCACTGTTGCCAAACATCAGGAAGGTTACAGGTTCTAATGGTAGTTTGCCAAGGGTTTTACTGTGTGGACTTTGTATTTTCTAAATGTGTCTGAGTGGGTTTACTAAATTTAAAATTTAAATTGTCCATGAGTGTGAATAGTTGTTTGTCTTTTTATGTTGGCCCTGCACTACGCTGATGACCTGAGTGTTTAAATATATGGAATGAAAGCTGCATAAATAGAAGGAAATCTGAATATTTGGAGTGAATGTTAAAACATATGGAATGTAAAGTCAGACTGTATTGATTAATGAAATAATGAATTAGGATATTGAATGAAATCTTAAATCCATAGTCTTGATCCAAACCTGCTGGCTTGTTGCAGTAGATAATACATCCAACCTCCTCCATGTTGGTGGACAGGACATGGATCAAACTAAAAAGTAAAAGTACACTTCTGATCTTTTTCAGATCTTTGTGGTAATGATAGAACGCCTAACCTTGGATCAAAGAGCTTCTCAGTACAAATCTTCGGGCAGAACTCTGTGTTCATGTTGTCTCATGGCCTAACACAATGCTGCGGCTGCCTCTATAGCACAAACATTACAGTGGGCTACTAAATTCCTGACCCTGGCCTGTGCCTCTTTCTGAGAGGAGGGAGAACACACCTACCTCCTGACTGTTCCAGTCAGTGGTGTGTGCTCCATCTCTGCCAACTCTTTAGTCTTTACATACAACTAGTCCAGAGCTTTTACCCTGCACCCTGGCATAGCCGTGTCAGCAGGGTAATGTTTTGCCCCTGTGTGTGTGATAGCGAAAAAAATAACCCAACAACACATGGTCACATTTGCATTATTACTTTTAATCAAGCAAATATATGGTTAAAAAAATACATAAAGAGATAATTGAAAGCCTACATTGATTACAGAAGTATTCCTTATCATGTGATGTTGATGTGACGTTATAACATCACCTAAAGCTTATATAGATTGAAATATTAATTTGTAACATATTTGTGGAGGTAGCAGGGAAAGCACCTTCACAAAAGGCAGCAGCAGAGCTGCCTCAAGGAGACACTCAAGAGAGGAAAAGACACTGAGGACTGAGACACTGTGAAGCTCACAGAACGTGGGGCGCCAGTGTGGCAGTTGACCATGCCACAGGGCTCTCACCACAGCAGCTAGAGACAATCCATTCAGTCTTTAACATTTCAACTGGCCTAATAAATCATAAACTCAAAAAATTCTTAGCTCAATATACGCCAGCACATATCCCATGCACTGTTCAACTTATTGGCTTCACACTTGGCATGTCTATTGTAAATTGCCTGAGAGGGCAGTGCTTAGTTTGGTGCGATTTGGACACGCAATACGTTCAATATCAATTAAATAAAAAAGTAAAAAACAGAAAAGCAGATTGATTATTTCTTTTGTTTTATTTCACCATATCAGACTGACATCCATCGTGACAACAATATTAACAGCATCACTTCCTCTTTAGAAATGGGTCTTCAAAATGAAAGCACTGCAGTAGTCATATAAAACAGCCATTAGATTGTTTAAAAGTGAGCCTGAACAAATCGTTATTTCCATATCAACAATGAATCAAATGAGTATGTATAGTGTGAAGAATTAGAATACTTGATATGATGGATGTTATAACCTGGGCTGTAGAAAATGTTTTATCACTGGAACTATATCTATTGTAAATTCAACTGGTCGAGTATTCCTCTCTGCATCTTTCTTCAGCCAAGGTTAAATTCTTTTACCTTCCCACCAACAGGCAGGAAGCTAAAAGCACACATGGCATACCATCTCACCATGGAGACTTCCTCACCATCTGCTGTCGTCACTGATGGCGCCACTGGTTCTCATTTGACCCAGACCATACACTTGATGATGATGTTTGTCTGCTCAGGCTGTTTGGTTGGTGTACATTCAGGGAAATGATCCTTCCAGCAGAATTGTTGGACATGAAAGCTGGTGTCCCATGACAACATCCGATTGCTCCTTTGTCATTTGGACATTTCAGTAAAATGCATTGCATTAACAGAAAAATAGGCTTACAGATAGTAGGAAAATATTCAATATAATAAGTTAATTATTAAAAGTAATAAGTTAAAAAGAGAAGTCCCCTAATTCAAAGAATACAATTAACTTAAATTAAATTTTAAAAATACTTCAAAGAAATTTCTAGTACCGCCTTCTTTCACCAAAAAAATCTGACATGTCCTGTCTTAAAAAGATGCAAAATAACTATGTTACATCCAGACTTGATTATTGTCATTCCTTATTATCAGGCTCCAGCAGTAAGTTGTTAAAGACTCTGCAGCTTGTCCAAAATCCTGCAACACATGTCCTGACAAGAACCAGGAAAAGAGAGCACATTTCTCCTGTTTCAGCTTCGCTACACTAGCTTCCGGTTAAATCTAGAAGAGAATTTAAAATCCTCCTCCTTCAAGGCCCTTAACAATATGGCTGCATCATACCTTAAAGAGCTGTTAGTACCCTATCAACCCACTAGAGCACTGTGCTCCCAGAATTCAGGCTTACTTGTTGTCCCTAAAGTCTCTAAAAGTAGAGTAGGATCCAGAGCTTTCAGCCACCATCTCCTCTCCTGTGGAATCATCTCCCACTTTCAGTTCAGGAAGCAGACACCATCTGTAAGTTTAAGAGTAGACTTAAAACCTTCCTTTTTGATAAAGCTTATAGTTAGAGCTGGTCCAGGCTTGTCTTACACCTGCTCTTAGTTATGCTGCTATAGGTCTAGAATGTCGGGGCACACAGGAGCTTCTCTTTCCTCTTCTCCCTCTTTATAACATTCACATCAATACATGTGACTTGACTTCTTCTTGAATCCCGCAGTCCTTGTGCTTTAACGTTTGCAGATCCAGGGGCGCAGTTGCGGCCACATCGTGGATCATGATGATGGATCAAGTCATGTAACGGAGTCATGTTCATGTCATGTCTTGATCAAGTCATGTAACTGACTTAAATTCTTCCCTAGAGTCCTTGTGTTTTATCATTGCATGATCCTGGATCGTTGTCATAGTTTGTAGATCATGGAACATGGTGGCAGCTAATTGTAGATTAAGATTACCACTTGCTTTGATATGCCTACTCACATATATCATTAATGTTAGACACAGTTTTTTTCCCCCATTAATGTTGTAAATATTGTTATTTTGTTGATATGCTCTACTACACACAGCATCTATTGCACTTCTCTCCGTCCTGGGAGAGGACTCTCTCTGACGTTTCAAGGTTTCTTCCATGTTAAAAGGTTGCTTTTGACATTTTTCCTCACTCTTGTTGAGAGTTAAGGGAAGGGGATATTGCACTTTGTTAAGCCCTAAAGAAGAATTGTGACTTGTGGATATGGACTGCAATCAAGGAGTTGTTTTTCTAACAAGTAAAGGTTGGTTCTTGTACCATTACTAAAATAAATTAAATGCACTGATCTCCACTGAGAAATTATCACACTGCTGAGTTTCTCTTTCTGCAACACACCACTGCACTACTCCATGAAGATAAAATACCTGTGGACTCAGGCGACATCAGGCGTTTAGAATGACTCATTTAATACCACATTAGTCAGATAACACTGAGGTGCTTGCAAGAGAAAAAATAGAGCCGGAGAGATGGAAGGATCACAGAGAGGGAGCTTCCTAAACGTGATTGTCTTGGCAGCTTGTGGTGCTGTGATTCTCCACGGCAGTTTGTATTGGCTAGGAATCCAGACTGGAAGTTACAGGTGTTGACCGGCCTCACAGAAAGCTGTGGCTTTCAGCAGGGGCTTGACAGAGGAACAGGAAATATGTCCGAAATCAACGGGCTCCTCACAGAGAGGTGGGAGTTGGTCTTGGGCTCCCACACTGACTACAGTATAGGAAACTCCACCTCAAACCCTCCAAGCACTGTGAAAAAGGATGTATCTAAGAGGTTCCTCTTCAGCACAATGTGGGACAATAACACGTCTCTGTATCACTTGTTATTGGCTTGTTGTTCTGAAAATGAATGTGGGGAGCATGACTCACCCTCCTTTAACAGTGCGACTGCTTTTCATGGAACATCTTTTCAGCATATCCACAAAGGATCCTGTTTGGACTGAGAGTGACGTGTCGAGTAAACACTGTGACGTCAAAACTGATTCAAAGAACCACCTAAAACAACTACTCACAATGTGTCTAGCACTTGTGCTACTGCTTCTACTGCTTCCCCTCTTCACCCAACATGATCAGTTATATTTTATGTATCTTACGATTGTTACACTAATGACTCAAATGATAGAAAAGTAGACTCTACATAACTCTTTAAAGTCATTTCAAAAGATTCATGCTACTGGACATTGACAATGCGGACATGTTGAGGTTATGTTCGTAGTTATAACGTCTACCATGTTCACCGTCTTAATTTTATTTATTAAAGTGATTCACCCACAAATGAAAATTCACTCATTATCCACTCACCACTCTGCCAACGAAGGGTGTTTGAGTCCACAAAAAACTTTTAGAATTTCAGGAAAAACTGATTTGCAGCTACATCCAATACAATTGAGGTAAATGGTGACCACTTCTTCAAAAGTAAAAAACAACAGAAAAAAACATAAAATGCCTCCATACTGTTCCTTGACTTTGTAAAATCCACCGAAAAATAAAGATATGCTGCTAGTCTGACGCACCTTCCTTCACTGTAACAGTTTTTTAGAAAGGGTGTGATAACAGTTTGATATCTTTATCAGCAACAGTCATATTTTTTGAAGAAAAATCTATCTTGTTTACATCTATCTGGTCATGGTCACAAAGTCTTTAATCCATGGTGTGAAAAAGTTGGTCTGCTGTTTTAGATGATGCACCTCAATGTAGGACCTTAGCCTTTCTGTCAGCTCAGTCTGACCATTCACCTCTGGTCTCTCTTATCAACACTGAAGTGCTGCTCACTGGATGTTTGTTTGTTATTTGCTCCATTCTGAATAAAAACTCTAGAGACTATTTCAGAAAGATTCAAACCAACAATCAATTCACAGTCCAAGTCACTGAGTTCACATGTTTTCATCGTTTGGATGTTAGATTGGAAAAATAACTGAAGCTCCTGTATCTGCAGGATGTTAAACACTCAGCTGCTGACACATGATTGGACGATTGGAAGATTCAATGAATAAGGAGGTGTACAGGTGTTCCTAACAAAGTGCAACCCCTGGGGCAAATCATGTGTAGACAATTCTCATTGCTATGCAGATGATATGGTACTATGTGCACCTCACCACACTTCATCTTAATTCCAACACACCATGAGCATTTGCTATTTAAACAACATGGGCACTGAGTGAGCACATGTCAAGAACTGTGGTCTGAAATTTGTCAATTTGTACACTTTTGTCTTTTTTGTCTGTTTTCTGAGTATAAACTGTAGAGACTGTTGTGTGGTAAATCTCAGGAGATCAACGGTTTCAGAAACACTCAAACCAGCATCCTATATATTTATTGTTCTGATGATTCACGTGAACATAAAATGAAGTCATGAGCAGCTTTTAGTTTGGACTACTTGTGCTTCTATCTAATCACACCGCAAGCATGTGCAGTGATCTACTTTGCACTTAATGTAGAGACTCTATGTGCAAGATTTGAAATGTATAGACTTTGGAGACTTCTAGTGGTAGTAACCAAAATAACACATCAACACAACAGCGAGGCTGAGACCCTGGCCAATAGTTAAGAAGAGGGGATTAGCCTTAAGCAACTAATTGACAGCACGGTTCTCGTGCGTTTTGCTGTTTTTCTACACACTTGAAAGTGTAACACAACGTACACAGTGACTGTTTAACCTTATCAAACTATAATGGTTGATGTTTGAGATTAATCCATTCAGAAATAATGAGTGTTTACTACTCGGCCACATAATTGAACTGAAATACTGGATGATCTAATTCATGGTGTATCACAGATGTATATAATAAAGAAACCTCCAAATCTTCTGATCTGTCACTTCACATGTGTCAGTGCAGACACATTAGCTCCTGAAGTTACACCTCTGGTGATCACTTTTAAAATAAATGGAACAGACATACTTTAAGGACAATAGCTTCCAGTGACTGTTTGCTATTCGCAATGTTTGTTTTACCACAAATTTTATCTTCTCTAACCTTGTGTATCAGAATGTACAGTGACCTGCTAATGTCTGCTCACAGAAGTATGGGATGCTGTCCTCTACTGGAACACAGCTGGAAGTACAGCAGCTACTGAGGCCGCGGGCCTTATAACACCTCATCTGCCCTGCTGAAGTGTCCTTGAGCAATAATGAATCTTAAACCTTTCAAATTAAACAGTGATATTTTGATCTTCCTTTGAAGTTGGCATTGGGGATTTAAAAAAATATCAAATGCTTCCTCATCATATTTGAAACATAGAATATTATATCATGTAGGGATGCTTGTTTGCCAGTTAATACTATGTCAAGACCATATTATACCCCTTGCACACACGAACACACACACTGACGCTTTGCCGTTTATCATGTGACACTGTCCAATCTGATGTTTACATCGTGACTGGGAGTCTGAATTAGCTAAATTTACTTCTGCTTTTAATGATGTACACAATGTCCACTCCGGTGGATCTTAATTTATGTAATAAAAGGGGAATTTGAGTTTTGCACGCGTATAGATGCGTTAAGATCTAGATGCAAAATCCTATTCCTGCTTTAACTAATTACAGGAAACTATAGCATGTCTGCACTCATTTGTTAACTTACACTAGCATGGGGTGTGGGTACAGGGGTATTGTCTTTTTTTAGGTTAGAACAATGGCCCCTCAAAATGTTTAGCACGTCCCTGTATTTAGCTCTATGTATAACATGTGAACTATTAAAAATGTATAGCCACACGCACACAGTGTTGGATAATAATTAGATTTCATATATAAAGGTAAAAATCCTGCGCAGATCTCGTAAAAGATGGAAGTCCACAATCCTCAAAAAAAATGCTTGTGTGTGCATTTTTTTTTCTCAACTTCAACTTGATAAATGTACAGAACTTTGGACAATTGTCCATTCAATTCGAGTAATGTAGCTGAATACAATGTTTCATCATTTATTCTCTTTAAAACTAAAATAAGTTCAATTCTGATGAACAAAATAATGTTTTTATAAACGCATGTCCTCCTACCACAGTTTTTTTCCTATTCAATATGAACTATTAAAAACCTGGTGTGTTGAATGTACAATGTTCAGGCACACACCCTCACACACACACACACACGCACGCACACACACACACACACACACACACACACACACACACACACACACACACACACACACACACACACATACACACATACACACACACAGTAACACCCTACGGGGCTCTGCATATTAATAAGCCACTAAAAACTCATAAATCATTTTGACTGAGGCCACGCCCCCCGCGCCCCTATTGGCTGCTGCACGCTTCACGTCGGCTGCGTCCCCCTCCTGCTCATTTAAATAACATCTTGCGCAATTTGATGAATAGTGTCGCTGTCAGGAGCGGAGGAGTCGGACGGAGCAGCGGTGACGGGCTGTGAGGACGGAGGAGGCTGCGTCATGTCTGCTCCATGTACTTATTAGTCCGGAGCCGGATGTCTATGGGGGAGAGTTTGCTCAACTGTTTCCGTCCCCGCGCCGTCCCGCCGGGCTTCACGTTGCGCTGGCTCTGCCTTTTATTCTGAAAAGCCATGGAGAACAGGACGTGTCCAGTCTAAAAGAAGAAGAAGAGCCGCTGTTCAACTCCGAGCGCGTCGAGGTTCCGGTGAACCCCCCCCCCCCCCCCCCCCCCAGCTCCTGAAAGTTGAAGGCAGGAGGAGAAGCTTCGGCTCGTCAAGGTAACACGTCTCCTCTTCTCCTCTCCCTCCGCGGGCGCAGCTGTGAGTGAAGCGAGCATCACCTGGTGGTAAACAGCACGTCACTGAGGCTCAGTGTGCTCAGGTCCAACAGTCAGGGACATGTCAGAGAAAGCTTTTATTCCGCTTGTAGTGTTACATTGAGTGCCGGGGCTGCCACTGCTCCTGAAGTCCCATTCGGTGACTCTGTGCCCCCCCACCTCCTCTGGGCGCACACACATGGAAACACACAGCAGATGTTAGTGCATGTGAGTCCGTCTCCAGCGTGTTTATCAAATCAGTCACCTCCAGGGAACACGACTCGACACGTCACTCGGTCCTGATGGCGAGTGTGTGGAGGTCAACCTGTTACAGCTGCAGTCATGTTCAAGTCCTGCAAGTACTTTGTTGAGGAAGTGGAGAGAAAACTGTATTTACAACTGCTAAGTACATATTCACCAGTAGAATCAGATAAAAAAACATTGCAAATCGAATCAAATTGTATTTGTATAGTCCATATTCACAAATAACAATGTGCCACATAGGGTGTAATAAGGTGTCACATCCTCTGCTCTTCATCAGCAAGTGGGAAAAACGACCAAAAAAAAACAATTTCCGACGGGTAAAAGAAGGCAGACCTCCCAGAGAGAGTTGCATGTGAGGGATCCCTCTCAGAGGAAGGACCCAAGTGCAGTAGATGTTCCGTGAAGCAGAGCACATCAAGAAAACAAGAATATTTACATCATTGATGAGAAAATACAGTGTCTCACATATATGGAGAGTTTAAATGGAGTATCATTGTTTAAAGTATTTATACAATAGAAAATGACTGACAGAGATGAAGGGAGCTGCAATGGCAATTGTAATGATACATATATTGCCAGTAATATTGGAATAGGCAGATTGTATATCAAAGCAATCTGTTTGTAACCATAAACCACAATCAGCTGCCGACACAATCTTTCACGCTGAAATTATTAAAGAGCTTCATGTCAGACAAGAAATGGGAACTTGAACATATCGGAGTCCAGCTCTGCACCTGTTTCAGTTGTCCCTCCTGTGTTCCACATGTAGGAGCCTCTGAGGGGCCACATCACAACATGGTGAACAGCCAGGCAGCAGGCATGCCCACGGCCCCCAGGTCATGTGCCGGATGCGGAGGAAAGATCGCAGACCGCTTCCTGCTCTTCTCCATGGAGCGCTACTGGCACTCTCGCTGCCTCAAGTGCTCTTGCTGCCAAGCCCAACTGGGGGACATTGGCACCACCTGCTACAGCAAAGGAGGCATGATTCTTTGCCGGAGCGACTACATCAGGTGAGGGCAACTGAGAGGTGGTGAAGGAAACGGAGGAGACGAAGTTGCTGTTTTTATATTTGGGAGGCTCCACAGACTGAGCAGTCAGTGTTGTTGTGTTTGCAGACTGTTCGGGCACAGCGGGGCGTGCAGCGCCTGCGGCCAGTCGATTCCAGCCAACGAAATGGTAATGAGGGCACAGGGAAATGTTTACCACCTCAAGGTAAATCCCAAGCTCTCACATCAACGCCCTTTTGTCTCCTGCTGCTTGTTTGACGGAAACATCTGAGATTTGGTGGCAAAAATAGCAGGATGGAAAGATATTTCCTTTTTTAGTTTTAGAAGAGAAAGCAAACATGTCTAAATGTTTTTTGTTCCGTGCTGTCATTTTTAAACATAATCCATTATTTAATTAACCTTATTCAGTATCAGTTTCTCATAGCAGGTGGAACATTTTGTTTAAAAGTAAAAGCTTCACTTGAACTGATGTGGTAAACCATGCTGTAAGGAGCTGAATTATCATTGTTTTCTGACCCTCTGTGTTTTCTCTGCTGCTCCGCAGTGTTTCAGCTGTGCCACCTGTAGAAACAGGCTAATGCCTGGCGATCGCTTCCACTACATCAATGGTACAATCTTCTGCGAGCATGACAGACCCGGTGCTGCCTTGCTCAACAGCCACATGCCTCCACTTCAGAGCAACTCTGTGTTGACAGACCAGAAGGTAAATAAAAAGGGTTGCTGACATGACACAACGGAGCCATCTGAATTTACAGCAGAGTGTAAAATCTCTCTTACATGAATATCTCTTCGGTCAAATGTGAATAATAAAATCTGTTGATTTCCCCTTTGGGAAAAGGAGCTACAGCAGCAGGACATGGTATTAATATGAAGAAAAACTATGCAGCACTGTGGGTAAAATGTGATGACAGAAAAATCAGAGGTGCCAATTTTATAATGAGATCAAGAGTGTTTATGTTACAATGTGTCTGCTCAGGAATGGAAGGATATTATTGCAAGTTTGAAAAATAAATACAGAAAGAATATAGGTAAATAAACCAAGACAGAAAAATGTACATACAAATTTCAGTTTGCTAAAAGCTCTGTAGCATTGTACAATTTTCAGGTACTTGACTTGAGCATTTCCATATCTGATATTTATATTTTATTTTATACTACTCCACTGCATTTCTGAGGATAATATGTACTTTACTAATGTACTCATCAGTTACTATTTCCATATCTATCTCTTTTAAATGTATGTAAATTAAATAAACTAAGCTCCACCTTGACCAGATGCTACATTAAAATACAGCATAAATAGTAATGCATCAGTCACAATATAGTATTATAGTATTATATTTATAACATAACGTGAGTGACACACTATTCTGCTGCATAATGCGCTTTGAAACTCAACACAACATATCTTTAAAATGTACCTTCATAAGCTGCTTGAATTAAAATGTTGTTGATTAGTAGTGTTAGAATCTAAATAATGTATTATGTCATATTGTGTTGTATATTTAGATAATCCTCAATAGTATATTTCATTTTATTTGTCTCTTTAACCTAAAATGGAGTTTAATTTTAGAAAATATTTTAAAAGAGAATTCCTGAATAGGAATGAAACAACCAAAGAGAACGGCTTTGGGGTTTTGTACTCTCACAAGCAGAAGGCCACACGGCTGACTGTGAGGTGTTTGTTGTTGCAGTGACCCTGACCCTGTTCCTGCCCTCTGCTCTGCAGGTTTGCTGAGTGGCAGCAGTGTTGCCCTCGCCTTTTCTCCTGAGCTTCACTTCTCCTCATCGCACCTCCTCTTCTCCTGCTACTGTCACCTTTGTGGATTTTCATCCCCGTCTTTGCCTCTTTTACCCGGAGAGGCTGCAGTTTTTCGCCGAGATATCCCCCTCCACATCATATCAGACTCAATATAGAACATACAAAGTGACATTTATGTTGTGTTCAATGTTAAAGTGGTCTGTGCATCATGCAAAGACTTGGAAGTGTTTGTTTGGCACTGGCAAAAAGCTACAACAGGACAAAGAGAAAGCTCGAGGAAAAAAATGACGATGAAACCCAGCGCCAACTGGAAGAGGGAACAAAAGATGCTCAAATGAATGTTTGATGGACTGCTGTTACAGGACTGTCAAAGCTTTGCTTACGCCATGTGGCATTATTTCCCCTGAGCGTCAGGGTTTTTAACGAACTCTTGATCTCGCTCTCTTGTATATGGTAATCTGAGATCTTACACACTGAGGATTGAATGTAAAAATGTGAGGTGCTAGGCAAAATCCAGAGTATCTGAAAATGTCCAATCATGGGAAAACCTTAAAATGGGTTCGACCAGAAACTTTTTTTAGCACTCAAGGAAAACAGAAATCTAATATTGCTATTATGTGTGATTACTGATATTTCTGATGCCCTGCACCAAGAACTGATATGATCCAGTAATGGTTTTGCCTTTTTTTCTGTGCAGTTATATTTCTCTAGTTCATTGTGTGAAAAATATTTGGAGTTAACAAAAAATCCTATTAAAATGATTTTCGTGTTGCGAAGTGAGCTGGGGTCATTTTGTAGCCTCTTAACAGCCTGAGAGTGACATTGTGTTGCATGGTACCTAGCATGTGGCTAACTCTCTCGCTCTCTTTAGCCCTGTATGGCAAAAACATGCCTGATTACCCAGAGGAATGGAATTAGGAGGCTTGAGCTCTGACCATTTACAGAGGCAATTAAACATGAGCCCCGTATCTGTACTCTTAGAGCTCCTGGGGGGCTGAACTTGGGGCATATCCTGTGGCTGACTGGCTCAGTGGCTGCCTGCCTGCCTGCCTCTAATAAAGCCTAATCGGAAAGCAGGCTAATTAAAGGGGAGTGGCCCCCTTACATCCAGGGCATTTGAAACAATCTGATGTATTTACTGTTTACCATGTTCCAATTAAAGCTCCCACACAGCCTGGGTTGTTTCCCAACACCGCTCTTTGTTCTCTGCCACTGCATGGCTTCTGAAAATTATTTTCTTGGGCTGCGTCTAATTCGCTGTAACTCAATGTGTCTTTTTAAAGCTACGCTCAAAGTCTCAACATATCATCAGAGGCTGGGAGATAATATTAGTGTGATAGCAGTGGTAGAGTATGCAGCGTGCAGGAAGCACGAGATAGCATCTGCTCTACTTTCACACCTTGCCTAGGAGCATGGCACTCATCAAACTTGCACCTTAATGCGCTTAGCTATTTCAATAGTCCCACTTGTCATGGTAGTGCTGATACTGCATCAATTATTTATTCCACGTCTGATCAAGGAGCGTCACGCAAATTCATTAACGTATGCAAATGATCACAATTACAATTATCTTTGTATCGTGATGGTGAAGAAATAAAACCTCGGCACATTCCCGAGTCCCTCCGCACCACAAGTTACACTTTGAATTCAAACTAATCAAGCCTCATCTGCCTCTTCCTAATTAGACGGAACGTTTTCAGATGCCAATTAGCAGGTCTCATGAAAAGGCTCTTTGCCATGAGGCGATGTCTTTTATCAGAGCTTCTGCAGGTGTGTGGCTCACCATGTAGCCTGTGTCATAGGAAAGTGTTTATTCCTGCTAATTAATCATATTAACACATGCAGATGAGTGTAATTGCCTGAGCTCCTCCACCTCACACTGCGTGAAGACACAGGATGATGCCAGGATATTTTTACTTGCTCATCATGAAGATGAAGAGGACTCATGGAGCCTCCTTTTTGCCCAGACTTTCCTGTGATATAGATCCAAGATGGCTGCCTACCCATAGGCCATTTCCATTCTAAAGGTGGTCTGCAGGTTTGTGAGCCAGAAGCTCAAAGCACTAGGCCTCTGTTTGTGGAGAGGCCAGACCAAGTGTTTGGAAGCAGACGATGTTCTGCTTTAACATCTCTGTGACAGTCCAGTCTGCTTTGTGTCCCCAGATGTCTGAACTGTACAAGAACGCAGATGTTCAGCTCCCACTCTGGCTATCAACCATTGATAGAATGCTGTGAAAAATACAATAATTCAACACTCTTTATTTTTACTTTCATTTAAACCATCTTTAAAACTAAATTATTGTTATGTTTGGTGTATTTGAGCTGCATTTCAATGAAATAACATCCTGCTGTTAGAAATACTGCCATCTTAGCTTGTGACTCATTCCATTGAATTGCTGCCGATTGCATCCCAAAAAATGAAATGTTTAAAAAATAAATATGTAATTTAAAAATATAACATTACTATTTCTTGTGTCAAATTACAGTAAACCCTTGTTTTCATTCTAAAATGTCTGCAAAATGTTAACATTTTCATGTTGTTTTAAAATATAGTCATACTGTCAAATTATTTTTTGTTATAAATGTATATTCATTGAAAAATTTATCAATTAATAACTAGTAACAAGAGATTTTTAACTAATGGAAATGTCTGTTATTGAGTTATTGATCAACTTTTACCATCTACTTCTATTCAATCTGGATTACAGATACCTGTAATAGATTTTTTTCATGTTATGATTCCTCGTGCATTGTGTAATATTGCCTTGACGATAACTTGATTTTCACTAGACAAAATGTTAGTGATATAACCAAGTCAATTGTGGCAATGTTCATATAAAATATGTATGATTCTTACAGATAATGAATAGATCATAAATAAGTCAAAATCAAATTATTGATATATTGCCTTGGACTCGCAACTAGTAAGTTAAGATGACATTTCTAAATACATCAGACATTGTATTTGTTGATGTATGAAATTACATTTTTCAACTGTTGTTAGACAGCCCTACTTAATGTTGAAATGTCTTCTGGCTATCCCCGGTCTCTTGTATATTTATATGGTCACTATGCGAATAAAATTCTGGTCAATCTTCCTAAAATAATTCCAGTTTTCTTCAAAAATGCTTGTCAGTAATACAAGAACTGCAATGACAGAAACAGTAGACCTTAGCTCTACTAAAAAGCGTACATGTTACTTTGTGAACTATCCACTTTTACCACAAACACCACAGAATTAGCAAGGATTTGTTGCTTTGCCTCATTGCTGTTGTGAGAAATGTCACTGCTTCTGCTTCCAAATTCATTGCTGTAATTCTCATCACGCTGAAGCACATGAAGAGTAAATAAGGGTCCCTAAAGAAATATTTTGGAGCAGCTTTTTGCCATGAAAACCCATGTTTGTGTGCCCCCAATAACTGGGACGTAAGTTCTTATTTCATTTGATTTCATTCAAATTTCCATAAAAACATCCATCGATTGACAGAGTGTAAAAGGGTAATATCTGTGTATGTATATATGGCGATGCAGTTTACGTACTCACCAGTTCAGTTGGCCTCATCATGTGATTTGTGAGCAGGCAGTTTCTGTTTGACATGATGTATATTATAGCCTATGCTCTCTAAATAGACTAGAAATGTAGAATTGGTTGTGAGGATTTTTACAGCTGATGTAAGATCAACACTTTCCTGATCTCCACACTCCACACGGTTACATACACCAATAAATAAGTAATATACAAAAACAGATGTCTGCCACAAAAATGTCACGGATCATTACTTTGAGCCGAGACTTTGTATTTTAATTTGGATCCAATCATTTTAAAATTAGGCCCTATTTTTAAATAGATTTTACTATAATCAATACAGGACCAAAAGGCAGAAGAATGGAAGGAAAGACAGCAACGAGGTACAGTATGTGTGCAGCCTGCACTACAGATGAATGCTGATAGACAGGTCGTGTCCACCCTTAGGCACTGAGCTCAATACAAGTATGCGTGCTGTAAAACCGCCATCTGGTTGTCACCAAAATCAAAACCCAAGCATGTAAATGCTATGGTCCTGTGTTGAGAGACGTCTGTGGCATTAAACTGTGCTGACAATCCTCCAGAAAGCTGATTGGCCTGTGCAAGCTATTTTTGGTTTACCTTCCCATCCCTGAGCACCAGATGATTGTCAAGAAGTAGCTTTTACAGCTGCAGACACACACCCAATTTGTCATGACCATATTGTGTTAAATGTTCCAATGATTCCCGAGCCCTCTTTGAACTCATTGAGGTCACCAGTGCTGTACTGTGTACCCTACATAGTACGAGAGTGAAATATGAGACACGGCTGGAACATGTAGGAAGTGAGGCATGTTGCAGCCGTAATTCACTTCCTTCAGCATGGGAGCAGAGGAGCATAATGACAAAGAGAGCGACTTTACAACTCCAAGTCTCATACAGGAATGTCAGGGAGGGGAGATGGAGAAAAGTTCTCCTGGCCAATCGGAACGCTTTGAATAATTAAAGTGATCGGCTTAATTAGCTCAATTACGTTAATTTGACCACGGAACACGGCCATATGGTGAAAGGAAACAAAAGAGGGGGGAACTAATTAAAAGTAAAATAATGAGGATTTTAATTAACTGGCTCCCCAGACAGCGGAGCACAGGGATCAGGAGCCTGCTACCATAATTAAAGTGCTGTAACGCTGGCAACATCTCTCCTCTCTTTCTTATATCTGTGAGGGCTCTATCCATCTAATTAAATCTGTAAATAAATTAGCAACATTGAGGGTTCCTGCTTGACTTAACACCGCCTGCAATCCACCCCCCCCCCCCCCGCCCCCACCTTCCCAATAACACGCTCACCTTACTTGCAGCACACTGCACCAGCCATATGTAGGCAAAGGTTGAGCTAAGGTCTGACATTAACAGAGAGATGTGTGTGTGTGTGTGTGTGTGTGTGTGTGTGTGTGTGTGTGTGCACGTGGGTGTGTGCACGTGGGTCTCAGTCTATCATGTTTGTGCAGGCGGATGTTTCACCCCAGATTCTGTTCTCCAGTTCTCTACTGGGAACCCTAGTGGACACAGACCACAGGAGGCCAGAGTGCAGGTGACAGAGGCATTAGCTCCTTGTGTTGCACATGTTAAGGCTGCAACCAGCCGCCATGTTTGTTCAGCACGTGATATGTGGCCTTCCGTTCTGTGTCCCTCACACATTGCACCTCTGCTATTCTTCCATCACATCTTCTCTGGTGTGCTCTTTCCCCTCTGGCCCTATTCCCTCTCCCTTCACACACAGCCACAGTCAACCTGCAGAAGCCCCCGCCCCCTTTGGGAGCAGTAGCTTTTTCATTAAAATGCACTCAGATTGACAAGAGACTTATTTGCATATTAAATTAACAAGCACTTAAGAGTTCTGAGCGAACTGTTACACTGCCAGCGCTGAGTAAATGAGGAGGGAGCGAGCATTCGACTGTCATTACGCCCGGCTGTCACTGTTGGACACGGTTGAGGAATGGTCCGCTCAGAGATAGAGAGACACACAGAGACAGATAAATGTGACAGAGTCAACAAATGTATTGTCTCCTCCACCTCCGCTGTCCCAACTATAGTTAGAATGATGCATTGGTTTGATGATAACAAATGGATTTTCATTACAATCAGCCAGTTTAGACAATATGATGGAGTTATTATACAACTGATGAGCTTTACTCTGATAATTTTAACAGATCCTAACCTGACCTTAGATCAAACTTTCTACATGAAATGGTTTATATGTATGTTTATAGGAGCAGTAAGAGTGATGCTGGTATAGCATATAAACAGTCCTCTATGATTTTATCTTTATCTAGGTCACAAAAACGTTAATGTTGCTCTCCTAAACACCTGGCCGCTGATATACAGAGACAATTTTACATGTTTATGTTCAAGAAATAAAAACTACATGCACAGTTGCCTCAACGAATTAAGTGTCACACCGGCAGAGCAAGTTTCACTTCCACAACAAATAACCCTGAATAACCAGTTGCCGGCTCCCTGCTGCAGATGTAAGTTCCCTTCAGCACTGCATTATTATTATTTTTACTTCATGGCAACTTGGGGGGTTCACAACAAGTTTTACACACAACACTGACATTAATAAGTAATTAGGATTTATGATCCAACGATTGTCAATAGTACTTTCCGGGATTTTTATAAATCCCTGTATAGTACAGATAAGGCTGACGAGGCTGACATTGCTTCATATTTGAACAATGTCCCTTTACCTACTTTTGCGGAGGAGGATCGCTACAGCCTAGACGCTGCATTCACTCCAGAGGAGGTCTGGGCTGCAATTCAGTCTATGCCAAATGGGAAGTGTCCAGGCCCCGACGGGTTTCCACTGGAATTTTTTAAGAAATTCTGGCCAGAGATCCGCACAATTTTTATGCCTGCCGTTAATGGTATCTTGAGAGATGGCATGCCCCCCTCCTGGAGATACGCTTCCATTAGTTTACTTCTAAAAAAAGACAAAAACCCTTTAGATTGTTCATCATTTAGGCCTATTAGTCTCCTCAATGTGGACTACAAAATTATGGCAAAGGTACTGGCTCGGAGATTGGAAAACATCCTTCCGAAAATAATAAACCCAGATCAAGCGGTAAAATCAAGATATGGCACAGACAATACGTCGCGTTCTTAATATTGTTCAATATCTTAACGCACACAAAAATCCAGCACTTATAGTCTCCCTTGATGCCGAAAAGGCTTTCGACCGGGTTGAATGGTCTTTTCTGTTTCTGGTGTTAGCAAAATTCGGCCTGGGCTCTAATTTCATTAACATGATTAAAACCTTCTATACAGACCCAATAACCACAGTTAATACAAATGGTTTGATGTCTGATGGCTTCCCGGTGCACAGGGGCTGCAGACAGGGGTGCCCCCTGTCACCTTTACTGTTTATACTGTTTTTTGAACCTCTGGCCGAGGCCATCAGAACTAACCCTGATATATTTGGGATTGGGGTGGGTGAGGAAAACCTCATTATTTCCTTATTTGCAGATGGTGTCCTTTTATATATATATAAACCTGAGAAATCAATTCCGGCAGTTTTGAAATCTATAGCCACATTCAGTGCCCTGTCGGGTTATAAGATCAACCTGGGGAAGTCGGTTGTTACACCCTTTGATATCCCCCAGGATATGTCTATAAAATCTCCTTTCCAAGTGTCCAGGAGGGGTTTTAAATATTTAGGTATCTTTGTCACCCCTGATTTAAATAATCTGTTTGAAACTAATTACTCACCTCTAATTCAAAGGGTTAAGAACGATCTGACAAAATGGGCCTCCATACCAACTTCTGTCCTCGGGAGAATCAACACTATAAAAATGAATATTCTTCCTCGATTGAACTATTTATTTCAAAATCTCCCGTGCTATCTGACCTCTGCATTTTTTAAGTCTCTGAATTCTCATGTATCTCGCTATATTTGGAACAATAAACATCCAAGAGTTAAGTTCTCTACTCTTACTAAGCCAAAGGATCTCGGAGGCTTGTCATTGCCTTCTCTACAACTATACTATTGGTCAGCACAACCTAAAATTATGTCAGAGTGGTATTTGAATAGGAAAGATTCCTTATGGTTGGGTCTTGAATCTCAATCTTGTTATCCCAGAAAACTTACTTCCCTTCCATTCATCAATAATATAGATCATTTAAATCATCTCAAGAATAACATAATTGTTTATAACACACTACTAGTCTGGCGAGACGTGAGGAAATACCAGAATATTCCTCCTGTCCTCTCTCTCCGATCTCCCCTGGCTCTGAATCCAGATTTACCAGCACAGATTAGGAGTATTGGTCTGATGGAGTGGGCATCTAAGGGCCTATCTAACTTTATGGACCTGTTGGACTCCGACTCTGTTAAACCATTTGAGCAAATCAGGGCTGATTTTAATATTCCTCACAAAGACTTTTATAAGTATCTCCAAATTCGTCACTTCATAGGGTCCCTTCTGAGGACAGGCAAGATTCGCATGGGACTGTCAGAGTTGGAAAACACAATAATTCTGGCTAAGTCTCCCAAAAAACTGATATCAAAGATTTATGTTTCACTTTTTTATTTTGAATCTTCAGGTTATGACTCTTTGAAGCCGGTATGGGAGCGCGACCTGGAGGTGACGTTTAACCCTATAGACTGGGACAAGATCTGTAGTGGGGTTTTCCCCAAATGTACCTCAATCTCCATACATGAACAGAACTTTAAATTTTTTTTTAGAACCTATTACACACCTGTTCGCCTCCAGAGAATGTTCCCTGACACCTCTAACCTTTGTTATAAATGTAAAGTACATAAAGGTACATTTATTCAGTTGTTTTGGTCATGCGACCGTATACAGACTTTCTGGAAGGGGGTACACTCTGTAATTCAGGAGGTCACGGGGTAAAATATTCTTGCTGACTTCCTCTTTCTGTCTCCTCAGTCATACCCTAGACAATCTCTTTGATGCGGACACTAATTCTTTGTTGATAATTCTTTTATTTGTGGCAAAAAAATGTATTTTGCTGAGGTGGTCAACCCCTCAGGTCCCTACAGTCGACATGTGGATATCGCAGATTTCTGCTCTTTTCCCCATTGAGAAGTTGACCCACGACCTCAATCACAAATCAGTCAAGTTTTGGAAGATCTGGGAACCGGTGCATTCATTCTTACAGAAACCATAACTCATATTCTTTTTCTGGAAGGGGAGGCCTAACTGCTCTTTTATTTTATTTGTTTCATTCTTTTTATTTTATATACGCTATTCCCTTGTCTATCTCCTGTCATCCTGCTGATTGTGTATGTATGTATGTTTGTGTATACACGGATGTATGTGTGTATGTATGTATGTGTGTATATATATATATATATATATATATAATTATGTATGTATGGGTATGTGTATGTGTGTATATAAATATATGTATATATGTGTGTAAGGATATATACTGCAGTGCTCATTGTTAGTTTGGGGTGGGATTTTTGTTGTTCTGTTTGTTTTGTTGTCTGTTCTGTTTTTCAAATGTTTGTTCTATAAAATGGTTAAAAACCAATAAAAAGAATATATAAAAAAAAAAAAAAGAAAGTAAAGATGAATATAATACAGATGAATTATAAAAAAAAAAATAAAAAAAAAGTAATTAGGATATTATGGTTATTACTCACACAACTCCTGAGAAAAATATCAGGCTCTCTGGCTGCTCCACTCTGTTCATCAGCTATTTTAAGTTTGTCTGCTGTTTGTCTGCTGTGCTTTCTCAGCCAGGACTGCCGGACATGAGATTGATGATACTGAATCTTCATGACTATGATTGATTAATCTCTTTTAGTCATAATAATATAGTCCTGTGTTCATTTTTTTACTCAAAATGCAGCTGAGTGGTCCACACAGAGTGATTAAGTCGCACATACTTCTATAGCTCACATTTTACAAATCCTCCTACTGGGGTTTAGAAATACAAATGACTTCCACATATTTCTGTTTGCTATTAGAATCGATTAAACTCATAAAACTGAGATCGTTAAAATTGCATTAATATTTGTCAGTAATTTCTGCCTAATAACAGAGTGCAGTCCTTTCAAATCAATCTGTGATTAAACTGCATTATCGCATCATAATAATGTTTCATTGACAAGAGCTAATGCAGACTTGATGCTCACTCTGATGGATTATGAAACTCGGGCAATCTTCAAGTTTCAAACTGATGCTTTTGATTTTCATACCGTCTACCAAGTAATGTATGTCTGTCAGACATAGAAATATGTCTATCAGCTTCACACTTGGCATGTGTATTGTTAATGGCTCAAGGAAGTGCACTGTTGAATTGAGTTTGATTTGGACTTGGACCGGATTGAGGTGGTTAATAATAATAAAAATGTATGCTCTGTAGCAGTCAATGGGGGAGGTGCAGTGTGCCTTTAGTCTGTTGACTGAGTGGAGCAGTCCACAGATAAACTACAGCAGTAGTTGGCAAATGGCAGCCTTTGGACAATAATATGTCATAAGTCCTGTCAGATCATTGACAATTACATTTATTTGATTTCCACATATCAGACAGAGACATGGGTGTAGCAGGTGCATGTCAGCAAAATTCATAGATTAACTTCCTCTTCAGCAATTTGTCTTCAAAATATAATCACAGTGTTTGTTTTGTTGTTAAAATGCTTCATATCCAGCGGCATTACAGAGGTTTTGTTTTGAAAAGTTGTGAACTTGGCCCCGAAGATTTTGTGGGAAATAAATGAAAAAGGACTTTTTGGATTCTCTCAGGCAGTGTTGATCATTAATGACCTTCAAGCAATAATAATCTCATCAACACTGAATAATGACTCCATCTGACATCCATCAGTGGCATAAATAAATACTGTATATCTTTATTGTTTTTGGTCCTCACAAAGTTTGTCAGTCTTTAATCTTGGCACATTAAAAAGGTTGCACCTCTGCTCTGTGTGATGGTGACGACAGGGTTCCCAACTGTGCTCTGTGTTGGGAGAGCACACAGGGGTGTTGTAGCAAGGCCCACCTTAGCAGGCTCAGGGGGGAACATGAGGGAGGGCCTCTCACCACAGAGACTAACAGACAGCTGCAGAGCGACAGCATGAGGCTGTTTGCAAAGCAACTGAAGCAACAGTTCACACCCCCTTTTCCCTGAAGTGGTCTGCTCATAGGAAAAAAAAAACAAAGCTTCGCCTTAATATCAAACTGAACAGCATTATGAGGGTTGATTCTCTTGGAATAATGTTAATTTGTATTTGAAGAAAACTTGGTTTCAGATGGAAAGTGCTGAACAGAGCGGTTGCTCCTCTGCAGCTCTGTGCAGGAAGCTGTCAAACATAATTCCTGCAAATCATCCACAAACTTGTACACATTGTCTCTGCTCTGTTTCTGAGTATGACTGATTGCTATGATCATTATGATTGTCATTTTCTTATGTGTTTATTTTATTACTGTTCTTTATCACTCGTTCTTTTTATTGTTGCAGTTTTATCACTTTTTCATTTTGGTTTATTGTTTTTACTTGAATAGGAATTCTGCAACATTGACTCAACAAATGTTTTATAAATGTGCTCTGTATAATGTGAAAACGCATTTGATATACAGAACATATTTCCACTGTAATGCATTTGCATTTATTTTTCAGTGGGAAAAAAGACATTAGGTACACTAATGACTGATACCTTAGCTTTTGTTGAACCAGAATACAAATAGTAAACATGCTGTGATATTAAAGCCGAAGATGCATCCATTGACGATTAAATGTCAGACCTCAAAGAGAATTGTGGGAAGTGTTCAGGGTCATTAGTTCTCACAGACAAAACCGGATCACATCGCTGTTAGGGTCTGGGTCAGCAGAGAGTGAACCTTTAACAAATGAGACCACCGTTTGTTGCCCAATTCTTATCCACTGTCAGAATTATCTTCTTTTAATCATGGCCAGGAGGTGCCTGCTGAAATGTTAAAGAAGGATTTTATATTCTTGGGACAGGGTGTTTATCTGCTTTAAAGAGTTTTATATTTAACAGTGTCCTACTTACTCTTATAATATTGCAGACATTTCACAGAGCACATTTTCAACAGCTTTCATGGGGATAGGCCTTTCATGACAGGGTGAGTTCACCTTGTTTTGTGGTGGAGGCAGAAATCTCCACAAAACAAATTAAACCAACAGTATCTACATGGCTCCATAGATAATAGAGGGATATGTGACGATTGATTCTCTTCTCCGACCACTTTCAAAATCAGAGGCATCCAGTAAGATGGTTATTAATAGTTTCTGCATTGGAAACAGTTTTATTGAGTACTTAAAGGTCCAGTGTGTACGATTTAGGTGGAAGGGATCTATTGGCAGAAATTTTATATAAAATAATCCTACTAAATGTCACTAAATCTTACACACTGAACCTTTATGATCCTGAATTCATTTCACACATTTTATACTAGGACAATCTGTTCACAAACATTAAAATAACTTTTAAAATAACTTTATTTAATGTTACAAAGTGGGTCACGAAAGACATGGCAAAAAACTTGAAAACCTCTAGCAGAACCCGACTCACTGTGGGAGGCCATCTGCCTCAACGGGTTGGGGTGAGTGAAGAAAGGTGGGTGGAAGAGAGGGGAGAGAAGAGGTGGAGGGGGAAGAGAGACAAGGAGTAGTTAAGTAACAATCATATTTACGCTCTGTCAGACTGGTTGTTGTAACAGCCTTCTGCTGTTGCCATGTAGTCGGCAACAACATGTAGGCATTAAAGGAACGACACTAGACTGGTTTAAATCATATTTACACGACTCCTCCTTGCACACACAAGTTAGTCATGGTGTTCAACAAGGTTCTGTCCTTGGGCCTATACTCTTTACCTTATGTATGCTCCCTTTAGGCAACATCATCAGAAAGCAGCACGTAAACTTCTATTGTTACGTAGACACACACTGAGCATTTCTCCCCTTCTCTATGTCTCTCTGCCCCCCCCACATTCATTTCTTTATATGTCCCTTACTATGTGTCATTTTCCTTCCAAAGTCTCTCTCTCTCTCTTTCTATCTCTCTTTGCAGGAATCCCCGACTCCAGAGCTGCAGGATAATAAAAACTATCATTCTTAATCCTACTATTATTATTAAGAATAATACCTATTTTTTCTTAATAACTGTATGACCTGTTGCTGCCATATTTAATAATCAATAGCATCTTTACACGGTTATTGTTTTCATTATAACTCAGAGCTGATACCTGATGAGGTGTTCCTGGTCTCTCTTTCTCTTCTCTCCCCTCTTTTCCATCCATCTCTCCTCTCCTCGACATTTATCCCTGCTACCCCAACCGGTTGAGGCAGATGGCCGCCCACATTGAGTCTGGCTCTGCTGGAGGTTTCTTCCAGTTAATGAGGGAGTTTTTCCTTTCCACAGTCACCAAAGTGTTGCTCATTGTGGGAACTGAAACTGGGTTTCTGTATTAAAAAATAATGTACGGTTTTGACCTTCAATTGTCAAGTGCCTTGTATATTATGATTTGAAACCATACAAATTTAATTTAATGTAATTTGATTAATGAAATAATAATAATAATCTTCAATTATACCTTGGCTTCATCTGGTGTTAATCTCAATAACGTTAAAAGCCGAATTTGAGGGTACGCTGAGGCTAAAGGTAAATCTGACTGGCTACTGATTATTATTATTATTATTAAGATTATTATTTCTGTTTTATTTGTATATAGCTGAAGGAAGTTAAATGACATCCACTCCTAAATGGCCGTTAGGCATTCTGCCAAGACACTGTTTGGCCTAAAAGACAGTAAGATTTGATTGTCATCGGCATAGCAATGATAATATATACAATTAAAGTGGTATAAATGGCATAAAACAGAAACCATCTAAGGGTAATTCCGCCGGAAAACATTAGTCAGAGCTTTAAACACTCATACACCAGTTGAAGCCTGATAGAAAATTCAAGCGGAATTCCCACAGACATTTCCATGACTCTTCTCTGGTTCGCGTCTATGTTGTTTTCAGGTAGAGTCACAGTCACATGCCCACCAGCGCCACCACAGAGCATCACCTTCATCATTAGACGAGGAGCCGCCAAACTGTTGTCAGATGAGCGTCTGGGGGATCGAGCTCCCCTACTTGTCCTGAGACAGTTTTTACGATAGGAGAGCTGGGAAAGGCCAGGCCCCCATCAACCCCCCACTCCACAAAACCAGGTGGAACACACGTGCGTTCATTAGCGCCCTTTAATGAGGAGCAGATGCAACAATGCCGCCCCCTCGCTCTCACACACAAAGAGCTGCGTATAAAGATAAATACACACACGCACAGACACTGACGCTCACACATGCTGAAAATACACGGATACCTCTGCTAATCCCATGCAGGTCACGTGAGAAATGTTAATGTACAGATACTGACAGATTTTCTCACATTAAAACAATTAGATCCTGACACATGAAAATGCATACTAAGTGTGTGTGTGTGTTTGTGTGTGTGTGTGTGTGTGTGTGTGTGTCTGTGTGTGTGTGTGTGTGTGTGTGTGTGTGTGTGTGTGTGTGTGTGTGTGTGTGTGTGTGTGTGTGCATGTGCTCTCACACACAACCCCCCTTCACACCCATTGGCCCTTTCATTCAGTTCTATTTGGTGGGGGGGCGTTTTTCACAGCTCAGACGTCTGGGCCTCATTTGCCCAATTTAGATGAATGACTGAGATCATATATCATTCCCCTTATGTCAGACTATTTTTATCTTGGAGGAAGTCGATGCAAGCAATCTGCAAAAAGTCAGACAAAAATGTTACGTTTTGTGGATATTATATATATATAGATATTATTTTGAGTTGAACTCCAACTGATGTAAGAGGCTGAAATTGTAATCAATGACAGCAACAGCAGAAGAGGGTTCAATGTCTCGCTGAAGGGAACATGCACAAACTGCTGATGGGCATATTGGCTGTTCCTGTTATCGCTTAATGTCACAGCAGGTAACTTCGCTTTAATCCATGCTTTCAATATTTGCAGAACCAATATATATATTTTAATGTAAAATCAAAGAATTAGCGGTGCAAACGTTATTATAATTGGATCGTTTGTTTCATTTTTCACCAAGCATAGCTTAATTAAAATAAAATAGTTTAACATTTTCATATTTAATCTCTTTCTGATTGAGATGAGAAGTTTCATATCATGTCTGTGCCTCAAGTATGTTTACTTGAGGCACAGTCAGGCTTAGCTTTCATTTTAGAGGCAGAGAAAACAAGAGTCAAGGAGAATATAATTAGACACAGTGGTGCTTTGTGCTAAATGTCAACATCAGCATGCTAACACGGCCCTAATACAAAATGCTAACATGCTAAAGATAATAAAAAAAAACTAATATTTGCTCATTAGCATAGCACAAACACAATAAACTCTACATTTGAGGATTGTTTGTTATCCCATCTAACACACAGTATATTTCCATGTTCTCACTTCTGTTAGTATTAACAAACAAGGTTTAAAGAGAGCCTGTATGCTTATGCTAAGCTAGGTTAACTGTATCCTTATTCAACACACAGGCATGAGGTTAATATTGATCTTCTCATTAACTCTAACTGCAGTGGTTGTTCTAAACCTGTCTGGTCGGAATTATTATTGAGTCCTCCTCAAACAGTTCTACAATGTACTGTCACTTTCATTGTATGTGCGCTGGATGTTGTGTGCAGAGCATTTAATAAAAAGTGTATGGTGCAGAGGCAAGATTAAAAAATATATATCTCAAACAAGCTTATTAATGTAAAAGTCTGGCCAGATGAATTTCATGAATGGAAGAAAATGTTCTTTACTGTTGTTCACATGAATGGTTAATAAATGAGTTTGAATTATATACTGAACTGAGAAGTAAAGAATTGCAGGAAGTGATTCTATGATATTTTTTGCAATGATGGACGCAGCACCTGCCGTCTGTGTCTGTCCGGTTAATTCAAAGATAAATTATCCAAAGATATGTCTTCCACACAAAGTTTGCAGAGAATGTAAATTTATGCCAATTGTATAATTTATACATTTTGTTGCTTTTGAAGGAGGAACTTGTAAATGATACTCTTTTCTAATTGCTAGTTACTGGCCCAGTACTGACTGTGACTGCTGCTAAACACTGTCAGCTGATTTCCATCTGCATGCTTCTATTTTCAGCCTGTACACCATCACACTGATTTGTTATATAATGAAACACATTTCCAAATGTGTTTTCTGGCTTGGCAATCATAAAACACAAGTGAGTGTCAACTACTAACTGGTCCCCAGCTAACATAATGGTGCTACGTTATGAAATTTACTGGGTTATGCCTTCAACAACATACCCATGGTCTCTCCGAATTCAATAGCTAGATGCTAAATTATTGTATAAACATATAAAGATAGAATTCTCTTAAAAAAAATCTATTCTGACAAATCCATTTCAAAGCGCTTCTTGGAACATATTTTCTCCAACAGACAAACAAAGCTAACACACATGACCCTTTGACACATTATTCCTGTTCATGTCACTCCTGGGGCTGTTAAAACAGGTTACGTATTAACGTCTCTAACACGTGCATCTTGTAGATTATTTTCCCCCTCAACATTTTGCTGATTCTTCAGCTAGCAGCTCAGGGGGTGTTTGTAGCCCCCTGCTTGGTCTAAACTCGTAGTGTGGCTGTATGAACTCCAACTGCTGCACCAGTTGCAAGGCCTCAATTAGGGAAGAAGGCTGGGATGTTGTGAGTTAACTTTAATGGGCAATAATGGGATAGTAGCTTTAAAGCCTGGCCCTTAGAAAGCAGTGGAGGCTGGAGAACTCACGTGGCAGAAAACAACCTTGTTTTGAAAACTGATGTGTTTAGAGAAGGTTATGCCTGTAACAGTGTGATCACTGTATCTGCCATGTATAATTATTTCCCTGTTCCAGATGCAAGCTGGTGTACGGGCTGGGATAACTGTCTGATATGAAACTGCTGGCCTATGGAATAACTTGAAAAATGGCATAAATGATTCGATTTCACCACTGCTAAAGTTTGGAAACTTGGCTCTGAAGTCGGTTGCTTTACGGACCTCTAAACTTGTGTAATAATATGTAATAGCGTTTATCTGTTATGTTATCAATAGGCTATTTGATGCAACAAAGATATGGTGAAACACGATAATTGACAGCTGAGGCTGACTAAAGATTAGTTAAGAGTGTGTACCTCATTACTCTGCCTCCATCCCATTTGATCCTGATAAGCAGCCTCACTTCCCATTTCTGGCTCCAAATGATGTCACCAGTGCAAGATGGCAGCTCTCCTATCTGGGATACAATGTATGCTCCCAACACATGTCTATAGTACAACATACTGTAAGTGGTCTTTTGGATCAACAATTAGTTATAGCAAAGTTTAAGTCCGAACAAAGTGCCATTTTGGATGCCCTAATGTCAAACTAAAATATGCAGTAAAATGAGCATTCATACAGTTTTACAGATTTGATCTGCAGTAAATTCACAGTTTTCTCATGGTGGTAAAAGTGTGGTAAAATAAAAACTGAAGAAATTGGAGCCTCCACAACAGCCTTGTAATTCATTGTGAGTTCCCACTGGGGCACTAAATGATAATGAAACGCTGAGCTAATTTTCACCTTGCCTCTTTCATGACCAGTAGGGCTTTCTGTTTGTGTAGCAGTAGGGACTACTCATTCGGTCAGAAAGGACATGTCAAAGAATTTACCATTAACAATATTACACAGATTGATGTAATGGAAAAACAATCTACTCTTTGAAGGAAGATTCTGAGCAGCAGGAGGATTCTGGTGGGAGAATGGCAAACACATCTGATCTATTCTTCAAAAGGAAATGCATAGTGACGTTCTCTGTGATTGACATTAAGAGTCAGCTGGTACACAGGTGTGATGAACCTGTAAGACATGATCACTTGTGGGAAAGTGTGACATCATAGCAACACCTAAACTAACGCTGTCAAAAATGTGTATTTGAATTGAAATTGTATTGTATTTTCAAGCCAAACAAACATTTAGAAGGATTCTCTTAAATCAACCTACTTACTCCACACGTCTGTCTGTCTGTGGAACGCATATCTAAGGTTCATCTAATCTTGGCATGTCTATTGTTAATATCAGAGGGGAAGTGCAGTTTCAAATTTGGTGAAAGTTGGACCGGAGTTAAATACAATAAATACACAAACTGCAATAAAATACAGATGCGGGCAGTAACTGCTGACAAAATATCCGACCCACCTGATCATTTTGATAATTGTATTATTTTATTCCACCATATCGGACTGACAATATATTGTAGAACTGTTTAAGGAGGACGCACTAATGACAAGGAATAATTCAGAAATTGCCCCAGAGCATTAACACAGGCCAAGAGAGCAGCCCATTCCAAAAAGGCAGGTTTAGAATGGGCACTGTGCTAGTGAGCATAATTTAAGGAGTTAATTTCTCTCTATATTTAATACGAACCTTATATAAGACAGAAGTGGACCACTTATCCACAAACACTGATCTGATAAAGGCTTGGCATTTTGCCCTTTATAAAATAGATATCACTTAGAAATGTCCTTTTGTTGACAAGTGTGGCCTCATTCTTTTCACTACACATTTGAAGCAAAGGGGAGCTTCCCACTCTCCAACCTAAAACCACTCAGTGAGCTGTACAATCCTGAAGAGCCAAGTACAAGCAGAGGGATATGCTGATCAAGCGTGCAGATGAAATGTCAGTGTGTGGTCTGTGTGTGTGTGTGTGTGTGTGTGTGTGTGTGTGTGTGTGTGTGTGTGTGTGTGTGTGTGTGTGTGTGTGAGGTTTGGCATTTCAGACAGAGATATCATTGCAGAGCAGGGTGAGAGGTGCACAGCATGGATCCAGGGACGGTGCCTGGGGCTGTTGGTTCTCACCCTGACAGTGGTGGACTGTGGTTTTCCAGACTCGAGCAGGGCCTTGCTACCAGGCAACAATAGGTGAGATGCTTGGGTGCAGGCTAGGAGTTCAAGTCCCCGTAGCTCCGCTGGGTGCCTGGTTCTCAGTCATGGGCTTGATAAGCAGCCTCACTTCTGATCTTCTCGGTAGAGTCTCACCTGGTTGGAAATGCCAGGGCAGGGCCAAGGGCACAACTCGCCGAATGCAGCCTCACCTCGATGAACCACAGGGCACATGTGCTTCTTATCAGCACTCATACACCTGCACAGTTACTACAATAGGAGGCCACAGAGGTGTGTCTCTGTGGGGGTAGTTGGGGGGGGGGGGGGGGGGGGCAGACGGACAAACAGGACGGCAGAGGAAGGAAGAAAGCAGTGGACCCACACTGGTGTGTTAAACTTGGGTGTAAGATGGAGCAGGTCTGTTTTTCCACAGAAAACACAGACCTGACAGTTTGAGGTTTGTCGAGTCAGTGTGCCTCAGCCTGTATTCTGCTGCTGAGCTGAACTTTTCTATTCACCGTGGAGATGCTGCTTGATAAGACATCGGGCCAGCAGCCCTCCACCAATCTCTGGCCCCATCTTCTGCTCTGTTTGCTTATTCTGCTGGTCGTGACCTCAGAACCGAGAGGGAGCTGAAACAGGGCACCGTTTCTGGGATGGTGGGTGAAAGCTATGATGGATCTCTGTAATAAAACAAGCGCATCATTGTTGCTGTCTGTTTGGTCTGTAAGACTTACACTGTAATGGCCTGTGCAACAACTCTTTTGCCTCGAGGAGGTTAACTTGATCTATTTTAGATTTAAGTGGGCTGCTAAATGCCTCTTTGCATCTGTGTGTATGTTTTGCACACAAGCATTGCTTTGACTTTATACGTGGCTACACACTTTTGTGTGTTTTCTATAATTGCGTAAGCCAATGAGGACCTGATAAGCCTGGTGGAGCCAGACAGCAGACACTTAAAGATGTCTGCATTGATAATAAAGGGAGAGTCTAGTATGGCAACCTTTCCTCCAAACACACACAGAAAACACTCATTGTATCATTTTGAACCAGGGCTCCGACAGTGAACAGTGTACACAGTCGCATGCGTCTGAATAAACATTCTTCAAGGAAGCAGGTAAACAGATTAATCTCATCACTGCCGGGATGGCAAGTAAAGCTCAGGTTGAACTCTGGTGCAGGCGATATTATCAGGACACCATTTGTTGTCATCACTATCCAAACGCTGGTGCTGCGTTCTTCCTCTCTGGTGACCACAGGCAGAGGAGGGCATTTATCTCTTCCTTCCAGTTTAATGTAAATCTCCATATTGGGAAAGGAAATCTAAACACATGAATGTCTGCGGAGCCTCTGCTCTGTGGTGGGAGATCAAAGCGCCGGACTGACACTGTTGAAGGGGGCTTATCTAACTGCTGCGGCGAGGGGTCAGCGAGCTTAAAACAGCTATGATCTCAGCGCTCATTGAAATGAATCCTCCATGGCCGTGCTCTGTGCGTCTGTGGCCTTGAAAGAAACAGGCTTCAGAAAAAGGAGGTTAAAAGCTAATTGATTTCATGTTGTCAGAGTGCACAAATCGTGTCTCGGCCTGTGCATGTGAACACGTGTGTTTGAGCACAAGGACATCACCAGTGCACGCCTGTGAGTGTGTGCGTGCAGTGCGGCTCTCGCCCCCATCCCTCCTGTCTGTGTTTTTGAACTTGGAGATGAAGCCATCTGCACTGCTCTCTGGAGACGCCGGGCTCCCTCGTCTACTCATCTCTCCTCCATTTTCTGCTCCCGCTGTAATGGGAAAATTGCTCTGTCTTTCCGCTCTAGTTGGGATTGGCAGCCTTGATAAGCATTGCAGGGACAATTAGAGGTAGGAGTTTTCATTGAGAGGCTTTCAAACGACGCTCAGCTGTCATTGGTGGCTGAGACCCCCTGGGACATACCATTGCGCTGAACATGACTCCCTCATCAGTGAGAGAACACCAGAGGTAAAGTCCAGTGTTTGGGTGCAGCAACAACCTTCCCTGAGAAACAGTCTTTCTGTAGTTGCAATCACATTGATGTGAACAGCTTTCACCTTTAGAATGAACTCCAGAATGAAAATGTGTGCAGCAGCTGGTCTTATGTCTTCATGTGCTTTTATCATGGAGTTGTCTTGTGACAGCAGTTGTGCACAATAAAGACAACAAAAAGGCTTGTTTCTCTCACACTCTTGTCTTTGTTTGGATGGTTATGATGAGCCTGTCATTATCTCAGCATGCTCCAACCAACACAGCTCTACCTTACCTTTCCCCTTCTCCCAGAGATGGGGAGGAATTAGGGAAATATCTCGCTGTGCTGCAGTCCCTCAACTAATTACTGTTAAAAGGTTTGATATGACTTGGAGGCAGGCAGGCAGAGAGAGGCTGGAGCTCATAGGCAGGCAAAAATATGAAGGTGTGGAAGGGGCTGGGGGCATTGTTTATGAGCTAAGTGAAGTGGACCATCACAGAGGGAGTCAAGCAAAGGCCAAGTAAGTGATGGAGGGAACGATTAGAGGAGAGTGAGGGTGGGATGAAAGAGGGGGGAGGCAAAAGCAACATTCCTGCGTAGGACTCAATCCCCCCCTTTCAGTAACAGGACACTCCTGTCTCTGCGGCGAGGGCGTCATATGAGGAAAGCCCAGAGCCAGTTAGAAGCAGACCTGCCACCATTGCTGGTGTGTTTTCCTGTTGCTGTAACTGCCAAGTATTCACATCTGCTACTAGTGTGCACAATTTTCAACCCCTTTCCAAATCTGAGCTGCGATCCAACCGGCAACGCACAGCACATCTCTGCCACCGTTCCACTTTTTAGGACCAGGTGTCCAATTTCCTCACGCATCTGGGGTCAAACAAACATCAAAACCATAACTTAGTAGCCGCCAGGTTTCTCTTGAGCTCAGATAAAAGCTGTAATAATAACAGCGCTGGGTGAGTCAGTGGCGCTCCATTCACAGCACACTGCTAATTGGCCATAAATGAGCCCATCTGGTTTGATTTGCTGTTCGGTGAGGCAGCAGGATAGCAGCTCCCTCCTAGCTAAGCTCTGCCTGCTCAGCCCACGGCCCCACTATCACCCAAGACCACCTAAGCTGAACTCATAACACGAAACCTAAACTACACCTCTCCACACCAGCACATAAAAAAACTAGGTGCAGCTTATTCCTAAGCAGTTCCTTAATGGCAGCATTATAAGTAAACCCTTGGCTGAGGCTTTTGTTCGAGAAGTTGCATGCAACATAAATGCCTAAGATTAGGAAAAATTAAACAGTAGAGTGAAATTTAAGACAGAGCCTGAAGAAATACAAAGTGCAGTCAGGAAGGTTTGACTTTCCCACAGTGTAACATGATGGAATGGGGATGACAGTGTTGTCAGTATGAAAGACTTAATATATGAGTATGTTTGCTCAGCCAGGTGGTTGAGGCTGGTGAGTCAGATCCATCAATAAACTAAAACAACACCAACTCTCATTACATACAGCCATTTTTTAATCATGATGGTTTTGAGATTTCTGCCTCCACTACAATGAAATATAGGAGAGTGGAATTTTGTATCTTGTGGTCACAGCACTACAGAAATGACATAAATCTGCATTAATGGTTAATTAAGAGTTAGGGTACAGGAGGAGCGGGTTGTCCACTAACCGGAAGGTCAGCCATTCGATCCCCGTCTCCCCCATTCCGTGTGCCGAAGTGTCCTTGGGCAAAAATCTGAACCACAAAATTACGCCTGAACGGCTGTGCTGGCTGTGTACGGGTGGTGTGTGATCGAAAAGAGCTGCACATAGATGATGTGTATGAATGGGTGGACAGCAAAACTGCATTTTCAAGCACTTTGAGTTGTCATCAAGACTAGAAAACTGGTACATAAATCCCACAGTATGCCATTTTTACTGTAGAGATTTTGACTTGACTCAAAACTGAATGCAGGCTTCTCCTACCATGTAAAGTCACTATGTATGCTGGGAAATAAGCCCATGGCGAATGTCCATGACATTGACAGTTGTCTGTCCATGATGATGCAGAATAACAATAATTAACTGCTCTCTACAGTGTCTGATATTGGATGAGGAAATAAAGACACATTTGGACTAATAGTCAAATCAAAACTATTTCAACCACCTGGATATAAACAATAAATGTTCTCTCATGGTTCTTCAGCCTGATAAATAATAGAAAAACATGAGGCATTTGAAAAATGACATTGTTACGTTACATTGTTATGATACGATGCTAAAGTAGATTAACTTAGCTGTTGGTTTAAGCACCAAATGAAGTGAGCAGCCGGCTAACCTTTATGATAAAACATGATAAACAGATAAAGTTGTGGCTCAGTTTTAGCAAAATGCAACAATTTTTTTTAAACCTTATCTTTCCACCAGTAAACTCTGCCTTTAGTTTCTACCATAACAACAGGGAAGTTGCATTCCCAAAGTCACAAACTCCATTAACCTTTGCTCAGTTTAAACTCAAATAGTGGCAAATTTGACTGGTTCCACTCTGTGGGGTCCAGGCCTATTGGCACCACTTCCCCACCTTTAGCCTCAGATCAATCCCAGCACATCCTGCCGGCTCTGTTTGCACAGCTTGCTGGCCAACACTCATACTAATACAGTACATTACCTCAAAGCAGAACAAACTATCGCAACCTGTCATAATGTGAAGTGGCTGCAGCTGGATCATCAAATAGGCGAACCTGCCAGCTCTGTGATGCTCAGGACAGGATTTGAAGCAGCTTTAAAGTCTGGGTCTGTGGCTGAGCTCTCTGATATGTAAACTGACAGGGTGGCAAAAGCAGGACACTAACCACAGTGTTTCGGACATCATTATATTATCAACACGGCAAAGATTTATTTGGTTTCTATTGATATCGCTCTGTTGAGCATGGCCAGATTGACTTGCTAGTGGGCCCTGGGGTTAAAATGACCCCCATTAACCTACTGTTCCTCCAAGTCTCAGTGCAGTGTGTAAGTTTTTTCTATGTCAGACTCTATCCGACACATTGTGTGCTGTGTGATAAAGTTATTGAAGACAAATGGAGCTTAGTGAAAGTTCACTCTGCTCTTTTCAGAACCGTGGGACTTTGTGACCCACCTCCAACCCTTCACCACCCTAGCTGCGGAACGCACGGCCCTCTCCAATCCAACCCTCCGATAAGAAGGCTCCCTCACATGGAGACGTCCCAGCGTTGTGCTCCATCCCTCATCATCATCAGCAGTGTCCTAAATTTGTTCATATTCAAAGCACCTACTTCAAAGGATCACTTAACATGGTGATGTTCTGCCAGTTAAAGTCTAAGGCTACATTTACACTACTAGATTTTAATTTGAAAACACATTAACTCTGTTACTGAAACAACTGGAGTCCACAGTTCACTGCAGTTTAAGAGAACTTAAACTGCGGAGAATGATTGGCTCCCCATCATTTGTCCCAACAGAATATTAGAATATTAAAATAAGAATATTAAATAAAATAAAAGCTACACTCTGTAATCTATCATAGTATCACAAACCCCCTCATTGAGAAACTAAATACTCAACATATTGTGTAGTTGTGTTAAGGTCCATCATGGCAGTGGTCGACTACACCGACTCCCTGATGACTGATTTTAGTAAGAACCAACAACTAGAACAGGTCACCTGGTTATTTTTTATTACAAAAATCTCCTTTGGGTATTTGATTCCATGAAGTTGTCTGGTGGGATGACTAAGAGTTATTAATTCATACTGTACAGACACTCTCATCTTGTTTTTGGAGAGCTGTACTTGACAGGCAACAACATATTGTATACTTGTATACCTGCTCACTGCCTAGATGTATTTCTGTAGTGTTGGTGCTGATGTACAATGTCGTCCCACAATCACATCAGAGAAGCGAAAAATCCATGGCTGAAGAACAGTGAGGAACCGTTAGGAACAGTTGAAACGAAAATGTAATAGAACAAATCATCAAAACCACAGTATAAATATAGTTGTTATTTTTTTGAATGTGTAGCATTTTGCACTTTCTTTAATTTTTGGAGCATTTTCACAGTGCACTCTAGAAAATGGCAAATGGCATTATTTATAAGTAATATGAAATTGGCCCACAGACACACGCTTTGTTCCTGTTTCAGATTTGCTGCACCTGAGTGAATAAGTTGGGCTCTTGAATCAGGTGCTCGGTGGTAAAAGATCTGGTTTGCACCGATACAAACCTCAGCAAACATGTTGTGTTCAAATGGAACTATTTTAATGCAAATATAAATAATATAGTCATGTGATGATAAGGCTTTGGTTCCAAATCATATAATTTTGCATGGACATGGACCTCCCTGCACTACTGATGTGAAATCGTAAATTTCATTGATTCAATTTTCTTTTTTTTCTGAAACTGCTTAGATTGTTTGGGCTATTTGTTAGTTCAGATACATACAACATATTGTGATCACTTTGTTTCCAGCTGAGGACTATAAAAAAACCTTTTCCTGTATTTTCACTGCCGGCTGACCTTCCACTCAGCACTTGCGTACCAGATGTCAGTTCATGTTTGCGAAAAACTTATATCATTAACAAAAGAAAATGTGAAGGAAATGTGAAGCACAATATAAACCACATATAATCTGTGTGCACAGATACATTAAGTACATCATCACCAGCCATAGAAACACGCCTGCTATTATTACATAGTCGAGGTTTGTCTCAATTACAATCCATTAAATATTTCTGAAAGATGCGTTTATACCACAGTTGAGTGTTGTAACCACCCACCCCACGCTCTAGATGAATATTTCAGTATTGCAGTGGTTACAATACTTCTAAATTATGTAATCTCAACATGGAGAGTCACACCATGACCCTCACAGTCCCTGAGGTGGAGGCTGATGCTGGAATAACGTAAAATCAAACATGGCCAGGTAAGCCAGCGCTCTCACCTCTGAGTGTGACAACCGTTAAAGTGGGAAAATGGGACAAGCAATTTCATTCCCATTCACTTTGGCAATAGCCGTGGTGTTGTTGAATGTTGCTACTAATGCATCACTTGCAGGTAACTGAGTGACAAAAATAGATTATAATCTCATTATCTCCAAAACTATGCAGGAGGAGAGAGAGTGTGCAGGAACAGAGCTGTTGTGTGTGCGTGTGTGTGTGTGTGTGTGTGTGTGTGTGTGTGTGTGTGTGTGTGTGAAAGTTTCTGTGCTCATGCACCGTGAATGTGTGTGTGTGTGTGTGACTGTTCATAAATGGGTGTGTGTCAGAGGGAGAGAAGAGAGAGAAGGGAGGGAGAGAGAGTGCAGGAGGGGGTATGGGTTTACAGATATGCACCCTCGCTTCCTCCCACCCCCGGGTGCTCTAATTGAGAGGAGGCTTTTGTTATATAAACAAGAGGTACACCTCAAGTTGAAAATTAAATATTTGGAGAGCAGGTTTTGAAAGTGATATATATTCCAGTGGGTGAACACTGGTGTCAAAGGATTGCCGATGAAGAGGTGGTTATTGGCATGGAGAGCCTGCTCTCTGCACCGGAGAGTCAATTCTCATCTCTCCTCTCCTTCACAACTATGAACACAACAGCCTCTAAAGCTCTATTTCTGTACGCTCCATTTGGATCACGCTGCTGACGATTGTTCTACATCTCAATAGGCTGTTAAAGCGGCAATCTGCAAGTTCCTTGTTATTTTCCTTTTTTCCTTTGTCTCCATGTTTGGTGCTAAGCGCTCATTACTGCAGTTTTGCTCCAGACATCCCAGGGATCAGTCAGTGTGTCTGCTACTCTGATGTCTTTTCCCTTGAATTTTTGAAGCCTGACTTTCTGTGGCAAGCTTTTGTGTGTTTGGTTGTGTGGCTACTGCTAATTTCTGTCTCTGAAAGTTGGAAAGTCTAACTTCCTGTGAGCAAAAGTGCAGCAAGTGAGGTTAACAAGTAGTAAGAATACACAATATTTTCACCATTCAGACATATTCCTCCCAGCAAAACATTGATAACAGATATTGTAAAGATGCAGTGAGAACATCATGTGATGTTAAAAAGTTATCCTTATTTAGTTTTTAAGCTTTTTGCTATTGCTCTTTCATCTGTCACAGTTCCTTATTTTATTAGAACCATTTTCTGACATGTGTCATCTGGTGAACCTGCAAGATTGCTGTTATCACACAACCTCTAGGGGCCACACTGAAGTCTCAGGTGCCAGACAAAGGAGATGTACCTGACATTGATCAGCAGCAATAAGCTTGGATGGTTTACGTTATGATCATTGTGAGCAGTATCTTATCTTACTAGCTACCCTGATACTGATGCATGTTTCATGCATGTTCGATCTTGAGTTGTTAAATAACAACTCAAACTATACAAATAAAACAATGAAATCTACATACATCTAATTTTTGAGACAATAGTAAATCATCAACATTATTTTCTGAGGCGTTACTGAGAAAGATGGAAGTTACTTCTCATAAAAACAGATGCTGCAATTAATGAGAATGACGTTTGAAAGTTGAGCAGTTATATTTTGAGATGCACAAACACCACACAGGCCCCTGTCTGCATTGATCAGCCACACATGGGGGCACAGAAAAAAGTGCTCATGCATCGGCAGAACAGAATAGTACCACTTAACAATTGCTGCTTTTGCAGATCCAGCTTTTAAGCTTGTGCGGCAAAACAGAGGGTAAACGGGAGCTGGAGAGTCTGGTTTGAATCGATGAAAGCCATCAAACACCTGAGGGGTCCCCCAATTTTCCCACAAACCACTCCACCCCCTGGGCAGGGGCGAAACAATGGCAGGGCATCAATACCTGCAATTGGGAGAAGGTGGGGCAAGAGACAGTGAGCAAACCGCACAAGTGGGTCACCTCTCCTCCAGACAGCAAATGGGCGCACAATCGTTTACATCAATTCAGTGCAGTGGGAGATGGAGGACACGATGGGGAAGGGGTGCCATTAGGGATGTATTGGTATAGAAGGTGAGCGCTGGGGATGAAGAAGGGGTGTGGAGGTTTTTAAAGCAGGTAGTGATGGAGACACAGGGGGATATAGGTGTTTTCAATTACCCAGAAATTCAGAGCAATTTCCTCCTCTTTCGGACCACACCCCCCACTGTGAGGCTGATGGGAGTCCTGAACAAAGAGGCGTGGAGATTGCAATTGTTTGACTGCAGGTTGGTGGGGAGGAGCAGGAGGAGGTCTGTTTTCATCTGTCTGCCTTGTTCAACCTTTCTCTGTCACCTTGCAGCTTATTTTGGAGCCTTCTGTTTTTTGAATGGGTAGGAACTTCAAAGTGCATTTCAACTTCTGTGTAGACGTTGATAAGCCACTTCCTGAGAGTGAGAGATACTCTTATGCTGCCTAAAGATAACAGGCCAACATACACATACAAACACGCACTGCACTGTTCCATTCAGCAGAACAAGACTGTGCTGTTTCTGCATTGCAAAGTGTTTAGAGTCACTCTGTAGCGATGCACGCTTCACGTTACTGATCATTGTCACCTTCGGTTCAAAACTCTTCCATTAGCTAATAGCGGAGAGGGAACGTTTTTAAGGCCTCACATTAAGTTACAGGAGATACTTGTCAGACATGTGGTATCCTGGAGCAGTAATGTAATGACAAAAACACCTTGGCAGGGAAGCAAGAAGACAGAAATGGAACTATTGTGTTCAGGAGGTGTGAACCAGTATCCACTCATACAGGCCTTACTGGCTCTTATCAACTCTTTTTTGTTGGTAGAAACTCGTATCCCTTGATCCAAGGTCAAAGCTCTGCTGCTGAGTTACTGCTGATAATTCACTAATCTACTTTTTCTATCTATCTATGATAAATTCAAATCAATCAAAATCCAAAAAATGTAATGATTTAACTGGAGGCTAGGATTGAATGTTGAAGAAGAAAGAGGGTTAGAGTTCAGATCTGGAACCCTGACCCTGCAGAGACCCCAAAAACCATGGTTTTCGATGCATCCTAAATTTGATTAAGAATAAAGGACACTATTCAGTACTGCAGGGCTTTTGCTGATGATGATACTCGTACTCATACTGATGATGATTTTTCTGATTAATCTCTTAGAATGGAACATTTTGCACGTAAACATACAACCATCGAATCCCACAAAGCCCAGGGTAACTTGATCAAACATATACCTTTCTTAAATTAGCTGTCCAAAAACCAAAGATCATTATGGTTATTGTGGATAAAGAAAATTCACATTTGAGGAGCTGAAACTTTTTTTTTTTTTTTGGCATTTTTGATTGAAAATGAATTACAGGATTCATTATCATAATTGTTGCTGATTTATCTTCTGTCACTCAGCTAATTGATTCATCTTCAGTGCGCTTGCTGTTGGTCTTGTAAATAACGAAGCTGCCATGTAACAAATCTTTGCCCATCAGGCCCCCAGCAGCTTAATCTGCCCACGATGACCGGACCACTGATTACTAAGCAAGTTTGTGCTGTGGGTGAACTGTCTGTGGGTTCATGCCTTTGTTCAAACAATCAATTATTTTAATTTTATTTGATTATTCACAAATCCCAATTTGCCTCATATGGCTTAACAAGGATTTCCCCCTCTGCCCTTAACTAGGGTGAGGAAAACCACCCTACCAAAGATAACCCTTTTAAAAATGGAAAAACAAAAAGTTAAAAATCTCTAGAGTCGCAAGTGATGGATCCCTAATAGTAATAGTAGCATATATGAGTATAAGCACATTGTGTAGGTAAGCAGTCGAGTTGTAAAAATAATCCATCAGCTGCCATCACAATCCACAAACTACAATGTGGCTGCAGCAGCGTTCCTGGATCTGCATGGATAAAGCACAAGGATTCCGGGGAAGAGTATGTGGTATTCAGAGGATGAACCCTGAATTTCCCTGTCATGCCACCATGATTGACAAACACATACAAAGGCATGCCTATCACTCTAATCTGGCACCATAATCAGATCACAATTACAGTTAATCAAATATTTTGAGACAAATAGCTGCAAAATCAATGACATTTGCCAACATGCTAAACTGATGAACATGGTAAAGGTTAAAGCTCACGTTAGCATCTAGCCACAGCCTCACAATGCACCACGGAGTCAAAGCAGAATAATGAGGCTTGTTTCTTACACATTCTTTACCAATGCTACTGTGCACACGTGAGAATCCTCCCTACAGGAGACAGGAAGTTTCCTCTGCTTGCAGACGTTGCCACATGAACATAAGAGAGGCCTGATAGCAGCCTCTATCAACCCAGTCACTTCCCCTGTTCCATGGCTCCGCAGCGAGGAACAACAAGGTAGCCATTTTACACACTTACCCTGATAGTGGGCTACATCTGAAATAGTGTGTGTGTGTGCGTGTGTGTTTGTGAAGGGGGTAGGTTAGGGCTCTTTCTGGATGGTTAGCCTTATCTTCCCTCCCATGCACATTCACAATGTATGGTGCGCCAGATGGCCAGAGAACACAGAGCCACTAATGGTACCACTTGATCATGTCTTTGCTCTGCTATAAATCAGTATATTAACTACGAACATAAATGCAAAACACAGAGCGTTTGACTGATCCCCCATGTGTCGCATAAGCCAGTTTAAAAAAGGAGAAGTAACTCTTAAAGGACAATGTAGATTTCGACATAGTGTGAGCCCACAGAAGGGCTCTAATAGGCAGTATCCATAATTTAAATGTGTTTACTTGGATTTAATTACAATGGCTCCTTATACATGCATTTCCATACATCGTGTTTTTACTTCATAGAGATACGATTATTGCTGAACATGTGGGGAGATTTAATTGCACTGCATATATGACTAAATACTTGCCACAGCCCCAAAACACTCACAAGCAGTGGTAAATGAGAGGCTGTGTGCGTCCTGTAATACATTACTGCTCCCGTGTGGTGACATCAAGTCTGACAGCACTCATTGACATGTACTCGTGTTTCTCCATGCAGCTAGTTTTGCTTTTATTTGTACCAGCTATGTAAAACCTGTCTCTATATTCTAATGCAATGAGGGTGGGATTTTTGTTTGTGCCACTCACAGAGCAGAGAAATTATGTCTTCACTCTGCCACATTACTCTAACTAATCCAAAGAGCAGATATGGTAAAAAGATTTCCTTGGAGCTATGTTTTTATCCATTATATGCTCACTAGAATAATTGATGAAGACTCTTTTCATGACCAAGAATGCATGTTAAATGAAGATTCTTTTTCAGATCTGTGTCTTGAACAGGATCTAGCTCAACTGCATGGTTTTGACCCAGTAGGAGTAGAACTACTTATTATTGACCTGACTGGGAGGTATTTAAGAGGAATAACCAGATGTGTAGCTGAAAAAGGCTGAATGCACACAATACCCAGTATAATATATTGAAGGCATGGGATGTTCTAATTAAAGTGTCCCATTAGGCCTGATATACTAAGGAACAGGGGCGTAGTTAGGCCTGTTTTAGGGGGGCTGAAGCCCCCCTAAAATGTTCTTCAGCCCCCCCAAATAATTATTGGGATTTTTTTTTAATTTTTTTTTTTTAATTTAAAAAAAAAAATTAAACTATTGTTTTACACATGGACAAGCTATTTATAAGTCTCACATGCTACATATGTGAGTGCGTTTCTGGTTTGTATGTTTTCTCCACCATCAAATTACAATCCAATAGCCTCTCATCATACTTAACAAAAAAGACTGGGCACTAGGACCTTGGGGAGTCTGCATCGCTGCTGCGCTGGCTTTCTCACTCTGCCAAGTAACGTCTCTCATCAAGACAGCAGGATTACAGCCAAGGAGTTTAGCTCAAAGTAAATTATGTACGGAGTGAAATTGTAAGTACAGGTAGTTACAGAATGTGGCTATCTGTAGTTGTTAAATTTAGGTTTACTTGAGGCAAATGAAAGGGAATATTGTAATGAGCTATGTTTACACTAAACTAGCTACAAATAAACAACTCAGAAGTTGAAAATTATTTCTCTCTATTTGAGAAAAGTTCATATTTGTGTTGTCAAATTTCACAATGACCCTGAAATTCTGTCTCTTCTGTTATCTCATACTGAATGAATGCAAGCAAAGATACAGAGAAAAATCACACTCTTTCTGATTGAACCAATCTACGAACTGTCTGAAACAATTGATATCCGCAGCCCCAAATGAGCCCCAAAAAAATTGGCGCGCGCAAACATTCAGCTTCCTTAGGGGCTAAGCCCCCCCTTTCTTTCAATCCTAGAAACGCCCCTGCTAAGGAACAATGTACATGTCATATTACTGTGTGATGTCCGTCTGTCATTTTGTTTAGATTAAAACAGTTAAAATTACAGGTGATGGACATTCTGATCACAATACAACTAACAACCCCATGAGTTGGCTGAGCATGCGTTAACCTAAACGCAAACAAATTTCTTCGGGACTAGTTTCTGTGTTAATATCGTCAGCCTTGTAAACAGACTGTATATTATTTATTAGTCAGAGAGTAGTTCCAGCTAAACTTTTTCACAACAACAACTGTGAATAATCCAAGCAGAGATTTACTGTAATAGGGGGTCGAGGTGGAGTTACTTTCAACTACTTTACATTCGGTTTGTGTGCTTTGTCTAATGCCATGTTTGCATTGTGATTTGTGAATGTGGGCTATACAATTTGATAAATTAATTGATTGGTTTTAGAAGACTATCCTTTTTTAAGTATAAAATGCCAGATTTGCAGAGACAATACAAGTTAAAATACAAGTACCTCAAAATTGCTCTTATTCAGCAGGCTTCTTGTTTAAATTTCTTTTCACCACTGGTATCGCATTATGACAACAACCATTTCTACAAATGTTTTGCAGGTTAAGCTTAGTAAATGCAGTAAGCTGCAGTCAACCTAAAGGTCATTGAATGTAACAAAATCAGTGGCTGAAACAATAATTATGGAAAGTTCAATACTCTTGTGATGGCCGCACCAGCAACCACACACATTCAGTAACATGGTGGTAACCTTTCTTAATTCCTTTTTGCTTAGTTTGTTTCTCTTTGCACATTCACGCACAACACAGATAAATAACTGGACAAATAGATTTGGTTTCATACAACACACTTCATTTATTAAATAACTGGACACAGATTTTGGTTTCATACAACATACTGCTGCAGCAGACAACCTTAAATGGCTTTGAGCATTAATTGGACTGCACTATGTCTGGTGTAATCATGGGGAGGGACATTGTTTCCTTATTTATATTTTTAGTTGTTAATCTTTGACTACTGTTTGATATTTATGTTTGATTATTGTTCCTTAGTTAATATTACATGGCCTTATACTGGGGTGTTATGTTGTGGCTGTAGTTTGTTTTCAATATAAGTATGTCTAAATCTACCCCCCTTTTGTGTTTTGAGTGGCTTGATCAGTCACTATATATGTTCCCCGGGTTGAGGGGCAGTTTTTGTGGTGATGTTAATTTGGCTTCACTGGATACAGGAGGCTAGTTTGGTTGGTTGACCTTTTGCTGGCCCAGATTTGTGAAGTTTGTCCTTTAGTGTTTTTGTTAAGGAAAACTAAATTAAAATTTAATTTTTTCAAAGAAAACTATCTTTGGCTCTCTGATCAGTGTAAAGTTAACCTGTTCCTCCTCGGTGTACAGGTTCGCTGTGCTTTATTCTTTATTTAGCCTCCTGCTTGTGTTGGAATGGGAATGTTTGTCAGGAGCAGCTATGACTGTGCATATGAGGTTGGAGATCAGTGTCCGTTTCCAACAAGGGCTCTATATTTAGCTGGTGAGGGGACGGGCTGACCCAGTCTGACTGCAACACAAACAGACTCACTCCTCCGGACCTCAACTCTTTAACCTGCTGGCTCTTCCCTACGCATTGGTCTGTTTGTAATAATGAAGAGTAGGTGAGTTGAACATACTTGATTATATGACATTATATTCCCCTTCTCCCTATTCTAATGTGAGTTTTTACTTCACCGTATCCCTACAGCCCCATGACAGACGGAGGTAACATGGAGATTGGCTCTGCTGCATTGAAATCTGGCAGCTAAGACCTAGTGAGAAAAAAGCTTGGTGGTTAGTTGAGTGGTCAGAGGTGACTATGTGTCAGTCGGAGGAGCCAGAGGCCATACAGGGCCTGGACAGTCCTGATCCACTGGTGAGAGAAGCATTTATGATGGCCCATGATTACATCGACTATATTACCAGAGGGGGGGCAGATGGGAGCATGGGTCATGCCCCTACTGCCTGCACTGCAGCCTTGCGCCATGCAGGGGACGAGCTCCTCAACCGTTTCCCCATCTTCTTCAGACGCTGGCCTCGTGTTTTCCAGGATGTGACGGAGAAAACAGCCTGCCCTATGCTCATGAGCATCCTTGATGAGCACTTCTTTCTGCCTGTCCCTGTGGGGCGCCGCAGGGACCTGGCCTGGAGCGCTGTGCTGTCAGTGTATGTGCTGGCTGGCCAGATGGCTCTGCATTGCCATGAGAGGGGCATGTTGGGGGTCTTGCCGCAGCTGAAGGAGTGTGTGGGCGCCTACGTACAGAGGGTCATCTGCCCTGACATACGAGACAGGGGAGGATGGGTGAGTGCTCACAAGTGAATATAGAGAAGAGGAAGATGATTCTCATAAACAATGTGTCGCTATGTTGAATCCCTCTTACTTTCTGTGCATTGCGTGCCACCTGCTTATAACATGATAAATTTCAATTGATAAATAAAATCAATTTATTACTTTAAATGAATTTAAATACTGTATTAATAGTATTAATAATTGTTGTTATTATAAAGGTTATGTAATTAGTGTGATACAAAATCCTGCCAAAAATATAACATGTTCTATTCACAAATGACCAAAAACTAAGTGCCACACATTATACACTTTTTTACAGCCTGTATTAATTGGTTAATAATCCAACCTTGTACATCAACATCCTTTTCAGACAACATGCTATTACAAATGTTGACAGAGTTGTATTGAAACTCAATTGTACAAAATACAAAGCTGTTTTTGTGTAATTGGTTTGTAGATCATTTGAAACCAAATCAACTGGCAATTTCTGCAGTTCCTTCACGTCTTATCTAAATAAGAATGCTTCCCCATGTTTAATGGTGTTCCCTCTGTATAGAACACATCCTACTATCACTTTATGTATTGTGGTGAAATCTTTTTATTTCTGTCTGACAGAGTGGCTTCGTGTCACGCTTTGGGGAGAAGCAGCATTTGGAGGGTCAGGTGAAGAGAGTGTGCTGCTGGACACTGCTGGCACTGGCCTCAAGCATCATCACCTACCTTCTGTGGAAAAGAATGGCTTAACCAGCACTGCCCCCTGCTGTTCACCATCAGGAAGTGCTACTTAGCTGTCCTCTGAGAGCATTGTAGTTTCTTTAAATTGTACAGAAACCTTATTCAGGTAACAAACATATCTGCACCCTTTCATATCCTTGTGTAACACAAGTAGTATCAAGCCATTCCAACAGTCAAATGCCAGCTTATCATGTTTACACAGCAATTCATGGACTTAGACCTGACATTATGTAATTTGATATTATGCATCACCCATCGCTGTTGAATAGTCTAGTTATTGAGGTTGGATTTATGGTTTGGGTCTGTTGACTACTTTGGAAATGGCACTCTGCATTTCCAGACCAGAGTAAAGCGCTGAGAACTACTTAAGTAAATAAAGCCTTTAAGAGTACACGCTCAAGTAAACATATCTGGGCAATATTACTTTAACTGCCTCCATCTTTATGTAACCATGCATCTGCCAATCCTTTACATCTGTACATGATAATTAGGTCTGTATCGGAATGCACAGTCATTAAAAACAGACAATTTGCCGTATGTTGAACTTTTATTAATTCCAACAGCAGAGAGAACACTGAAAAACATACATGTTACAAGACAAAACAATTTTTGATAACAGCAGATGGAAGACTTTAGGCGAGCTCCTCCTCACCCTCCTCCTCAAACTCTCCCTCCTCCTCAGCAGTTGCGTCTTGGTACTGCTGGTACTCGGACACCAGGTCGTTCATGTTGCTCTCTGCTTCGGTGAACTCCATCTCATCCATACCCTCTCCGGTGTACCAGTGGAGGAAAGCCTTGCGCCTGAACATGGCAGTGAACTGCTCAGAGATGCGCTTGAACAGCTCCTGGATGGCTGTGCTGTTGCCAATGAAGGTGGCTGCCATCTTGAGGCCACGGGGAGGAATGTCACAGACTGCGGTCTTCACGTTGTTGGGGATCCATTCTACAAAGTAGCTGCTATTTTTGTTCTGTACATTCAGCATCTGCTCATCCACTTCCTTCATGGACATGCGGCCACGGAAGATGGCAGCCACTGTCAGGTAGCGGCCATGACGTGGGTCGCAGGCAGCCATCATGTTCTTGGCATCGAACATCTGCTGGGTGAGCTCTGGCACAGTGAGCGATCGGTACTGCTGGCTGCCTCGGCTTGTGAGGGGAGCAAAGCCTGGCATGAAGAAGTGCAGACGGGGGAATGGCACCATGTTTACAGCCAACTTGCGCAGGTCAGCGTTGAGCTGCCCAGGGAACCTGAGGCAGGTGGTGACACCGCTCATGGTGGCAGAGACCAGGTGGTTGAGGTCTCCGTACGAGGGAGTTGTGAGTTTGAGGGTACGGAAACAAATGTCGTAGAGGGCCTCATTGTCGATGCAGTAGGTCTCATCTGTGTTTTCAACAAGCTGGTGGACTGATAGTGTGGCGTTGTAGGGCTCAACAACTGTGTCTGATACTTTGGGGGAGGGCACCACGCTGAAGGTGTTCATAATGCGGTCGGGGTATTCTTCACGGATCTTGCTAATGAGCAGAGTACCCATACCTGAGCCAGTGCCCCCACCAAGAGAGTGTGTGAGCTGGAAGCCCTGCAAGCAGTCACAGCTCTCTGCCTCCTTCCTCACCACATCCAGGACAGAGTCCACCAGCTCTGCACCTTCCGTGTAATGACCCTTGGCCCAGTTGTTGCCAGCACCACTCTGGCCTGTAAGGGAAGAATTAAAGATTAAGCTTTTGCCGAACTAACATTGCATCATAATGAAAATACACATTTAAGGAAATCTTACCAAATACGAAGTTGTCTGGCCTAAAGACCTGGCCAAAAGGTCCGGACCTCACAGAGTCCATGGTGCCCGGCTCCAGATCCACCAGCACAGCACGGGGAACATATTTACCACCTGCAAAATCAGGACGAGAGAGAAAATGTCACGTCTGACATACGCTAACCCTAACCCAACTTTAGTCCTGTAAAATGAAGACTGAGAGACACTAACCTGAGGCCTCATTGTAATACACGTTAATCCTGTCCAGCTGCAGGTCACTGTCTCCATGGTAGGTTCCAGTTGGGTCAATACCGTGCTCGTCACTGATGACCTCCCAGAACTAGAAGAGAAAAAGACCTTGTTAACTGAGGAAAACATACATGACCAAGTCACGCTCATCCACCAGAACAGCTGTGATTTTTCCCGTTTTTTTTTTTTTTAAATTCATATTTATCAAAGTTGTTATTTAACCATCTCAATATCCCGCCACGCTCCCTTCGGCGCGCGCGCCTTCACCCCCTATTGGCTGAGACTCATGGGTTACGAGTTTGAAATTCTTCGTTACGTCACTAGCCGCCAACTCCGCCCAGAGCAGGCGCAGTTCAGACTGCGCTGCTAGGAGGGCCTGGCTGAGCCGCAGCTGCGCTCCAAGACAAAAGAGCCTTTATTTCTCCTGGTACCGGTGCAAACACGTTTTATCAGCACAAAAAACACACAACGAGCGAATGCGTTACAGGACTGGAGAACTCTGTCATTCTTATGAAACAAAACCCTCACTTCCTTTTTCGCATCGCGCTACCTTGAGTAACGGTTTTAATGAATTAAAATATCCTAATTTATCCCACCGATATTGTTCAGATGGCTTTTAAACGGTCACTAAATCATCTGATGAATTTACAAAGGATGGACTAAGTGATTTCAATGGAAATTTGAAAAACATGTCAAAATTGAGTTAAAATGGCTTTATTTGGTCCACTTTTCGATAAAATTGGGGTGCTCAAACGGCACCAAAAAGTCACCGAGTGTAGATCTAACGTTTAACGCCCATTGTTCCCTAAGTAGCACACATCGATCTTCCCAGGGTGTGGCTTTCAGGGACGCGTATGGACACAAAGCAGCGGCTCACACACACACACACTCAGAAATACAGCACAACACATTTCACTTTTAGTAAAATGACTCAGTTCAGGACTCCAGTGATAAAAAGGGTTTCACTAACCTTGGCACCAATCTGGTTCCCGCATTGTCCGGCCTGGAGATGGACGATTTCCCTCATTTTCGCAGCGGTTTGGTGAGTCTCAGACACAGACGACTTGAACTTCTTTGTGCACGGTGCCCGGCTCAACCCTCCGCTTTATACTAGAATAGAACCCGCCTTTTCTGCGCCACTCGAATGCCTATTGGCTGATCCGCGGAAGGATTTCTTACAGACACAAATTTGGACCAATCAAATCTTCTGAGACTCATCTGCCATTGGACCAGACAGTCTGTCAGTCACAGTCATCTGTAACGCGTGACTACTAATCTGTAGACGTAGACCTACTTTCCTCAACATGGCGGAATAGATTCACGACGCTGACATCACACCATGTTCTGCACTGCACTGCCGCATCGAAGCTGTAGACGTACACAGAGAAACGTTTTTTATTCAAGTATTGAATCAAATTCCTGATCCCAATCCCAGTGGACTGCTCGCTAGCCACAGCCGACGTGGCGAACAGGATGCAGCTGTCAGCGAGAGGATTCATCAGCGGAAACTGTCGCAATGACACAGGCCCTGCCTCTGCTCATGCTACAACACTGATTTCCAGTCATGTGCTGGTTAGGCCTGTAGTCTTCAGACTTTCATCACAGAGCAGCACAATGGACACGTCAGACCCTGTGCTGCAGTCAGTGCTCAGAGAGGAGCTGCTGCGGCTGCTTTAGGTTTACCCTCAGGAGAATCTCACGCATTCCTGGTTCATTCTAATGTATGAATATTACTTACAAGCATGCAGCCCCAATGTAAGGCTTAAACTTAATGTGTATAAAATGACACGCTGTGCAGAGAATAGAAAGGTTTATCCTCGTGTTGCTGTTAAATGAGGGCAGATGGTTTTATTGATAGCCGAGACAGTGGCTGTGTTTCCAGCATTTCTTCTTGTTGCAGTTGCAAAGGCCTTGTCTCTAAGGATGGACCGCCACTCCTAGGGAGTGGTCGCCATGACGATAAGGCTGGCCACAGCAGACTGGTGTGCACTGTGCAGTAGCACAGAGTTTCATAATAGGCTTTCTGTGGAGCCACCAAGCCTTTAGCACAGAATCAGTACATACCATACATTGTTATGTAGATTAGTTATTGTGCAGAAAAGTAAAGGCTTTCTGGGGGTGTATGAATAGCAATGGATTCAGTCTGTTTCATTAAATCTAATCGTGTTCTAATAAATTCATATTCTCTAGGCCTGGCAGGAACACCACTGCTACACTTATCATATCACACAGTATGTAGGCCTGGCTAATTCTCTGTGTGCATTGTAATCTAACACACAAAAGCCTACTCTGTGTGTTCCATGACAGAGGTATGTCACTGAGAGAGCTAGCCAGCTAGCTTGTATTGCAGCCTCTTCCCTTTTTTACTTTGGGTCTTGTTGTTTTCCTGAGTGCTTCCTGAAACTGGTGAACACAATATGACAATTTTTCAGACTATACCCACAGCATTTAGCTCAACAGGGAAACATGCAAACTCCTTATAAAAAGACCCCAGGACATTTTGCTGTGGGGCAACAGTGCCCACAACCACACCCCTATCCTGCCCTATAATTAATAAGTTTAATGTAGATAAAACAGATTAATTATTTTGAGATTTTGGTTGTTGATTTTGATTTTGACATTGACATTTTTTGGAGTGTAGAGTAATTCTTTTAGGGAAATATTGCCTCATGAACTCAGTATGTGTGAAGTCGTGATATCAGTCCTGCTAACATAGGACTGTTTCTGTTTCTCTGTAGTCTGTTGCCTTTGTGTAAAAAACGATTAATTATTCATTGACATCTTTCTTTGGGAGGAAAGGTGCACTGAGTGGTTTGTGGTGAAAGCCGCAGCAGGTCAAAAGCTTTCAGTGGACAGGGAGGAGATTTAGCTTTTTGATGCTTTTCAAGTGCACCATACCTCATGACCAGGCACTTATCTTAGTGTGCTCACAGTACAGTAACAAGCAGCGTATGTCTGTGAAACCCTGTTGAACCAGTGCTGCATCCCATGACTCAGCATCTCTCATGATTATGCAGCATGCAGCATTTTGCCTCCAGCAGCCAGATCAATACTACAAAAACGAAACGGATGCTGCTGGGATAGATGTGCTCTCATCAACCCTGCTCAATGGTTATATGCTTTAACCAGATTTCCTGTTATGCCACTGATGCAATTTCATCAAAATTATCCTCTTAGGAAAACTATACCTTACAGTCAAAGAGGGAGGGAATCTGGTAGTGAAGAATATGGTCATAGTATTTCAATATTTCCATCATGACATGACTAAAATCTAAACATGTTGAATTTTCATTATGAGAAGCTTTAATCTCAAAATATACAATTTTGTGTTGCAGAAAATTGTGACATTTTGCTGGATGTTTTGTTTGCCTATTGGATTTCATTCAAAGAACTTTTGTTGAAAACAGCATAAAGTGATACATTTATAATGATAAAGCAACAGACTCCAAATCCCTGAATTACTATTAAACAGCCAAAGAACAGCTAATACGACTTAAACGGAGTAAGAACCAGTGCAATTAAATTCTTGCACTGGTGTTTCTGCTTGAATCTTAATCATATTACATCCCATGGTTATGGCTCATGCCTCCAGGTTCCACTGACTTATACAGTGCAGAGGTGGGCTTGTAAGACAAGGCCATATTGTACAGTAGAATACAGGTTAGAGAAAGATACAAATCAGGTGAGAGCTTAGAATAACTATGACACTTGCATTCAACAAATAAACTTAAATGCATTTGAGGATAATAATGCACCAGCTGGTCGTATGTTCATCTCATGTGCGACTGGTCCTGTTATAGATATTGTGGGGAAAGGGCTGTTAGGGTCGACAGGTGTCAGACAAGAGCAGCTGGGCTCATGTACAGTATGTCTGCTGGGAGAACCACTGAATCACTCTAATATCAGGTTACTGCCTTCCCACTGCTGAAGCACTCAGCCAGTGTCAAATTCTGCTGCACAACATGGCCCTTTAAGTCTTTAGAAACACATCGGATATGATCAAAGTTTGTCAGGACAATCTGTTTGTTTGACTGCTAGTTACACCCTCAGGTCTCTTTGTTAAAGAGGCTGGAAAAGTATAATGGCGGAGCTGGGAAAGGAGCAGTTTTACAGAGCTGTAAAGTTGAAAGCTGACACTGAGAGTTTTTGGATGTAGGCCACTGATAGCTGACTTTTGAGAAAGCATCTGAATATATGTGAAAAAGACAAGCACATATGAAACACATTAGACTGTGTATGGTGGAGAGTTAGTTAAGAATTTATTTGATTTTTTTCTGTATTTGAAAACTATATATTTTTTAGGGTAAAAGATTGTTGTTATTGATTTCCTTTTTTTATTTAAATAAATTAATCAGAAGCTCAGCCGTGATGCAGCATATGTAGCTTAGCACAGCGCAGAAAAGTCTCTGCTCTGTCCGAAAATCAGCCCCCTGGTAATTCACAACTCCCAATATAATGGAAAGTAATTTTTTACTCAAGTATAAATTAAAGCCACCAGTTTGAACTATTTTGCTTCTGAGAAGACATGTGTTCATGGCCCTTGGGTTTGACTAGCACAATACACATGAGCTTCAGCATGTGGAGAGGAAGCCAGAAGTAAAAAAGCCCTGTTCAACTGTAAAAAAAATCATCATGCTTTATTATTACATTTGTTAAGAAAACATGATGCTTTACCTTTTGAAATCTAGCGGAACTGAATGTTTTGAAACCACCATGAAACCCCTCTTCCTGTTCGTTGTTTCCAAGCACATGGCCTCCTAAGGTTAGATAAAGCAGGGTGGTTTCCTGTATCCTGCTCAACTGTGGCTGATGTAAAGATAGAAAGACACAGTCCCTGATTTGACCATTTTACACTGTGTGCCCCTGTGCTGGTTTAGACTGCTGGTCCTTCATGTGACACTGAGTGACCTCAGGCTCTTACTTTCACTTATACTGTGTGTTTTGGTGCAGTTTAACATTAGGTCCTGATAAACATTCACTGTGATGTTCCCAGCAGTGTGTGTATAAGTTATGTAACAGTTATACTGTCTCCTTATGTCAAAGTTGTTAATAAGATGGAGGATTTACATGAGGCCTAATATTCAGTTTGAAAGTTCATAAAAATGCTGTGTCAGAAATTTAAATTTGGATTGGTTGCAGAGGTACAGTGCCTTCATTAGTATTGCCTGTGTCACGCAACTAAGTTTATTTAGTCTTTGTGTTTCTTTTTGTTCAGTGTCAGTTTGTTTCATCAGTTCCATGTCAGTCTTCCAGAGTTGTTATGTTTGTGATGATACCTCATCCTTGTTACGAAGTAAACTTTTTTTTACTGTGCCTTTGCCTGTTGTCCTTCCTGATACCACTGTCTTTCTGTGTACCAACCCCATAAGTCTAATTAAAGTATATTTTTGGGAACTTTCCTTGTGTAGCATCTGCTTTTGGGTCAAACAATTGAGTATCAGGGTTTTGTTGAAATTCATTTGTCTTCACCACAAAATAGTATTTTGTCAAAGTTTGTGTGGTTCTTTCTTCAGAGTAGTGTTTCTTACACAATCTTTTCAAAGCCCTGACACTTGTGATAATGTGGTGCTGATGAACCAAAATATGAAGCATAATGCGAACATGATACATATCCTAATTTTAACGCAAACTGCTCTGCTGACATTTTCCAGTTAAAATTGTAAAACTTTATTCTCGAAATCTAATTTTTTTGTTGAGACTACGCCATGGGGTCCTCACATGTTTGAAATGTAACGCAACCATTTAATCTGAAAAACGTAAACCCTTTCCTCAACTTCCCTGATTCTGCTCCAATATTTTTTTAATTTTAATTTTAATTTTTAAATATCATCATAAGACGGGAGTCTGCCATTGGAACAACTGGAAATGTAGATGCAATCTAGCTGCATCGCAGAGGTGAGTCAAATGGCATACACCACTAGTTAGAACACATTAGCAAAATGCATATTGGAAGTATTGCCTTAGAATAAAACAGAAAGAGCTGTATCCATTGTTTTCCCCCTATATCCTTAGTATGTGTGCCTTTAAGAGACACACAGGAGTGCCTGTATGGCTGCTCTCCATTGATTAGAGTGAAGAAGTACATTTGATGCTAATAAAGACAGACAGTCACCAACAGGCTATGCACAGTCACATCCCTACAGAGCCCAAAGAATGATGGTCAGTGTGGTGCAGGGGAAGTCCAGGATGCATCAGCCCACCCTGCTACAACAGAATATCATGTTACATAAAAACACCTGCATTGTTAATGTAAGGGCCAACTCGAGGCCCTCGGGAGGTTCCAGTCTCAACTGTACCATCAGTCTGCATCTCTAGACTTGATGTATACTAACTGGGGTGGCTGTGGCTGAGTAGGTATAGTGGTCACCTCCAATCCAGAAGGTTGGCGGTTTAATCCTCAGTCTTGCCAGAGTGTCCTTGGGCAGTATACTGAACCCCTAAATGGCCCCACATAGATGTTGAATTTACTTATTGCAAATTGCTGTGGATAAGAGTGTCTGCCAAATGACTTGCAATTAATAGACTGGTTGCCTCCAATGGCTTTAGGCCTGCAGTGCAGATTTCCTGGCAGCTTCAGGCTTGCATCATGACAAGATGCCAGCAAAGGGGAGGGATCACAAAACTACAGGGCTCATGGGAAATGTTGTTTCCCTGAGACAGTAAATGTGTTCACCCTTTGTGTCACAGGCAGCAGTTGAAAAGGTTGAGATCAAGGAAAGATGTAAAGGAGAATCTTGTCAGATTCATTTAATGTGTATTGTCCAAAACAGTTCCACACATCTTGAGTAATATACGATGATCACAATAAAAACAAACAAAGACCAAATTTGAGTAAAATGAAAACAATTGGATTCAAGACTTACTAAAAGCCTTTATGGACCTGGAGCCTGTGTTTGGTAGGTTACTTCGGGTCTTCTATGGAAACATGGTGGGCTCAGTGGAAGATGACCTGTGCTTGATGAAGACAGTGTTATCCGTGAGTTGGAGTCGAAACAGATTCTAAAATAGCATTCATATGTGGGCTTCTTCAGACAAAGATGCGTTCCATCTGACCTTCATGTGGTGTGGACAAAACGAATGTGGGACAAAAGTGGCCCACATGTAAAATAGCAATGTGTCCCAAATATCTAAAAAACAAATGGGGCTTTTTTTGTGCTCTTGGCAAGGGGTAGTCTGGATGTGTAACTGTCAGCAAAACCGGCCAGTTTATGCAGACTGTTTTATTCTTTTATTTTAGGGTTGGGCTATATATTGTTCTTATGTTCAACTACGGTTTGGGTTATTTTCAGTTTTATTTCGTCGTCTTTTACACGTAGCGACTCCCCTCGCATAATTACCTGCAGCAAATGAGCGGACAGTTTTATTCGACACACATGATCCCTCGTTTCCGCCCCAGTGCAATAAAATACCTGCAGTGAGCCCGGAACAGATAGGAGCGGAAACCAAACCGGACGCCAGCTTCGTGGAACTTCTCGGGCCTAAGAACCATCCAAACACCAATAGCTTAACACCCCTCGCCAAGCGGAACGAGGTAAGGAAGCTGGTCTCATTCACTTTGCTGCGGGTAGTGCGGAAGGGAGTCGCTGTCATTCTAACGAGTCAGATGTGTCTCACGTGGCGATTTGTTTGTTCATTGTATTTTAACGTTCGTGTTTGGTTTTAATGATTAAAATCTTTGTAACTTGCAACTGTCATTACAGTTTTACGGTGCTACTACGGCAAGCCAGATGCAAAAATAAAGAGCCGTGTACATCAGTCAGACTCAGAAGTTTGTATGGAGAAGCGGGGGGCCGTTACAGTAAAACTCGAGGCTAGACCGAAACGTCTTCCTGACTCGTGTCGTCACCCGAAGACACAAAACGTACACATCGACCGTCAGACAAGACCGGATAGCGCATCAAAGCGCACGCACTATAGATACTCTGAGAGACATGTATATGCAAGTTTAATTAAGCTTTTCACATGTAAATACAAAAATGTTGTGGACTTTCCTGCTGTGTCAAAACTGATCACGAAATAATAATGATGATGATTGTAACAACCAATGGTAAATATGTGTCATGTTGCAACATTATTTATTGTTTGTTTGAGGAGCGTAATCACTGTTTAAATTGCCTAGGATAGCTTCTGTTGAGAGTGAATAAGTGTATGTATGCATGCAACTGTGTTTGTCCAGGAGGAGGCGCTGTTGCGCCTCATATGACATGAAGTCACCTGTGACTGGTGACATTACCATCTTATAAGGGGGTGTTACCGTCTTCCTTCTCTCTGTTACCTGACTCTCCCGGAGAGCAGTATGTTGTGAACACCTCTGCAATAAACAACGCCTCTCGATGGATGACCAAAGAAACGCACGTCTGTTTATCAGTTAGGATCATTATTCCGTTGTGCAGGTAGGCAGAAGTTATAAGCCTACCTGTTAACAGGTTATGGGCCCAGCTAACCGAGGATGGTTCTAAAGTTTGACGGACACGTGCATCGATAGCTAGCAAGTGCGCTAGCATACGGAAGAGCTAGCATCGGGAGTACCGGGGAAGCTAAAGCTAGGCTAAAAAGAAGCTAAACTGAGCTACGAAGACAAAAAGCCATGGTAAACAGAAGCAAGAGCAAGTGGCCCACGTTTGACGGGAGAGCAGAGGAGTACGAGCTCTGGGAAGAGAGGATGCTGTGCTGCATGCACGGAGTGGGGCTGAAGCAGACGATCCTCACAGAGCCCGCTGGACCACTGTCGGTGGAAGAAAAGGCGAACGATGACAAGCTGAATGCGGACGCATATTGTGCATTGGCGCCGCTACTCGACAACATGAGCTTGGGACTGATATTCAGGGACACGAAGGACAAGGGACGAGAGAGTCTCAAAGTGTTAAAAGAACACTACATCGGAAAAGGTAGACCCCGGATTGTTTCCCTGTACATAACAATGACTGCGCTGAAGAAAGCTGACCATGAGACTGTAACCGAATATGTTATTCGAGCTGAGCAGATCATTACGGCACTCAGGGGTGCAGGTGATGATGGCGATGGTCATGAGGGGGTTGCCGGAGAAGTACAAGCCGTTCACACTGATGGTGACGCATGGTTCAGCGGACATGACGCTCGGAGAGTTTAAGGCAAAGTTGAGAAATTTCGAGGCTTCAGAAGACTCAGACCCAGTCCCGAAGGAGACGGGAGAAAGGGTGCTGCGGGCCCAAGCGGCGCCAAGGAAAAAGACCGGGCCAGTGGAGCTGGTGTGTTGGCGGTGCGGAGAAAAGGGCCACAGAAGGGATGACTGCGCAGAGAAAGTTTGGTGTAGTTTTTGCAAGAGCGGGGGTCACACAGACAAGGCGTGCACAAAGAAGGAATGGAGCGCTCGGTGTGCGTGTGTCGTAGATGGCGGCGGTGAACGTAAAGCAGGTCGTGAACCAGATGGCACCCGGAGAGCCGCGGGTGGAGAAGACTACATCTTCAGGGCACAAACAGAATATGCCAGCCCCTCAGAGCAACGGCTGCAGATCCAGAGGAAGGGCCTAATCGTGGACACGGGCGCGTCGTCCCACATCATCAACGACAGGAGCAAGTTCAAGAGCTTCGACAGCACCTTCAAGCAGGAGAGACACAGCATGGAGCTGGCAGACGGGAAGCGAACCGTCGGGGTGGCAAAAGGCAGGGGAGACGCACAGGTATGCCTCATAAACAGCGAGGGGCGCAGGTGTGCAGTGACTTTAAAGAACGCTCTCTACATCCCCTCCTACCCTCAAGAACTTTTCTCAGTGAAGTCTGCTACCGCTCACGGTGCCAAAGTGTTCTTCGAAGAAGGTAAAGATGCCATAGTGTTGCCGGATGGAACCAGGTTTAATATTTATGTATGTAAGAGGATGTATTACTTACAAACCGAGTGTGATGTACATAATATGTGTCATGTCAGCTATGATATCCAGACATGGCATAAGATAATGGGTCACTGCAATTACGAGGATATACTGAAGCTACAGGATGTAACAGAAGGCATGCACATTAAAGGTGCAAAGCGTGATAAAGAATGTGCAGTGTGCATAGAGGGAAAGTTCACTCAAACGAGAAACAGAGATCCGACTGAAAAAGTAAAGACACCACTTGAGCTGGTGAACACAGACCTAGCTGGTCCAGTAAACAATGAGTCCATAGATGGTTTCAAATACATGCAATCTTTCACAGATGTGTGTACGGGGGCAGTGTTTGTTTACTTCCTGAAAGCAAAAAGTGATGCAGTTCAAGCCACTGAGAAGTACCTGGCAGATGTGGCGCCTTATGGCACTGTGAGATGCATTAGATCAGATAACGGAACCGAGTTCACTAACAGAGAGTTTCAGACACTACTGAGAAAGAACAAAATCAGACACGAGACCTCCTGTCCTTATTCCCCGCACCAGAACGGGACAGCTGAAAGGGAAGGGCGCACTCTTTTCGAGATGGCCAGATGTAAGCTGATTGACAGTGACCTACCTAAGAGTCTTTGGCACTATGCCATCCAGGAGGCTGCCTACACTAGGAACCGGTGCTTTAACAAGCACACAGGCACTACCCCATATACAGCACAGACAGGTAAAAAGTGTAATCTAGCCAGGATGCATAAATTCGGGTCAGTGTGCTATGTCTACCAGCAGGACCTAGGAAAACTAGATTCTAGGTGTGGGAGAGGACTCTTTGTAGGGCATGACAAGGGCAGTCCCGCCTATCTCGTTTACTACCCCGATAAAGGAAAAGTGCAGAAGCACAGATTAGTAAAGTTTGTCACCAAGACAACCTGTGAAAACGAGACTCAGACACAGGAGGTAGGACTGGACCCCAATGTAAGTTGTGACAGCAGAGCAGAGACTCCACAGCCTAGTGGACTGAGTACAGAGGTACAGCGTGACGGTCCACGGTCAGCACAAGAGGATGATGGCGAGAAGCACCCCAGGGTGACGTCACATGCCTCAGACAGTGGGAGATATCCCAACAGAGAGCATAAAACCCCGGGGTATCTGAAAGATTATACCCTGGAAGATACAGATGATGACAGCACACTCACTAGTATAGATTATTGTTACAGAGCAGTTTGTGGTGTACCTTTGACCTTTAAAGAGGCCATGACATCAACTGAGTCGGGAAAGTGGAAGAAAGTGATGGACGAGGAGATGAGGTCCCTAGAGGACAACCAGACCTTTACCCTGACTAAGTTACCAGAGGACAGGAAGACAGTGGGAGGAAGATGGGTATACTCGATCAAATGTGACATTGACGGACACGACAAATACAAAGCTAGGTTTGTAGCGAAAGGATACAGTCAGAGAGCAGGAATAGATTATGGCGAGACATTCTCACCAACAGCCAATCTTACAAGTATACGTGTAGTGATGCAGAAGGCAGCACAAGACGATTTAATCTTGCATCAAATGGATGTGAAAACAGCCTATCTACACGCCCCCATTGATCGAGATATCTATATGGAACAACCTGAAGGTTACGAAAAAGAGGGAGAGAAGCTAGTGTGTAAACTAGAGAAGTCAATTTACGGCCTGAAGCAGTCGGGGCGTAATTGGAATGAGATGCTCCACACATGCCTAGTAGATGATAATTTCACTCAGAACCCAACAGACCACTGCGTCTACGTAAAAGAGTCTGAAGAGGCAGGGAAAGTAATAGTAGTTATCTGGGTGGATGATCTTATCATCGCAGCCAACAATGACGAGAGTCTAAAGAAAGTGAAAAACATGCTTTCTACCAGGTTTAAGATGAAGGACCTAGGTAGATTGAAGTATTTTCTGGGCATGGACTTCAGCCAGTCTGACGGCTGTGTAAAAATGTCACAAAAGAGGTATGTTGAAAAGATACTGGAACGTTTCGACATGCAGGAGTGTAGAATTAGAGAAACACCATGTGACACAAAGTTAGACTACTCTGAAGATGCACCAAAAATGTCTGATGTGAAGAAGTATAGGGAGGCTGTCGGCAGTCTCATTTACTTGACAACCTGTACACGTCCTGACCTATGTTTTGTGGTCCTCTTCTGTTTGTGCCTGTCAAGCCTTTTTTCCTTTGATTATAATATTTATGTTGCATCCGTTTTGTACTGAAACTCTTGAGTATTCAACTGTTTGTAAATGTCTGGTCAAAGAAATAGCAGTTACTAAATTAAAGCGACTACTGGCAGAGGTTCGATTCAGGCACACTGCACATCACACCTAAAGATTAAGGTCCGAAAGTCAAATTAACAACGCAAGTAAAATAAAATGTCAATGTGAACCTAAAATGGCCATTTGGTGAATGGTGAATTTGGCCCAAATAGTATAATTTCGTGCCACTTTCGGCACCTTTGGCTAACATAGGTATCGCTATGGCTAACTTGTGGTCCAGATCTGGCAAATACGAGCAGACCGTCAAAGTGCCATCATTACACCTGGTATGTGGGCCAGATCACAGTGCAGATCATTTGAGCCAAAACAATTTTTCTATGTGGGTTAGAACCTTGTCTGTGAGCACCCACAGCCACAGGGGGCGCTGTATGTCAGCCACTAACATGGTTGATGAGGGACTAGGCAAATGTTTTTCAGCCTTGTCAGATATTTCATGGTCACATACTGCGCATATAATGATAACGGTCGCAGTGCATGTATTTACCTGATGATTGATATCCAGCAAGTCACGTATTTTGCTCTGATCAGGCCGTCCCGCTCCCCTCATGTGGACAGACACAGTGTCCATGCATTTATGTCCCTATTCTTACTGATAATACATCAGCTGAAACAGAATAAATAAGACTATTGTGGTTCAGTCTATAACTTGTGTGTGAACATTATGTTAACCTGAAACAATGAGATTCTTCATATTCTAATATTACATAAAAAACTGATTCTGAAAGGTCTGTATAGCTTGTTTCGTGTCTCTTAGCTTCACTTTAGGAAACCTTATGAAAAGAGTTCTATGGGAACTATAGTCGATATCTACAAATATGAAGCATAGATCTTTGTCTGAGTTGCAGAATTTTGTGAAAGCATTCAATTTCCGCTTGTTTAATTTTCTAACCTGAAGAGAGGGGACACGATTAGTTATATTATGCTTCCACCTGGTGGTAAATTTTGGAACTTCACACTGTCTGTCAATTTAGCTCAATCTGGAGAAGGCCTGTTTTTATTGTGTTTATTTTATAGGTATTAAATGACTCAGAAATCATTGCTGACTGAAATTCTCTCTAATAGTGTATAAATTAAACCTAAAAGCATTCTCAATCAAAACAATTTTATAAAACAAGCTTTAATTTTTCATGACAACATGGAATATTAAGAGGCAGCAGCAGGGATGGTCTTGGTCATCTATAGCAGTGTGCAACATTTCCTTTTGCTCTTTTCAGAATCCCCACTGGGGCTGCTGCCTGTTCCTTTCCCCACTTGTCCACTACCTGTAAAAGTAATTTGTTAAACTTAAGCCGCTTCACAAGAAACACCTGACTGTTGCTGCTGCTGCCGGAAAATGCATAGAAACGAGTTAAACCTGCTGGATTACCAACAAGTGGCTGCATGAGAAGAAATCTGTCCTTGTATACCTAACATACTGTGAGCAGGAGATAATCCTCTAATAGCTGTTGCATCAAGCACATTAAAAAAAGCTTTTCTTGATCAGTTCATCACACATCAAGAAGATTTGGATCCAACATAACTGGTTTGTTATGATGTACGATGAGTTTCTGTTCACTGACAGAGAACCACAACTACGATTTCATGATTCTTTTACAAATCCAGTGCTGCAGCATTACTCTGTGTGTTTTTCAAACCAAAACAGGTCATTATGTGTCCGCAGCTTTAAAAAGTGGCAGTTACAAGCAAAATGACTGCATTTAGAATATATATATATATATGAGTAAAAGATCATAGATTTATGCAGCAAAGTGTGATTAACATTCCTAAAGTAAGTAGAAACTGACTCCTTTGCATATAAAGTAAATATATTACATGAATGCTGTATTTTAATGCTATTATATATCACACATTAAAACATTTAATAATACATTAATGCATTTTTTTTAGAAGTGGGCCATGTGATTTTATTTAAAACTGGAATCTTCAAAGTCAAAATAAATGACAGTGTGCTCAAATACATGTAGTGTAAGAAAAATACAATATTTAGTGGACAGACAGTAAAACTAAAGTAATAGAGTGATTACCAGTGGTCTAGGGTCGACAGATAAATAATTTGATAAGTTCTTACCTTTCTCAAGGACGTTTTTCTCGAAGTATCCCGGCATGTTCATGTTGCCGGGTGGAGAATATTGGGCAACCACATAGACATTGGTACCAACAGAGGCGACACCCACGCCCAGTTTAGTGGTTTCTTTCCAAACCACCTGAGTAAAATGCCCTGCGAGAAGAAGCACAGCAGTGAAGTGAGGACAAATGTGTGGTGATGTGTTTCCAACATAAATTTCTCAGTGTTTTATATAATGAACACTATTTCAAAAGTAAAGGTTGCTATAAATGTTTTGCTTTTCTACTGAATTTAATAGATATATATATATTTCACCCACACATTTCAAATCTGGCTTTATTCATTTTCTCTCTATGGAGCCCACATCAGATGTTATGTGTTTTACCAGTGTTCATGCCGAACCCAGGACTGCTCCAGTTGTAGTCTTTGATCTCACTGTACCACGCATCCACAGCTCCTTTCCCTAAAGAGAAAAGACACACACAAAAAGAACACAATATGAACAAACTACAATGATGTGATTGCAATACAAAATGATAATAATGCCATTATGACAAACATAAGAAGCTGTAAGAGAAAATTACAGCTTAGTGGTAAATGTTAAACATAGTGTAACAGCATAGTGAGTAAAGAAGTCCCATTAAGTTGCACAACTGACTAAGGAATGTCTTGCAGCTTGTTAAGTTCAGCCCCCAGGAGCTGCTGGTTACACTGCAGAAAGTGAGGCTGCAGTACCAAACCCCTGAGGTGTATTCATTTAGTTTTTAAATGATCAGTCTAGAATAGTGGCCTTCCTTATTTCAACTGTTTTTAATGAATTTGATTGTGGGGAATCTCACCTGTCATGGCCCCAGAGCCCAATATGTGGTAGATGTTCTCTCCATTCTTTGTGTCGCTGTGTTGGAAGACACCAAGCTCCAGCAAGTGATCGGCCCATTTCTGAGATGAATCATTCATGTCGCTACTGAGCGTCAGTGGCGGCGCACCATGTATCGCCCTGTAGGCATTGTGAGTCTCCAGGAACTCCTTCTGAAAGCTTTCATCTGCAGAAAAGAAGGTATCAACTTTAAGTGCACACAAAAAAACACATGCTATGAGCAATTACTGTGCCTGGCTGTCCACACACTTGGGTACAGACAGGATTAATTATGACCTGTGATGACAAAGATCTCGACAGTGATGATGTTTTTGTTTCTTAATAGTTCTGAAGCACTTACCTGCCATTATGTCTGTGGTTGTGAGGGCTGAAAGGGAGAACATAACAAATGAGGACAGAGTTAAAAGATAAAATCCAATAAATTATACCAAATAATCTGAAGGAACACTCAGCAGGTGCTCAGGCACAATGTGCTGATGGTTGAAACAAAACTACTGTATCTTACACAAACTAATCTCTAGCACTCACCTGAGTCAGGTTGTGTTCCTAAGATCTGAGGGAATGTCCTGTGTACACACTGCTGTCTGCTGTCTCAAAGCCAGTATTTATAAAACAGATCTCACCGCTCCTTCCTCTTGTCTGTATGGAGGAGGAGACAGAACCCCAGCCCTTTCCTGCTGGTACTTCCCTGCAGCCACTTAACCTTTTTCATGACTCACAGCGCACAGTGTGGCTGTTTGCTGAAAAGCCCACATTCTCTACTCGTCTGCACCACTCTTGATTGATGCAGAGAGGTTGTCTCTCTAATCCAGGATTCCAAAGATACATTAGTGTAATTCAGGATTTTTTAAACTCCTACATAAGTGAAATAGTTAATCCTTAATAAAAGCTTTACCTAAAACGGGATAATTTTAGCAGTGTTACTTTCCCAGTTTTGTTTAAATGTCATTGTAGATATAAAAAATGACAGCCCTAATTTACCTGGCACGATGGCGATGCCTATAGGATGCGGGGAGTTAGCGAAGTTTATTTAGGGACACCGTAGTAGCTCTCTCCCTCTCTCTCTCTCCACTGCCTGTCCTGTAAGGAAGTGGAGCCGGGGCGGAGCTGGTGTGGACGCAAATTGTTTGTTGCGGTAAGTTTTTTTTAACTCAAAGCAGTGGTGTGTAAAGTACTTGAAAGCCATACTTGAGTAAAAGTAGAGATATCTTACCTGAAACTGACTCCGGTAAAAGTAAAAATCATCCGTAAGAAAATGACCTGAGTAAAAGTCTTAAAGTAGCTCATACTAAATGTACTTATATAAGTACATGTACCAAACTTAAAAATGCAAAATTATTTTTATAGTGGGCCTATACAGACAAAAATCAAAACAAAATTGTTCTCTTCAAGCTTTATTTCTACTGACTGAAAATTATAACAAAAATAAACATATGATGCATAATTTTACAAATTTTGAACCCCAGATGCTGAGGTTCAAATAGTAATGGACCAGTGCATCTGAACTTCTAGGGACAACAAATTACCAACAGACTAAACAAGTAAAACTTGTGTCTGCCTAAGAACACTAATAGACCACAGTATAACCACTAACAAAGTGTTAACTGTAAAGTTCACTAAACATGGACCTTTCACTTTCTAATCAGTAAAATAAATGATACACAATTCCCCTTATGATAACTCAGCAAAATGAAACAAGTTCTAGGCACACATGACAGGATAGTTTTCCTCTTTTGTTAACAACCTGCTAGTACAGAGAAGAAAAAAATCACCTGACAGTCTAGTTTTGCTGCAGGCCAAATTTCAGACCGAATAATACAGACTGAACTGAACCGAGCTCCTGCATGAGCACCTGGATAATTCTAATGGGAATAAATGGATGGGGAATGTGCTCGCGTTGATTAACTGTGTCCTCGGATTCGGCCCTGCCAGAGTTGGTCACGGCCCTGGTGGAGCGCAGAGAAGACGATCAAATTTGACTATCTAAAGCAGCGATTCTCAACTGGTGGGTCGCGTGCCTGTTTTCAGTGGGCCTTTGTCTGGGCCAAAAATATGTTTACAAAAAAATCATTTGCTTATATTTTGAAGGGGACTTTTTTATGCAGCGGAGTGCCGTCTTTTCACACCCTTTTACAGATTTGTTAAGGGGTGGGAATAGGATCAGTTTTTCTATTTCATTTTCATTTTCATTTCTATTTCAATTCTCACCTAAATCTACATAATTTGGGTCTTTTTGAAACTATTTCTCGGTTGGACTTTTTTATTTCAAGTTTGTGCATGAAAGCACTGTTGAGTCTGTTAAAAAAGGATGAAGTTACTGAATTGTTATGTATGTTAATTTACCTTGTGTTGTTAAGGTCTTTTTTAATTAATATACAGCTAATTGAGTCGTTTTGGTTAATCATGAATTTTTTTTGTGTTGGCATACTGTGATTTTCTGTACTATCTCAGGTTCAAAGTGCACCATTTTTTCACTAAATACATTTGAGAAGTTGAACAGTTTCCTCGATTTGGGTCATCACTTGTCATTAAAGGGTGATGGTTTGCCCCCGGAGCCAGACCAGTTGAGAACCACTGATCTAGAGGAAGTAAAACTCGTAACAAAGTTTCTAAAGGTGAACCTGCGGAGGGATCATTACCGCTACAGCCTGCTCGTTCCCGGTCGACCAAGACAGCCCCACCAACATCTGGACGCTAGGGTCTCGTGCTGCCCTTCCAACGGCAAACACGCCGCCGGACTTGTGCATCTCTCGAGGCAGGGAGCATGTGAGTGAGCGAGAGAGAGGTCCGCCGTGTGTAGAGGCACATGTTGCGCAAACTTCCGCTGCCCAAAAAACGAGGCAGTTTTGAAAATATAAGAAGTAGAAAGTAAAGAAATTTGTGTTCAAATGTAGCAAGTAAAAGTTAAAAGTCGTCAGGAAAATAAATACTCACGTAAAGTACAGATATGTGAAAAATCTACTGAAGTACAGTTTACTTCCCACCACTGACTCAAAGTAACTTTAATCACGCAGAAAACGTCCCGTAAACATTTAGCGCATTTCTCAAAGATGTAACATACTCAAAGACAAATGTAAAGTGCTTTAGGTAGAACTGAATGACTCAAACAGGAATGTAAATTTAAAAAATGTCATTCTTGACCGGTATTTGGCCTTGATAATGTTAAGTGTTTAGAATGTGGATTCGCAACTGTATGTGAAGCCAAACATCGTCACGGTGTATACTGCCACTTTCGTGAGACCAGGGAAAACTCTCAGGTACAGTCTGTAGCCAGAAGATGGCAGCCTTACAAACTCCACACTGTTTTTTCAGTGCTAAATTTGCTTGCAGATCAACAAGTTCCATCTGTAAAGATGCCATATCTACCCACTTGAAGGTAATTTTAGCCTCCTGTGAAACACAGTTTTGACCAGAAAAGGATTCTGAATGAAAAGGAGGTCCTGTTCTTCCAGGCTGAAGAAATCAAAACCATCACTAAAGTTGCCAATCTGTGACAATCCTTAACTAGGCAGAGACTCAGAAGCAAAGGAAGCACGAGAGGCAGAAAAATAAAGTATTAAATAAAACTTTACTTAAATTGTCCAAGCAACAAATTCATACAGGGAACAGGCAGAAGTCAAAAGTCATAAATCCAGGCAGAGTCCAAAAACCAGGTAATCCAAACACAGAAGAAATCGCTGGAGAGCATGTACGCACACAGGAGACAATGACAATCTGGCAGAGGGTGAGGGGAAACACAGGGTATAAATAGGGAATGCTTAATGACAACAAGGTACAGGTGTGTGGGGAAACCAACAGGAAGTAAAGGTAGACATGAGACACAAGAACCCAGACACCAAAATAAAACAGGAAGTGAAATCAAAACAGACACAAACTGAACAGATCGTTACAGTACCTCCCCCTCAAGGGACGGCTCCAGACGTCCCCGGTTGGTCCGGGTGACGCCGGTGGAAATCTCTAATCAAAGTCTTAGCAAAAATTTCCCTAGAGGGGACCCAGGACCTCTCCTCTGGCCCATAACCCTCCCAGTCCACGAGGTACTGAAGTCCACGGCCCCTGCGGCGGGAGCCCAGAAGACGCCTAACAGCGTATGTAGGCCCCCCATCAATGACCTGGGGGGGTGGAGGGGGTCTGGTGGGGGGAACCAGCGGACTGGTCCTGACGGGTTTGACCTTTGACACATGGAAGGTCGGATGGACCCTCATAGTCCTGGGAAGCTTGAGCTGCACCGCCACAGGGTTTACCACCTTCGTGATGGAGAACAGACCAACGAATCTGGGTGCTAACTTGCGGGACTCCAGGTGTAGAGGAAGATCCTGGGTGGACAACCAGACTCTTTGGCCAACCTTGTAGTGTGGAGCTTGAGACCGGCCTTTGTCAGCCACACGTTTGTATCGGCTGGAGGTGCGGAGGAGCGCTGCCCGGGCTCTTCTCCAAGTGAGATGGCAGCGGCGCACCAAGGCCTGAGCAGATGGCACCGTAATCTCCTCCTCAAGCTCAGGAAACAGTGGTGGCTGATATCCATAAACACACTGGAACGGAGAAAGTCCTGTGGCTGAGACAGGGAGAGAATTATGAGCATACTCAATCCAGATCAAATTTTTGCTCCAAAGGGAAGGATTTTGTGAAACAACACAGCGGAGTCCTGTCTCCATCTCCTGGTTGTAACGTTCAGTCTGACCGTTCGACTGGGGGTTAAAACCGGAGGAGAGGCTGGCTGTGGCACCAATGAGCCTACAGAATTCTTTCCAAAACCTGGAGGCAAACTGGGGCCCCGGTCCGACACCACATCCTGAGGGAGTCCATGTAACCGAAAAACATGAGACAACATAACCTCTGTCGTCTCTTTGGCAGAGGGAAGCTTAGGCAGAGGGACAAAATGAGCCATTTTCGAAAATCGGTCCACAATAGTGAGTACAACTGTGTTACCTTCTGATGGAGGCAGTCCAGAAACAAAGTCAATAGATATGTGAGACCAGGGTCTCCGGGGAATAGGCAAAGGAAGCAGCAAACCATAGGGCCGCTGGCGAGAAGTCTTATTCTGGGAACAGACGGGGCAAGCAGCGACGAACTCCTGGACATCCTCCTTCAGTGTGGGCCACCAGAAACATTGTCGGAGGAGACTAATGGAACGGGCAACCCCTGGATGACAGCTGAATTTGGATGAGTGTCCCCATTGCAGGACCTGCGGACGGAGAATGGACAGAACAAAAAGCCGGTTCTCCGGACAGCCTGCCGGGATCTCTTCCCCCTCTAGTGCCTGTCTGACCTTATCAGTAATGCCCCATGTCACAGCTCCAATGACGCATGCTGATGGCAGGATGGCGGCAAGGGTTCCGGGATCTTCCTCCCGCTCAAATTGGCGGGACAGGGCATCAGCCTTGACGTTCCTGGATCCAGGGCGATAGGACAGTGTGAACACAAATCGGTTAAAAAACAGTGCCCACCTGGCTTGACGAGAGTTCAGTCTTTTAGCAGTCCTTATATATTCCAGGTTTTTGTGGTCGGTCCACACCAAAAACGGCTGCTCAGCCCCCTCCAGCCAGTGCCTCCATTCCTCTAGAGCCAGCTTCACAGCCAGCAGCTCCCTGTTGCCCACATCATAATTCCTCTCCGCCGGCGAAAGCCTCCTGGAAAAAAAAGCACAGGGGTGAACCTTGTTATCTTTAGAAGAGCGCTGGGAGAGGACTGCCCCTGCCCCCACCCCAGAAGCGTCGACCTCGACGATAAACTGCAGCTTTGGATCAGGCAAGGTGAGGATGGGTGCAGAAGAGAACCGCTGTTTAAGCGAACGGAAGGCCTCCTCTGCCTGAGGATTCCATGAAAACCTGGTTCCTGGGGACGTGAGGACATGGAGAGGGGCTGCAACAGAGCTGTAGTTCCTGATGAATCTTCTGTAGAAATTAGCAAAGCCCAAGAACCTCTGCAGCTGCTTTCTATCTGTGGGAACAGGCCAATCCATCACTCCACTGACCTTAGCAGGGTCCATCTGGATGCTATCAGGTGAAACAATGAACCCCAGGAAGCTAACAGATTGCTGATGAAACTCGCACTTTTCAGCCTTCACAAACAGCTGATTCTCCAGCAGCCGCTGAAGTACCCGTCGGACATGCTGCACATGCTCCTCTTCTGATTTGGAAAAAATCAAGATGTCATCCAGATAAATAAAAACAAACTTATTTAACATGTCCCTCATCACATCGTTGACAAGAGCCTGAAAAACTGCCGGGGCGTTAGTTAGCCCAAAAGGCATGACCAGATACTCATAGTGGCCGCTAGGAGTGTTAAAGGCCGTTTTCCATTCGTCCCCCTGCCTTATGCAAACTAAATGGTAAGCATTTCTTAAATCCAGTTTGGAAAAAATTGTTGCCCCTTTTAATAGCTCAAAAGCAGAAGAAATGAGTGGCAGAGGGTACCTGTTTTTGACCATGATACTGTTCAGACCTCTGTAGGCAATGCAAGGACGCAGGGATTTGTCCTTCTTACTGTAGCAGCCGATTGTCAAACAGATAAAAGTATCAACTCAAACTTCTAATTATACTAATCAAAGGGCCACTGTTGCACCATGGGTTGTGGTGTACGCGGATGGGAAAAACTTAATGTCCAAACAGATGTCCAGTTTCAACAAAAAGCGTGGTTTATTTAACCACACAGCGAGCAAACAAAGAACAAAGAAAATTCCTGTGCCTCTCCCGCTCCGTTAAAAAACCATTTGCCCACCCAGGTGCATGCTGGTCCCTTACCGACAGCCTACCTATATAACTTCAGGTGCCCCCCTACCGTGCCCAAATGAAACAAAACACAAATAATAAACAAGAAACACCTAAAGTAAACAAATAATAAACTAGAATACTAATAGAAATCTAATCATAATGAAATCAAGCAAATTGACTGAGAATAACCAAAAACTAAATACTCACTAAACAAAATAATAAACTAAACAGCACTAAGTACTACAACTAAATAAATAGCTCCAACACTCCGGCCCCTAATTGTGCACTAAATCACAATTACTTTAATTTATCAAAGGAGCTATTCCCTCCACCCAATCTATGACTAGACAGTTCATGCATTAGCTTCAGTTCACTTTCTTCTTTATGATGTACCTGAAAGAACAAAAGAGAGAGAGAGAGAAAAAGAGGGAGGGAGAGAGAGAGAAAGTCCATGGTGTCACATTCCTGCTTCCAACAGCAGGCAGAGCTTCGTCACAGGCCTCTCCAGAATGCTGGTCCTGGTCCGAAGGCGCACAGAGCGTACCAGGCCCTTTGCATCTGCTCTCACATCCAAGATTCTCCCCATCAGCCAAGATCCTCTTGGGGCTGCAGCGTCTGCAATGAGGACGATGTCTCCAGGAACGAGATTTCTCCTTGGTCTTGTCCATTTCTGTCTCTCTTGCATCATTGGTAAGTATTCAGCAATCCATCTCTTCCAACACAGTTCTGCCATGTATTGTATTTGCTTCCACCTTTTCCTGATGTACAAATCATTGCGATCAAACAGTCCTGGTGGCATGATTGGCTTGCCCTTTAACATCAGAATGTGGTTAGGTGTGAGTGCCTCCAGGTCGTCCGGGTCATCAGAGACTTTAGTGATGGGTCTGTCATTCAATATGGCCTCAGCCTCACAAAAAACAGTTTGGAGCCCTTCATCATCGAGAATTTGCTGTTTGAGAACTGAAGTCAGAACACTTTTCACAGAGCGAATCAGGCGCTCCCAAACACCACCATGATGGGAAGCTGCTGGTGTGTTAAAGCTCCATTTTATGCCATCCTGGACCAACGCTCTCTGAATTTTGCCATGATTTAAACCAGCCAGACTTTCCTTCAGCTCCCGGTTAGCTCCAACAAAGTTTGTGCCGTTATCAGACCTGATGGTGGAGATTGGGCCTCGTCTACAGATGAACCTCCGGACAGCATTTATACAGGAATCTGTATCCAACATATGTGCCACCTCCAAATGCACAGCACGGCTAGTCAGACAGGTGAAAAGCACTCCATACCTTTTAAGAAGACTTCTGCCTCTTTTAACCTCAATGGGCCCGAAATAGTCAACTCCAACATCTGTGAAAGGGGCTCTATCAGGCACCACTCTTTCCTCAGGCAAGTCCGCCATCTTCTGTTCAATGAGTTTCCCTCTGTTGCGTCTGCAAACAACACAGTCAGATATAACTTTCCTTGCAGCAGAGTTTGCATTGATGATCCAGTACCTCTGCCGCAGCCTGGACAGCATGTGATTTCTTCCTGCATGTCCCAGTTGATGATGAATATGACGCAGAATCAGTACGGATACATGCAAATCTTTGGACAAAATGACTGGATGTTTGGACTCTGTTGGTAATGCTGATTTATCCAGCCGACCACCTACTCTGAGGATTCCATTATCCATCACCGGATCCAGTCTGTACAGAGGACTCCCTTTTGCAACATTTTTACAACCATTCTTCAATGAGGAAATTTCAGCTTTAAATTTGTGTTCTTGTACATACTGAATGACTGACTGTTCTGCTTTTTCCAGATCTTCAGGAGTCAAGATTTGTCCTTTGAGTGTGGCTTTAAAGCTCTGAATTTTCCTTTTCACTTCCTGCTCTTTTGGCTCCAGCTTGTCCTGGCTGAGATATTTAGAGGCACACAGCTCCTTTCTCTTCTGTCCCAATAACACAAGAGTTCTCTTGACCTTCAGCAACCAGGCAACAGACCTTTTTAGTCTCGTCCAGGATGAAAAGTAACAGAGCAGGCGATCTGTGGCACTTTCAGAATCCACAACAACAGAATTTACAGTCAACTCCCTTTTGACCTCTGGGTCATCTGCAGGAATAACATGAAGATCAGCATCCAATTTAGGCCAAACCTCCTTTGGCCCACAGAGAAACTTCGGCCCATTTATCCATCTCCTGCCTGTCAGGAAATTATCTGCCGTCATTTCTCTTGATGCATCATCTGCTGGATTCTCCTTAGAACAAACATATCTCCACTGATCAGTATCTGATGCTCCTCTGATGAAGGAGACTCTGTTTGCCACGAAAGTTTGAAATCGTCTGGTTTCATTACAGATGTATTTAAGAACAGTTGTGCTGTCGGTCCAGAAAACTGACTTTTCCAGCTTAAGTTGCAACTCCTTCTGAAGCATCTTGTCAACTCGAACTGCAAGAACTGCTGCTGTGAGTTCCAGTCGAGGAATTGTTGTCTGCTTAAGTGGAGCAACTCTGGCCTTTCCCAACAGAAATGAAACCTGAACGCTGTCATCCTTTTCCAGTCTCAAATAGGACACTGTTCCATATCCAACTTGGCTGGCGTCAGAGAAGTGGTGAAGCTGTGCAGAGGCAGGGTCTCCAAAGTCTCTGGGTTTCATACAGCGATCCACATTGAATTCAGCCACCTTCTGAAGATCCTCCAACCACTCAAACCACTTCTTGGAGAGAGAATGGGGGATAGCTTCATCCCACCCCAAGCTTCTCCTACAAAGCTCCTGTAACAACAGCTTGGCTGGAATGGTGAGTGGGGACAAAAAACCTAAGGGGTCATAAAGTGAGCTGACCACTGACAAAATACCTCTTCTTGTCTGTGGCTGTTCTTGCACTGAGGTTCTAAACTTGAATTTGTCAGTTTCAATGCACCACTGTAGCCCCAAAGCTCGCTCCATCGGAAGCTGGTCCACATCCAAATCCAGCTCCATCACTTCCTTTGCTCTGCAGTCTTCAGCAATTGACAGCAGCACTGTTTGGCTGTTGCTGATCCATTTGGAAAGATTAAATCCTCCTTTGTGACAAAGCGCAGTCACATCCTTGACCACTTGCACTGCCACCTCCTCTGAGGCCACTGATTTCAAGCAATCATCGACATAAAAATTACACTTTACTGTATTGACCACTTCATGGGGGAAATGTTCGGCATTGTCATCTGCTGTTCTCCTCAATGCATAATTTGCACAGCTTGGTGACGACACAGCTCCAAACAAATGAACTTTCATGCGATGTTCCACTGGAGCCTGTGAAACGTCTCCCCCAGGCCACCAGAGAAAGCGGAGAAAGTTGATGTGCTTTTCAGAAACATGAACTTGGTGATACATTGCTTGGATGTCGGCCATTACTGCAACGGGCTCTTGTCTAAATCGAACAAGGACTCCAACTAGAGAGTTGGTAAAGTCAGGGCCCTGTAAAAGCTGACAGTTCAGTGACGTCCCTTTGTATGCTGCTCCACAGTCAAAAACAACTCGCAGCTTGCCTTTTCTGGGATGATAAACCCTGTGATGAGGGATATACCATACATTTCCATCACTCTGTTTAAGTTGATCAGAAGGCACCACTTCAGCATATCCTTGAGCGACCATGTTGTTTAAAAATGTGATGTACTCTCCTTTAAATTGACCATTCTTGGCAAACTTTCTTTTCAGGCTCTGGAGGCGCTGTTCTGCAACATGACGATTATTTGGCATGAGAGGGTTTTCCTGCCTGAAGGGTAAGTCAATGCAGTAATGGCTTCCAATTAACTTTGTGGTGTTATTCATAACATTCATAAACTTGACATCCTCTCTGGACATTTCAATCTGTTCATCTGATGACCTCTCATTAAAATCATGGTTAAACTGTTTAACCAGCATTTCTTGAAGATGTTCAACAGAGATCCGGTTGGATGTTACAGCAGAGCAGTCACTTTTATTCTTGTTGCTCCCACCACGAAGTGGACCATTAATGACCCAACCGACCCTGGTTCTGACAGCATAAGGTCCTTCATCCTGGCTGTTTATGAGCTCCCAAGGCTCCATCACTTTTGGTGCATCAGTTCCAATGAGCAGATCAACACCTTCCTCAATGTCATGAAGTTGAACAGCCTTGCGATACGACCACTGATCAACGTCCTCTTGTCGTGGAATATTGAGTGATGAGACAGGCATGTTCTTTTGTGTTAAAACATCAGGTAACTCAATAAAGTCATTCATATTCAGACCAGACACTTCCAGACCTGACAACACATGAGCATTTACTATCTTCTTTTGACCCATTGTTCTTAACAGAATACTTGTCCTTTTACCTCTCACATTCAATTTTCTTGCCAAGTTCTCCGTACAAAATGTTCCTGAGCTCCCAGGATCCAAGAAAGCATACGTCTGCACAGTTTTGTTGCTCCTCTGACTCTTGACTTTGACTGCAACAATAGAAAAAATGGAGGCATCTTCCTGACCGGCCCCAATATGGCCACAGGTCTGAAACACTGCAGGTGAAACATTTGAAGAGCTCACAGACTGTTGATCAGAGGGTGTGGCTTTATCCTGACGCTCTATATGAAGGACACTTGGGTGCTTTTGGTGACACACGTTGCAATCCAAACGACTCCTGCAGTATTTGCTAGTGTGGCCTTTTTTCAGGCAACCAAAACAGATTCCTTTTTCTTTAATGAAATTAATCTTGTCCCTGTGTACTGTCATCTTGAACTGTGAGCATTGGTCCATTGAATGATTAACTTGTGAACAGAACAGGCAGTTGAGAGTGGAGGACTTGATCTTGTTTCCTGTATGTTGAGTTATGACTCTATCCTTTACTGTAGTGACGTTAGTAGCAAAGCTGCTTCCCTTTTTCCTTTGTTTGAAGTGACTAACAGTGGAAGCTTTGGAGTTGGTGAGCTGTGGGTCTTGAATGTTGCCAAAAACTGGATCTGAAGCAATTTTGACTTGTCTTTCAATAAAACCAACAAGATCAGCGAACATTGCTCTGTTACCTCTTCGTTCTTGCAGATCACAAGCAACATTTCTCCATCTTTCCCTTAACTTGTAAGGAAGTTTCACAATGATGCTCCTCATGTTAGATGGTAAGTCCAGCTCTTTCATGTTCATAAGTTGCTCTGTTAAGTTTGAACATCCACGTAGAAACAAAGAGAATGATTGCAACCCTTTAATGTCCTCACTTTTTACAGGTGTCCAGGTAAGTATTTTTTCCATGTATGCAGCTGCAATTTTGTGTTCATTTCCAAAGTGCTCCGCAAGAAGACTCTTGGCTCGGTGGTATCCCTGCTCTGAAGGCAAGTGCTGACAACTGTGCACCAGGTCTTTTGGCTGCCCCCTGGTGTACTGTTCTAACCCTCCACTCCATTTTCAAAAGCTCTGATGAAAGACCTGTATTGGAGTGGGTCTCCATCAAAAACAGGGATATTCCTAGATGGGAGGTTAGAGCACAGATTTTGTTGGACAAGCAACGCAGCAATGTCATTTTGTCTTTGCATAATGTTCACAATGTCATTTTGATGGTTGTCAGTCAGAGCAGTTTGATGGTGAGCATGTCCCATTTGAGTTCCATTTACAGTTTGCATCACATGAACTGGAGCTTCAACTTTTAATGTCATTTCATCCATTTGTTTTTGTTTAGGCTTAACCACTGGTGGTTGGAGTTCAGGAGCAGACAAACCAAGAGCATGATCTTTTTTTTTTCATTTTATCAGGCACAAAGGTGTTGGCATGGGGATTTAATTCACTCGCACCATGAGAGTTGTTCCTTTCAAAATAAGAGTTCATGCCGTTTGAATGTTTTGAGCCACACTGTGAACGGATTTCCAAGACTTGAAGCTTTGCCTTTGTTGCTGCCAGTTCCGTTTCAAGCTCAAGTTGTTCCTTTTCTCTCCTCAGTTTTTCCTGTTGCGCTTCTATTTGATGTTTCCTTTTTTGCGCAGCGATGCGCTCCACAAGCGCTGCCTTATCGGCCTCAGCTTTGATGCGTGCAGATGATATTGATGAACTCCGTGATAGTCGGGAGTGTGATCTTAGCGAACTTGATTTTATACTTGCAACATTGGAGGCACTATCTTCAGGATGTATTCCATCAGCAACACATTGATTGTCAGGATCGTCTTTATTTGTTTCAACATATGGATGACCCGCTGCAAAGAGCCAGCCTTTTACATTTGTCAGTGAAATCACAAAACATTGTCATTTTTTCCAAGAAGTATTTGCTTTGCCTTTCAACTTCATCTTTGGGCAAAGCTAGACTCATAAAAGATGTATGGGTTTCATTTGCGTCTTGGTAACATTGCATGAACACAGCAAGCTCATTCTTTACTGAATCAACGTTTTGTATTGATGCCATCAACGCACTCATATGTTCCATGCATCTTTTAGCTTGTTTGCATTTTGCACTCCTTTTTTCCTGATACCTTATCACAATGTATTCCATTCCTTTAGAAGACATTTTAACAACTCTTTTTGATGACGGCTCTTCAACCTCCGTTGCAGCAACATCAGACATTTTTCCGTTTCTTTTAATTGCTTTCTTTCCTTTTTTATTACACAAATGACAGTCCACAAGCGCACATAAGAGCAAGTTGCAAACACACGATGCTTATTGACCAACAGATCCTCTTCATCAAACAAACACACACTGCGGCCGGCTTTTTATGAATAAATGAATGCGCCGTGGCCGTGCGTAAAAGTAGACATGTAGCGATTCAACCATGCACTCATTGAACTCCATGTATTGTGAGATACTGTGTCAAACTCCACTCGTTTGGCCGTTTTCCATTACAGCTTTTTACAGTTATATCACATACCGGTTTCTTTGAGAAGGTTGAACGTCTTGTCGATCTGGGCCAGAAGCAGCATGCGCGCCGTGGCTGAGTCCAAAAGGTGATTAAACAATCTCTGCTTTCCATTCGTCCATAATGCGCACAATGCAACAAGTCCAGTGTTGAAGCTTATTTCCTTTGAGTCCAAGGGCAGGTTTTTTACTTATGTAGCAGCCGATTGTCAAACAGATAAAAGTATCAAATCAAACTTCTAATTATACTAATCAAAGGGCCACTGTTGCACCATGGGTTGTGGTGTACGCGGATGGGAAAAACTTAATGTCCAAACAGATGTCCAGTTTCAACAAAAAGCGTGGTTTATTTAACCACACAGCGAGCAAACAAAGAACAAAGAAAATTCCTGTGCCTCTCCCGCTCCGTTAAAAAACCATTTGCCCACCCAGGTGCATGCTGGTCCCTTACCGACAGCCTACCTATATAACTTCAGGTGCCCCCCTACCGTGCCCAAATGAAACAAAACACAAATAATAAACAAGAAACACCTAAAGTAAACAAATAATAAACTAGAATACTAATAGAAATCTAATCATAATGAAATCAAGCAAATTGACTGAGAATAACCAAAAACTAAATACTCACTAAACAAAATAATAAACTAAACAGCACTAAGTACTACAACTAAATAAATAGCTCCAACACTTACTAACAAAAAAAAAACCAGAACCAGTAGGAGAGGAAGAGGGACGGATAATACCAGTAGCCAGGGATTCTTGAATGTATTTGTTCATGGCCTCCGTCTCAGGGGCAGACAAGGAGTAAAGACGACCCTTGGGAAGAGAGACGCCATGAAGGAGGTCGATGGTGCAGTTATATGGCCGATGGAGGGGTAAGGAGGTAGCGCGGGACTTGTTGAAAACCTCCTTCAAATCCAGGTAGACGGGTGGGACACCAGAGAGATCAGGAAAATCTGAGGAAGAGTCAGAGTTCTGGGGACAACAACTAGGAGAGGCAGACACAAGACAGGATGAGAGGCAAAATTCACTCCACCCCAAAATTAACCCAGTTGACCAGTCAATGTGTGGATTGTGTCTCTTGAGCCAAGGCAGACCCAAAACGAGTGGCACCTGAGGCGAGTCAATGAGCAAAAAGGATAGCATCTCAGCGTGGTTACCTGAGATGGTGAGGCTCAAAGCTGGAGTACGGTGGGTAACATGACACAACAGGCGGCCATCCAGGGCGTTGGCCTCCCGGGGAACAGGGAGTAGTTCTGGGATAAGCTGAAGCTGCTTAGCTAGCTCCCGATCCAGGAAGTTCTCATCAGCTCCAGAATCCACAAACACAGCTAGCTCCAGGGAAACTTCAGGAGAGCTCAGACAGGCGTGTGTTAATGGTCTGAAGGGAGTAGAGGAAATTGAGGTTTGGCTCACCAATAAACCTCTCCTTATTGATGAGCCCGGTCTTTTAACGGACATGACGCCAGGAAATGGCCCAGCTTTCCGCAGTAGAGGCATCTTCCCTCCCTACGGCGGCGCTGACGTTCCTCAGAGGAGAGGGGAGTGCGGCCGAGCTGCATGGGTTCCTCCTGACCACTAGGAGGCACTGTGGCGCTGTCCGCTGCCGTCACTGGAACAGAAGAAGAAGCAGGAATACGGGATGGCGAAGGCTGCCCCCACCGGGCTGGCGGTCCATCGTTGAATCGAGCCTTCTCCATCCTCCTTTCATGGAGTCGATTATCAATCTTTATAGCCAGAGTGACCAGAGCATCGAAGTCAGATGGCAGGTTGAGTGGGGCCAGGTGATCCTTAATGTCCTCAGATAAACTGTGCAGGAAAGTGTCACATAAAGAGTTCTCACCCCACTCGCTCTCCGACGCCAGGGTGCGGAAGCGGATAGCATGATCGGCTACTCGACTGCCTCGCTGTCTCAGGTCCAACAGTCCTCGAGCCGCCTCTCTGCCTGGTGTGCGGTGATCGAAAACCTTGCGGAGGGCTTCCGCGAAGCTCCTCGCTGAGACACAGGTGACCGACCTCTTGTCCCACTCTGCAGTAGCCCACTCACGGGCTCTTCCTGAAAGGTGAGTAATCATGAAAGCCACACGAGAGCTCTCGGAGGGGTAAGAGTGAGGCTGCAGTTCAAAAGTCATAGAGCAGAGTGACAGGAAGGATCGGCAAGTTGAGGGATCACCATCATACCTCTCGATACTGGGGAGACGGGGATCCGGGTGAATAACAGGTTGAGCCTCCCTGGGCTGGGGAGCAGGCGGAGCAGGTGGAGCCGGAGCAGTGGTCGTCAGGCTAGCGAACATCTGTTGCATCTGGGTAGACAGGTTTTGGAATTGGTCTGACAGGGAAGTTTGAAAAGCGTCCTGCCTGGTCTGCAATTGCTGTACGCCACCCACCAGAGAGGACAGCTGTTGCTCATGATTATGAAGCAAACTTCCTTGGGCACGGAGGGCCGAGCGAAGCTCTGCTGAGTCTGTCATGGCCAGATTGTACTGTGACAATCCTTAACTAGGCAGAGACTCAGAAGCAAAGGAAGCACGAGAGGCAGAAAAATAAAGTATTAAATAAAACTTTACTTAAATTGTCCAAGCAACAAATCCATACAGGGAACAGGCAGAAGTCAAAAGTCATAAATCCAGGCAGAGTCCAAAAACCAGGTAATCCAAACACAGAAGAAATCGCTGGAGAGCATGTACGCACACAGGAGACAATGACAATCTGGCAGAGGGTGAGGGGAAACACAGGGTATAAATAGGGAATGCTTAATGACAACAAGGTACAGGTGTGTGGGGAAACCAACAGGAAGTAAAGGTAGACATGAGACACAAGAACCCAGACACCAAAATAAAACAGGAAGTGAAATCAAAACAGACACAAACTGAACAGATCGTTAAACAATCAGATTTTGTATGAAGTCAACATTAGAAGAAATATCTCTCTCTCACCCTAAATTTCCTTTATTGCTGGAAAATGTGTAAAGTTCTGTTGGAGATGTATTTTGAAAATCATCAACTTCCGCCAGAAAGACTGGACAGCTGCTTCCAAATCACACACAGAGTTGATCTTGCCCTGCACTTTTAAGTTGAGGTCATTTAGGTGTGAGTTTATGTGAACTAAGAAGGCCATAAAATCTTTTTTTCTCTCTCATCTTCCAAAAACTGAGCAATCTGTCTGTCCTTGTGATTCTTCTGTCGTTCCTGGAACATTTTTTGTTCATTTCGAATGGGCCAAACGCGAGCTAGAATTCTGCCTTTGCTCAACCATCTAACATTGCAGTAGGTCATTTGAATTTGCTGTGATATGAGGAGAGGTCTGGATTGTCCTCTCTCGTTCGAGTTAATGCTCCATTTTCTTTACCAATCGTTGAGGGAGCTCCATCGGTGATGATGGAAAAACTTTCATACTGATGCCTCTCTATGCTAACATTTCTTTTGTAGAGAATTATATGTCTTCCCCTCTGGTCTGTGTTGTGCTGTGATGCCTAAAATGTCCTCACAGAAATCATTCCTCTCTGCGTGGTCAAATCTGACATATCCAAAAAGTTGAGCATTGTCACTAATATCAGTTGATTCATTAACTGCTAAGGCTTTTCAAGCTGCACTCTTAATAGCAGCCATGAGCTGCAAGAAATTCTGCCCCTAATTGATATTACGTTACTGAACACAATTAATCTCTCAGGGTATGTACCACAGTCCTTTAAACTAGCTGTAATCGAACCCCTTCTCAAAAAAACCACCCTGGACCAGAAGGTTTAGCCAATTACAGACCGATATCCAACCTCCCCTTCCTGTCTAAAATCCTTAAAAAAGGTTGCAGCCAATCAGCTATGTGAGTTTCTCCAGGAAACAATTGTATATGAAGACTTTCAGTCGGGGCTAATAGCTAATCACAGCATTGTTAAAAGTCACTACTGACCCATTAATAGTTGTGTACAAATTAGTAATTTGTGTCTATCCTCGATCTATTAGATCTTAGTGCTGCATTCAATTCTATTGACAATCACATTTTATTACAGACACAGTGGATTACGATGAAAAGTCTTAGGTGAGTAATCTCGTATTTTTCCCCCGTTTTTCCCCCGTTTTTTTTTTGCTGTGGGTCTGATTGAGACGTTGATTGTACCGGCTGAGGTGATCGGATCTTGAAACGGTTTGCATCGATCGAATCACAAGGATCTTAGCTTTCCAAAGATATGTCGCATCAGTACCTAGCTATACGAAGCAGTTTTGTAAATCATTTTTTGACTACCCTTTACGTTCGGCGGCCCGCCCGGGGGCCGTCGGATCGCAAGAAGTGATAACATCTAAAAAATCCGACATGAGCTTTCTCAACGTGATGGTTGGCGGTTCAATCCTCAGTCTTGCCCATCTGCATGCCAAAGTGTCCTTGGGCAGTATACTGAACCCCTAAATGGCCCCTCATAGATGTTGAATAAACTAATTGTAAATTGCTTTGATAAAAGTGTCTGCCAAATGACTTGTAATTAATACTGAGAGTATTAACATCTGTTTTAGAGATGAGCTTAAGTTTGCTCCATGTAGCATCAGTTAACTATAAACCATATTGTATTCCTCACTAAAATGTAATTATCTAAAACAGTGGTCCCCGATCCCCCGGGCCGTGGCCCGGTACCGGGCCGTGGGTCATTTGATACGGGGCCGCACAAAAAGAATAATCATCTTACATTTTTTCTGTTTTACTTATTATCCGGTCATCAATGACCAGATCCTCTCCGGTACTCATGCTTTACGCATTTCAAGACGCTTGTCTCGGTCACATGACTTTTTCGCTGAACACAAACCCAGACGGTATCTGTCGGACCCTTTTGTCAACAAACCAGGTGAATCCAGCAGGTCTGTGCAAGACGAAGATCAGCTTCTGGAGATCGCAAATGACGGCGGCCTTAAAAGTATGTTCGAGAAAACAACTCTGCCGGTGTTGTGGATTAAAGTCACGGCAGAATACCCTGCGACCCTTTTAACAAAAAAAACTCTAAAAGCGCACAGAAGCGCAGCCTGTGTGGGATGGAGCTTTGGTATCTGTCCGTCTCCGTCTTGCTGGTAACTTACCTCGCAATAATTAATTTGAGGCCGTGTATTAACAATTCCTTAATTTCGTTAAATAAAAAAAAAAATCTACCGATGTCACCAGAGGCCGTACCAGGGGGACTCCGTAGTGAGGCTCCGTAGCCACACCTTAAAGGCCGGTCCGTGAAAATATTGTCTGCCATCCAACCGGTCCGTGGCGCAAAAAAGGTTGGGGACCACTGATCTAAAAGACTGGTTGCCAGTACAGATTTCCTGGCAGCCTCAGGTTTGCATCATGACAAGATGCCAGCAAAGGAGAGGATCATACAACTACATTGCTCCTGGGAATTGTAGTTTCCTTAAAGTCACATCCCGTGATCTTGGATTTATGCACCTGACCGAGACCTGGCTACATATTAGTGAGTCCATAGCTTTTTATGAGCTTCTCCCTCCTGACTGTACTTTTTTTTAACTCTCCCTGGACCTCTGGTAGAGGTGGAGGGGTAGCCATCGATTTAAATCCATCTTGATGTTGACAGTCGGTAACTCTAACCTATTCTATCTTCGAGCTTCAGCTGTTTGAGTTAAACAAATCCTCCCCTGTGTTGTGTGCTGTAGTGTACCGTCCCCTGAAATTCAGCAAGGACTTTATTGAAGAGTTTGCTGAATTCATAGTGGGCATTTCGATGGATCATGACCATTATAACCCTAACCCTAACCCAACATATATGCTGTGAAACTAAACCTATGGCTAAAGACTTCATAAATCTTATAAATTCCTTTAATCTCACCCAGTCAGTGTCTGGACCCACAAATGACAAGGGGCACACATTAGACCTTGTGTTGTCTTATGGCCTCATGTTCATGTCAATGAAATCTGTGATACTTGTATATCGCATCATCTGCCGGTTTTATTTACGATTACTGTCCCCTGCTCTATAGTCGAGCCAGCTCCTCCAGGCTGCCGCCGTATAATTAGTCAAACTCTGTTGCATTTATCTGCTATTTTTAAAGACTCTGCTCTGTAACTTGGATTGTAGTGATGTTCTCAGTGCGTATCCATCTTCTGTTGATTCAGGAGATTCTGCTGTCCTAGTTCTCCTTGCCCTTACGGCTGTTTTCGACTCCGTGGATCACGCAATCCTAATATCACGCCTGGAGACCTTGTACGGATTAAAGGTACAGCACTCAGGTGGTTTGCGTCTTACTTTACAGATAGGAGTTTCTCTGTCCATCTGGGTGACTTCTCCTCTGGGAAGGCCCCACTTACATGTGGGGTACCTCAAGGATCAGTTCCAGGCCCTGTCCTTTTCTCCCTATATATGCTGCCGCTAGCATTAATTTTGGAAAAACATAACGTTTCCTTTTACTGCCTGGCAGACGACATTCAAATATACTGGCCCTGAACCATACAACTATGCTTAAATTACATAAAATCATGGATGGATTCAAACTTCCTCAAATTAAACAACAATGAAGACTGAGGTTATCATATTTGGACAATCAGAACTGCAAGATGTGGACAATCTTGGGCCTTTGGCTCCTAATACTCACTCCACTGTAAAGAGTCTTGGTGTTGTTTTTGACAGACCTTTTAATTTTGAAAATCAAATTTCCTCAGTAGTCAGTGGTTACTTTTTTCAACTGCGACAATAGCAAAGGTAAAGGCTTAGACAAATCCTCCATTAAACGCATGCTGACTAGGAAAAAAAGAGAGACCATATCACACCCATGTTTCGCCTCCTACACTGGCTTCCTGTTAGTCACAGGACCCTTTTTAAAATCGTAATTTTAACATTTAAATCTCTTAACGGACTGGCATCGTCTTACTTATCCGAACCTCTCTTTATGCACACTCCAGTGAGTGAACTGAGATCAGCCAGTCAACTGCCCCTAAACAAACCTCAGACAAGGCTAGTTACCAGAGGTGATCGCGCCTTCGCAGTAGCCGCCCCAAACCTGTCGAAGAAACCTATCCCTTCACATTAGATCTGCCCCGTCTTTAACACACTTTTAACCACTACTAAAAACACACCTGTTCTCCAAGGCTTTCTCCTTGAGCTGAGTACGTTTCATCGCGGCTGATTTAATTTATCTTATCGTATATCTTATATTTTATTTTATATTTTATTTATTTACATTAATAATTGTATTTTATTTGTATTACTTGCACTATAATGTATTACGTTTTACTGTCCTTTTGTTGTACCAATACATCTGTAAAGCACTTTGGTCAACCAAGTTGTTTAAATGTGCTGTATAAATAAAGTTGACATTGACATTGAGACATTAAATATGTTCACCCTTTGAGTCACTGGCAGCAGTTGAAAAGGTTGAGATCAAGGAAAGATATAACGGAGAATCTTGTGTAATTCATTGAATGTTTATTGTCCAAAACAGTTTCACACATCCTGAGTAATAGACGATGTTCAAAATAAAAACAAACAAAGACTTAATTTTATTTAAGACTTTCCATGAGCCTTTATGGACCTGGAGTCTGTGTTTCGTAGCTTACTTCTGGTCTTCTGTGGAAACATGGTGGACTCAGTGGAAGATGACCTGCACTTTATGAAGAAAGTGTTATCAGTGAGTTGGAGTCGAAACAGATACATTCGAAAAATAGTATTCATATGTGGGCTTCTTCAGACAAAGATGCATTACATCTGACCTTCTTGTGGTCTGGACAAAACGGATGAGGCCTAAAGTGGCCCACTTGTAAAATAGCAAATGTGTCCCCAATATCAACATAACAAATGGGGCTTTTTTTGTGCTCTTGGCAAGGGGTAGTCTGGATGTGAACCTAAAATGGCCCATGTGGTAAAGGTGAATTTGACCCAAATAGTATAATTCTGTGCCACCTTCAGTACCTTTGGCTAACATAGGTATTGCTATCTGGCAAATAGGAGCAGACCGTCCAAGTGCCATCATTCCAGGTGGTATGTGGGCCAGATCACAGTGCAGGTCAATTTGAGCCAAAACAATTTTTCTATGTTGGTTACAACCTTGTCTGTGAGCACCGACAGCCACAGGGGGCGCTGTATGTCAGCCACTAACATGGCTGATGAGGGGCCAGCCAATGTTTTTCAGCCTTGTCAGATATTTCATGGTCATATACTGCACATATAATGATGACCTTCGCAGTGCATATATTTACCTGATGATTGAAATCCAGCAAGTCACATATTTTGCTCCGATCAGGCATCTGGACAGACACAGAGTACATGCATTTATGTCCCTATTCTTACTGATAATACATCAACTGAAGCAGAATAAATAAGACTATGGTGGGTGAAGTCTACTGCTTGTATGTGAACATTATGTTACTCTGAAACACTGATATGCTTCATATTCTAATAAGACATCAAAAACTGATTCTGAAAGGTCTGTGTAGCTGGTTTCTTGTCTCTCGGCTTCACTTCATAACACCTTATGTAAATGTTTTTATGGGAATTGTAGTTACTATCTACACATATAAAGTATAGATCTTTCTTCGAAATGCAGATTTATCTGAAACACCCAATTTCATTTTGTTAAAGTTTCCAACCTGAAGAGAAGGGGACACGATTAGTTATATCATGCTTCTACTTCGTGGTACATTTTGGAACTTCACACTGTCTATAAATTTAGCTCAATCTGGAGATGGCCTGTTTTTATTGTGTTTGCTGACTGAAATTCTATCCTAAAAGCATTCTCAATCAAAATAAATTATAAGACTAGCCTTAATTTTTCATTGACAACATGGAATATTAAGAGGCAGCTGCCGGGATGGTCTAGGTCATCTAAAGCAGTGTGCAACATTTCCTTTTGCTCTTGTCAGATTCCCCACTGGGGCTGCTGCCTGTTCCTTTCCCCACTTGTCCACTACCCGTGTCATTATGTGTCTGCAGCTTTAAAAAGTGGCAGTTTAAATATACTGAGTTACAAGTAAAATGACTGCATTTAGAATATATATATATATATGAGTTAAAGATCATAGGTTTGTGAAGCAAAGTGTGATTAACATTCCTAAAGTAACTAGAAACTGACTCCTTTGCATATACAGTAAATATATTCGATTAATGTTGTATTTGAATGCTATTATATATCACACATTAAAACATTAAATACATGAATGCATTTTGTATAGAAGTTTATGTAAAACTGGGATCTTCAAAGTAAAAAATAAATGATAGTGTGGTCAAATACATGTAGTGTAGGAAAAATACAATATTTAGTGGACAAACAGTAAAACTAAAGTAACAAAGTGATTACCAGTGGTCTAGGTTTGACTGATAAATAATTTGGTGATTTCTTACCTTTCTCAAGGACGTTTTTCTCGAAGTATCCCGGCATGTTCATGTTGCCGGGTGGAGAATATTGGGCAACCACATAGACAGTGCCACCAACAGAGGCTACACCCACGCCCAGTTTAGTGGTTTCTTTCCAAACCACCTGAGTAAAATGCCCTGCGAGAAGAAGCACAGCAGTGAAGTGAGGACAAAAGTGTGGTGATGTGTTTCTAACTTAAACTGCTCAGTGTTTTATAAAATGAATAATACTTCAAAAGTAAAGGTCAATATAAATGTTTTGCTTTTCTACTGAATTTGATAGATTATTACAGAAAAAAAGTCATTATCTGAAAGTGATATATATTTCACCCACACATTTCAAATCTGGCTTTATTCATTGTGTCCCTATGGAGTCCATCAGATGTTATGTGTTTTACCAGTGTTCATGCCGAACCCAGGACTGCTCCAGTTGTAGTCTTTGATCTCACTGTACCACGCATCCACAGCTCCTTTCCCTAAAGAGAAAAGACACGCACAAAAAGAACACAATATGAACAAACTACAATGATGTGATTGAAAACCTAAATGATAATAATGCCATTATGACAAACTTAAGAAGCTGTAAGAGAAAATTACAGTGTAGTGGTAAATGCTAAACATAGTGTAACAGCATAGTGAGTAAAGAAGTCCCATTAAGTTACACAACTGACTAAGGAATGTCTTAAAGCTTGTTAAGTTCAGCCCCCAGGAGCTGCTGGTTACACTGCAGTAAGTGAGGCTGCAGCACCAAATCCCCCGAGTGTGATATTATGCTTGTTCATTAAGTTGTTTTAATGATCAGTCTAGAATAGTCATATTCCTTATTTAAAATGTTTGAATGAATGTGATTGTGTGAATCTCACCTGTCGGGGCCCCGGAGCCCATCATGTAGTAGATGTTCTCTCCATGTTTTGTATCGCTGTGTTTTAAGGTACCAAGCTCCACCAAGTGATCGGCCCATTTCTGAGATGAATCATTCATGTCGCTACTGAGCGTCAGTGGCGGCGCACCATGTATCGCCCTGTAGGCATTGTGAGTCTCCAGGAACTCCTTCTGAAAGCTTTCATCTGCAGAAAAGAAGGTATCAACTTTAAGTGCACAGTAAAAAAAACATGCTATGAGCAATTACTGTGCCTGGCTGTCCACACACTTGGGTACAAACAGGATTATTCATGACCTGTGATGACAAAGATCTCGACAGTGATGATATTTTTTGTTTCTTAATAGTTCTGAAGCACTTACCTGCCATTATGTCTGTGGTTGTGAGGTCTGAAAGGGAGAACAGAACAAATGAGGACAGAGTTAAAAGATAAAATCCAATAATCTGAAGGAACACTCAGCAGGTGCTCAGACACAATGTGCTGATGGTTGAAACAAATCTACTGTATCTTACACAAACTAATCTCTAGCACTCACCTGCGTCAGGTTGTGTTCCTAAGATCTGAGGGAATGTCCTGTGTACACACTGCTGTCTGCTGTCTCAAAGCCAGTATTTATAACACAGATCTCACCACTCCTTCCTCTTGTCTGTATGGAGGAGGAGACCGACCCCCAGCCCTTTCCTGCTGGTACTTCCCTGCAGCCACTTAACCTTTTTCATGTCTCACAGCGCACAGTGTGGCTGTTTGTTGAATAGCCCACATTCTCTACTCGTCTGCACCACTCTTGATTGATGCAGAGTGGTTGTCTCTCTAATCCAGGATTCCACAGACACATTAGTGCAATTCAGGCTTTTTTAAACTTTGTGTTCTTCTTTTTGGGGGGAAATGTTTTGAAGTGTACTTAAAAAATGATATATTTCAATTAAAAGATGGAAAATGTGTTCATATGACTATTAATTAACAGATAGTACCTGTTATACTGCTCAGTCTTGGTTACCACCATAGATCCATACAATACAAGGGATAAATGAAGCAACTGAAGAGCTGCACACAAAGAAAACAGGTAAACAGAAAATAGATGAGCGAAGCCTTGAGGTGGTTGAGGTTCTATCACACAGGTTGTGGAAAAGTCTCCTCCAGTGCAGCACAGTTTCCTTCCTGCCATCTGACAGCAATCTTACACAGTTGCTGGTGGTTTTAACAAGCTGTGGCCTACATCAAACACTGACAAACTGAAGACTGACTCTGGAAACAGACTCCTGCCGGGGCTGCAGTTGATCCTTTTCCGGTCTTGACCAGGCTGCAAGGCACTGGGACAGCTGTGCAGGAGAAAAAGAGGATCACAACCAGTGAAAGCACAGCAAGTTGCTCCAAGGACAGCTCTGATTATTGCCAGTATATGTAGAGAACAGACAACCATTTGGAGCCTATAGGTGTGGTCCATGAGGTGAGATCACTTTGGGATTCAGTAGCCCCGTTGAGGAGCTTCAAGGCTCACATGGGCATCGATGAAGCCTGGGGGACGGTGGGAGGAACAGACATCTGGACTAACTTGCTTCAACGGCTGTCATTGTGATGCTACTGTGACACCAGGAGAAAATTCCTCTACACCAGCAGGGCCTGACGTGATGCTCAGGGTAACGTCTTCATTCTTTTCATCGAGACCAGCTGATTGGCCAAAGCACAAACAACGAGACACAAGCTTTGCTCTTAAAATACATGCAAATGAACATTGCTGTAAAGAACATTGTTACTGTTAAGTCGTAAGTTTTTATCTGTTCACTATTTCATTCAGCTCAACATTTTGTTTACAAGAGGACTGAAAAACGATTACACACCATAGTGGAAGAAGTCCTCGGATTATTAACTGAAGTCAAGTATGAAAGTATTTCATGTTATATACATAATTGTCACTCGTACCTTTTTAGAGATAATCAATCCTTATGAACAAAATGTACTTATTCAAAGTAAAAATGTCTGCCTGTCTGACTGACATGTCTCATTGGATGACTGCACACCACTTCAAAATCAAAGACAAGACCGGAGTACTTTTCCCTCCAGGGAAAGGCTGTCCCAACCACGAACTGATTATTACCTTTGACAATTCCATGGTAGCCCCCACCCAGACTGCTAGGAACCTGGGTGTGACACTCAACAGTCATCTATCGCTTACTGTGAATATTACTGCAACAACCTGTTCCTGTAGATACATGCTGCACAACATAAGGAGAACACGTCCCCTTCTCAGTCAGAAGGCAAGGGACTTTTTTTTTCTGAGTTTGTAGATTAATGGTGGAATCCACTTATTGTAAGTTGGTTTGGATAACAGCGTCAGCTTAATGAAATGTAATGTAAAAATAGAAAAATTTGACAAGTAATAAAATGATTAAAGATATCTACAACTGAAATTCCACACGTGTTTTGTAAATATAAAATATAATTTCAAATTTAAGAAATCTAATATGATTGACATGGTAGAATTTCTGGATGTGCCTGTCATTTTCGAAAGAAAGAAAGTAATTCATCCATAAATTGATCATGATTTCTACAAAGTTTTTACTATTTGAACTTTGACCAGCGTTCTACCATCACACCATATTTCTGTGCAGCGGTTTCATAGCACCTGTTAAATCTCTGTGAACCAACTCAGCATATAAATCCATTGTCCAGGATGTCACTTTTGTCCAAAACCTATGTACAGTATGTAGACAATACAGGTCAGAGTGTAAACAAGGCTGCTGTGGAGATTCATGTTTCATTAGGATGATTTCATCGAACTCCCCCAGGACAAGTGATAAAGGTACCTCTGTATCCTATTTGTACAGGCTCACTTTAGCTTTTAGCAGTCTGCATTTCTCCTCCTGTTCCCTATCATCACCCTGAGTGTTTGCCTCATTTGTTCACCTGTGTCTTGCCTTTGTTCCTCCTTCTATATAAACCCAGTCTTTCTGTTGTCCCCTGTCTGATTGTATCGTTTTTGCCTGTGAGAAGCCATGCCAGGATTCTGAGTTTTTGAGGTCTGTTATCTTGTATGATATTTTGACATTCTGATTTTTGATCCTCTTTGTTTTTTCCTTTTTTTGGAATTCTGTTTTTGCCAGCTATTGAATTGGATTTTACGTTTTTTGCTGCTGTCATTTTTTGCCTTTTTGGATCCTTGGTTTTTTCCTTTTTGAAATAAATAAGTAGTTTTGCATCTTGGTCTGCGATTGGGTCCTTATACTGAGAAAGCCTAACAGTGGAGACTGACAGGAACTGGTTTGGACAGGTCTCTGAGAGATTCCTTCCAATTTCACCTGTAGATATGCAAATAAATATTTGTCTCTTTTGTTCAAAGATGAACCTCTCATTCCATTCCAATGATTTAAGAGATGTAAAGATGTCGAAGTCTAGAAGTGACTTTTAAATATGTAACTGGGTTCATTCCTGCAAAGTAATTATAGTTGTGTGAGTTGTGGCCTCACTCTCTGTAATTCCACAGAAGATATTTGCAGTTTTTTTTTACAACCTGTCTTAACATCTGTTCCCTTTAATAGTTCACCCAAAATGATGACACATTTGCTGCTGCATCCTGAACTACTCTGTAATGGAAATTCATCTTGAGATTTGAAATAATTAAATTCTCAGACTGGATTTGCCCTTGAGTCGTTTTAATAGTAAGCTTTGCAGAGTTTACACAACAAGCACGGATGCTCAAAATGGAACTGGCCGCAAGTTCACAAAAGCCAGAACTTGTACGCAGAGGCGTTTCATAAAATAAAATATGAAAAAAAGACAAGCCAGAACTATTACAAAGAGGCGCGTCATAAAACTTAATTTGAAATAAATACATGAAATCATCATCTGTGTCTAACTGCTGTGTTTGTAGCAAACTCCGTTTATCAAGGTCACAGCAGTGAGACACCTGGTCAGTTGAATTTTCCCTTATAACTCTTTTCACTGTAAAGGTGTGAAACTGTTCAAAATGTTTCACCTTATCAATACTTTTTTAACCTTTATCTTGATGATGTTCTCCTTTACACTTGACATCTATTGCACTTCTGTCCATCCTGGGAGAGGGATCCTCACAGGTGGCTCTCTCTGAGGTTTCTACGTTATTTTTACACTGTTAAAAGGGCTTTTTAGTAATTTTACCTTACTCTTGTTGAGGGTTAAGGGCAGAGGATGTCACACCATGTTAAAGCCCTATGAGACAAATTGTGATTTGTGAATATGGGCTATACAAATACAATTTGATTTTGATTGATCATCGTATACTCTCTTGGATCAGATAGTAAATGCTTTTGTACTTCCACTCTGACTATTGCTCTGTGTTCTGTCTCTGCGCTAGGGTCCAAAGATACTCTGATCGTCACAGGCTCTTCGAATACATGCAAATGCACATTGCTGTAAATGACATTGCTAGTCAGTTAAGTCAGATAAGTTTTTTCTGTTCACTATTTCATTCAGCTGAACATTTTGTTTATAATAGAGCTGAGAAACGATTACACACTGTAGTGGAAGAAGTCCACAAATAATTTACTTCTTACAAGTATTAAAGTATTTCATGTTATATACCTAATTGTAGCTCATACCTATTTATTAAAAAAATGTACTTATTCAATGTAAAAGGATTAATTTTGATTATTGCTTCTTGCAGAGTGATATCATTTGCATAGATTGGATTCAAATTATTATTGATTATAAGTATTGTAAGAAGTCTCTCAGTTTAACTCCGGCATACTTGAAATGTTTCTTTGCGTGTGACTGAACAATTTAAATAGTTTAAATAGTGGAAAAATGTACTGTCTTAGAAATGGACCCAACTTCAAACCCCAAAAAGCTGTTCTCCATCTTTTCCAACCTCCTTGACCCCCGAGTCCCCCTCCTTCTTCCACCCTTCTACCAAGCCACTTTGTCAACTACTTTACAAAAAAGATAGATGACATACGCTCCTCATTTTCAAATTCACCTTCTTTAATTACATTTCCATCAACTTCATCCTCATCCCCTTCTCTTCCCTCTTTCACCCCCGTCTCCAAATCAAGTTCTTACCTTAGTAACCTCCGCCCATCCAACCACCTGCCCCCTTGACCCCATTCCTTCTCCAGTGTTGTGCATGAACGAACGCAAAAGAACACGTTCACTTTTATGAGAACGATGAACTGAACGCAACTCAATGACAAATAATGAATTTGAATGGTGAACATGTTCATATTGTAGCGTCCTCGCTACAGAAGGAAGGAAACTTCTCTCTTTATGTGTAACTTTATTAAAGTCCAACGAACACGACACACTTCACGTAACTCCGACACTCCTATCATCCACCACTGCTTTCTTCACTCCACTTTCTCATTCACCCTTGACACGCCAACTCATCAGCCAATGAGAGCCTGCTATCCCACAAAACCCTACAGCCATTGGCCTAGAACTATCACATGCCCCCTCCCTACCTGTTCACTGACCAGGTCATTTCAATACTTTCTCCTCAGGAGAGACGCCGTCTAAATCGAATGCTTGCACCATGTCGTTGCTCAGTGCCCGTAAAATGTCTGCGATGTAGCCTAACCTAAACCAACTAACACAACAGCTCTCGGTCTTATACACAAATGGCAAGTGAAAGCAGAGACGCAGACTCAGCGACTACATCCGATGCACCTTATTATTATCTGAGGGATTTTTACACACTGTCTGATAAAGATTCCGACAGTAAAGGCAAGGGGTAGTGATGGATAAGGTTTTCTTTAACAAGTTAAGTCTTTTATTCTCACTTTCCACCTTAAAACTATGAAATGAACTGAACTATGAACTCGTTCAGAATTTAAATGGTGAACTATGAACGTGAACTATTCATGTTTACTTGTATGAACTGAACTTAGAACTAGTTCATGAGAGGTGTGAACTTGCACAACACTGCCCATCTCACATTCTCCAGTCTATTGCTCCCAACCTGTCAATTGTCTGTTTCCCTAACTCTCTGAAGGATGCAAGAGTAAACCCTATCTTGAAGAGACCCACCCTCAGCCCGTCTGAAGTAAACAACTACAGACCGGTCTCTCTTCCTATCTTTCTTTCCAAAGATCTCGAGCAAGCTGTCTTTAAACAACACTCCTATCTCCACCATAACAATCTTCTTGATCCTCACCAGTCTGGTTTCAAGGCAGTGCACTCAACTGAAACTTCCCTTCTTTCTGTCTCTGAGCAACTTCACACTGCTAGAGCAGCCTCTCTCTCCTCTGTCCTCATCCTTCTAGACCGTTCTGCTGCATGTATCACAGTGAACCACCAGATCCTTTGTTCCTCCCTTTAGGACCTGGGTTTCTTAGGCTCTGCTATTTCCTTGTTCTCATCCTACCTCAACAATTGCATTTAACGTGTAACTTTGAGAGGATCTGTGTTTGAACCTTATCCTGTCACTACAGGCCAGGTGGTCTCTCAAGGTGCCATCCTGGGTCCCCTACTCTTCTCTCTGTACACTAACTCTCTCAGCTCTGTCATTCACTCACATGGCTTTTCCTACTACAGCTATGCTGATGACACCCAATTAATCCTCTATTTACCCCAATCTGAAACACAGGTAGCAGCACGAATCTCAGTGGATGTCTGCACACCACCTGAAAATCAACAAGACCGAGCTATTTTTCCTTCCGACTATACCTTTAATACAAAAAATAAATAAATAGATAAAAATAAAGTACCGCTTTAGTAGCACTTATATGCCACTTACATATAGCACACTGTAGTTTGGTGTTCTTGAATACAATTGTAATTTCTTGATTCTTATTGTTCTGGGTTTTTACCCTAATTGTTGAATGCACTTATTGTAAGTTGGTTTGGATAAAAGTGTCAGCTAAATAAAATGTAATGTAAAAATAGAAAAATTTCACAATTATGATAATTTATTACAGATATTTACAACTGCAATTCCACATTTGTATTGTAAGTATAAAATATAATTTAAATTTCTGAAATCCGCAATTGCTTTTTTTAATATAATTGACTTGCCAGCATTTCAGGATGTGTTACTGTCATTTTCCCATTTCTTTCTTTTCAGATATCTGCCCCAATTTGCATATTCTTTAAATGATGGAGGATGACCGTCAGATATCGTGGTTTTGGATCCTGATTTTGATAACAAAAAGAGTGCTTGATAAACAATATGCCTACTCACAATTTCTAAAATTTCTGACAATAAAAATGGACACGTTTTCATTATTTTACAAACTGTTCCTTGCAATGATTTTGTAAATATTATAATTTTGTTGATGTTCTCAGTTACACAATGCAATTATTGATACAACTTTATTCACCCACATATCCACACTTCTGTCCATCTTGGGAAAAGGATCCCTCACATGTTGCTCTCTGAGGTTTCTACATTTTCCCCCTGTTAAAATGTTGCTAGCTTGTCCTCACTCTTGTTGAAGTTGAAGGGCAGAGGATATCACATCTTCTTAAAGCCCAATGACAAACATTGTGAACTGTGACCATGGGCTTTACAAAATAAATTTGAATGATTGATTAATAAATATATGTCGCTGTAAGTAGCATGTAGACTGTGTAACCCTCTGCAGAGCTTACAATTAAAAACTCAAACACAACTCCGGTTCGAGAAACTCTTTATTTCACATTTTCTGTTAAACTTCCACCACAGTTCTAAACTAACATATCAGTGATTTAATCTTGAGTGGCCAGATATAATAATAATAATATAATATAATAATAATAATAATAATAATAATATAATAATAATAATAATTTTACATATTCAAAATCCATGTATGCATTTTATGATACCTGTAATGCAACAAAAGTTGATGGTATCTGCAACATCGCCAGAAGTAAGAACTGAATTGTTGTTATCAATGATTGACATTTCTACTTTTGAAAACTGAAATGTTGATATCAAGAACGAACAATTTGACCAGCAAGCTAGATTGATGATATCATTAATTAGGATTGGACAATCACATTATGTAGTGGGTAACTTGGAACCTATTGACAATACCTAACTGTTCACACACATACACACACTTTAACGTGTAGTCAGATACACATAATGTCCTTTGAGCGTAAACGCACATACATTCTTCTTCTGCTTCTCAACTTCAGCATGCACCTCACACACACACACACACAAGGATAATGAGCGGACCTCTGCCCTCCCTCCCTCACATACACACACACACACACTACGACATGTGGTTCTTCTTCTCAACTCCTGCCTTTGACTCCTTATCAAAAAGGGAGTCTGCCACAGCGGACAGATTGGACTTGGAGCAGGCTTTCATATCTTCTTTTCATGAATCGCTTCATTGTGTTGGTTCTGGGACGCCCTCTCTCATGTGCATGGTTACCAGTTCGTTGCTATGCTTGTTGCACTTTCTGTGGTTTTGCTCTGTGTCTCACCTTGTGCCTGAGTCGAGAAGATGTACAGCCGTGGCCAAAAGTTTTGAGAATGACATAAGTATTGGTTTTCACAAAGTGTGGTGCTTCAGTTTTTTCAGATCTTTTTATCAGATGTTACTATGGTATACTGAAGTACAATTACAAGCATTAAATAAGTGTCAAAAGATTTTATTGACAATCACATAGAGTTTATGCAAAGAGTCAATATTTGCAGTGTTGACCCTTCTTTTTCAAGACCTCTGCAATTCGCCCTGGCATGCTGTCAATTAACTTCTGGGCCACATCCTGACTGATGGCAGCCCATTCTTGCATAATCAATGCTTGGAGTTTGTCAGAATTTGTGGGTTTTTGTTTATCCACCCGCCTCTTGAGGATTGACCACAAGTTCTGAATGGGATTAAGGTCTGGGGAGTTTCCTGGCCATGGACCCAAAATTTCAATGTTTTGTTCCCCGGGCCACTTGGTTATCACTTTTGCCTTATGGCACGGTGCTCCATCATGCTGGAAAAGGCAATGTTCGTCACCAAACTGTCCTTGGATGGTTGGGAGAAGTTGCTCTCGGAGGATGTTTTGGTACCATTCTTTATTCATGGCGGTGTTCTTAGGCAAAATTGTGAGTGAGCCCACTCCCTTGGCTGAGAAGCAACCCCACACATGAATGGTTTCAGGATGCTTTACTGTTGGCACGACACAGGACTGATGGTAGCGTTCACCTTTTCTTCTCCGGACAAGCTTGCTTCCAGATGCCCCAAACAATCTGAAAGGGGATTCATCAGAAAAAATGACTTTACCCCAGTCCTCAGCAGTCCAATCCCTGTACCTTTTGCAGAATATCAGTCTGTCCTTGATATTTTTCCTGGAGAGAAGTGGATATTTGCTGCTCTTCTTGACACCAGGCCATCCTCCAAAAGTCTTCGCCTCACTGTGCGTGCAGATGCACTCACACCTGCCTGCTGCCATTCCTGACCAACCTCTGCACTAGTGGTGCCCCGATCCCTCAGCTGGATCAACTTTAGGAGACGATCCTGGCGCTTGCTGGACTTTCTTGGGCGCCCTGAAGCCTTCTTCACAACAATTGAGCCACCTTCCTTGAAGTTCTTGATGATCCGATAAATAGTAGATTTAGGTGCAATCTTACTGGCAGCAATATCCTTGCCTGTGAAGCCCTTTTTGTGCAAAGCAATGATGACTGCACGTGTTTCCTTGCAGGTAACCATGGTTAACAGAGGATGGACAATGACTTCAAGCACCACCCTCCTTTTAAAGCTTCCAGTCTGCAATTTTGTCTCAATCAGGATGACAAAGTGATCCCCAGCCTTGTCCTCGTCAACACTATCACCTGTGTTAACAACAGAATCACTGACATGATGTCAGCTGGTCCTATTGTGGCAGGGGTGAAATGCAGTGGAAATGGTTTTTTGGGGGATAAGTAAATTTTCGTGGCAAAGAGGTACTTTGCAATTAATTGCAATCCATCTGATCACTCTTAATAACATTCTGGAGTATATGCAAATTGCGATCATAAAAACTGAGGCAGCAGACTTTGTGAAAATGAATATTTGTGCCATTCTCAAAACTTTTGGCCACGGCTGTACATCATTCAAATTGAGGGAAACAGTTTTAGTGTTAGCTCAACGGTCCCTCTCTTGACAGGTGTTAATCATACAGGCGGTTTTCAGCATCATCAACCCGCGACGCCAGGACTGCCTTGTGAACCAGCCAAAGAGGCACTGCCGCGCGTACAAGAACCTCTGTCACGCCCAGTATATCAATATATAAGCTATGTACGGACTTTGTGTAAGCGCCTTTTTTCCCGTGCAGCTTACTGCGTAAGACTGGAGGCCCATGCCTGGGCCCACGCATGATCACATGATTTCCACCCGTAACAAACCCATCCAAATTATCTGTAATTGAGTAACAGTCAATGGTAAAAGTTGAATAGTTGTAACTATACAGATGGACATTTTAATGACTTAATAGGATTCACATCAAGAAAAATGGGTGAATGAAAAAAAATGTAGGTATATTTAATTAGCATTGCTATTTCTAAAAATTATTCAATTGGATTTTTCAGGTAGTGAGAGAGAACACTTCTCTGCAGAGTAAATAGATAATAATTGAGTATATGCATGTAATGCAGCCACTTAAAGGTGCATATTAGTATCTAGATAATGCTACCTTAAATAACACTGACTTTATTTGTTGTTGGTCAATTATACAATTACTTTTTGCAGCCTAAAGACAGATGCACCAGCAATATGTCTCACCACACCACATTATAAGACCAAATTGTACAGTTGTTATTTATTCCAGCTACATTTTATTGCATCAGTCTGAGACCTTGTTTGCATATACTGGAGACTGACAGGAACTGGTTTGGACATGTCTCTGAGAGATTCCTTCAAATGTCACCTGTAGATATGCAAATATATATTTGTCTCTTTTGTTCAAAGATGAACCTCTCAATGCATTCCCAAGATTAGAGGGATGTAAAGATGTTGAAGCCTAGAGGTAACTGTGAAATATGTAACTATGTTCTTGCCTGCAAAGTAATGATAGTTGTGTGAGTTGGCCCCACTGGCCTCACTCTCTGTAATTACACAGAACACGTTAGCAGTTTTTTTTTTACATCCTGTCTGCAATGCTGTTACCCTGAAATAGTTCACCCAAAATGATGAAACCTTTACTGCTGCAGCCTGAACTATTCTTTTCACTGTAAATGTGTAAAACACATGCTGATACATAAGCTTATTCTTGTAATTGGCCAAACAGAGACAATTACATTTTGTAGATTGATGGATATTAAATGTCATGATAAACCACCCTGTCTCAATTGTGGCCAATGTAAAACCAACTGTGATGAAGAGACCTGGGTTGACTCATCTTTGTGCCCTGACAACAAATAAGACAAACACGTTGATGTTGTGTTTATAGACTCTACACTATCTATATGCTGACATTTAGATAGTGTTCTGGACAGTGGAATATGCAGACAACTCCTTGACCAGCTCCGACACAAGTATGACACCTTTCACCGTCATGTTCCCTCCCAGGAGGAGGACGTGGCTGTCCCTTCTGTCCAGGCTCACCTGCGTTGCTGCCATAAGATGTTGAGGGAGGCTCGGGCGGCGTTTGTCTGCACAGCCGCCAGGAATGAGAGGTTGGCCAACCGCAGACGTGCCCCCACGCACCTACTGAGGTGGGATTCCAGCCTGCTCCGTGCACACCACTGCGTACCTGAACCACTTTGCGTAGCCCGTAGGGCAGGGGTCACCAACTGAGTAGTACGAAGGGCTACTTGTTTGATACAAACTTCCTGGAAAACAAATTTGCAAAGATCACCTTTTAATAATAATAATAATAATATATGTGAAGAGATGTCTGATGACGTCAATGTTAACTATTTGTCAATACAATGTCAATACTTATTAACAATGATTTCCACAACAGTGATGGTAGGAAACAGATATATTAAAACATGCAACATTTATTTCTGTTAATCTGTTTCAACTTTGCTTAAATTCAACTTAATTGAAGTACTTTTGGTGACATGTATCATTACATTCCTCCATCAGTCTGTACTTTTTCAAAAATAGAGAAAAAATCAATTAAGTTATAATCACTTTGTTACGATGATAAAGTTCAACCAAAAAGAACACATGCATGTGACTAGTTGTAATGTTTCTAAGTGTTTTCTAAATTTGTTGGGTCTCACACTGTCAGCTGCCAGAGTTTTCAGACCTAAAATACACACTGGTCTTTCCCCATGTCCTCCTTCATTCACTGTGAACCCAAGAGCATGACAAGACATTTTCCCCTCCCCGTCGCGGCCTCTGCGCCCATTTTTATTAACCAGTTTGAGAATCACTGGCATAGAGTGAGGTTTTTTTTTGTTCTTCATTTTTTTTTTTAAATTAGGGCATGCCTTGCAATCGGCGGGCCGAGCTGGACCCCCTGGCCGTATGTTTGACACCCCTGGTTTAAATTAAAAAAAAAGAAATGGACCCTTCTTCAAACCCCAAAAAGCGGTTCTCCATCTTTTCCAACCTCCTTGACCCCTGAGTCCCCCTCTTCTTCCACCCTTCTACCAAGCCACTTTGTCAACTACTTTACAAAAAAGATAGATGACATACGCTCCTCATTTTCAAATCCACTTTCTTTAATTACAATTCCATCAACTTCATCTTCATCCCCTTCACTTCCCTCTTTCAACCCCTGTCCCCAAATCAAGTTCTTACCTTGGTAACCTCCGCCTGCCCAACCACCTGCTCCCTTGACTCCATCCCATCTCACATCCTCCAGTCTATTGCTCCCAACCTGTCAACTGGCTGTTTCCCTAACTATCTGAAGGAGACATGAGTAAACCCTCTCCTGAAGAAACCCACCCTCAACCCATCTGAAGTCAACAACTACAGACCTGTGTCTCTTCTTCCCTTTCTTTCCAAAGCTCTACAATCAACTTTTCTCCTATCTTCACCATAACAATCTTCTTGATCCTCATCAGTCTGGTTTCAAGGCTGGTGACACTGCCCTTCTTTCGGTCTCTGAGCAACTTCACACTGCTAGAGCAGCCTCTCTCTCCTCTGTCCTCGTCCTTCTAGACCAGGGGTCTTCAACTAAAATTGCAAGAGGTCCAGACATCAACCTGACTAAACCAGTTTATTTATTTTTATTGCACAAGCTTTTGTAACAATACAAAATCAAACTGGCAAAAATACAATGCCTATGCTGGACAAACATGAAACAAAGTGCAATAAACATTTTGTCTTGGCATTTGCATAAAGGTCTACATTCCTTAACAACCACTTTAAGATTGAAGCAAAAACTTTTTAGAAAAAGTAACAAGAACTTATTTTCATAGGTTCATTCACATGTAGCCTATTGTCTGTATGCCTACTTCCCCAATTCAGGGGGAGAAATTGGCTTTAGCTTTTTCTGTTAGTATTTTGAATCTTGGGAGGAATGGGGTCAGTGCCATTCTCAAACATCATTTTGTAAATGTTCATTAGTCATTCTTGAACGGTATTTGGTCTTAATAATGTTAAGTGTTGAGAATGCTGATTGGCTACTGTATGTGGAGCCAAACATTCGTCAAGGTGTGTACAGCCACTTTAGTGAGACCAAGGAAAACTTTCTCAGGTACAGTCTGTAGCCAGAAGCTCAACTAAGAAGACCATAAAATCTTTTTTTCTGTCATCTTCCAAAAACTGAGCAAACTGTCTGGCCATATGATTTTTCTGTGGTTCCAGGAACATTTTTATTTCACTTATAATGGCCTAAACGCGTGCTAGAACTCTGCCTTTGCTCAACCATCTAACATTGCATTGCAGCAGTTCGCATTTGAATTTGCATCAACGTAGGTCAGGAATTCTCGAAGGAGGTGATGTTTATGTGATAAAGATGCCCTGGAAAAGTTGATACGTTTCATCACAGTATTCATAACCTCTGCATACTCTTCTGAAACGGTAGAGCACATAACAGACTGGTGGATAATGCAGTGATATGAGGAAAGGTCTGCATTGTCCTCTCTCGTTCCGGTTACTGCTCCTTTTTCTTTACCCATCGTTGAGGGAGCTCCATCGGTGGTGATGGACACAACATATTTCATTCTGATGCCTCTCTGTTTTAACATTTCTTTTATAGCTAAGTATATGTCTTCCTCTATGGCAGTGGTTCTCAAAGTGCCCCCCACACTCTCCAGGGGGGGCGCGATGTCACAGATTTTTTAATTTAAAAAAAAAAGACCGCTGACCTGTCACAGTTAAGTGAAAGCTCCCTCAGTGGCAAAATGCAAGGGGCTTGACTGACATAAAAACAAATAAAATACTGTTTCGTTCCTGATCCACCAATCAAAAGAGGAGTGTTATCATTTGAACGCAAGTTGCACGTAGGCTTTTGAATATAAAAGTAACTGCAGGCATGGTCAGTGCTCACCCTCACTGAGACGACACCCTGCAGAGTTTGTGCGATTGCTCTTGTTTCCTCTATCATTCAGATATTAATTTCTTTATAAACATTCCGTTTAAAGACTCACTCCTTCCTTAGTAATACCTTCCTGCACTTGCAGTAGGCCTATTCGTAGCCTAACGCCGGGTTCACACCGGACGCTGAAGCGACGCCAAAGTGACGCGTAAGCGCAGCGCCAAGCCTTAAATAACAGCTGGCTCCCATCCACTCCCATGTTAATCCTTTGTGCAGGTCCCACCGGAGGCTGAAGCCCCGCGCTGCACCAAGGCTGCCTTGCGGCGTGCAGCGATCACTTGACGCGAGCGAATCGCGCCAGGAAACACACTGAAATTTTTTTTAAAACGATATTGATGACATATTTTATATGATATTAATGATAAAATATGCATCCCATATTTTGTATTCCCCTTCTGTTGTCCTGCAGTTTTAATTTTACCAATTTCACCAATCACATTATTAAATGTCCCCCTCTGCCCATCCACTACAGACACACAAAGATAAAAAGAGAGGTGGGGGTGGGGGTGGGGGGGTCTACGTACTCTCCCCATAGGCTTGAGTGGAGAATACGTAATTTACCCTCGACACCCGACATTGAACGGAGCAAACAGCGGAGAAGTTCTTGAAGATGGATGACATTAAATTAATAATTGAAGTGGAGAAGTACAGTGAGCTGTATGATCCTCGGCACATGTTGTATAAAGACAACTCCAAAAAGGACAAATGTTGGGACGCTGTTGCAGTTAATGTTGGTGCAACAAGTGACTATATGCTTTTATACTACTGGGTCAACGGGTGATATTATAAGCGCTGCCCGGCGCTTCATCATCGCTTCAGTGTCCGGTGTGAACAGCCAAGCTCCGGCGCGCTAGGGATTATTGGGCGCGTGCTTCGGCGTTGCTTCCGCGTCCGGTGTGAACCCGGCGTCATCTAAGGAGTAATTTGGTCCAGAGTCTTTTTAGAAAGGGTTAGGGCCTTCTAGCTTCTTCCAACTGCAGCTAGCCCTTTTCTCCTTAACACCTACCTTTACATTTTCAATCAACCACCGTGTTGCAACAAATAAAACACCAGGACTTGAATTGTGTACTGTTCGTTTTGTTAGGAACCATTGCCTAGCACAGCCTTATTCATTATTTGTGTGCAAGTCGCTCACAGCCACACATACAAACACACTCACAAGACCACGACGTTGCAATTAGAACTTTATTAACTTCACACACACTGTATAATATAATAATAATTGTCTGTATGGGCCTAAGAATAACAATAGCCTAACCTTGACATTTCAGGCCTATCAATAACAATATGCTATCTATCTATCTATCTATATATGGTGGGGTAGTTGAGGGCGGCGGTCGCGGGGGGATGGGGGGGGCCCCAACTACCCCTAACCAGCTTTGGGGGGGCCCTGCTTGCAAAAGTTTGAGAACCCCTGATCTATGGTGTGTGTTGTAATTGATGTGATGCCTAAAATGTCCTCACAGAAATCTTTCCTCTCTGCGTGATAAAATCTGATATATACCAAAAGCTGAGCATTGTTACTAATATCAGTTGATTCATCAACTGTTAAGGCTATGCACGGTGCACTTTTAATAGCAGCAGTGAGCTGTGACCGAACATTCACTCCTAATATTTCTGTGCGTCTTGTGGCTGAGACGGGGATTTGTTGAATTTTTTCTATCAGTTCACGAGCAAATGAGGCACACCGGTCTTGTTGACTCACTGCAGGAAGAGCAAACACAGACTTTTCTGTCCACTCTGCTCGGAAGACTCGGTTTTCAACGTCAACTTTCCTAACTTTTGATAACGCTGTTTTACGCCTTCTTCCGTGTGTCTCCGTCTGCATGCTTCTCTCTACCTAGCAACCCGGATACACAGTATGATAGCAACCCATAGGACCCAAGTGGCTCCACTTGGCTGCCGTCGTTATGCCTGATTAAAAGTCTCTTAAAGTCAAACAAGGTCGCCGCAGTATTTCTATATATATTTTTTTAATGGAGAGTCTAGGTCCGGATGGAAATCTCTCGCGTCTGGATGTGGACCGGAGTCCGCCAGTTGGTGACCCCTGTTCTAGACAGTTCTGCTGCATTTAAAACAGTTTACCACCAGATCCCTTCATGACCTGGGTGTCCCAGGCTCTGCTCTCTCTGTGCTCTCATCCTACCTCAACGACCGCACTTGGAGAGGACCTGTGTCTGAACCTTGTCCTCTCACTACTGGGGTCCCTAAAGGTTCTGTCCGTGGTACCCTACTCTTCTCTCTGTACACCAACTATCTCAGCTCTGCTATTCATAGGGATATTAGTTGTTACCAATACCCTATCATGAACAGAAATCTCAGGAACAGCTGAGAATCCTACCAATTATTTAGACAGCTTCTCTCTGATCACCCTTGATCAGATGACCAAAATAATCTCATGTTCTAAACTAACAACTTGTATCTTAGATCCCATTCCTACAAAATTGCTTCAAGAAATTCTGCCCCTTAATTGATAGTACGTTACTGAACACAATCAATCTCTCATCATCAGGATATGTACCACAGTCCTTTAAACTAGCTGTAATCAAACCACTTCTGAAAAAACCCACTCCGGTTTCGATGTTTTAGCCAACTGTCACGGTTTGAGGATGCAGAGGTATGAACAGAAAGGGTATTTAATATAACAAGAGTCTTTTAACAAGACCAAAACAAAACATAAAACACTAACAGGTAACACTGGAGGGAAACAAGAACATGAGGATCATAATCCAAGCGACAAGGCAGACGGAGAACACAGAAGATCCAGGACGGGAAAGCTGGACGAGACAGCAAGACAAGACAAACCATAAGCGACAACGTGTAACATGAGTAACAAACCGACAAGGGACAAAGGGGAACAAGGAGGCTTATAAAGAGACACAGGGAAGGCAGGGGTAATTAGCCACAGGTGCAACACATGAGGATTTGGGAAGACAATCACCAAGACAGGAAGTGACACACCCGAGAAGCTGGAACAACACACAAGAAAGCAAAATAAAACAGGAAACAGAAAACAGAAAACACAGAGAGACCGAATTTAACAAACTAAAATGACAGAACATCACACCAACTACAGACCGATATTCAACCTCCCCTTCCGATCTAAAATGCTACTTTCAGTCGGGTTTTAGAGCCAATCACAGCACGGAGACAGACTTGGTAAAAGTCACTACTTACCCATTAATAGCTTCAGATCAGGGATTTGTGTCTGTCCTCGTTCTGTTAGATGTTAGTTCTGCATTCAACACTATACGCCCATCACAATTTATTACAGACACTAGAAAAGTTAATTTGCATTAAAGGAACCGCCCTCAAGTGGTTTAAATCCTATTTTTCAGATTGATTCCAATTTGTTCAAATTAATGATCAGTCATCTGTGCTCACCAAAGTTAACCACGGTGTTCCACAGGGTTCTGTGTTCGGCCATATTTTATCCTCATTATATATGCTTTCACAAGAAACATTATCAGGACACACTCAATCAATTTCCTCTTCTATGCGGATGACAATTAACTGAACTCCAAGCATGTCTCAAGGACATAAAAACCTGGATGACCTGCAATTTTCTCTTACTGAACTCAGATAAAACAGAGGTTCTAATACTTGGCCCTAAACACCTCAGAAATACATTATATAATGATATAGTTGTGCTAGACTACATTGCTCTTGCTTCCAATGAAACAGTCAGGAACTTGGGTGTGATCTTTGATCGATTTGTCCTTTAATACTCACTTAAAACAAATTTCAGACATGTGCTTTGTCATCCAGAAGGTTGGCGGTTCAATCCTCAGTCTTGCCCATCTGCATGCCAAAGTGTCCTTGGGCAGTATACTGAACCGTTCCATCTGACCTTCATGCGGTCTGGACAAAACGAATGTGGGCCTAAAGTGGCCCCGTTGTAAAATAGCAAATGTGTCCCAAATATCTAAAAAAAAGTGGGCTTTTTTTTGTGCTCTTGGCAAGGAGTAGTTTGGATGTGAACCTAAAATGTCCAGTGTGGTAAAGGTGAATTTGGCCCAAATGGTAAAATTTTGTGCCCCCTTCGGTACCTTTGGCTAACATAGGTATTGCTATGGCTAACTTGTGGCCCAGATCTGGCAAATAGGAGCAGACCGTCCAAGTGCCATCATTACACGTGGTATGTGGGCCAGATCCTTTGAGCCAAAACAATTTTTTCTATGTTGGTTAAAACTTTGTCTGTGAGCACCCATAGCCACAGGGGGCGCTGTATGTCAGCCACTGACAAAGTTCATGAGGGACCAGGCAAATGTTTTCCCGCCTCGTCAGATATTTCATCGTCATATACTTCACATATAATGATGACCTTTGCAGTCCATGTATTTACCTGATGATTGATATCCAGCAAGTCACGCCTTTTGCTCCGATCAGGCCATCCTAAGAATACAAGAATGCATCAGCACAATAACTAAGACTAGGGTGGCTGTAGTCTACTAATTGTATGTGAACATTATGTTTCTCTGAAATACTGAGATTCTTCATATTTATTTGACATCAAAAACTGATTCTGAAAGGTCTGTATAGCTGGTTTCATGTCTCTTGGCTTCACTTCATAAAACTTTATGAAAATAGTTTTATGGGAACTGAAGTCACTAGCTACTAATATGAAGCATAGATCTTTCCTTGAGTTGCAGATTTATGTGAAAACAACCGATTTCTTTTTTTTAAATTATCCAACATGAAGAGAGGGGACACGATTAGTTGTATTATGCTGTCACCTCGTGGTACATTTTGGAACTTCACACTGTCTGTCAATTTAGCTCAATCTGGAGAAGAGTTTTATTTTGTTAATTTTGAAGTTATTAAATCAGTTGTTGAAATTACACCTAAAAGCATTCTCAATCAAAACAATTTGATAAGACAAGCTTTCATTTTTCATTGACAACATGGAGCAAGCAGTGTGCAACGTTTCCTTTGGCTTTTGTCAGAATCCCAACTGGGGCTGCTGCCTGTTGCTTTCCCCATTCGTCCACTACCCGTAAAAGTAATTTGTTAAACTTAAGCCGAATCACCTGAAACACACGACTGTTGCTGCTGCTGCAGGAAAATACACAGGAACAATTTAAACCTGCTGGATTACCCACAATTGGCTGCATGAGAAGAAATCTGTCCTTGTATACCTAACATACTGTGAGCAGGAGATAATCCTCTAATAGCTGTTGCATCAAGCACATTAAAAAAACTTTTCTTGATCAGTTCATCACACTTCAAGAAGATTTGGATCCAACATAACTGGTTTGTTATGATGTACAATGAGTTTCTGCTCACTAAAAGTGAACCACATCTAAGATATCCCGATTCTTTTATAAATCCAGTGCTGCAGCATTCCTCTGTGTGTTTTTCAAACCAAAACTGGCTCATTATGTGTCTGCAGTTTTAAAAAGTGGCAGTTTAAATATACTAATTTACAAGTCAAATGACTGCATTTAGAATATTTATATATGAGTAAAAGATCATAAGTTTGTGAAGCAAAGTGTGATTAACATTCCTAAAGTAACTAGAAACTGACTCCTTTGCATATACAGTAAATATATTAGATGAATGCTGTATTTGAATGCTATTATATATCACACATTAATACATAAAATAATACATGAATGAATTTTTTTATAGAAGTGTATCATGTGTTTTTTATGTAAAACTGGAATCTTCAAAGTAAAAATAAATGACAGTGTGGTCAAATACATTTAGTGTGAGAAAAATACAATATTTAGTGGACAAACAGTAAAACTAAAGTAATAGAGTGATTACCAGTGGTCGAGGGTTGACAGATACGTAATTTGGTAATTTCTTACCTTTCTCAAGGACGTTTTTCTCGAAGTATCCCGGCATGTTCATGTTGCCAGGTGGAGAATATTGGGCGACCACATAAACCTTGCCACCAACAGAGGCGACACCCACGCCCAGTTTAGTGGTTTCTTTCCAAACCACCTGAGTAAAATGCCCTGCGAGAAGAAGCACAGCAGTGAAGTGAGGACAAAAGTGTGGAGATGTGTTTCTAACTTAAATTGTTGTGTCTAGTGTTTTATAAAATGAATAATATTTCAAAAGTAAAGGTCGATATAAATGTTTTGCTTTTCTACTGAATTTGATAGATTATTACAGAAAAAAATAAGTTATTATCTTAAAGTGATATATATTTCACCCCGAACATTTCAAATCTATGTTTATTCATTGTCTCCCTATGGAGCCCATCAGATGTTGTGTGTTTTACCAGTGTTCATGCCGAACCCAGGACTGCTCCAGTTGTAGTCTTTGATCTCACTGTACCACGCATCCACAGCTCCTTTCCCTAAAGAGAAAAGACACACACAAAAATAACACAAAATGAACAAACTACAATGATGTGATTGAAAAACAAAATGATAATAATGCCACTATGACAAACATAAGAAGCTGTAAGAGAAAATTACAGTGTAGTGGTAAATGCTAAACATAGTGTAACAGCATAGTAAGTTAAGAAGTCCCATTAAGTTACACAACTGACTAAGGAATGTCTTAAAGCTTGTTAAATTCAGCCCCCAGGAGCTGCTGGTTACACTGCAGTAGGTGAGGCTGCAGCACCAAATCCCCCGAGTGTGATATTAGGTGTATTCATTTAGTTTTCAAATTATTATATAAATATATAGTCTAGAATAGTGGCATTCCTTATTTCAAATATTTCAATGAATTTGACTGTGTATCTCACGGCACCGGATCACAGGAGGAAACATGGGTTTGAGCTCAGGCTTCCTTTGATGGAGTTGGGCCGTTTGGGAGTTTTCCACATTTTAACAAACTATTGACGGATCAGACCGTTGGCAAGGAAACTCGTCTTCATCGTGTTCACATGATGTTGTTACAGTTAATAACAATAATTAATATAATAATAATAATAATAATAATAATAATAATAATAATAATAATAATAATGATTGTATTTATATGTCTGTAAAAAATATTTCATGAGTTAAGTTACACACAGCAGTTTTAATTTTATAACACACACAGACACAATTAAATAATTTATTTGAATCCACCAATCATATTCGTACAAAAAGGATTCAAACATTTCTTAGAGGTTGAATACAGCTTAGTGACTCATGGGTACAAGAAACATCTCCTACACCAAACAGCAAGACTACCTATAGCAGCTGATACAGAGCAGAACCTCGCTAGTTGTTTAGATCGTCTCTTACTAAGTCCTGCCAGTCTTAGTCCACTGACCGAAAGCTTATGGACATGCCCCAGACTTCCAAATATCAATACTACCAGTTTACAAGTATAGCCTGTATACACACACAGACACACACACACACACACAGACAGTCATGTGATTTCCAGTAACTGCAGAGGGAGGAGAAGCCACAAGTGAAAGTGTTCAGACTCGTTCTAACTACAAGGAGCAGACGGAGGAGACGTGAAGTCTGAGGCTGGTGAGTGTTCAGCAACCTTTATATTATTCATTCATATTATTTCACTGTCACAGAGTCTGGGTCAGTTTTCTAGTTTGACTCAAAGCTGTGATTGGCTGAGTCCAACAAATTAAACCTACGACTGTCTCAGGTTACCATGTCTACAGGGAAACAGTGTAGCAGGGTTGACTCTGTTATATTTGAAGAAACACTGAGTTTACGTACCTGGCTTCATTGTGTGTGTTTGAGCTCACAGTGTTTTTCCTCTCAGACTGAAGATGAGTAGTTATGAGGAGGAAGAGGAGAGAGCAGAGTCTCCAGTGTTCAGCTGAGTGTCTCTGAAGGGTGACTGGTCCAAAGATCATCCTCTTGTAAACTTCAGTAATGAATCTGGACCCTCACACACAAAGTAAGAGACCTGCTACAAACATGTGAACCTCCAAACTGAATCCTCAGAGAATGAACCAGTGAATGATGTGTTCTGAATAAAAACATGTTTGTGTTTGCAGAGGTCAGGACCACAGACTGAGAGCAGAGTCTCCAGGGTCCAGCTGTCTGTCTCTGAAGAGTGACTGGTCCATGGGACATCCTCCAAACTTCAGTAAAGAAACTGGACCCTCACACACAGAGTAAGAGACTGTTTCTACTGTGACCCCCCCCCCCCCCCCGATCTGTTTCACAGACCACAACCTTCCATCAAGTTAACTGGTAAACAAAACCTCTTTGACAGAAGTAATGACAACCTGTAACTGTGACATGTGAGTTATCAGGAAATGTCTTCACAGGGAGAGGAAGAGGACTCATGTTTCTGAGGAGGAGCAGTCGTCCTGCTGTGCTTCGTGTCAGGACGTCCTGAAGGATCCAGTCTCCACCAGCTGTGGACACTGGTTCTGCAGACAATGCATCACCTCCTACTGGGACCAGTCTGGTTCTTCAGGAGACTCCTCCTGTCCCCAGTGTGGACAAAGATCCAGAACAGGAGCTGGAGGTCAGACAGCCGGTCAGAGCAGCACTGTACATGTGTCTGCTGATGTCTTCACTTCTGACAACAGCACATGTTGTTTTATTTTGTTTCTTCATACAGCATCAACATTTAACATCGTTAGAAAAGCACAAAGTTATAAAGCTTTTATTTTCTGTAGTTTTTCTGTATCTTATGAACACAATCAGCAGATTCTCTGTCTCTGACATTGTTTCTTGTCTTTCAGCAGATCGTGGTCTGCAGGAGGGTTTAGATGAACATAAGCTCAGTCTGAGGAGGAGATGTGAACATGTGACTGAAGGAAGTGATGCAACAGGAAGTAGAACCATCCTCAACAGGATCTACACTGAGCTCTACATCACAGAGGAACAGAATGAAGAGGTGAATACTCAACATGAGGTGAGGCAGCTTGAGACGGCTTCCAAGAAGAAGATCCTCCAAGACACTCCCATCAAGTGCCACGACATCTTTAAAGCCTCCACTGACCAGCAGAGCAGCATCAGAGTCGTCCTGACCAACGGCGTCGCTAGCGTTGGAAAAACCTTCTCTGTGCAGAAGTTCACTCTGGACTGGGCAGAGGGTTTAGAAAACCAAGATGTGGGTCTGCTGACTGTGCTTTCGTTCAGGGAGCTGAACCTGGTGAAGGACCAGCAGCACAGTCTCCTCACGCTGCTCCGTGTTTTCCATCCAGCGTTACAGAAGCTCACGGCAGAGACGCTCGCTGTCTGTAAACCTTTGTTCATCTTTGACGGCCTGGATGAAAGCAGAATTTCTCTGGACTTCAACCACAGGGAGCTTGTGTCTGAGGTCACACAGAGGTCATCAGTCAACGTGCTGCTGACAAACCTCATCCGGGGGAATCTGCTTCCCTCGGCTCTTGTCTGGATAACCTCCAGACCTGCAGCGGCCAATCAGATCCCTACTACATGTGTTGATAGGGTCACAGAAGTACGAGGCTTCACTGACGCCCAGAAGGAGGAGTACTTCAGGAAGAGATTCAGTGATGAAGAGCTGTGCAGCAGAATCATCTCACACATCAAGACGTCCAGGAGCCTCCACATCATGTGTCAAATCCCAGTCTTCTGCTGGATTAGTGCTACAGTTCTGGAGCACATGTTAACCACAGACCAGAGAGGAGAGCTGCCCAAGACCCTGACCGACCTGTACTCACACTTCCTGCTGGTTCAGACAAAGAGGAAGAACAACAAATACGGTGAGGGACATGAGACGACTCCACAGCAGCTGACGGAGGCTGACAGGGACGTTCTTCTGAAGCTGGGGAGGCTGGCACTTAAACATCTGGAGGAAGGAAACATCATGTTCTACCAAGAAGACCTGGAGCGGTGTGGTCTTAATGTCACAGAGGCCTCGGTGTACTCAGGAGTTTGTACTGAGATCTTCAGAAGAGAGTGTGTGATCTTCCAGAAATCAGTCTACTGCTTTGTTCATCTGAGCGTTCAGGAGTTTCTGGCTGCAGTTTACATGTTCCACTGTTACACCGAGAGGAACACAGAAGAACTCAACAACTTCTTGGGAACATTTGGGGACACAGACAGTACCTTCTCCCTGGATGACCACCTGGGGCCGGTATTTCAAAACTTGTAATCCAGATCAGAATGATCCGGATAACCAAATCCCCCTGTCCTCAGCCACGGATCAACCTGATCTATCCCGGTATTTCAAAACTTTGCTGGATTGGATCAGAGTGATCCTGATACCGGCAGATTGGGATGTCCAAATCCGTCCCGCCCCCTGGATCACAGACAGGAAACAGGAAATGGAGCCAACATTTTACAGAAAAAGGAGAAGCTAGCTCAACTATTGTCTCTGAATTAAAATATAATCTTAGCCAGTGTTGATGCGTCCTCAGACTAGATGAAAGGCAATCATTATATTGAGTTAACCAATTATGTAAATCAGCACAAAGTTGAAAGAAGAGCTCGGCGATCTCTAATTAAGCAGAGTTCGCGCTAATGCGAGCTAACGCTGCTCCATTGACTCCTGTGTTAAGGAGCTAACAAGCTAGTAAATAGGCTAGCGTCTGTATGTCGCGGTCCACAGTCCATTTGAATGCATTCACTCGCAAGGCATTGTGTGTAGATTTTAAAATGTGTTGTACATATCTTTTTAGGAAACAGTTGTTAACAAAGGGGACAGCCCTAAAACCTTAATATTAGATTTTCTTTACAGATGTCTGTGGGAAGAGACTTGCACAGACTTGCTCCAAATGGCATTACTTTTTGAGCTTTGGCTATGAAAATTAAGTGTGTGTGCTGAATGCATGTGAATAAAAACATTTGACAGAGTTTCAGTGGAGGCCTTTATCAGTGGGTAACTTAACAAAAAAAACTGTTACTTAAATAAGGCATTCATATTCAAACTTAAACATACAAATCGAAGTTTTGTTAAACAAAAGCACCAGACCTTATCAATGAGGATCAAGAGAAATACAAATTAACCACCACCACCATGTAAGTGCAAAAGGCAAGCTGAGAAGGGGGATGGCTACAATGAACTACTGAAGGTGGAAACGGAACGGGCTCAGCAACAAATAATTCTAACAAATGAACAAATCAAACTAACACTTCTTAAACAAGAAGAAGTGAAGTTAAGAATTCAGTTGCTGGAAAAGCAGTTAAAAGACTGAAATGTATACTGCATAGTTTAACACTGTTTGTTTAATAAATCACATTGTTTTTCCTTCATAATTCCTTGTTAATTGGAGTTTGTAATGTCACTTACACGCAGTAGTGTAATGTTTATTCTGTGTGGCACTTCTGACGCCGATTTGTTAAAGCATTGCAGTGAACAGCGTGCATGTTTGCAGAAAAAAAAAAGGAACGTGAAAAGGAAATAAACATTGATCAAACAGCAGTGAAGCTTAGTTGTATTAAACAAAGAACTTTGGGAGCAGTTACACTTCAACTGTTCAAATCTTAACATGTAATCTCCCTCAAATCCACCTCCGAGGTGGGATCAGGGTGATCCTGATTTTTAGGATCAAACTGATCCAGATTTCCCACTTAAGTTTTGAAATACTCAACAGCAGCTTTTAATCCGGATCAAAGGCAGGATTGGATTGCCAAATCTGAATCTGAATCTTCAGGATCAGATTTGCTTTGAAATACCCGTTTTTAGGATCTGATCAGGATTTAATCCAATCCAGGTGGATTAATCCTGTCGGATCATTTTGAAATACCGGCCCCTGGGGCCGGTTTTTCAAAAGTTTTAATCTGGATCAAATTTATCCAGATTAGGAAATCTCTTTTTCTGCTATCCAGGATCACGTAATCCATTTTATTTGTATGCTGGTTTTTCAAAGCAATGTGGGATTGGATTACTCTGATCCGGACTCAAACTTTTCAGGATTACCAAATCTGGATTACCTGTGGTCTAAATGGGACTATCACAATGTAGCTATGTAAAGAACAACAGGTAGAATAGTGTGGGGTCACTCCAATATGCTTTATTTGAACAGAAAATAGGACTGAACGGAACAGCAAACAAACAATATAAACATCCCCATCCATTGTCCATTTCTTGGAAACAGGCAGTCCACTCATCTGAGACCTACAACAAATAAATAAATAAATAAATAAATACATACTTTACTCACAAATACATTATGGATGTTTCGAACAGGTTTCAAACAAAGATTTATTGAATTGAACTGGATAAAAAAAGGCTTAAATGTCCAATACTTAACAAAATAAATTACTTCTTAGTTCTTGTTATGAGTAGTTCTTCTTATGAGTTCTCCTTCTTCTTCATCATCATCATCTGCTTCGTCGGGCAAGAATAAGCTGTTCCTCTGCTAGATGGATCTGTACTTCTGCCCTTTCACTCTCTTTTTGCAGAAGTACCTTATAGGCGTCATCTTTCTTTGGGTGCTTTGAGCCTCTCTCTGGGGGTCCTGTGGGAACTAGGCCTTCTGGCTCCACCTGTGATTGACCTTCTCCTTCGATTACAGATTACATAGCCTACCTACTTTATGTACTTCCTGTTGAACAATTCAAGTGAAATTGATTAATAAATATAAATACTGTAAAATGCATGATATAAATGTTGTATTATTTAACTAACCAATTTTAGTTACCTAGTTTTATTACTGATATCCACCATGAATCCACCCTCCTGCTGGGATCAGTTTAATCCTGTTTTTTGGGATCACAATGATCCCAATCCTACCAAAACGTTTTGAAAAACCCAAACTCAAGGTTTGATCCGGATCAACAACAAGATTAGATTACGTGATCCAATCCAATTTCTGAATCCTTTTTTTCTTTTGAAAAACCCATTTTCAAGATTTGATCCAATCCGATAGCCGTAATCCGATCAGATTACTTTTGAAAAACCGGCCCCTGGAGTTAACCATGGAGAAATCCCTCACCAGTACAAATGGTCATCTGGACCTGTTCGTTCGCTTCCTTCACGGCCTCAGTCTAGAGTCCAACCAGAGAGTCTTAGGAGGCCTGCTGGGTCGGACAGGGAACAATCCAAAGATCATCAAGAGAATCATCAACAACCTGAAGGCGATGACGAGTGGTGGTTCTCCTGACAGAAGCATCAACATCTTCCACTGTCTGACTGAGATGAACGACCACTCAGTTCATCAGCAGATGAAACAGTTCCTGACGTCAGAGAACAGATCAAAGAAGAAAATCTCTGAGATCCACTGCTCAGCTCTGGCCTACATGCTGCAGATGTCAGAGGAGGTTCTGGATGAGTTGAACCTGATGAAGTTGAAAACATCAGTCCAGGGTCGGCTGAGACTGATCCCAGCTGTGAGGAACTTCAGGAAGGCTCTGTGAGTCCAGACATGATCAATAACATGTTCAATCAGTGGAGATGAGACGTTCTTCAAATACACTCAGTGTGTGTGTGTGTGTGTGTGTGTGTGTGTGTGTGTGTGTGTGTGTGTGTGTGTGTGTGTGTGTGTGTGTGTGTGTGTGTGCGTGTGCGTGTGCGTGTGTGCGTGTGTGTGTGTGTGTGTAATCAAGTTATTATTATACATTCTCATTGTTCTCATGTACATATGAGAACAACTAGTTCAGATGTGGAGAGTGAAATCCAATGTGGTCACTGTGCTGAAGTTTGAGGGTTCAGACATACGATCATGTGGAGTCCAAGGGAGGTTATTGTATATACTGTATATATTAATAAATATATGATCAAACAGCTAGCACAGTGTGAGGAGACGATCACTGAATCAGTGTTTTGGATGAGAATCACTGACGGTTCCTTGAAACTGAAGATGCAGGAAATATATTATTATTATTATTCTTTCTGGTCAAACTTCCCACCCTGCGTTTGTCCTCCACCACCAACCAGTGCAGTGTCCGTCCCTCCAGGTTCCTGACATGTTGACTTCACAATAATATGAGGTCACTGTGACCTTTGACCTTTGACCACTGCAATCAAACCAGTTTATCTTTGAGTCAAAATGTGAAGACATCTCCTAAAGACAGACTTGAGATATCATGTTCAAGAGGCCATGAACATGTTCTATGACCTCGACCTCTGACCACCGGAATCTAATTAGTTCCTCTGTTAGTCTGAATGAACGGGGCTGGGACATCAACAACAGATCTCAAGACACTTTACAAGGAACAGTTCTGACTGGCAGTCTGACTTTTTGTAACGTGATGATTTTCACGGAGACTTGGCTCGATCCCGGACTCCGCCATGGTTCCCGAGGGGGTCTCCATTTAGCGCCAGGACCGGACAACAAACTCGGGGAAGGGCAAGGGAGGAGGTGTCTGCTGCATGGAGAACAATGTGTGGCGCTCAGATGTGGAGATTATTTATTCGGGATGTTCTCCGGACCAGGAGCAGCTCGTGATCAGATGCCGACCTTATTTCATCCCCAGGGAGTTTACATCTGTCGTAATAACAGCGGTGCACATTCCGCCACATGCCGACATCAGGCCCTGGACGAGCTGCATGCAGTTATCGACAGGACCGAGACATCCCGGCCCGAGGCTGCGTGTATGGTGGCCGGTGATTTTAACAACGGCAAGATGAGGAAAGTCCTGCAGAGATACCATCAGCTCATCAGCTGTCCTACGCGGGGTGCGAACACACTCGACCATGTTCACACTCCCTTCGGGGATGCGTATAAGCTATGAAGACCATCATCACCATTGAACGAAGCAAACAACATCCAGCGGAGGAAGCAGAATCACTGGCTGACCGGCGCGGAGAAATGCGCGTTCGATGTGAACACAGCGATCATTGCTGCCGGTCAGAACTGTTCCTTGTAAAGTGTCTTGAGATCTGTTGTTGATGTCCCAGCCCGGTTTGGGGGGTGGGTATCATTTGAGTTGAACCCATGTTTTCTCCTGTTTCTGGATGAGGAGTCAGGTTAGGAACATGTCTTTTGGTTCCTTTAACTTCAGTATAGGTCAGTTCAGGTTGCTCCCTTCAGGTGGTTTGTGTTTGCTCTTTTGCTGTTCGCCCCCCTGAAGCTAAAGAGTTAACCACGGGGACATTCTGGGACCGATCCCATCAGTGTCGCTTCCATCATCGCTTTGCTCGCGTGTTCCCACAGGAGCTGATGTCCTGCGGGGATGCAACTTCCGTCCGTCCGCTCGCTTTATTCGATCCGTAGACCGGCGGCGAGGACATCGCGTAAAACCCACAGCGCGACGCGGACTGCTACAGTGTAATGTCTGCACTGTAAACAATTGTCATGTGATTTACTTGTCTGTTTATTATTGTTTTAAATGAAATTCAACATAATCTCAAATACTGTACAATGTAATTTAATGTAATAGCAGCATGATGACAGTCAGTTCCTGAAAATTAAAATCCTCTTTAACAAAACCTTGCTTCCCTGTGTTGATGTGATATTGTGAACAACGTATACTGAATGATTACAGTTAATGAAATGCAGCAACTGAAATACTTGCTGGTTTTCTTGATAGAAACAAAGTTGTCTATTACAGATGTAGATTTCAGAACATGACAGTTATCAGTCTGTTCATTACATGTGATAAAACTAATGAACCTTGTAAAGCACTTGGAGAAATGATGCATCTGGACACTGCAAGAATTAGGACAAAACATAAATCCCACAAAGAGAATCTATAACACGTGATAATGAAATATAAAATGAATGATTCCTTTCTTTATTCATTTTGAATGGTCCTGGTAAAATAAGAGTGCATCTATCAGACGAATCTCTATTAAAACTATATATTAACAACACAATGGTAGGATATATTAAAAATTCAAGATTCAAGATTTTTTATTATCAAATGCACAACAATAACACTAAGCAGTCGCTGGCAATGAAATGCTTGAGTCACAGGCTCTCTTCTAGCAATGATCAAGTAAAAAATAAAAATAAAATAGAAATAGTACAAAATAGAATAAAATAGAATATCAAAAATTTTAAATAGAAAATAAAATGTATATCCCGAGTCCCACAAACGGCTCTTGCTCCTCTTGACTCAGAAGAAGCAGCAGACCACAGGCATCTGAGATTAGAGGTTGTATAGAAATACAGTCTCTGATATATTATGTCAAGTGTTTAAGAAGTTAGGGTTGAAAATACGTCCGAAAAAATCTACTCAATACTTGTGTTAAACAAACAAACTGTTCAATCACATGAACTTTGGCTTCTAAATTTAAATATCAGAGGTCACGTTGTAACAATTCACCTTGCTGTAAAGGGGACATTACATCCGCTCTTCTAAAGGAGCACGGGTGGATCTGTCACGCATCTGCCGCCTGAACATCTTACAAAAAACGAATGAACATAAACAAATATATATCATAACGAAATTGTAACAATTGTAATGATTGTGTTCCTTCAATTAAGTCAGGTCCAGGGATCTGAAGAGCCGGCTGCAGGTCCTGTTCTCTCGCTAAGATTCTCACTGATCTGGAGCTGATGTCCTGTGCAGATAAAACTGCAGAGTGCAACCTTTTATCCTCGAAATGTTCGGGATTTACACTGACCGGGATTTGTATAAGGCCCTCCCTCGACCCACATTCGGCAAATCAGATCACTTCAGTTTTGCCCACTTTCCTAGAGGCAGAAACTCAAACGTGACAGACCGGTGACTCACACCATTCAGAGGTGGACCGACCAATATCAAAAGTAAACTGTTCAACTGTGTTGGAACCCTCTGCGACAGGCGGCGCATCGCGACGATGTGAACATCACATCTGATCTGAGTAACATGGGAGCGGAAAGGAGGCGACCAGGTTCGCTCGGGGCAACACACTGGGAAATGATTTTAAACGATATTAATGGCATATTATATATAAATGATCAAATATGTGTCCCGTACTCAAGAGTTCCCTGCTGTTCCCCCGGAGTTTCAATTTCCCCGAGTTCCCCCCCCCCCACACTACAAGCACACAAGCAGTCAGACAGAGAAAGAGAGAGGGGGGGGGGTGCTATGAAGACCATCATCATTTACCACGAACCCCTACATTGAACGGAGCCTATACAACCCGCGGAGAAAGCAGAATCACAGGCTGCTGCGCGCTAGAGAGTTGCGCGACGCTTCCGCATCTGGTGACAACCCAAAGAAAAAGAGCTGACGCAGAAAGCATCGGAGCGCGATCACAGCCGAAGTGAACAGCGCCACTGAGTTCCATGGGGGGGGGGGGGGGGGGGGGATCAGAACGGATCCTTGTAACGTGTCGTAACATCTGTTGGAGACGTAACATCTGTTGGAGATGTTCCAGCCCGGTTTGGTCCAAACTCCCGAATTCTATATTTCACGAATCCAAAGTCTACTTCCTGTGGAGACACCTTTCTTTCAAATGCAATCATTATAGTCTCTTTTCTCTGTGCTCCCCGTGTCAGTCTCTCAGCTCGGGTCACCATGTCCGACATGAAGTGTTGTGACCTCAGTGTGTTGATATCAATCCTCTTTCCGCTCCTCTCCTCTGAAGCAGAAGCAGCAGACACCAACACTCGGCTGTTAGACCCGCTCCGTCTTCCTCTGTCTCTGAGCGTCGCTCTCCAGAGCCGCGGACATGCGCTGGTTCGCTCCGACCGAACATTACGCAGAACCAATGCGGATTGAACAGTTTACTTTCGAGAGGCGTCTCTCCAGACACGCCCCCTTTGTGCCTCCGACTCTCCAGACACACACCCCTGCGATCTGATTTGCCCAATGTGAGTCGAGGGAGGGCCTTATACAAATCCCGTACATTACCAGTAAATGGTTGCACTCTGCAGTTTTTTCTGCACAGGACATCAGCTCCAGATCAGTGAAAATCTTAGCGAGAGAACAGGACCTGCAGCCGGCTCTGCTGCGGACAAAACTCTGGAAAATGGACAAGACTCTGTTCACTTTACTGCTCATTGCCCGACTTGTGTCTGGTGGGTTTATTAATCCATGTTCACACTGACACCACATCTGTCCTGAGAGGCATCAGCTCTGTGTGATGTGAACAGGACTAAATGTGTTCTGTGTTTTCTCAGGTGGATCTCATCCCACATGTTCGAGTCTGTCAGTAACGGTGGAAGAAGGTGAAGACGTGAGTCTTTGGTGTGGACTTGTTGTTCCCTCGGTCAACTTGAGGAATTACACGGTGGAAGTTACAAGAACTGACCCCAGGCAGTTCGTCCTCCTGTATCGAGACAGAAGAGTCCTCCTTGATGTCCAGATGGAGCAGTACAGACACAGAACCACACTGGACCTCAGAGGCCTGATCAGTGGAAACGTCTCAGTGCAGATCTCCTCTGTGAAGATGTCTGACAGAGGAGATTACACATGTTTGATCCCCAGACTGAAACCCAGGTGCATCATCACCCTGCATGTCGGTAAGGATCCTGAACTCATGTCTGTACGGCACAGTGGACAAACGGCAGATTGTGAGTGAACGTGTGATGTGAGAAAGTGCTCAACCTGTTTGTATCTCATGTGACACAGTGGAACAGAGGAACCACGTCAGTGCTGCGCCTCGTCTGGAGAACATCTCCACATCCAACCAGCCGGGGAAAGGTATCTGACTTATTATCCACTAGAAAACTGGAGTCGTGCCTTTTATTCACTTTCCACTTCATCCTCTGTTCTTCTGTGTTTGAGTCCAGAGCAGTAAACCACAGAGGAACTTGCAGAATGAGTCACTGTCATGTTGGTGAAAAGAAGATTCATCTCCTCTCTGTTTGCCTTCACTCCTGCAGGTGCTGTTGCAGCCATTGTTGTTGCTGTGGTCCTCTGTGTTCTTCTTCCTCTTGGTGCTCTCCTGTTGGTGGACTTCATCAGACTGAGAAGTGGAAGAAACAGTAAGTGACCATTTCTGCTCTGTAGCATTTCACTTTCAGTGCATTTACTCCAGTTTAGATGGAGCTTTTAACAAGTGTCTCAAAACCACTTTCAGTTCTCACAGGGAATTGTGTGACGAGATGCAGAGGACAACAGGACCAAGATCCCTTCACTGGTTACCATGTTGCAACCGGATCGGGTCCAGTCTACTTCCAGGACCTGGTCCAACCGGATGAAAGGAGAGGGACAGGCCCCTGTGAGCTGCGAGCAGAGACGTCCCCTCACTTGGAGCATTACAGAGAGATTATCTAACTGAATGAAGTTGATGATGAAATGAAACGACTTCTATAACAAATGTTCACTGCTGTTAACACTTTAAAAGTTTGTATTAGATATACGTGATGAAGTGTCTGCTTAACCTCTGATATTAAAATGTTGAAGCCACACTTGTGATTGAACCGTTTATTTGTTTATCACTGTCACAAATTAACCTTCCTATTAATGTTTCTACTTGTCAGATTTCCAAATACTAATCCCTGTGTCGTTTCAGAGTCAGCCACTCCTCTCCTGCTCTGCACTTCCACACCGGCTCCACCCACATACGCACCTGTCTCCAATCGACTCATTAGTTACCACCAGTATATCTGCCTGCCAGTTTCCTTTGTCCTCTGCCAGATCGTTAGTGTTTCGTACCTTACCTTCCAGCGTTTACCTACCTTACTTATCGCCTGCCTGACCTCCTTGTTATCTACCTGCCTGTTCTCTGGACCTCTCTCTCGCCTACTCCCTGTCGGACATTGTTTGCCTTTGGACTGACCACCTGGCTCCTGACCTCGGCTCTGTTTTCTGGATTCCTCTGTCGCCTACTCCCTACTGGTTCTGTTTGCTTCGGACTGCCTGCCTGGATCTTGACCTCTGCTTCGTAATAAACCAAGAACTTTGCTTAATCCTAGTCTGCTTCTGTGTCGTTGCTATTGGGTCCACGCCTGCCATTTCTGCCGGTCCTGACAATCACAAGTACTGAGGACATTGTACATGGACCTTTTCCTTATAAATAAAACAGGACACTTTGGTGAATTAAGGTTTTCAGTCATCAAATGTTGTCTTTCTGACCCTGACATCGAGGTGTTTGTTAGTGAGGTGGAGGTGGAGAACCATATGGGACAGCAGTGATGTCAGTAATAAAGAGAATACACTGGTCCTCTGCCGCTGCTGTGGATAACAGAATGTGTGAGATCTTGAGTACGGGACACATATTTGATCATTTATACATAATATGCCATTAATATCGTTTAAAATCATTTCCCAGTGTGTTGCCCCGAGCGAACCTTGTCGCCTCCTTTCCGCTCCCATGTTACTCAGATCAGATGTGATGTTCACATCGTCGCGATGCGCCGCCTGTCGCAGAGGGTTCCAACACAGTTGAACAGTTTACTTTTGATATTGGTCGGTCCACCTCTGAATGTTGTGAGTCACCGGTCTGTCACGTTTGAGTTTCTGCCTCTAGGAAAGTGGGCAAAACTGAAGTGATCTGATTTGCCGAATGTGGGTCGAGGGAGGGCCTTATACAAATCCCGGTCAGTGTAAATCCCGAACATTTCGAGGATAAAAGGTTGCACTCTGCAGTTTTATCTGCACAGGACATCAGCTCCAGATCAGTGAGAATCTTAGCGAGAGAACAGGACCTGCAGCCGGCTCTTCAGATCCCTGGACCTGACTTAATTGAAGGAACACAATCATTACAATTGTTACAATTTCGTTATGATATATATTTGTTTATGTTCATTCGTTTGTTGTAAGATGTTCAGGCGGCAGATGCGTGACAGATCCACCCGTGCTCCTTTAGAAGAGCGGATGTAATGTCCCCTTTACAGCAAGGTGAATTGTTACAACGTGACCTCTGATATTTAAATTTAGAAGCCAAAGTTCATGTGATTGAACAGTTTGTTTGTTTAACACAAGTATTGAGTAGATTTTTTCGGACGTATTTTCAACCCTAACTTCTTAAACACTTGACATAATATATCAGAGACTGTATTTCTATGCAACCTCTAATTTCAGATGCCTGTGGTCTGCTGCTTCTTCTGAGTCAAGAGGAGCAAGAGCCGTTTGTGGGACTCGGGAAATACATTTTATTTTCTATTTAAAATTTTTGATATTCTATTTTATTCTATTTTGTACTATTTCTATTTTATTTTTATTTTTTACTTGATCATTGCTAGAAGAGAGCCTGTGACTCAAGCATTTCATTGCCAGCGACTGCTTAATGTTATTGTTGTGCATTTGATAATAAAAAAGCTTGAATCTTGAATTTTTAATATATCCTACCATTGTGTTGTTAATATATAGTTTTAATAGAGATTCGTCTGATAGATGCACTCTTATTTTACCAGGACCATTCAAAATGAATAAAGAAAGGAATCATTCATTTTATATTTCATTATCACGTGTTATAGATTCTCTTTGTGGGATTTATGTTTTGTCCTAATTCTTGCAGTGTCCAGATGCATCATTTCTCCAAGTGCTTTACAAGGTTCATTAGTTTTATCACATGTAATGAACAGACTGATAACTGTCATGTTCTGAAATCTACATCTGTAATAGACAACTTTGTTTCTATCAAGAAAACCAGCAAGTATTTCAGTTGCTGCACTTCATTAACTGTAATCATTCAGTATACGTTTTTCACAATATCACATCAACACAGGGAAGCAAGGTTTTGTTAAAGAGGATTTTAATTTTCAGGAACTGACTGTCATCATGCTGCTATTACATTAAATTACATTGTACAGTATTTGAGATTATGTTGAATTTCATTTAAAACAATAATAAACAGACAAGTAAATCACATGACAATTGTTTACAGTGCAGACATTACACTGTAGCAGTCCGCGTCGCGCTGTGGGTTTTACGCGATGTCCTCGCCGCCGGTCTACGGATCGAATAAAGCGAGCGGACGGACGGAAGTTGCATCCGCGCAGGACATCAGCTCCTGTGGGAACACGCGAGCAAAGCGATGATGGAAGCGACACTGATGGGATCGGTCCCAGAATGTCCCCGTGGTTAACTCTTTAGCTTCAGGGGGGCGAACAGCAAAAGAGCAAACACAAACCACCTGAAGGGAGCAACCTGAACTGACCTATACTGAAGTTAAAGGAACCAAAAGACATGTTCCTAACCTGACTCCTCATCCAGAAACAGGAGAAAACATGGGTTCAACTCAAATGATACCCACCCCCCAAACCGGGCTGGGACATCAACAACAGATCTCAAGACACTTTACAAGGAACAGTTCTGACCGGCAGCAATGATCGCTGTGTTCACATCGAACGCGCATTTCTCCGCGCCGGTCAGCCAGTGATTCTGCTTCCTCCGCTGGATGTTGTTTGCTTCGTTCAATGGTGATGATGGTCTTCATAGCTTATACGCATCCCCGAAGGGAGTGTGAACATGGTCGAGTGTGTTCGCACCCCGCGTAGGACAGCTGATGAGCTGATGGTATCTCTGCAGGACTTTCCTCATCTTGCCGTTGTTAAAATCACCGGCCACCATACACGCAGCCTCGGGCCGGGATGTCTCGGTCCTGTCGATAACTGCATGCAGCTCGTCCAGGGCCTGATGTCGGCATGTGGCGGAATGTGCACCGCTGTTATTACGACAGATGTAAACTCCCTGGGGATGAAATAAGGTCGGCATCTGATCACGAGCTGCTCCTGGTCCGGAGAACATCCCGAATAAATAATCTCCACATCTGAGCGCCACACATTGTTCTCCATGCAGCAGACACCTCCTCCCTTGCCCTTCCCCGAGTTTGTTGTCCGGTCCTGGCGCTGAATGGAGACCCCCTCGGGAACCATGGCAGAGTCCGGGATCGAGCCAAGTCTCCGTGAAAATCATCACGTTACAAAAAGTCAGACTGCCAGTCAGAACTGTTCCTTGTAAAGTGTCTTGAGATCTGTTGTTGATGTCCCAGCCCGGTTTGGGGGGTGGGTATCATTTGAGTTGAACCCATGTTTTCTCCTGTTTCTGGATGAGGAGTCAGGTTAGGAACATGTCTTTTGGTTCCTTTAACTTCAGTATAAGGTCAGTTCAGGTTGCTCCCTTCAGGTGGTTTGTGTTGTCAGTGTCGCTTCCATCATCGCTTTGCTCGCGTGTTCCCACAGGAGCTGATGTCCTGCACTGACAGACTGCAGAGTGCAGCCTTTATAGCCGTAGAGGGGGTGTGTCATGATCGGGATTTACACTTCGGGATTTGTATAGGGCCCTCCCTCGACTCACATTCGGCAAATCAGATCACTTCAGTTTTGCCAACCTTCCTAGAGGCAGAAACTCAAACGTGACAGACCGGTGACTCGCACCATTTAGCGGTGGACCGACCAATATCGAAAGTAAACTGTTCAACTGTGTTGGAACCCTCTGCGACAGGCGGCGCATCGCGACGATGTGAACATCACATCTGATCTGAGTAACATGGGAGCGGAAAGGAGGCGACCAGGTTCGCTCGGGGCTGCGCCTCGCGCTCTGCACCGATGGTTTCTGCGCATCGCTCGGGGAAACACACTGGGAAATTAATTAAAACGATAACAATGACATTTTATATATAAATTATCAAATATGTGTCCCGTACTTTTGCGTTCCCTGCTGTTCTCCTGGAGTCTCAGTTTCCCCGAGTTTTCCCCCTCACATGATTAAATGTGTCCTCAGCCCCGCCACTACAAGCACACAAGCCGACAGACAGAGAAAGAGAGGGGGGGAGGGGGTGCTATGAAGACCATCATCATTTACCCCGAACCCCTACATTGAACGGAACATATACAACCCGCGGAGAAAGCAGAATCACGGGCTGACGGGCGCGGAGCAATGCAAGTCTCTTGTGAACAGCCCGGCTGCTGTGCGTCACAGAGCTACGCAACGCTTCCGCATCTGGCGACAACCCGAAGAGAAAAGACCTGACGCGGAAAGCATCGGTGCTGAGCGCGATCACAGCCGAAGTGAACAGCGCCACTGAGTTCCATGAGAGCGGGCGTGAACCCGGCGGGACGCGCACTGCTGCCAGTCAGACTGCCGGTCAGAACGGATCCGTGTAAAGTCTCGTAACATCTGTTGGTGATGTTCCAGCCCGGTGTGGTACGAACTCCCGAATTCTATATTTCACGAATCCAAAGTCTACTTCCTGTGGAGACACCTTTCTTTCAAATGCAATCATTATAGTCTCTTTTCTCTGTGCTTCCCGTGTCAGTCTCTCAGCTCGGGTCACCATGTCCGACATGAAGTGTTGTGACCTCAGTGTGTTGATATCAATCCTCTTTCCGCTCCTCTCCTCTGAAGCAGAAGCAGCAGACACCACCACTCGGCTGTTAGACCCGCTCCGTCTTCCTCTGTCTCTGAGCGTCGCTCTCCAGAGCCGCGGACACGCGCTGGTTCGCTCCGACCGAACATTACGCAGACGTGAGGTGGTGAACTGAAGCAGATTATTGATCCAATTCATCATTTACATTAAAACCAACAGCTTAGTTTTGCTCGCAAACAATATCTGTTCCACGCGCACCTTTTAATTAAAAAATATATGAAACAACTTACAGCAAATTACGTTGAGATTCCATTCAACAGCGGAGTTACAGAGCCGAGTCATTAATAGGTTTTATTAATTATATCTTATAACACTGTGCGTGTATCATCGAATCCCTGCAGTGAACGGGACTGTGCCATCAGGCGCACAGTGCACAGAGCGCACAGGAGATCACTTTCATGAAATGAAGAAACTTTCCAAATTATATCCCAGAAGAGGTGAGGATCCACTGATGTGAGGGAATCGATCCGATGCTCTAAATAAATAAATACTGCCGTGACACTGGTGCGGGGTTCTGCTCGATGTGTGACTGCGGACGAGGAGGAAGCGAGGGTTCATCGATTTCTGATCTCACACATTCTGTTATCCACAGCAGCGGCAGAGGACCAGTGTATTCTCTTTATTACTGACATCACTGCTGTCCCATATGGTTCTCCACCTCCACCTCACTAACAAACACCTCGATATCAGGGTCAGAAAGACAACATTTGATGACTGAAAACCTTAATTCACCAAAGTGTCCTGTTTTATTTATCAATCAATCAATCAATAAAGTTTTATTTGTATAGCCCACATTCACAAATAACAATTCGTCTCATAGGGCTTTAACATTGTGTGACATCCTCTGTCCTTAACCCTCAGCAAGAGTAAGGAAAAACTACTAAAAACCTTTTTCACAGGTAAAAATATGTAGAAACCTCAGAGAGAGCCACATGTGAGGGATCCCTCTCTCAGGACGGACAGAAGTGCAATAGATGTCAAGTGTAAGAAAACATCATCAGGATTTTTAGCAGCATCGATGAGGCTAAACATTTTTCAATACTATGTGTCAGGCAGTCCCGCTGCAATCACAGTCTCTGGCCAGCAGCCAGCAAGACCACGATCCAGCATCAGGATGAGATCCACTGTAATCCACAGTCATTGTCCACCGCCGCCAGTTAGAATCCATTATCAGCTGCCGCCTCGGTCGTGGTCCCTCATCATCCGATGCCAACGCGACAAAGGATCCTCCATTACAACGACGATCAGCTGGCACGATACAGAATCCACCGAACTGGATCCACCATTGCGACCTCTGACACGCGATCCACAATCATAATCCATGGTGCGGCCACAGCTGTGGCCCTGCATCCGCGGGCGCTAAGGCACAGAAACTCCAGGAAATGGGGTCAAGTTAGTAACATGTACTGATCAGATAAGAATTATCTTGATGTGATAAATATGGAGAAAAGGAAGGAGAAGCAGGAAAGAGAAGCTCCGTGTGTCTTGTGTCATAAATTCCCTGTGCGTCTTAGCATCATCAGGGGTTTTTGCCATTTAATCAATTTTGGAACATCGCACTAATTAGCTCTAACTATAAGCTTTATCAAAAAGGAAGGTTTTGAGTCTACTTTTAAACGAACAGAGCGTGTCTGCTTCCCTAACTGAAAGTGAGAGATTATTCCACAGGAGTGGGGCTTGATGGCTAAAAGCTCTGGCTCCTACTCTACTTTTAGAGACTTTAGGGACAACAAGTAAACCTGAGTTCTGGGATCGGAGTGCTCTAGTAGGTTGATATGGAACTAACATCTCTTTAAGGTAAAGAGGTGCCATATCATTAAGGGCCTTGAAGGTGAGGAGGAGAATTTTTAATTCTATTCTAGATTTAACAGGAAGCCAGTGTAGTGATGCTAATACTGGAGAAATGTGCTCTCTTTTCTTAGTTCTCATCAGGACACGTGCTGCGGCATTTTGGACCAGCTGCAGAGTCTTTAACGACTTGCTGCTGGAGCCTGATAATAGTGAATTACAGTAGTCCAGTCTCGATGTAACAAAGGCGTGGACTAGTTTTTCTGCATCTTTTTGCGAAAGGACATGTCTGATTTTTGAGATATTACGCAAGTGGAAAAACGCGGTCCTAGAAATTACTTTTAAGTGACTATTAAAGGACAAATCAGGATCGAAGATCACTCCCAAGTTCCTGACTGTGTCATTGGAAGCAAGGGCAATGTCATCTAGCGCAGCTATATCATTAGATAATGTATCTCTAAGGTGTTTAGGGCCGAGTATTATAACCTCTGTTTTATCTGAGTTTAATAAGAGAAAATTGCGGGTCATCCAGGTTTTTATGTCCTTGAGACATGCTCGAAGTTTAGTTAATTGATTACTTTGATCAGGTTTTATTGACAAATATAACTGGGTGTCATCCGCATAGCAGTGGAAATTTACCGAGTGTGTCCTGATAATGTTTCCTAGTGGAAGCATATATAATGAGAATAAAATTGGGCCGAGCACAGACCCCTGTGGGACACCATGGTTAACTTTGGTGTGCATAGATGACTCATCATTGATTTGAACGAATTGGGAGCGATCAGAAAAATAAGATTTAAACCAGTTTAGGGCGGTTCCTTTAATGTTAATTAACTGTTTTAGTCTCTCTAATAAAATTTGATGGTCAATTGTGTGGAATGCTGCACTGAGATCTAACAGAACGAGGACAGACACAAGTCCCTGATCTGAAGCTATTAGAAGGTCATTAGTGACTTTTGCCAGGGCTGTCTCTGCTGTGATTGGTTCTAAACCCAGACTGAAAGTCTTAATATATATTATTTTCCTGGAGAAACTCACACAGCTGATTGGCTACAACTTTTTCTAAGATTTTAGATAGGAAGGGGAGATTAGATATTTATAAGGAAAAGGTCCATGTACAATGTCCTCAGTACTTGTGATAAACAAATAAACGGTTCAATCACATGAAGTGTGGCTTCAACATTTTAATATCAGAGGTTAAGCAGACACTTCATCACGTATATCTAATACAAACTTTTAAAGTGTTAACAGCAGTGAACATTTGTTATAGAAGTCGTTTCATTTCATCATCAACTTCATTCAGTTAGATAATCTCTCTGTAATGCTCCAAGTGAGGGGACGTCTCTGCTCGCAGCTCACAGGGGCCTGTCCCTCTCCTTTCATCCGGTTGGACTAGGTCCTGGATGTAGACTGGACCCGATCCGGTTGCAACATGGTAACCAGTGAAGGGATCTTGGTCCTGTTGTCCTCTGCATCTCGTCACACAATTCCCTGTGAGACCTGAAAGTGGTTTTGAGACACTTGTTAAAAGCTCCATCTAAACTGGAGTAAATGCACTGAAAGTGAAATGCTACAGAGCAGAAATGGTCACTTACTGTTTCTTCCACTTCTCAGTCTGATGAAGTCCACCAACAGGAGAGCACCAAGAGGAAGAAGAACACAGAGGACCACAGCAACAACAATGGCTGCAACAGCACCTGCAGGAGTGAAGGCAAACAGAGAGGAGATGAATCTTCTTTTCACCAACATGACAGTGACTCATTCTGCAAGTTCCTCTGTGGTTTACTGCTCTGGACTCAAACACAGAAGAACAGAGGATGAAGTGGAAAGTGAATAAAAGGCACGACTCCAGTTTTCTAGTGGATAATAAGTCAGATACCTTTCCCCGGCTGGTTGGATGTGGAGATGTTCTCCAGACGAGGCGCAGCACTGACGTGGTTCCTCTGTTCCACTGTTTCACATGAGATACAAACAGGTTGAGCACTTTCTCACATCACACGTTCACTCACAATCTGCCGTTTGTCCACTGTGCCGTACAGACATGAGTTCAGGATCCTTACCGACATGCAGGGTGATGATGCACCTGGGTTTCAGTCTGGGGATCAAACATGTGTAATCTCCTCTGTCAGACATCTTCACAGAGGAGATCTGCACTGAGACGTTTCCACTGATCAGGCCTCTGAGGTCCAGTGTGGTTCTGTGTCTGTACTGCTCCATCTGGACATCAAGGAGGACTCTTCTGTCTCGATACAGGAGGACGAACTGCCTGGGGTCAGTTCTTGTAACTTCCACCGTGTAATTCCTCAAGTTGACCGAGGGAACAACAAGTCCACACCAAAGACTCACGTCTTCACCTTCTTCCACCGTTACTGACAGACTCGAACATGTGGGATGAGATCCACCTGAGAAAACACAGGGTGACGTCACATGCCTCAGACAGTGGGAGATATCCCACCAGAGAGCGTAAAACCCCAGAGTATCTGAGAGATTATACTCTGGAAGATACTGATGATGAAAGTACACTCACTAGTGTAGATTATTGTTCCCTAATTGAAATCCAGCAGGTCACGCCTTTTGCTCGGATCAGGCCGTCCCGCTCCCCACATCTGGGCAAACACAGAGTACATGCATTTATGTCCCTATTCCTACTGATAATACATCAGCTGAAGCAGAATAAATAAGACTATGGTGGCTGTAGTCTACTAATTGTATGTGAACATTATGTTACTCTGAAATACTGAGATCCTTCATATTTATTTGACATCAAAAACTGATTCTGAAAGGTCTGTATAGCTGGTTTCATGTCTCTTGGCTTCACTTAATGAAACTTTATGAAAATAGTTTAAAGGGAACTGTAGTCACTAGCTACTAATATGAAGCATAGATCTTTCCTTGAGTTGCAGATTTATGTGAAAACAACCATTTCAGTTTTTTTATTTATCCAACATGAAGAGAGGGGAGACGATTAGTTGTATTATGCTTCTACCTCGTGGTACATTTTGGAACTTCACACTGTCTGTCAATTTAGCTCAATCTGGAGAAGGCCCGTTTTATTGTGTTAATTTTGAAGATATTAAATCAGTTGTTGAAATTACACCTAAAAGCATTCTCAATCAAAACAATTTGATAAGACAAGCTTTAATTTTTCATTGACAACATGGAGCAAGCAGTGTGCAACGTTTCCTTTGGCTTTTGTCAGAATCCCAACTGGGGCTGCTGCCTGTTGCTTTCCCCATTCGTCCACTACCCGTAAAAGTAATTTGTTAAACTTAAGCCGAATCACCTGAAACACACGACTGTTGCTGCTGCTGCAGGAAAATACATAGGAACAATTTAAACCTGCTGGATTACCCACAAATCTGTCCTTGTATACCTAACATAGTGTGAGCAGGAGATAATCCTCTAATAGCTGTTGCATCAAGCACATTAAAAAAACTTTTCTTGATCAGTTCATCACACTTCAAGAAGATTTGGATCCAACATAACTGGTTTGTTATGATGTACAATGAGTTTCTGCTCACTAAAAGTGAACCACATCTAAGATATCCCGATTCTTTTATAAATCCAGTGCTGCAGCATTCCTCTGTGTGTTTTTCAAACCAAAACTGGCTCATTATGTGTCTGCAGTTTTAAAAAGTGGCAGTTTAAATATACTAATTTACAAGTCAAATGACTGCATTTAGAATATTTATATATGAGTAAAAGATCATAAGTTTGTGAAGCAAAGTGTGATTAACATTCCTAAAGTAACTAGAAACTGACTCCTTTGCATATACAGTAAATATATTAGATGAATGCTGTATTTGAATGCTATTATATATCACACATTAATACATAAAATAATACATGAATGAATTTTTTTATAGAAGTGTATCATGTGTTTTTTATGTAAAACTGGAATCTTCAAAGTAAAAATAAATGATAGTGTGGTCAAATACATTTAGTGTGAGAAAAATACAATATTTAGTGGACAAACAGTAAAACTAAAGTAATAGAGTGATTACCAGTGGTCGAGGGTTGACAGATACGTAATTTGGTAATTTCTTACCTTTCTCAAGGACGTTTTTCTCGAAGTATCCCGGCATGTTCATGTTGCCAGGTGGAGAATATTGGGCGACCACATAAACCTTGCCACCAACAGAGGCGACACCCACGCCCAGTTTAGTGGTTTCTTTCCAAACCACCTGAGTAAAATGCCCTGCGAGAAGAAGCACAGCAGTGAAGTGAGGACAAATGTGTCGTGATGTGTTTCTAACTTAAATTGTTGTGTCTAGTGTTTTATAAAATGAGTAATATTTCAAAAGTAAAGGTCGGTATAAATGTTTTGCTTTTCTACTGAATTGAATTATTACAGAAAAAAAGTAATTATCTGAAAGTGATATATATTTCACCCGCACATTTCAAATCTGGCTTCATTCATTGTCTCCCTATGTAGCCCATCTGATGTTATGTGTTTTACCAGTGTTCATGCCGAACCCAGGACTGCTCCAGTTGTAGTCTTTGATCTCACTGTACCACGCATCCACAGCTCCTTTCCCTAAAGAGAAAAGACACGCACAAAAAGAACACAATATGAACAAACTACAATGATGTGATTGAAAAACAAAATGATGATAATGCCATTATGACAAACTTAAGATGCTGTAAGAGAAAATTACAGTGTAGTGGTAAATGCTAAACATAGTGTAACAGCATAGTGAGTAAAGAAGTCCCATTAAGTTACACAACTGACTAAGGAATGTCTTAAAGCTTGTTAAGTTCAGCCCCCAGGAGCTGCTGGTTACACTGCAGTAAGTGAGGCTGCAGCACCAAATCCCCCGAGTGTGATATTATGCTTGTTCATTAAGTTGTTTTAATGATCAGTCTAGAATAGTCATATTCCTTATTTAAAATGTTTGAATGAATGTGATTGTGTGAATCTCACCTGTCATGGCCCCGGAGCCCATCATGTAGTAGATGTTCTCTCCATGTTTTGTATCGCTTTGTTTTAAGGTACCGAGCTCCACCAAGTGATCGGCCCATTTCTGAGATGAATCATTCATGTCGCTACTGAGCGTCAGTGGCGGCGCACCATGCATCGCCCTGTAGGCATTGTGAGTCTCCAGGAACTCCTTCTGAAAGCTTTCATCTGCAGAAAAGAAGGTATCAACTTTAAGTGCACACAAAAAAACACATGCTATGAGCAATTACTGTGCCTGGCTGTCCACACACGTGGGTACAGACAGGATTAATTATGACCTGTGATGACAAAGATCTCGACAGTGATGATGTTTTTGTTTCTTAATAGTTCCTAGTCACTTACCTGCCATTATGTCTGTGGTTGTGAGGGCTGAAAGGGAGAACATAACAAATGAGGACAGAGTTAAAAGATAAAATCCAATAATCTGAAGGAACACTCAGCAGGTGCTCAGACACAATGGGCTGATGGTTGAAACAAATCTACTGTATCTTACACAAACTAATCTCTAGCACTCACCTGCGTCAGGTTGTGTTCCTAAGATCTGAGGGAATGTCCTGTGTACACACTGCTGTCTGCTGTCTCAAAGCCAGTATTTATAACACAGATCTCACCGCTCCTTCCTCTTGTCTGTATGGAGGAGGAGACCGACCCCCAGCCCTTTCCTGCTGGTACTTCCCTGCAGCCACTTAACCTTTTTCATGTCTCACAGCGCACAGTGTGGCTGTTTGTTGAATAGCCCACTTTTGCTACTCGTCTGCACCACTCTTGATTGAGTGGTTGTCTCTCTAATCCAGGATTCCACAGACAAATTAGTGCAATTTAGGCAATTTAGGCTTTTGTCAAACTTTGTGTTCTTCTTTTTTGGGGGAAATGTTTTGAAGCGTGTGATAATGAATAAGGCCTTTTTTGGTTCCTCTGTACTTAAAAAATGATATATTTCAATTAAAAGATGGAAAATGTGTTCATATGACTATTAATTAACAGATAGTACCTGTTATACTGCTCAGTCTTGGTTACCACCATAGATCCATACAATACAAGGGATAAATGAAGCAACTGAAGAGCTGCACACAAAGAAAACATGTAAACAGAAAATAGATGAGCGAAGCCTTGAGGTGGTTGAGATTCTATCACACAGGTTGTGGAAAAGTCTCCTCCGGTGCAGTACAGTTTCCTTCCTGCCATCTGACAGCAATCTTACACAGTTGCTGGTGGTTTTAACAAGCTGTGGCCTACATCAAACACTGACAAACTGAAGACTGACTCTGGAAACAGACTCCTGCCGGGGCTGCAGTTGATCCTTTTCCGGTCTTGACCAGGCTGCAAGGCACTGGGACAGCTGTGCAGGAGAAAAAGAGGATCACAACCAGTGAAAGCACAGCAAGTTGCTCCAAGGACAGCTCTGATTATTGCCAGTATATGTAGAGAACAGACAACCATTTGGAGCCTATAGGTGTGGTCCATGAGGTGAGATCACTTTGGGATTCAGTAGCCCCGTTGAGGAGCTTCAAGGCTCACATGGGCATCGATGAAGCCTGGGGGACGGTGGGAGGAACAGACATCTGGACTAACTTGCTTCAACGGCTGTCATTGTGATGCAACTGTGACACCAGGAGAAGATTCCTCTACAGCAGCAGGGCCTGACGTGATGCTCAGGGTAACGTCTTCATTCTTTTCATCGAGACCAGCTGATTGGCCAAAGCACAAACAACGAGACACAAGCTTTGCTCTTAAAATACATGCAAATGAACATTGCTGTAAAGAACATTGTTACTGTTTAGTCGTAAGTTTTTATCTGTTCACTATTTCATTCAGCTCAACATTTTGTTTACAAGAAGACTGAGAAACGATTACACACCATAGTGGAAGAAGTCCTCGGATTATTTACTTAAGTCAAGTAGGAAAGTATTTCATGTTATATACATAATTGTCACTCGTACCTATTTGGAGATAATCAATCCTTATGAACAAAATGTACTTATTCAAAGTAAAAATGTCTGCCTGTCTGACTGACATGTCTCATTGGATGACTGCACACCACTTCAAAATCAAACTTGATAAGACCGGACTACTTTTCCCTCCAGGGAAAGGCTGTCCCAACCACGAACTGATTATTACCTTTGACAATTCAATGGTAGCCCCCACCCAGACTGCTAGGAACCTGGGTGTGACACTCAACAGTAATCTCTCCCTTACTGGGAATATAACTGTAACAACCTGTTCCTGTAGATACATGCTGCACAACATAAGGAGAACACGTCCCCTTCTCACTCAGAAGGCGAAGGGCCCGGTCCAGGCTCTTGTCATCTCACACCTACACTATTGTAACTCCCTCCTGGCTGGTGCACTTGCTAGTGCCATCCAAAAAAGGCTTATCTCCCTGTTTCCAGCGCTTTTCTGACACTTGGGCTGACATGTGATGAAAAAGTCAGAAATCTTAATCAATGCTTCCAAAAAAGGCTTATCTCCCCGTTTCCAGCTGTTTAGTGACATTTGGGATGATGTGTGATGAAAAATTCAAGAATTTAACCTTTTCTTCCAAAATAAGGCAGATCTCCCTGTTTCCAGCGCTTTTCTGACACTGTAGCTGATATGTGATGAAAAAGTCAAAATGTTAACCATTTCTTCCAAAAAAGGCTTATCTCCCCGTTTCCAGCTGTTTAGTGACATTTGGGATGATGTGTGATGAAAAATTCAAGAATTTAACCTTTTCTTCCAAAAAAAGGCAGATCTCCCTGTTTCCAGCGCTTTTCTGACACAGGAGCTGATATGTGATGAAAAAGTCAAAATGTTAACCATTGCTTCCAAAAAAGGCTTATCTCCCCGTTTCCAGCTGTTTAGTGACATTTGGGATGATGTGTGATGAAAAATTCAAGAATTTAAGCATTTCTTCCAAAAAAAGGCAGATCTCCCTGTTTCCAGCGCTTTTCTGACACTGGAGCTGATATGTGATGAAAAAGTCAAAATGTTAACCATTGCTTCCAAAAAAGGCTTATCTCCCCGTTTCCAGCTGTTTAGTGACATTTGGGATGATGTGTGATGAAAAATTCAAGAATTTAACCATTTCTTCCAAAAAAGGCTTATCTCCCTGTTTCCAGCGCTTTTCTGACACTTGGGCTGACATGTGATGAAAAAGTCAGAAATCTTAATCAATGCTTCCAAAAAAGGCTTATCTCCCCGTTTCCAGCTGTTTAGTGACATTTGGGATGATGTTTGATGAAAAATTCAAGAATTTAACCTTTTCTTCCAAAAAAAGGCAGATCTCCCTGTTTCCAGCGCTTTTCTGACACTGTAGCTGATATGTGATGAAAAAGTCAAAATGTTAACCATTGCTTCCAAAAAAGGCTTATCTCCCCGTTTCCAGCTGTTTAGTGACCTTTGGGATGATGTGTGATGAAAAATTCAAGAATTTAACCTTTTCTTCCAAAAAAAGGCAGATCTCCCTGTTTCCAGCGCTTTTCTGACACAGGAGCTGATATGTGATGAAAAAGTCAAAATGTTAACCATTGCTTCCAAAAAAGGCTTATCTCCCCGTTTCCAGCTGTTTAGTGACATTTGGGATGATGTGTGATGAAAAATTCAAGAATTTAACCATTTCTTCCAAAAAAAGGCAGATCTCCCTGTTTCCAGCGCTTTTCTGACACTGGAGCTGATATGTGATGAAAAAGTCAAAATGTTAACCATTGCTTCCAAAAAAGGCTTATCTCCCCGTTTCCAGCTGTTTAGTGACATTTGGGATGATGTGTGATGAAAAATTCAAGAATTTAACCATTTCTTCCAAAAAAGGCATTATCTCCCTGTTTCCAGCGCTTTTCTGACACTTGGGCTGACATGTGATGAAAAAGTCAGAAATCTTAATCAATGCTTCCAAAAAAGGCTTATCTCCCCGTTTCCAGCTGTTTAGTGACATTTGGGATGATGTTTGATGAAAAATTCAAGAATTTAACCTTTTCTTCCAAAAAAAGGCAGATCTCCCTGTTTCCAGCGCTTTTCTGACACTGTAGCTGATATGTGATGAAAAAGTCAAAATGTTAACCATTTCTTCCAAAAAAGGCTTATCTCCCCGTTTCCAGCTGTTTAGTGACATTTGGGATGATGTGTGATGAAAAATTCAAGAATTTAACCTTTTCTTCCAAAAAAAGGCAGATCTCCCTGTTTCCAGCGCTTTTCTGACACAGGAGCTGATATGTGATGAAAAAGTCAAAATGTTAACCATTGCTTCCAAAAAAGGCTTATCTCCCCGTTTCCAGCTGTTTAGTGACATTTGGGATGATGTGTGATGAAAAATTCAAGAATTTAACCATTTCTTCCAAAAAAAGGCAGATCTCCCTGTTTCCAGCGCTTTTCTGACACTGGAGCTGATATGTGATGAAAAAGTCAAAATGTTAACCATTGCTTCCAAAAAAGGCTTATCTCCCCGTTTCCAGCTGTTTAGTGACATTTGGGATGATGTGTGATGAAAAATTCAAGAATTTAACCATTTCTTCCAAAAAAGGCTTATCTCCCTGTTTCCAGCGCTTTTCTGACACTTGGGCTGACATGTGATGAAAAAGTCAGAAATCTTAATCAATGCTTCCAAAAAAGGCTTATCTCCCCGTTTCCAGCTGTTTAGTGACATTTGGGATGATGTTTGATGAAAAATTCAAGAATTTAACCTTTTCTTCCAAAAAAAGGCAGATCTCCCTGTTTCCAGCGCTTTTCTGACACTGGAGCTGATATGTGATGAAAAAGTCAAAATGTTAACCAATGCTTCCAAAAAAGGCTTATCTCCCCGTTTCCAGCTGTTTAGTGACATTTGGGATGATGTGTGATGAAAAATTCAAGAATTTAACCATTTCTTCCAAAAAAGGCTTATCTCCCTGTTTCCAGCGCTTTTCTGACACTTGGGCTGACATGTGATGAAAAAGTCAGAAATCTTAATCAATGCTTCCAAAAAAGGCTTATCTCCCCGTTTCCAGCTGTTTAGTGACATTTGGGATGATGTGTGATGAAAAATTCAAGAATTTAACCTTTTCTTCCAAAATAAGGCAGATCTCCCTGTTTCCAGCGCTTTTCTGACACTGTAGCTGATATGTGATGAAAAAGTCAAAATGTTAACCATTTCTTCCAAAAAAGGCTTATCTCCCCGTTTCCAGCTGTTTAGTGACATATGGGATGATGTGTGATGAAAAATTCAAGAATTTAACCTTTTCTTCCAAAAAAAGGCAGATCTCCCTGTTTCCAGCGCTTTTCTGACACAGGAGCTGATATGTGATGAAAAAGTCAAAATGTTAACCATTGCTTCCAAAAAAGGCTTATCTCCCCGTTTCCAGCTGTTTAGTGACATTTGGGATGATGTGTGATGAAAAATTCAAGAATTGAACCATTTCTTCCAAAAAAGGCTTATCTCCCTGTTTCCAGCGCTTTTCTGACACTTGGGCTGACATGTGATGAAAAAGTCAGAAATCTTTATCAATGCTTCCAAAAAAGGCTTATCTCCCCGTTTCCAGCTGTTTAGTGACATTTGGGATGATGTGTGATGAAAAATTCAAGAATTTAACCTTTTCTTCCAAAAAAAGGCAGATCTCCCTGTTTCCAGCGCTTTTCTGACACTGGAGCTGATATGTGATGAAAAAGTCAAAATATTAACCATTGCTTCCAAAAAAGGCTTATCTCCCCGTTTCCAGCTGTTTAGTGACATTTGGGATGATGTGTGATGAAAAATTCAAGAATTGAACCATTTCTTCCAAAAAGGCTTATCTCCCTGTTTCCAGCGCTTTTCTGACACTTGGGCTGACATGTGATGAAAAAGTCAGAAATCTTAATCAATGCTTCCAAAAAAGGCTTATCTCCCCGTTTCCAGCTGTTTAGTGACATTTGGGATGATGTGTGATGAAAAATTCAAGAATTTAACCTTTTCTTCCAAAAAAGGCAGATCTCCCTGTTTCCAGCGCTTTTCTGACACTGGAGCTGATATGTGATGAAAAAGTCAAAATGTTAACCATTGCTTCCAAAAAAGGCTTACCTCCCCGTTTCCAGCTGTTTAGTGACATTTGGGATGATGTGTGATGAAAAATTCAAGAATTTAACCATTTCTTCCAAAAAAGGCTTATCTCCCTGTTTCCAGCGCTTTTCTGACACTTGGGCTGACATGTGATGAAAAAGTCAGAAATCTTAATCAATGCTTCCAAAAAAGGCTTATCTCCCCGTTTCCAGCTGTTTAGTGACATTTGGGATGATGTGTGATGAAAAATTCAAGAATATAACCTTTTCTTCCAAAAAAAGGCAGATCTCCCTGTTTCCAGCGCTTTTTTGACACTTGTGCTGACATGTGATGAAAAAGTCAGAAATCTTAATCAATGCTTCCAAAAAAGGCTTATCTCCCCGTTTCCAGCTGTTTAGTGACATTTGGGATGATGTGTGATGAAAAATTCAAGAATTTAACCTTTTCTTCCAAAAAAAGGCAGATCTCCCTGTTTCCAGCGCTTTTCTGACACTGGAGCTGATATGTGATGAAAAAGTCAAAATGTTAACCATTGCTTCCAAAAAAGGCTTACCTCCCCCTTTCCAGCTGTTTAGTGACATTTGGGATGATGTGTGATGAAAAATTCAAGAATTAAACCATTTCTTCCAAAAAAGGCTTATCTCCCTGTTTCCAGCGCTTTTCTGACACTTGGGCTGACATGTGATGAAAAAGTCAGAAATCTTAATCAATGCTTCCAAAAAAGGCTTATCTCCCCGTTTCCAGCTGTTTAGTGACATTTGGGATGATGTGTGATGAAAAATTCAAGAATTTAACCATTTCTTCCAAAAAAGGCTTATCTCCCTGTTTCCAGCGCTTTTCTGACACTTGGGCTGACATGTGATGAAAAAGTCAGAAATCTTAATCAATGCTTCCAAAAAAGGCTTATCTCCCCGTTTCCAGCTGTTTAGTGACATTTGGGATGATGTGTGATGAAAAATTCAAGAATATAAACTTTTCTTCCAAAAAAAGGCAGATCTCCCTGTTTCCAGCGCTTTTTTGACACTTGGGCTGACATGTGATGAAAAAGTCAGAAATCTTAATCAATGCTTCCAAAAAAGGCTTATCTCCCCGTTTCCAGCTGTTTAGTGACATTTGGGATGATGTGTGATGAAAAATTCAAGAATTTAACCATTTCTTCCAAAAAAAGGCAGATCTCCCTGTTTCCAGCGCTTTTCTGACACTGGAGCTGATATGTGATGAAAAAGTCAAAATGTTAACCATTGCTTCCAAAAAAGGCTTATCTCCCCGTTTCCAGCTGTTTAGTGACATTTGGGATGATGTGTGATGAAAAATTCAAGAATATAAACTTTTCTTCCAAAAAAAGGCAGATCTCCCTGTTTCCAGCGCTTTTTTGACACTTGGGCTGACATGTGATGAAAAAGTCAGAAATCTTAATCAATGCTTCCAAAAAAGGCTTATCTCCCCGTTTCCAGCTGTTTAGTGACATTTGGGATGATGTGTGATGAAAAATTCAAGAATTTAACCATTTCTTCCAAAAAAAGGCAGATCTCCCTGTTTCCAGCGCTTTTCTGACACTGGAGCTGATATGTGATGAAAAAGTCAAAATGTTAACCATTGCTTCCAAAAAAGGCTTATCTCCCCGTTTCCAGCTGTTTAGTGACATTTGGGATGATGTGTGATGAAAAATTCAAGAATTTAACCCTTTCTTCCAAAATAAGGCAGATCTCCCTGTTTCCAGCGCTTTTCTGACACTGGAGCTGATATGTGATGAAAAAGTCAAAATGTTAACCATTTCTTCCAAAAAAGGCTTATCTCCCCGTTTCCAGCTGTTTAGTGACATTTGGGATGATGTGTGATGAAAAATTCAAGAATATAACCTTTTCTTCCAAAAAAAGGCAGATCTCCCTGTTTCCAGCGCTTTTCTGACACTTGGGCTGACATGTGATGAAAAAGTCAGAAATCTTAATCAATGCTTCCAAAAAAGGCTGATCTCCCCGTTTCCAGCTGTTTAGTGACATTTGGGATGATGTGTGATGAAAAATTCAAGAATTTAACCTTTTCTTCCAAAATAAGGCAGATCTCCCTGTTTCCTGCGCTTTTCTGACACTGGAGCTGATATGTGATGAAAAAGTCAAAATATTAACCATTGCTTCCAAAAAAGGCTTATCTCCCCGTTTCCAGCTGTTTAGTGACATTTGGGATGATGTGTGATGAAAAATTCAAGAATTTAACCATTTCTTCCAAAAAAGGCTTATCTCCCTGTTTCCAGCGCTTTTCTGACACTTGGGCTGACATGTGATGAAAAAGTCAGAAATCTTAATCAATGCTTCCAAAAAAGGCTTATCTCCCCGTTTCCAGCTGTTTAGTGACATTTGGGATGATGTGTGATGAAAAATTCAAGAATATAACCTTTTCTTCCAAAAAAAGGCAGATCTCCCTGTTTCCAGCGCTTTTCTGACACTTGGGCTGACATGTGATGAAAAAGTCAGAAATCTTAATCAATGCTTCCAAAAAAGGCTTATCTCCCCGTTTCCAGCTGTTTAGTGACATTTGGGATGATGTGTGATGAAAAATTCAAGAATTTAACCATTTCTTCCAAAAAAAGGCAGATCTCCCTGTTTCCAGCGCTTTTCTGACACTGGAGCTGATATGTGATGAAAAAGTCAAAATGTTAACCATTGCTTCCAAAAAAGGCTTATCTCCCCGTTTCCAGCTGTTTAGTGACATTTGGGATGATGTGTGATGAAAAATTCAAGAATTTAACCTTTTCTTCCAAAATAAGGCAGATCTCCCTGTTTCCAGCGCTTTTCTGACACTGGAGCTGATATGTGATGAAAAAGTCAAAATGTTAACCATTTCTTCCAAAAAAGGCTTATCTCCCCGTTTCCAGCTGTTTAGTGACATTTGGGATGATGTGTGATGAAAAATTCAAGAATTTAACCTTTTCTTCCAAAAAAAGGCAGATCTCCCTGTTTCCAGCGCTTTTCTGACACTGGAGCTGATATGTGATGAAAAAGTCAAAATGTTAACCATTGCTTCCAAAAAAGGCTTATCTCCCCGTTTCCAGCTGTTTAGTGACATTTGGGATGATGTGTGATGAAAAATTCAAGAATTTAACCATTTCTTCCAAAAAAGGCTTATCTCCCTGTTTCCAGCGCTTTTCTGACACTTGGGCTGACATGTGATGAAAAAGTCAGAAATCTTAATCAATGCTTCCAAAAAAGGCTTATCTCCCCGTTTCCAGCTGTTTAGTGACATTTGGGATGATGTGTGATGAAAAATTCAAGAATTTAACCATTTCTTCCAAAAAAAGGCAGATCTCCCTGTTTCCAGCGCTTTTCTGACACTGGAGCTGATATTTGATGAAAAAGTCAAAATGTTAACCATTGCTTCCAAAAAAGGCTTATCTCCCCGTTTCCAGCTGTTTAGTGACATTTGGGATGATGTGTGATGAAAAATTCAAGAATTTAACCATTTCTTCCAAAAAAGGCTTATCTCCCTGTTTCCAGCGCTTTTCTGACACTTGGGCTGACATGTGATGAAAAAGTCAGAAATCTTAATCAATGCTTCCAAAAAAGGCTTATCTCCCCGTTTCCAGCTGTTTAGTGACATTTGGGATGATGTGTGATGAAAAATTCAAGAATATAACCTTTTCTTCCAAAAAAAGGCAGATCTCCCTGTTTCCAGCGCTTTTTTGACACTTGGGCTGACATGTGATGAAAAAGTCAGAAATCTTAATCAATGCTTCCAAAAAAGGCTTATCTCCCCGTTTCCAGCTGTTTAGTGACATTTGGGATGATGTGTGATGAAAAATTCAAGAATTTAACCATTTCTTCCAAAAAAGGCTTATCTCCCTGTTTCCAGCGCTTTTCTGACACTTGGGCTGACATGTGATGAAAAAGTCAGAAATCTTAATCAATGCTTCCAAAAAAGGCTTATCTCCCCGTTACCAGCTGTTTAGTGACATTTGGGATGATGTGTGATGAAAAATTCAAGAATATAACCTTTTCTTCCAAAAAAAGGCAGATCTCCCTGTTTCCAGCGCTTTTCTGACACTTGGGCTGACATGTGATGAAAAAGTCAAAAATCTTAATCAATGCTTCCAAAAAAGGCTGATCTCCCCGTTTCCAGCTGTTTAGTGACATTTGGGATGATGTGTGATGAAAAATTCAAGAATTTAACCCTTTCTTCCAAAATAAGGCAGATCTCCCTGTTTCCAGCGCTTTTCTGACACTGGAGCTGATATGTGATGAAAAAGTCAAAATGTTAACCATTTCTTCCAAAAAAGGCTTATCTCCCCGTTTCCAGCTGTTTAGTGACATTTGGGATGATGTGTGATGAAAAATTCAAGAATATAACCTTTTCTTCCAAAAAAAGGCAGATCTCCCTGTTTCCATTGCTTTTCTGACACTTGGGCTGACATGTGATGAAAAAGTCAGAAATCTTAATCAATGCTTCCAAAAAAGGCTGATCTCCCCGTTTCCAGCTGTTTAGTGACATTTGGGATGATGTGTGATGAAAAATTCAAGAATTTAACCTTTTCTTCCAAAATAAGGCAGATCTCCCTGTTTCCTGCGCTTTTCTGACACTGGAGCTGATATGTGATGAAAAAGTCAAAATATTAACCATTGCTTCCAAAAAAGGCTTATCTCCCCGTTTCCAGCTGTTTAGTGACATTTGGGATGATGTGTGATGAAAAATTCAAGAATTTAACCATTTCTTCCAAAAAAGGCTTATCTCCCTGTTTCCAGCGCTTTTCTGACACTTGGGCTGATATGTGATGAAAAAGTCAGAAATCTTAATCAATGCTTCCAAAAAAGGCTTATCTCCCCGTTTCCAGCTGTTTAGTGACATTTGGGATGATGTGTGATGAAAAATTCAAGAATTTAACCATTTCTTCCAAAAAAGGCTTATCTCCCTGTTTCCAGCGCTTTTCTGACACTTGGGCTGACATGTGATGAAAAAGTCAGAAATCTTTATCAATGCTTCCAAAAAAGGCTTATCTCCCCGTTTCCAGCTGTTTAGTGACATTTGGGATGATGTGTGATGAAAAATTCAAGAATTTAACCTTTTCTTCCAAAAAAAGGCAGATCTCCCTGTTTCCAGCGCTTTTCTGACACTGGAGCTGATATGTGATGAAAAAGTCAAAATATTAACCATTGCTTCCAAAAAAGGCTTATCTCCCCGTTTCCAGCTGTTTAGTGACATTTGGGATGATGTGTGATGAAAAATTCAAGAATTGAACCATTTCTTCCAAAAAGGCTTATCTCCCTGTTTCCAGCGCTTTTCTGACACTTGGGCTGACATGTGATGAAAAAGTCAGAAATCTTAATCAATGCTTCCAAAAAAGGCTTATCTCCCCGTTTCCAGCTGTTTAGTGACATTTGGGATGATGTGTGATGAAAAATTCAAGAATTTAACCTTTTCTTCCAAAAAAGGCAGATCTCCCTGTTTCCAGCGCTTTTCTGACACTGGAGCTGATATGTGATGAAAAAGTCAAAATGTTAACCATTGCTTCCAAAAAAGGCTTACCTCCCCGTTTCCAGCTGTTTAGTGACATTTGGGATGATGTGTGATGAAAAATTCAAGAATTTAACCATTTCTTCCAAAAAAGGCTTATCTCCCTGTTTCCAGCGCTTTTCTGACACTTGGGCTGACATGTGATGAAAAAGTCAGAAATCTTAATCAATGCTTCCAAAAAAGGCTTATCTCCCCGTTTCCAGCTGTTTAGTGACATTTGGGATGATGTGTGATGAAAAATTCAAGAATATAACCTTTTCTTCCAAAAAAAGGCAGATCTCCCTGTTTCCAGCGCTTTTTTGACACTTGTGCTGACATGTGATGAAAAAGTCAGAAATCTTAATCAATGCTTCCAAAAAAGGCTTATCTCCCCGTTTCCAGCTGTTTAGTGACATTTGGGATGATGTGTGATGAAAAATTCAAGAATTTAACCTTTTCTTCCAAAAAAAGGCAGATCTCCCTGTTTCCAGCGCTTTTCTGACACTGGAGCTGATATGTGATGAAAAAGTCAAAATGTTAACCATTGCTTCCAAAAAAGGCTTACCTCCCCCTTTCCAGCTGTTTAGTGACATTTGGGATGATGTGTGATGAAAAATTCAAGAATTAAACCATTTCTTCCAAAAAAGGCTTATCTCCCTGTTTCCAGCGCTTTTCTGACACTTGGGCTGACATGTGATGAAAAAGTCAGAAATCTTAATCAATGCTTCCAAAAAAGGCTTATCTCCCCGTTTCCAGCTGTTTAGTGACATTTGGGATGATGTGTGATGAAAAATTCAAGAATTTAACCATTTCTTCCAAAAAAGGCTTATCTCCCTGTTTCCAGCGCTTTTCTGACACTTGGGCTGACATGTGATGAAAAAGTCAGAAATCTTAATCAATGCTTCCAAAAAAGGCTTATCTCCCCGTTTCCAGCTGTTTAGTGACATTTGGGATGATGTGTGATGAAAAATTCAAGAATATAAACTTTTCTTCCAAAAAAAGGCAGATCTCCCTGTTTCCAGCGCTTTTTTGACACTTGGGCTGACATGTGATGAAAAAGTCAGAAATCTTAATCAATGCTTCCAAAAAAGGCTTATCTCCCCGTTTCCAGCTGTTTAGTGACATTTGGGATGATGTGTGATGAAAAATTCAAGAATTTAACCATTTCTTCCAAAAAAAGGCAGATCTCCCTGTTTCCAGCGCTTTTCTGACACTGGAGCTGATATGTGATGAAAAAGTCAAAATGTTAACCATTGCTTCCAAAAAAGGCTTATCTCCCCGTTTCCAGCTGTTTAGTGACATTTGGGATGATGTGTGATGAAAAATTCAAGAATATAAACTTTTCTTCCAAAAAAAGGCAGATCTCCCTGTTTCCAGCGCTTTTTTGACACTTGGGCTGACATGTGATGAAAAAGTCAGAAATCTTAATCAATGCTTCCAAAAAAGGCTTATCTCCCCGTTTCCAGCTGTTTAGTGACATTTGGGATGATGTGTGATGAAAAATTCAAGAATTTAACCATTTCTTCCAAAAAAAGGCAGATCTCCCTGTTTCCAGCGCTTTTCTGACACTGGAGCTGATATGTGATGAAAAAGTCAAAATGTTAACCATTGCTTCCAAAAAAGGCTTATCTCCCCGTTTCCAGCTGTTTAGTGACATTTGGGATGATGTGTGATGAAAAATTCAAGAATTTAACCCTTTCTTCCAAAATAAGGCAGATCTCCCTGTTTCCAGCGCTTTTCTGACACTGGAGCTGATATGTGATGAAAAAGTCAAAATGTTAACCATTTCTTCCAAAAAAGGCTTATCTCCCCGTTTCCAGCTGTTTAGTGACATTTGGGATGATGTGTGATGAAAAATTCAAGAATATAACCTTTTCTTCCAAAAAAAGGCAGATCTCCCTGTTTCCAGCGCTTTTCTGACACTTGGGCTGACATGTGATGAAAAAGTCAGAAATCTTAATCAATGCTTCCAAAAAAGGCTGATCTCCCCGTTTCCAGCTGTTTAGTGACATTTGGGATGATGTGTGATGAAAAATTCAAGAATTTAACCTTTTCTTCCAAAATAAGGCAGATCTCCCTGTTTCCTGCGCTTTTCTGACACTGGAGCTGATATGTGATGAAAAAGTCAAAATATTAACCATTGCTTCCAAAAAAGGCTTATCTCCCCGTTTCCAGCTGTTTAGTGACATTTGGGATGATGTGTGATGAAAAATTCAAGAATTTAACCATTTCTTCCAAAAAAGGCTTATCTCCCTGTTTCCAGCGCTTTTCTGACACTTGGGCTGACATGTGATGAAAAAGTCAGAAATCTTAATCAATGCTTCCAAAAAAGGCTTATCTCCCCGTTTCCAGCTGTTTAGTGACATTTGGGATGATGTGTGATGAAAAATTCAAGAATATAACCTTTTCTTCCAAAAAAAGGCAGATCTCCCTGTTTCCAGCGCTTTTCTGACACTTGGGCTGACATGTGATGAAAAAGTCAGAAATCTTAATCAATGCTTCCAAAAAAGGCTTATCTCCCCGTTTCCAGCTGTTTAGTGACATTTGGGATGATGTGTGATGAAAAATTCAAGAATTTAACCATTTCTTCCAAAAAAAGGCAGATCTCCCTGTTTCCAGCGCTTTTCTGACACTGGAGCTGATATGTGATGAAAAAGTCAAAATGTTAACCATTGCTTCCAAAAAAGGCTTATCTCCCCGTTTCCAGCTGTTTAGTGACATTTGGGATGATGTGTGATGAAAAATTCAAGAATTTAACCTTTTCTTCCAAAATAAGGCAGATCTCCCTGTTTCCAGCGCTTTTCTGACACTGGAGCTGATATGTGATGAAAAAGTCAAAATGTTAACCATTTCTTCCAAAAAAGGCTTATCTCCCCGTTTCCAGCTGTTTAGTGACATTTGGGATGATGTGTGATGAAAAATTCAAGAATTTAACCTTTTCTTCCAAAAAAAGGCAGATCTCCCTGTTTCCAGCGCTTTTCTGACACTGGAGCTGATATGTGATGAAAAAGTCAAAATGTTAACCATTGCTTCCAAAAAAGGCTTATCTCCCCGTTTCCAGCTGTTTAGTGACATTTGGGATGATGTGTGATGAAAAATTCAAGAATTTAACCATTTCTTCCAAAAAAGGCTTATCTCCCTGTTTCCAGCGCTTTTCTGACACTTGGGCTGACATGTGATGAAAAAGTCAGAAATCTTAATCAATGCTTCCAAAAAAGGCTTATCTCCCCGTTTCCAGCTGTTTAGTGACATTTGGGATGATGTGTGATGAAAAATTCAAGAATTTAACCTTTTCTTCCAAAAAAAGGCAGATCTCCCTGTTTCCAGCGCTTTTCTGACACTGGAGCTGATATTTGATGAAAAAGTCAAAATGTTAACCATTGCTTCCAAAAAAGGCTTATCTCCCCGTTTCCAGCTGTTTAGTGACATTTGGGATGATGTGTGATGAAAAATTCAAGAATTTAACCATTTCTTCCAAAAAAGGCTTATCTCCCTGTTTCCAGCGCTTTTCTGACACTTGGGCTGACATGTGATGAAAAAGTCAGAAATCTTAATCAATGCTTCCAAAAAAGGCTTATCTCCCCGTTTCCAGCTGTTTAGTGACATTTGGGATGATGTGTGATGAAAAATTCAAGAATATAACCTTTTCTTCCAAAAAAAGGCAGATCTCCCTGTTTCCAGCGCTTTTTTGACACTTGGGCTGACATGTGATGAAAAAGTCAGAAATCTTAATCAATGCTTCCAAAAAAGGCTTATCTCCCCGTTTCCAGCTGTTTAGTGACATTTGGGATGATGTGTGATGAAAAATTCAAGAATTTAACCATTTCTTCCAAAAAAGGCTTATCTCCCTGTTTCCAGCGCTTTTCTGACACTTGGGCTGACATGTGATGAAAAAGTCAGAAATCTTAATCAATGCTTCCAAAAAAGGCTTATCTCCCCGTTACCAGCTGTTTAGTGACATTTGGGATGATGTGTGATGAAAAATTCAAGAATATAACCTTTTCTTCCAAAAAAAGGCAGATCTCCCTGTTTCCAGCGCTTTTCTGACACTTGGGCTGACATGTGATGAAAAAGTCAAAAATCTTAATCAATGCTTCCAAAAAAGGCTGATCTCCCCGTTTCCAGCTGTTTAGTGACATTTGGGATGATGTGTGATGAAAAATTCAAGAATTTAACCCTTTCTTCCAAAATAAGGCAGATCTCCCTGTTTCCAGCGCTTTTCTGACACTGGAGCTGATATGTGATGAAAAAGTCAAAATGTTAACCATTTCTTCCAAAAAAGGCTTATCTCCCCGTTTCCAGCTGTTTAGTGACATTTGGGATGATGTGTGATGAAAAATTCAAGAATATAACCTTTTCTTCCAAAAAAAGGCAGATCTCCCTGTTTCCATTGCTTTTCTGACACTTGGGCTGACATGTGATGAAAAAGTCAGAAATCTTAATCAATGCTTCCAAAAAAGGCTGATCTCCCCGTTTCCAGCTGTTTAGTGACATTTGGGATGATGTGTGATGAAAAATTCAAGAATTTAACCTTTTCTTCCAAAATAAGGCAGATCTCCCTGTTTCCTGCGCTTTTCTGACACTGGAGCTGATATGTGATGAAAAAGTCAAAATATTAACCATTGCTTCCAAAAAAGGCTTATCTCCCCGTTTCCAGCTGTTTAGTGACATTTGGGATGATGTGTGATGAAAAATTCAAGAATTTAACCATTTCTTCCAAAAAAGGCTTATCTCCCTGTTTCCAGCGCTTTTCTGACACTTGGGCTGATATGTGATGAAAAAGTCAGAAATCTTAATCAATGCTTCCAAAAAAGGCTTATCTCCCCGTTTCCAGCTGTTTAGTGACATTTGGGATGATGTGTGATGAAAAATTCAAGAATTTAACCATTTCTTCCAAAAAAGGCTTATCTCCCTGTTTCCAGCGCTTTTCTGACACTTGGGCTGACATGTGATGAAAAAGTCAGAAATCTTAATCAATGCTTCCAAAAAAGGCTTATCTCCCCGTTACCAGCTGTTTAGTGACATTTGGGATGATGTGTGATGAAAAATTCAAGAATATAACCTTTTCTTCCAAAAAAAGGCAGATCTCCCTGTTTCCAGCGCTTTTCTGACACTTGGGCTGACATGTGATGAAAAAGTCAGAAATCTTAATCAATGCTTCCAAAAAAGGCTGATCTCCCCGTTTCCAGCTGTTTAGTGACATTTGGGATGATGTGTGATGAAAAATTCAAGAATTTAACCCTTTCTTCCAAAATAAGGCAGATCTCCCTGTTTCCAGCGCTTTTCTGACACTGGAGCTGATATGTGATGAAAAAGTCAAAATGTTAACCATTTCTTACAAAAAAGGCTTATCTCCCCGTTTCCAGCTGTTTAGTGACATTTGGGATGATGTGTGATGAAAAATTCAAGAATATAACCTTTTCTTCCAAAAAAAGGCAGATCTCCCTGTTTCCAGCGCTTTTCTGACACTTGGGCTGATATGTGATGAAAAAGTCAGAAATCTTAATCAATGCTTCCAAAAAAGGCTTATCTCCCCGTTTCCAGCTGTTTAGTCACATTTGGGATGATGTGTGATGAAAAATTCAAGAATTTAACCTTTTCTTCCAAAATAAGGCAGATCTCCCTGTTTCCAGCGCTTTAATGACACTTGGGCTGACATGTGATGAAAAAGTCAGAAATCTTAATCAATGCTTCCAAAAAAGGCTTATCTCCCCGTTTCCAGCTGTTTAGTGACATTTGGGATGATGTGTGATGAAAAATTCAAGAATATAACCTTTTCTTCCAAAAAAAGGCAGATCTCCCTGTTTCCAGCGCTTTTTTGACACTTGGGCTGACATGTGATGAAAAAGTCAGAAATCTTAATCAATGCTTCCAAAAAAGGCTTATCTCCCCGTTTCCAGCTGTTTAGTGACATTTGGGATGATGTGTGATGAAAAATTCAAGAATTTAACCATTTCTTCCAAAAAAAGGCAGATCTCCCTGTTTCCAGCGCTTTTCTGACACTGGAGCTGATATGTGATGAAAAAGTCAAAATGTTAACCATTGCTTCCAAAAAAGGCTTATCTCCCCGTTTCCAGCTGTTTAGTGACATTTGGGATGATGTGTGATGAAAAATTCAAGGATTTAACCTTTTCTTCCAAAAAAGGCTTATCTCCCTGTTTCCAGCGCTTTTCTGACACTTGGGCTGACATGTGATGAAAAAGTCAGAAATCTTAATCAATGCTTCCAAAAAAGGCTTATCTCCCCGTTTCCAGCTGTTTAGTGACATTTGGGATGATGTGTGATGAAAAATTCAAGAATTTAACCATTTCTTCCAAAAAAAGGCAGATCTCCCTGTTTCCAGCGCTTTTCTGACACTGGAGCTGATATGTGATGAAAAAGTCAAAATGTTAACCATTGCTTCCAAAAAAGGCTTATCTCCCCGTTTCCAGCTGTTTAGTGACATTTGGGATGATGTGTTGTTAACAGGTAGGCTTATAACTTCTGCCTACCTGCACAACGGAATAATGATCCTAACTGATAAACAGACGTGCGTTTCTTTGGTCATCCATCGAATGGCGTTGTTTATTGCAGAGGTGTTCACAACATACTGCTCTCCGGGAGAGTCAGGTAACAGAGAGAAGGAAGACGGTAACACCCCCTTATAAGATGGTGATGTCACCAGTCACAGGTGACTTCATGTCATATGAGGCGCAACAGCGCCTCCTCCTGGACAAACACAGTTGCATGCATACATACACTTATTCACTCTCAACACTCCCACTTATGAATGGCATGTATACTGTACAACTTTTACAAAACAAAATAAATAAAACAAAACAAAAACATGGCATAGTCAAGTGTAAACATTTTACACCCCAAACATGACTCCTGCAAATTTCCTCAGCTTAAGTCTGGAGGCGGGCTTTGTCATAACATCTGCGACCATGTCGTCTGTGGGACAGTAAACAAGTGACATCTTATCTTCCCTTATGGTAGACCTAATGAAGTGATATTTAATGTCCACATGTTTACATCTTTGTCTACGCACAGGGTTCCTAACAAGCGCAATTGTCCCCTGGTTATCCTCGTAAACAACAGTTTTCTTATACACATAGGTATCTATACCCCCCAGTAGTTGCTCCAAATAAATACACTCCTGTATTGTTAGAGCTAAAGCCATGTATTCGGCTTCACATGTGGATAGTGCTATCGTGGGTTGCTTCTTCGCCTTCCAGGAGACTAAGGAGCTGTCTTTGCACATACTCACACAATACCCGGTGGTACTGCGTCTATCACTAGTGTCTGCAGCCCAGTCTGCGTCACTATATGCTAGTAAGCCTAGACTCTCGCTGCTTTTTCTGAAACAGAGTTGTTTGTCTGCAGTACCCCTGAGATAGCGCAAAACATGTTTAACTGTAACCCAATGTTCTACAGTAGGGTCAGCAAAATGCTGTGATAACTTGCTCACCACAAAACATAGGTCAGGACGTGTACAGGTTGTCAAGTAAATGAGACTGCCGACAGCCTCCCTATACTTCTTCACATCAGACATTTTTGGTGCATCTTCAGAGTAGTCTAACTTTGTGTCACATGGTGTTTCTCTAATTCTACACTCCTGCATGTCGAAACGTTCCAGTATCTTTTCAACATACCTCTTTTGTGACATTTTTACACAGCCGTCAGACTGGCTGAAGTCCATGCCCAGAAAATACTTCAATCTACCTAGGTCCTTCATCTTAAACCTGGTAGAAAGCATGTTTTTCACTTTCTTTAGACTCTCGTCATTGTTGGCTGCGATGATAAGATCATCCACCCAGATAACTACTATTACCTTCCCTGCCTCTTCAGACTCTTTTACGTAGACGCAGTGGTCTGTTGGGTTCTGAGTGAAATTATCATCTACTAGGCATGTGTGGAGCATCTCATTCCAATTACGCCCCGACTGCTTCAGGCCGTAAATTGACTTCTCTAGTTTACACACTAGCTTCTCTCCCTCTTTTTCGTAACCTTCAGGTTGTTCCATATAGATATCTCGATCAATGGGGGCGTGTAGATAGGCTGTTTTCACATCCATTTGATGCAAGATTAAATCGTCTTGTGCTGCCTTCTGCATCACTACACGTATACTTGTAAGATTGGCTGTTGGTGAGAATGTCTCGCCATAATCTATTCCTGCTCTCTGACTGTATCCTTTCGCTACAAACCTAGCTTTGTATTGGTCGTGTCCGTCAATGTCACATTTGATCGAGTATACCCATCTTCCTCCCACTGTCTTCCTGTCCTCTGGTAACTTAGTCAGGGTAAAGGTCTGGTTGTCCTCTAGGGACCTCATCTCCTCGTCCATCGCTTTCTTCCACTTTCCCGACTCAGTTGATGTCATGGCCTCTATAAAGGTCAAAGGTACACCACAAACTGCTCTGTAACAATAATCTATACTAGTGAGTGTGCTGTCATCATCTGTATCTTCCAGGGTATAATCTTTCAGATACCCCGGGATTTTATGCTCTCTGTTGGGATATCTCCCACTGTCTGAGGCATGTGACGTCACCCTGGGGTGCTTCTCGCCATCATCCTCTTGTGCTGACCGTGGACCGTCACGCTGTACCTCTGTACTCAGTCCACTAGGCTGTGGAGTCTCTGCTCTGCTGTCACAACTTACATTGGGGTCCAGTTCTACCTCCTGTGTCTGAGTCTCATTTTCACAGGTTGTCTTGGTGACAAACTTTACTAATCTGTGCTTCTGCACTTTTCCTTTATCGGGGTAGTAAACGAGATAGGCGGGACTGCCCTTGTCATGCCCTACAAAGAGTCCTCTCCCACACCTAGAATCTAGTTTTCCTAGGTCCTGCTGGTAGACATAGCACACTGACCCGAATTTATGCATCCTGGCTAGATTACACTTTTTACCTGTCAGTGCTGTATATGGGGTTGTGCCTGTGTGCTTGTTAAAGCACCGGTTCCTAGTGTAGGCAGCCTCCTGGATGGCATAGTGCCAAAGACTCTTAGGTAGGTCACTGTCAATAAGCTTACATCTGGCCATCTCGAAAAGAGTGCGCCCTTCCCTTTCAGCTGTCCCGTTCTGGTGCGGGGAATAAGGACAGGAGGTCTCGTGTCTGATTTTGTTCTTTCTCAGTAGTGTCTGAAACTCTCTGTTAGTGAACTCGGTTCCGTTATCTGATCTAATGCATCTCACAGTGCCATAAGGCGCCACATCTGCCAGGTACTTCTCAGTGGCTTGAACTGCATCACTTTTTGCTTTCAGGAAGTAAACAAACACTGCCCCCGTACACACATCTGTGAAAGATTGCATGTATTTGAAACCATCTATGGACTCATTGTTTACTGGACCAGCTAGGTCTGTGTTCACCAGCTCAAGTGGTGTCTTTACTTTTTCAGTCGGATCTCTGTTTCTCGTTTGAGTGAACTTTCCCTCTATGCACACTGCACATTCTTTATCAGGCCTACGCTTTGCACCTTTAATGTGCATGCCTTCTGTTATATCCTGTAGCTTCAGTATATCCTCGTAATTGCAGTGACCCATTATCTCATGCCATGTCTGGATATCATAGCTGACATGACACATATCATCTACATCACACTCGGTTTGTAAGTAATACATCCTCTTACATACATAAATATTAAACCTGGTTCCATTCGGCAACACTATGGCATCTTTACCTTCTTCGAAGAACACTTTGGCACCGTGAGCGGTAGCAGACTTCACTGAGAAGAGTTCTTGGGGGTAGGAGGGGATGTAGAGAGCGTTCTTTAAAGTCACTGCACACCTGCGCCCCTCGCTGTTTATGAGGCATACCTGTGCGTCTCCCCTGCCTTTTGCCACCCCGACGGTTCGCTTCCCGTCTGCCAGCTCCATGCTGTGTCTCTCCTGCTTGAAGGTGCTGTCGAAGCTCTTGAACTTGCTCCTGTCGTTGATGATGTGGGACGACGCGCCCGTGTCCACGATTAGGCCCTTCCTCTGGATCTGCAGCCGTTGCTCTGAGGGGCTGGCATATTCCGTTTGTGCCCTGAAGATGTAGTCTTCTCCACCCGCGGCTCTCCGGGCGCCATCTGGTTCACGACCTGCTTTACGTTCACCGCCGCCCTCTAGGACACACGCACACCGGGCGCTCCGTTCCTTCTTTGTGCACGCCTTGTCTGTGTGACCCCCGCTCTTGCAAAAACTACACCAAACTTTCTCTGCGCAGTCATCCCTTCTGTGGCCCTTTTCTCCGCACCGCCAACACACCAGCTCCACTGGCCCGGTCTTTTTCCTTGGCGCCGCTTGGGCCCGCAGCACCCTTTCTCCCGTCTCCTTCGGGACTGGGTCTGAGTCTTCTGAAGCCTCAAAATTTCTCAACTTTGCCTTGAACTCTCCGAGCGTCATGTCCGCTGAACCATGCGTCACCATCAGTGTGAACGGCTTGTACTTCTCCGGCAACCCCCTCATGACCATCGCCATCATCAGTCCCTCACTCGGTGCTTCACCTGCACCCCTGAGTGCCGTAATGATCTGCTCAGCTCGAATAACATATTCGGTTACAGTCTCATGGTCAGCTTTCTTCAGCGCAGTCATTGTTATGTACAGGGAAACAATCCGGGGTCTACCTTTTCCGATGTAGTGTTCTTTTAACACTTTGAGACTCTCTCGTCCCTTGTCCTTCGTGTCCCTGAATATCAGTCCCAAGCTCGTGTTGTCGAGTAGCGGCGCCAATGCACAATATGCGTCGGCATTCAGCTTGTCATCGTTCGCCTTTTCTTCCGCCGACAGTGGTCCAGCGGGCTCCGTGAGGATCGTCTGCTTCAGCCCCACTCCGTGCATGCAGCACAGCATCCTCTCTTCCCAGAGCTCGTACTCCTCTGCTCTCCCGTCAAACGTGGGCCACTTGCTCTTGCTTCTGTTTGCCATGGCTTTTTGTCTTCGTAGCTCAGTTTAGCTTCTTTTTAGCCTAGCTTTAGCTTCCCCGGTACTCCCGATGCTAAAGTAGCTCTTCCGTATGCTAGCGCACTTGCTAGCTATCGATGCACGTGTCCGTCAAACTTTAGAACCATCCTCGGTTAGCTGGGCCCATAACCTGTTAACAGGTAGGCTTATAACTTCTGCCTACCTGCACAACGGAATAATGATCCTAACTGATAAACAGACGTGCGTTTCTTTGGTCATCCATCGAATGGCGTTGTTTATTGCAGAGGTGTTCACAACATACTGCTCTCCGGGAGAGTCAGGTAACAGAGAGAAGGAAGACGGTAACACCCCCTTATAAGATGGTGATGTCACCAGTCACAGGTGACTTCATGTCATATGAGGCGCAACAGCGCCTCCTCCTGGACAAACACAGTTGCATGCATACATACACTTATTCACTCTCAACATGTGTGATGAAAAATTCAACTATTTAACCATTTCTTCCAAAAAAGGCTTATCTACCTGTTTCCAGCGCTTTTCTGACACTTGGGCTGACATGTGATGAAAAAGTCAGAAATCTTAATCAATGCTTCCAAAAAAGGCTTATCTCCCCGTTTCCAGCTGTTTAGTGACATTTGGGATGATGTGTGATGAAAAATTCAAGAATTTAACCTTTTCTTCCAAAATAAGGCAGATCTCCCTGTTTCCAGCGCTTTTCTGACACTGGAGCTGCTATGTGATGAAAAAGTCAAAATGTTAACCATTTCTTCCAAAAAAGGCTTATCTCCCCGTTTCCAGCTGTTTAGTGACATTTGGGATTATGAGTGATGAAAAATTCAAGAATTTAACCATTTCTTCCAAAAAAAGGCAGATCTCCCTGTTTCCAGTGCTTTTCTGACACTGGAGCTGATATGTGATGAAAAAGTCAAAATGTTAACCATTGCTTCCAAAAAAGGCTTATCTCCCCGTTTCCAGCTGTTTAGTGACATTTGGGATGATGTGTGATGAAAAATTCAAGGATTTAACCTTTTCTTCCAAAAAAGGCTTTTCTCCCTGTTTCCAGCGCTTTTCTGACACTTGGGCTGACATGTGTTGAAAAAGTCAGAAATCTTAATCAATGCTTCCAAAAAAGGCTTATCTTCCCGTTTCCAGCTGTTTAGTGACATTTGGGATGATGTGTGATGAAAAATTCAAGAATTTAACCATTTCTTCCAAAAAAGGCTTATCTCCCTGTTTCCAGCGCTTTTCTGACACTTGGGCTGACAGGTGATGAAAAAGTCAGAAATCTTAATCAATGCTTCCAAAAAAGGCTTATCTCCCCGTTTCCAGCTGTTTAGTGACATTTGGGATGATGTGCGATGAAAAATTCAAGAATATAACCATTTCTTCCAAAAAAAGGCAGATCTCCCTGTTTCCAGCGCTTTTCTGACACTTGGGCTGACAGGTGATGAAAAAGTCAGAAATCTTAATCAATGCTTCCAAAAAAGGCTTATCTCCCCGTTTCCAGCTGTTTAGTGACATTTGGGATGATGTGTGATGAAAAATTCAAGAATTTAACCATTTCTTCCAAAAAAGGCTTATCTCCCTGTTTCCAGCGCTTTTCTGACACTTGGGCTGATATGTGATGAAAAAGTCAGAAATCTTAATCAATGCTTCCAAAAAAGGCTTATCTCCCCGTTTCCAGCTGTTTAGTGACATTTGGGATGATGTGTGATGAAAAATTCAAGAATTTAACCATTTCTTCCAAAAAAGGCTTATCTCCCTGTTTCCAGCGCTTTTCTGACACTTGGGCTGACAGGTGATGAAAAAGTCAGAAATCTTAATCAATGCTTCCAAAAAAGGCTTATCTCCCCGTTTCCAGCTGTTTAGTGACATTTGGGATGATGTGTGATGAAAAATTCAAGAATTTAACCATTTCTTCCAAAAAAGGCTTATCTCCCTGTTTCCAGCGCTTTTCTGACACTTGGGCTGATATGTGATGAAAAAGTCAGAAATCTTAATCAATGCTTCCAAAAAAGGCTCATTTCCCCGTTTCCAGCTGTTTAGTGACATTTGGGATGATGTGTGATGAAAAATTCAAGAATTTAACCATTTCTTCCAAAAAAGGCTTATCTCCCTGTTTCCAGCGCTTTTCTGACACTTGGGCTGACAGGTGATGAAAAAGTCAGAAATCTTAATCAATGCTTCCAAAAAAGGCTTATCTCCCCGTTTCCAGCTGTTTAGTGACATTTGGGATGATGTGTGATGAAAAATTCAAGAATTTAACCATTTCTTCCAAAAAAGGCTTATCTCCCTGTTTCCAGCGCTTTTCTGACACTGGAGCTGATATGTGATGAAAAAGTCAAAATGTTAACCATTGCTTCCAAAAAAGGCTTATCTCCCCGTTTCCAGCTGTTTAGTGACATTTGGGATGATGTGTGATGAAAAATTCAAGAATTGAACCATTTCTTCCAAAAAAGGCTTATCTCCCTGTTTCCAGCGCTTTTCTGACACTTGGGCTGACATGTGATGAAAAAGTCAGAAATCTTAATCAATGCTTCCAAAAAAGGCTTATCTCCCCGTTTCCAGCTGTTTAGTGACATTTGGGATGATGTGTGATGAAAAATTCAAGAATATAACCTTTTCTTCCAAAAAAAGGCAGATCTCCCTGTTTCCAGCGCTTTTCTGACACTGGAGCTGATATGTGATGAAAAAGTCAAAATATTAACCATTGCTTCCAAAAAAGGCTTATCTCCCCGTTTCCAGCTGTTTAGTGACATTTGGGATGATGTGTGATGAAAAATTCAAGAATTTAACCATTTCTTCCAAAAAAGGCTTATCTCCCTGTTTCCAGCGCTTTTCTGACACTTGGGCTGACATGTGATGAAAAAGTCAGAAATCTTAATCAATGCTTCCAAAAAAGGCTTATCTCCCCGTTTCCAGCTGTTTAGTGACATTTTGGATGATGTGTGATGAAAAATTCAAGAATATAACCTTTTCTTCCAAAAAAAGGCAGATCTCCCTGTTTCCAGCGCTTTTTTGAAACTTGGGCTGACATGTGATGAAAAAGTCAGAAATCTTAATCAATGCTTCCAAAAAAGGCTTATCTCCCCGTTTCCAGCTGTTTAGTGACATTTGGGATGATGTGTGATGAAAAATTCAAGAATTTAACCATTTCTTCCAAAAAAAGGCAGATCTCCCTGTTTCCAGCGCTTTTCTGACACTGTAGCTGATATGTGATGAAAAAGTCAAAATGTTAACCATTGCTTCCAAAAAAGGCTTATCTCCCCGTTTCCAGCTGTTTAGTGACATTTGGGATGATGTGTGATGAAAAATTCAACAATTTAACCATTTCTTCCAAAAAAGGCTTATCTCCCTGTTTCCAGCGCTTTTCTGACACTTGGGCTGACATGTGATGAAAAAGTCAGAAATCTTAATCAATGCTTCCAAAAAAGGCTTATCTCCCCGTTTCCAGCTGTTTAGTGACATTTGGGATGATGTGTGATGAAAAATACAAGAATTTAACCTTTTCTTCCAAAAAAAGGCAGATCTCCCTGTTTCCAGCGCTTTTCTGACACTGGAGCTGATATGTGATGAAAAAGTCAAAATGTTAACCATTGCTTCCAAAAAAGGCTTATCTCCCCGTTTCCAGCTGTTTAGTGACATTTGGGATGATGTGTGATGAAAAATTCAAGAATTTAACCATTTCTTCCAAAAAAGGCTTATCTCCCTGTTTCCAGCGCTTTTCTGACACTTGGGCTGACATGTGATGAAAAAGTCAAAATGTTAACCATTGCTTCCAAAAAAGGCTTATCTCCCCGTTTCCAGCTGTTTAGTGACATTTGGGATGATGTGTGATGAAAAATTCAAGAATTTAACCATTTCTTCCAAAAAAGGCTTATCTCCCTGTTTCCTGCGCTTATCAGACACTTGGGCTGACATGTGATGAAAAAGTCAGAAATCTTAATCAATGCTTCCAAAAAAGGCTTATCTCCCCGTTTCCAGCTGTTTAGTGACATTTGGGATGATGTGTGATGAAAAATTCAAGAATTTAACCTTTTCTTCCAAAAAAAGGCAGATCTCCCTGTTTCCAGCGCTTTTCTGACACTGGAGCTGATATGTGATGAAAAAGTCAAAATGTTAACCATTGCTTCCAAAAAAGGCTTATCTCCCCGTTTCCAGCTGTTAAGTGACATTTGGGATGATGTGTGATGAAAAATTCAAGAATTTAACCATTTCTTCCAAAAAAGGCTTATCTCCCTGTTTCCAGCGCTTTTCTGACACTTGGGCTGACATGTGATGAAAAAGTCAGAAATCTTAATCAATGCTTCCAAAAAAGGCTTATCTCCCCGTTTCCAGCTGTTTAGTGACATTTGGGATGATGTGTGATGAAAAATTCAACAATTTAACCATTTCTTCCAAAAAAGGCTTATCTCCCTGTTTCCAGCGCTTTTCTGACACTTGGGCTGACATGTGATGAAAAAGTCAGAAATCTTAATCAATGCTTCCAAAAAAGGCTTATCTCCCCGTTTCCAGCTGTTTAGTGACATTTGGGATGATGTGTGATGAAAAATTCAAGAATATAACCTTTTCTTCCAAAAAAAGGCAGATCTCCCTGTTTCCAGCGCTTTTTTGACACTTGGGCTGACATGTGATGAAAAAGTCAGAAATCTTAATCAATGCTTCCAAAAAAGGCTTATCTCCCCGTTTCCAGCTGTTTAGTGACATTTGGGATGATGTGTGATGAAAAATTCAACAATTTAACCATTTCTTCCAAAAAAGGCTTATCTCCCTGTTTCCAGCGCTTTTCTGACACTTGGGCTGACATGTGATGAAAAAGTCAGAAATCTTAATCAATGCTTCCAAAAAAGGCTTATCTCCCCGTTTCCAGCTGTTTAGTGACATTTGGGATGATGTGTGATGAAAAATACAAGAATTTAACCTTTTCTTCCAAAAAAAAGGCAGATCTCCCTGTTTCCAGCGCTTTTCTGACACTGGAGCTGATATGTGATGAAAAAGTCAAAATGTTAACCATTGCTTCCAAAAAAGGCTTATCTCCCCGTTTCCAGCTGTTTAGTGACATTTGGGATGATGTGTGATGAAAAATTCAAGAATTTAACCATTTCTTCCAAAAAAGGCTTATCTCCCTGTTTTCAGCGCTTTTCTGACACTTGGGCTGACATGTGATGAAAAAGTCAGAAATCTTAATCAATGCTTCCAAAAAAGGCTTATCTCCCCGTTTCCAGCTGTTTAGTGACATTTGGGATGATGTGTGATGAAAAATTCAAGAATTTAACCTTTTCTTCCAAAATAAGGCAGATCTCCCTGTTTCCAGCGCTTTTCTGACACTGGAGCTGATATGTGATGAAAAAGTCAAAATGTTAACCATTTCTTCCAAAAAAGGCTTATCTCCCCGTTTCCAGCTGTTTAGTGACATTTGGGATGATGTGTGATGAAAAATTCAAGAATTTAACCATTTCTTCCAAAAAAGGCTTATCTCCCTGTTTCCAGCTGTTTAGTGACATCTGGGATGATGTGTGATGAAAAATTCAAGAATTTAACCATTTCTTCCAAAAAAGGCTTATCTCCCTGTTTCCAGCGCTTTTTTGACACTTGGGCTTATATGTGATGAAAAAGTCAGAAATCTTAATCAATGCTTCCAAAAAAGGCTTATCTCCCCGTTTCCAGCTGTTTAGTGACATTTGGGATGATGTGTGATGAAAAATTCAAGAATTTAACCATTTCTTCCAAAAAAGGCTTTTCTCCCTGTTTCCAGCGCTTTTCTGACACTTGGGCTGACAGGTGATGAAAAAGTCAGAAATCTTAATCAATGCTTCCAAAAAAGGCTTATCTCCCCGTTTCCAGCTGTTTAGTGACATTTGGGATGATGTGTGATGAAAAATTCAACAATTTAACCATTTCTTCCAAAAAAGGCTTATCTCCCTGTTTCCAGCGCTTTTCTGACACTTGGGCTGACATGTGATGAAAAAGTCAGAAATCTTAATCAATGCTTCCAAAAAAGGCTTATCTCCCCGTTTCCAGCTGTTTAGTGACATTTGGGATGATGTGTGATGAAAAATTTAAGAATTTAACCTTTTCTTCCAAAAAAAGGCAGATCTCCCTGTTTCCAGCGCTTTTCTGACACTGGAGCTGATATGTGATGAAAAAGTCAAAATGTTAACCATTGCTTCCAAAAAAGGCTTATCTCCCCGTTTCCAGCTGTTTAGTGACATTTGGGATGATGTGTGATGAAAAATTCAAGAATTTAACCATTTCTTCCAAAAAAGGCTTATCTCCCTGTTTCCTGCGCTTTTCTGACACTTGGGCTGACATGTGATGAAAAAGTCAGAAATCTTAATCAATGCTTCCAAAAAAGGCTTATCTCCCCGTTTCCAGCTGTTTAGTGACATTTGGGATGATGTGTGATAAAAAATTCAAGAATATAACCTTTTCTTCCAAAAAAAGGCAGATCTCCCTGTTTCCAGCGCTTTTCTGACACTTAGGCTTACATGTGATGAAAAAGTCAGAAATCTTAATCAATGCTTCCAAAAAAGGCTTATCTCCCCGTTTCCAGCTGTTTAGTGACATTTGGGATAATGTGTGATGAAAAATTCAAGAATTTAACCATTTCTTCCAAAAAAGGCTTATCTCCCTGTTTCCAGCGCTTTTCTGACACTTGGGCTGACATGTGATGAAAAAGTCAGAAATCTTAATCAATGCTTCCAAAAAAGGCTTATCTCCCCGTTTCCAGCTGTTTAGTGACATTTGGGATGATGTGTGATGAAAAATTCAAGAATTTAACCATTTCTTCCAAAAAAAGGCAGATCTCCCTGTTTCCAGCGCTTTTCTGACACTGGAGCTGATTTGTGATGAAAAAGTCAAAATGTTAACCATTTCTTCCAAAAAAGGCTTATCTCCCCGTGTCCAGCTGTTTAGTGACATTTGGGATGATGTGTGATGAAAAATTCAAGGATTTAACCTTTTCTTCCAAAAAAGGCTTATCTCCCTGTTTCCAGCGCTTTACTGACACTTGGGCTGACATGTGATGAAAAAGTCAGAAATCTTAATCAATGCTTCCAAAAAAGGCTTATCTCCCCGTTTCCAGCTGTTTAGTGACATTTGGGATGATGTGTGATGAAAAATTCAAGAATTTAACCATTTCTTCCAAAAAAAGGCAGATCTCCCTGTTTCCAGCGCTTTTCTGACACTGGAGCTGATATTTGATGAAAAAGTCAAAATGTTAACCATTGCTTCCAAAAAAGGCTTATCTCCCCGTTTCCAGCTGTTTAGTGACATTTGGGATGATGTGTGATGAAAAATTCAAGAATATAACCTTTTCTTCCAAAAAAAGGCAGATCTCCCTGTTTCCAGCGCTTTTCTGACACTGGAGCTGATATTTGATGAAAAAGTCAAAATGTTAATCAATGCTTCCAAAAAAGGCTTATCTCCCCGTTTCCAGCTGTTTAGTGACATTTGGGATGATGTGTGATGAAAAATTCAAGAATATAACCTTTTCTTCCAAAAAAAGGCAGATCTCCCTGTTTCCTGCGCTTTTCTGACACTGGAGCTGATATGTGATGAAAAAGTCAAAATGTTAACCATTTCTTCCAAAAAAGGCTTATCTCCCCGTTTCCAGCTGTTTAGTGACATTTGGGATGATGACTGATGAAAAATTCAAGAATTTAACCATTTCTTTCAAAAAAGGCTTATCTCCCTGTTTCCAGCTGTTTAGTGACATCTGGGATGATGTGTGATGAAAAATTCAAGAATTTAACCATTTCTTCCAAAAAAGGCTTATCTCCCTGTTTCCAGCGCTTTTCTGACACTTGGGCTTATATGTGATGAAAAAGTCAGAAATCTTAATCAATGCTTCCAAAAAAGGCTTATCTCCCCGTTTCCAGCTGTTTAGTGACATTTGGGATGATGTGTGATGAAAAATTCAAGAATTTAACCATTTCTTCCAAAAAAGGCTTATCTCCCTGTTTCCAGCGCTTTTCTGACACTTGGGCTGACATGTGATGAAAAAGTCAGAAATCTTAATCAATGCTTCCAAAAAAGGCTTATCTCCCTGTTTCCAGCGCTTTTCTGACACTGGAGCTGATATGTGATGAAAAAGTCAAAATGTTAACCATTTCTTCCAAAAAAGGCTTATCTCCCCGTTTCCAGCTGTTTAGTGACATTTGGGATGATGTGTGATGAAAAATTCAAGAATTTAACCATTTCTTCCAAAAAAAGGCAGATCTCCCTGTTTCCAGCGCTTTTCTGACACTGGAGCTGATATGTGATGAAAAAGTCAAAATGTTAACCATTGCTTCCATAAAAGGCTTATCTCCCCGTTTCCAGCTGTTTAGTGACATTTGGGATGATGTGTGATGAAAAATTCAACAATTTAACCATTTCTTCCAAAAAAGGCTTATCTACCTGTTTCCAGCGCTTTTCTGACACTTGGGCTGACATGTGATGAAAAAGTCAGAAATCTTAATCAATGCTTCCAAAAAAGGCTTATCTCCCCGTTTCCAGCTGTTTAGTGACATTTGGGATGATGTGTGATGAAAAATTCAAGAATTTAACCTTTTCTTCCAAAATAAGGCAGATCTCCCTGTTTCCAGCGCTTTTCTGACACTGGAGCTGATATGTGATGAAAAAGTCAAAATGTTAACCATTTCTTCCAAAAAAGGCTTATCTCCCCGTTTCCAGCTGTTTAGTGACATTTGGGATTATGAGTGATGAAAAATTCAAGAATTTAACCATTTCTTCCAAAAAAAGGCAGATCTCCCTGTTTCCAGTGCTTTTCTGACACTGGAGCTGATATGTGATGAAAAAGTCAAAATGTTAACCATTGCTTCCAAAAAAGGCTTATCTCCCCGTTTCCAGCTGTTTAGTGACATTTGGGATGATGTGTGATGAAAAATTCAAGGAATTAACCTTTTCTTCCAAAAAAGGCTTTTCTCCCTGTTTCCAGCGCTTTTCTGACACTTGGGCTGACATGTGATGAAAAAGTCAGAAATCTTAATCAATGCTTCCAAAAAAGGCTTATCTTCCCGTTTCCAGCTGTTTAGTGACATTTGGGATGATGTGTGATGAAAAATTCAAGAATTTAACCATTTCTTCCAAAAAAAGGCAGATCTCCCTGTTTCCAGCGCTTTTCTGACACTTGGGCTGACAGGTGATGAAAAAGTCAGAAATCTTAATCAATGCTTCCAAAAAAGGCTTATCTCCCCGTTTCCAGCTGTTTAGTGACATTTGGGATGATGTGTGATGAAAAATTCAAGAATTTAACCATTTCTTCCAAAAAAGGCTTATCTCCCTGTTTCCAGCGCTTTTCTGACACTTGGGCTGATATGTGATGAAAAAGTCAGAAATCTTAATCAATGCTTCCAAAAAAGGCTTATCTCCCCGTTTCCAGCTGTTTAGTGACATTTGGGATGATGTGTGATGAAAAATTCAAGAATTTAACCATTTCTTCCAAAAAAGGCTTATCTCCCTGTTTCCAGCTGTTTAGTGACATTTGGGATGATGTGTGATGAAAAATTCAAGAATTTAACCATTTCTTCCAAAAAAGGCTTATCTCCCTGTTTCCAGCGCTTTTCTGACACTGGAGCTGATATGTGATGAAAAAGTCAAAATGTTAATCATTGCTTCCAAAAAAGGCTTATCTCCCCGTTTCCAGCTGTTTAGTGACATTTGGGATGATGTGTGATGAAAAATTCAAGAATTTAACCATTTCTTCCAAAAAAGGCTTATCTCCCTGTTTCCAGCGCTTTTCTGACACTTGGGCTGACAGGTGATGAAAAAGTCAGAAATCTTAATCAATGCTTCCAAAAAAGGCTTATCTCCCCGTTTCCAGCTGTTTAGTGACATTTGGGATGATGTGTGATGAAAAATTCAAGAATTTAACCATTTCTTCCAAAAAAGGCTTATCTCCCTGTTTCCAGCGCTTTTCTGACACTGGAGCTGACAGGTGATGAAAAAGTCAGAAATCTTAATCAATGCTTCCAAAAAAGGCTTATCTCCCCGTTTCCAGCTGTTTAGTGACATTTGGGATGATGTGTGATGAAAAATTCAAGAATTTAACCATTTCTTCTAAAAAAGGCTTATCTCCCTGTTTCCAGCGCATTTCTGACACTGGAGCTGATATGTGATGAAAAAGTCAAAATGTTAACCATTGCTTCCAAAAAAGGCTTATCTCCCCGTTTCCAGCTGTTTAGTGACATTTGGGATGATGTGTGATGAAAAATTCAAGAATTTAACCATTTCTTCCAAAAAAGGCTTATCTCCCTGTTTCCAGCGCTTTTCTGACACTTGGGCTGATATGTGATGAAAAAGTCAGAAATCTTAATCAATGCTTCCAAAAAAGGCTCATTTCCCCGTTTCCAGCTGTTTAGTGACATTTGGGATGATGTGTGATGAAAAATTCAAGAATTTAACCATTTCTTCCAAAAAAGGCTTATCTCCCTGTTTCCAGCGCTTTTCTGACACTTGGGCTGACAGGTGATGAAAAAGTCAGAAATCTTAATCAATGCTTCCAAAAAAGGCTTATCTCCCCGTTTCCAGCTGTTTAGTGACATTTGGGATGATGTGTGATGAAAAATTCAAGAATTTAACCATTTCTTCCAAAAAAGGCTTATCTCCCTGTTTCCAGCGCTTTTCTGACACTGGAGCTGATATGTGATGAAAAAGTCAAAATGTTAATCATTGCTTCCAAAAAAGGCTTATCTCCCCGTTTCCAGCTGTTTAGTGACATTTGGGATGATGTGTGATGAAAAATTCAAGAATTTAACCATTTCTTCCAAAAAAGGCTTATCTCCCTGTTTCCAGCGCTTTTCTGACACTTGGGCTGACAGGTGATGAAAAAGTCAGAAATCTTAATCAATGCTTCCAAAAAAGGCTTATCTCCCCGTTTCCAGCTGTTTAGTGACATTTGGGATGATGTGTGATGAAAAATTCAAGAATTTAACCATTTCTTCCAAAAAAGGCTTATCTCCCTGTTTCCAGCGCTTTTCTGACACTTGGGCTTATATGTGATGAAAAAGTCAAAAATCTTAATCAATGCTTCCAAAAAAGGCTTATCTCCCCGTTTCCAGCTGTTTAGTGACATTTGGGATGATGTGTGATGAAAAATTCAAGAATTTAACCATTTCTTCCAAAAAAGGCTTATCTCCCTGTTTCCAGCGCTTTTCTGACACTTGGGCTGATATGTGATGAAAAAGTCAGAAATCTTAATCAATGCTTCCAAAAAAGGCTTATCTCCCCGTTTCCAGCTGTTTAGTGACATTTGGGATGATGTGTGATGAAAAATTCAAGAATTTAACCTTTTCTTCCAAAATAAGGCAGATCTCCCTGTTTCCAGCGCTTTTCTGACACTGGAGCTGATATGTGATGAAAAAGTCAAAATGTTAACCATTTCTTCCAAAAAAGGCTTATCTCCCCGTTTCCAGCTGTTTAGTGACATTTGGGATTATGAGTGATGAAAAATTCAAGAATTTAACCATTTCTTCCAAAAAAAGGCAGATCTCCCTGTTTCCAGTGCTTTTCTGACACTGGAGCTGATATGTGATGAAAAAGTCAAAATGTTAACCATTTCTTCCAAAAAAGGCTTATCTCCCCGTTTCCAGCTGTTTAGTGACATTTGGGATTATGAGTGATGAAAAATTCAAGAATTTAACCATTTCTTCCAAAAAAAGGCAGATCTCCCTGTTTCCAGTGCTTTTCTGACACTGGAGCTGATATGTGATGAAAAAGTCAAAATGTTAACCATTGCTTCCAAAAAAGGCTTATCTCCCCGTTTCCAGCTGTTTAGTGACATTTGGGATGATGTGTGATGAAAAATTCAAGGATTTAACCTTTTCTTCCAAAAAAGGCTTTTCTCCCTGTTTCCAGCGCTTTTCTGACACTTGGGCTGACATGTGATGAAAAAGTCAGAAATCTTAATCAATGCTTCCAAAAAAGGCTTATCTTCCCGTTTCCAGCTGTTTAGTGACATTTGGGATGATGTGTGATGAAAAATTCAAGAATTTAACCATTTCTTCCAAAAAAGGCTTATCTCCCTGTTTCCAGCGCTTTTCTGACACTTGGGCTGACATGTGATGAAAAAGTCAGAAATCTTAATCAGTGCTTCCAAAAAAGGCTTATCTCCCCGTTTCCAGCTGTTTAGTGACATTTGGGATGATGTGTGATGAAAAATTCAAGAATTTAACCATTTCTTCCAAAAAAGGCTTATCTCCCTGTTTCCAGCGCTTTTCTGACACTTGGGCTGATATGTGATGAAAAAGTCAGAAATCTTAATCAATGCTTCCAAAAAAGGCTTATCTCCCCGTTTCCAGCTGTTTAGTGACATTTGGGATGATGTGTGATGAAAAATTCAAGAATTTAACCATTTCTTCCAAAAAAGGCTTATCTCCCTGTTTCCAGCGCTTTTCTGACACTTGGGCTGACAGGTGATGAAAAAGTCAGAAATCTTAATCAATGCTTCCAAAAAGGCTTATCTCCCCGTTTCCAGCTGTTTAGTGACATTTGGGATGATGTGTGATGAAAAGTTCAAGAATTTAACCATTTCTTCCAAAAAAGGCTAATCTCCCTGTTTCCAGCGCTTTTCTGACACTGGAGCTGATATGTGATGAAAAAGTCAAAATGTTAACCATTGCTTCCAAAAAAGGCTTATCTCCCCGTTTCCAGCTGTTTAGTGACATTTGGGATGATGTGTGATGAAAAATTCAAGAATTTAACCATTTCTTCCAAAAAAGGCTTATCTCCCTGTTTCCAGCGCTTTTCTGACACTTGGGCTGATATGTGATGAAAAAGTCAGAAATCTTAATCAATGCTTCCAAAAAAGGCTCATTTCCCCGTTTCCAGCTGTTTAGGGACATTTGGGATGATGTGTGATGAAAAATTCAAGAATTTAACCATTTCTTCCAAAAAAGGCTTATCTCCCTGTTTCCAGCGCTTTTCTGACACTTGGGCTGACAGGTGATGAAAAAGTCAGAAATCTTAATCAATGCTTCCAAAAAAGGCTTATCTCCCCGTTTCCAGCTGTTTAGTGACATTTGGGATGATGTGTGATGAAAAATTCAAGAATTTAACCATTTCTTCCAAAAAAGGCTTATCTCCCTGTTTCCAGCGCTTTTCTGACACTGGAGCTGATATGTGATGAAAAAGTCAAAATGTTAATCATTGCTTCCAAAAAAGGCTTATCTCCCCGTTTCCAGCTGTTTAGTGACATTTGGGATGATGTGTGATGAAAAATTCAAGAATTTAACCATTTCTTCCAAAAAAGGCTTATCTCCCTGTTTCCAGCGCTTTTCTGACACTTGGGCTGACAGGTGATGAAAAAGTCAGAAATCTTAATCAATGCTTCCAAAAAAGGCTTATCTCCCCGTTTCCAGCTGTTTAGTGACATTTGGGATGATGTGTGATGAAAAATTCAAGAATTTAACCATTTCTTCCAAAAAAAGGCATATCTCCCTGTTTCCAGCGCTTTTCTGACACTGGAGTTTGATATGTGATGAAAAAGTCAAAATGTTAACCATTGCTTCCAAAAAAGGCTTATCTCCCCGTTTCCAGCTGTTTAGTGACATTTGGGATGATGTGTGATGAAAAATTCAAGGATTTAACCTTTTCTTCCAAAAAAGGCTTTTCTCCCTGTTTCCAGCGCTTTTCTGACACTTGGGCTGACATGTGATGAAAAAGTCAGAAATCTTAATCAATGCTTCCAAAAAAGGCTTATCTTCCCGTTTCCAGCTGTTTAGTGACATTTGGGATGATGTGTGATGAAAAATTCAAGAATTTAACCATTTCTTCCAAAAAAGGCTTATCTCCCTGTTTCCAGCGCTTTTCTGACACTTGGGCTGACATGTGATGAAAAAGTCAGAAATCTTAATCAATGCTTCCAAAAAAGGCTTATCTCCCCGTTTCCAGCTGTTTAGTGACATTTGGGATGATGTGTGATGAAAAATTCAAGAATTTAACCATTTCTTCCAAAAAAGGCTTATCTCCCTGTTTCCAGCGCTTTTCTGACACTTGGGCTGATATGTGATGAAAAAGTCAGAAATCTTAATCAATGCTTCCAAAAAAGGCTTATCTCCCCGTTTCCAGCTGTTTAGTGACATTTGGGATGATGTGTGATGAAAAATTCAAGAATTTAACCATTTCTTCCAAAAAAGGCTTATCTCCCTGTTTCCAGCGCTTTTCTGACACTTGGGCTGACAGGTGATGAAAAAGTCAGAAATCTTAATCAATGCTTCCAAAAAGGCTTATCTCCCCGTTTCCAGCTGTTTAGTGACATTTGGGATGATGTGTGATGAAAAGTTCAAGAATTTAACCATTTCTTCCAAAAAAGGCTAATCTCCCTGTTTCCAGCGCTTTTCTGACACTGGAGCTGATATGTGATGAAAAAGTCAAAATGTTAACCATTGCTTCCAAAAAAGGCTTATCTCCCCGTTTCCAGCTGTTTAGTGACATTTGGGATGATGTGTGATGAAAAATTCAAGAATTTAACCATTTCTTCCAAAAAAGGCTTATCTCCCTGTTTCCAGCGCTTTTCTGACACTTGGGCTGATATGTGATGAAAAAGTCAGAAATCTTAATCAATGCTTCCAAAAAAGGCTCATTTCCCCGTTTCCAGCTGTTTAGGGACATTTGGGATGATGTGTGATGAAAAATTCAAGAATTTAACCATTTCTTCCAAAAAAGGCTTATCTCCCTGTTTCCAGCGCTTTTCTGACACTTGGGCTGACAGGTGATGAAAAAGTCAGAAATCTTAATCAATGCTTCCAAAAAAGGCTTATCTCCCCGTTTCCAGCTGTTTAGTGACATTTGGGATGATGTGTGATGAAAAATTCAAGAATTTAACCATTTCTTCCAAAAAAGGCTTATCTCCCTGTTTCCAGCGCTTTTCTGACACTGGAGCTGATATGTGATGAAAAAGTCAAAATGTTAATCATTGCTTCCAAAAAAGGCTTATCTCCCCGTTTCCAGCTGTTTAGTGACATTTGGGATGATGTGTGATGAAAAATTCAAGAATTTAACCATTTCTTCCAAAAAAGGCTTATCTCCCTGTTTCCAGCGCTTTTCTGACACTTGGGCTGACAGGTGATGAAAAAGTCAGAAATCTTAATCAATGCTTCCAAAAAAGGCTTATCTCCCCGTTTCCAGCTGTTTAGTGACATTTGGGATGATGTGTGATGAAAAATTCAAGAATTTAACCATTTCTTCCAAAAAAAGGCATATCTCCCTGTTTCCAGCGCTTTTCTGACACTGGAGTTTGATATGTGATGAAAAAGTCAAAATGTTAACCATTGCTTCCAAAAAAGGCTTATCTCCCCGTTTCCAGCTGTTTAGTGACATTTGGGCTGATATGTGATGAAAAAGTCAGAAATCTTAATCAATGCTTCCAAAAAAGGCTTATCTCCCCGTTTCCAGCTGTTTAGTGACATTTGGGATGATGTGTGATGAAAAATTCAAGAATTTAACCATTTCTTCCAAAAAAGGCTTATCTCCCTGTTTCCAGCGCTTTTCTGACACTTGGGCTGACAGGTGATGAAAAAGTCAGAAATCTTAATCAATGCTTCCAAAAAGGCTTATCTCCCCGTTTCCAGCTGTTTAGTGACATTTGGGATGATGTGTGATGAAAAGTTCAAGAATTTAACCATTTCTTCCAAAAAAGGCTAATCTCCCTGTTTCCAGCGCTTTTCTGACACTGGAGCTGATATGTGATGAAAAAGTCAAAATGTTAACCATTGCTTCCAAAAAAGGCTTATCTCCCCGTTTCCAGCTGTTTAGTGACATTTGGGATGATGTGTGATGAAAAATTCAAGAATTTAACCATTTCTTCCAAAAAAGGCTTATCTCCCTGTTTCCAGCGCTTTTCTGACACTTGGGCTGATATGTGATGAAAAAGTCAGAAATCTTAATCAATGCTTCCAAAAAAGGCTCATTTCCCCGTTTCCAGCTGTTTAGGGACATTTGGGATGATGTGTGATGAAAAATTCAAGAATTTAACCATTTCTTCCAAAAAAGGCTTATCTCCCTGTTTCCAGCGCTTTTCTGACACTTGGGCTGACAGGTGATGAAAAAGTCAGAAATCTTAATCAATGCTTCCAAAAAAGGCTTATCTCCCCGTTTCCAGCTGTTTAGTGACATTTGGGATGATGTGTGATGAAAAATTCAAGAATTTAACCATTTCTTCCAAAAAAGGCTTATCTCCCTGTTTCCAGCGCTTTTCTGACACTGGAGCTGATATGTGATGAAAAAGTCAAAATGTTAATCATTGCTTCCAAAAAAGGCTTATCTCCCCGTTTCCAGCTGTTTAGTGACATTTGGGATGATGTGTGATGAAAAATTCAAGAATTTAACCATTTCTTCCAAAAAAGGCTTATCTCCCTGTTTCCAGCGCTTTTCTGACACTTGGGCTGACAGGTGATGAAAAAGTCAGAAATCTTAATCAATGCTTCCAAAAAAGGCTTATCTCCCCGTTTCCAGCTGTTTAGTGACATTTGGGATGATGTGTGATGAAAAATTCAAGAATTTAACCATTTCTTCCAAAAAAAGGCATATCTCCCTGTTTCCAGCGCTTTTCTGACACTGGAGTTTGATATGTGATGAAAAAGTCAAAATGTTAACCATTGCTTCCAAAAAAGGCTTATCTCCCCGTTTCCAGCTGTTTAGTGACATTTGGGATGATGTGTGATGAAAAATTCAAGAATTTAACCATTTCTTCCAAAAAAAGGCATATCTCCCTGTTTCCAGCGCTTTTCTGACACTGGAGCTGATATGTGATGAAAAAGTCAAAATGTTAACCATTGCTTCCAAAAAAGGCTTATCTCCCCGTTTCCAGCTGTTTAGTGACATTTGGGATGATGTGTGATGAAAATTTCAAGAATTTAACCATTTCTTCCAAAAAAAGGCATATCTCCCTGTTTCCAGCGCTTTTCTGACACTGGAGCTGATATGTGATGAAAAAGTCAGAAATCTTAATCAATGCTTCCAAAAAAGGCTTATCTCCCCGTTTCCAGCTGTTTAGTGACATTTGGGATGATGCGTGATGAAAAATTCAAGAATTTAACCATTTCTTCCAAAAAAGGCTTATCTCCCTGTTTCCAGCGCTTTTCTGACACTTGGGCTTATATGTGATGAAAAAGTCAAAAATCTTAATCAATGCTTCCAAAAAAGGCTTATCTCCCCGTTTCCAGCTGTTTAGTGACATTTGGGATGATGTGTGATGAAAAATTCAAGAATTTAACGATTTCTTCCAAAAAAGGCTTATCTCCCTGTTTCCAGCGCTTTTCTGACACTTGGGCTGATATGTGATGAAAAAGTCAGAAATCTTAATCAATGCTTCCAAAAAAGGCTTATCTCCCCGTTTCCAGCTGTTTAGTGACATTTGGGATGATGCGTGATGAAAAATTCAAGAATTTAACCATTTCTTCCAAAAAAGGCTTATCTCCCTGTTTCCAGCGCTTTTCTGACACTTGGGCTTATATGTGATGACAAAGTCAAAAATCTTAATCAATGCTTCCAAAAAAGGCTTATCTCCCCGTTTCCAGCTGTTTAGTGACATTTGGGATGATGTGTGATGAAAAATTCAAGAATTTAACCATTTCTTCCAAAAAAGGCTTATCTCCCTGTTTCCAGCGCTTTTCTGACACTTGGGCTGATATGTGATGAAAAAGTCAGAAATCTTAATCAATGCTTCCAAAAAAGGCTTATCTCCCCGTTTCCAGCTGTTTAGTGACATTTGGGATGATGTGTGATGAAAAATTCAAGAATTTAACCATTTCTTCCAAAAAAAGGCATATCTCCCTGTTTCCAGCGCTTTTCTGACATTGGAGCTGATATATGATGAAAAAGTCAAAATGTTAACCATTGATTCCAAAAAAGGCTTATCTCCCCGTTTCCAGCTGTTTAGTGACATTTGGGATGATGTGTGATGAAAAATTCAAGAATTTAACCATTTCTTCCAAAAAAAGGCATATCTCCCTGTTTCCAGCGCTTTTCTGACATTGGAGCTGATATGTGATGAAAAAGTCAAAATGTTAACCATTGATTCCAAAAAAGGCTTATCTCCCCGTTTCCAGCTGTTTAGTGACATTTGGGAGGATGTGTGATGAAAAATTCAAGAATTTAACCATTTCTTCCAAAAAAGGCTTATCTCCCTGTTTCCAGCGCTTTTCTGACACTTGGGCTGACAGGTGATGAAAAAGTCAGAAATCTTAATCAATGCTTCCGAAAAAGGCTTATCTCCCCGTTTCCAGCTGTTTAGTGACATTTGGGAGGATGTGTGATGAAAAATTCAAGAATTTAACCATTTCTTCCAAAAAAGGCTTATCTCCCCGTTTCCAGCTGTTTAGTGACATTTGGGATGATGTGTGATGAAAAATTCAAGAATTTAACCATTTCTTCCAAAAAAGGCTTATCTCCCTGTTTCCAGCGCTTTTCTGACACTTGGGCTGATATGTGATGAAAAAGTCAGAAATCTTAATCAATGCTTCCAAAAAAGGCTTATCTCCCCGTTTCCAGCTGTTTAGTGACATTTGGGATGATGTGTGATGAAAAATTCAAGAATTTAACCATTTCTTCCAAAAAAGGCTTATCTCCCTGTTTCCAGCGCTTTTCTGACACTGGAGCTGATATGTGATGAAAAAGTCAAAATGGTAACCATTGCTTCCAAAAAAGGCTTATCTCCCCGTTTCCAGCTGTTTAGTGACATTTGGGATGATATGTGATGAAAAATTCAAGAATTTAACCATTTCTTCCAAAAAAAGGCATATCTCCCTGTTTCCAGCGCTTTTCTGACACTTGGGCTGATATGTGATGAAAAAGTCAGAAATCTTAATCAATGCTTCCAAAAAAGGCGTATCTCTCCGTTTCCAGCTGTTTAGTGACATTTGGGATGATGTGTGATGAAAAATTCAAGAATTTAACCATTTCTTCCAAAAAAGGCATATCTCCCTGTTTCCATCGCTTTTCTGACACTGGAGCTGATATGTGATGAAAAATTCAAGAATTTAACCATTTCTTCCAAAAAAGGCTTTTCTCCCTGTTTCCAGCGCTTTTCTGACACTGGAGCTGATATGTGATGAAAAAGTCAAAATGTTAACCATTGCTTCCAAAAAAGGCTTATCTCCCCGTTTCCAGCTGTTTAGTGACATTTGGGATGATGTGTGATGAAAAGTTCAAGAATTTAACCATTTCTTCCAAAAAAGGCTAATCTCCCTGTTTCCAGCGCTTTTCTGACACTGGAGCTGATATGTGATGAAAAAGTCAAAATGTTAACCATTGCTTCCAAAAAAGGCTTATCTCCCCGTTTCCAGCTGTTTAGTGACATTTGGGATGATGTGTGATGAAAAATTCAAGAATTTAACCATTTCTTCCAAAAAAGGCTTATCTCCCTGTTTCCAGCGCTTTTCTGACACTGGAGCTGATATGTGATGAAAAAGTCAAAATGTTAACCATTGCTTCCAAAAAAGGCTTATCTCCCCGTTTCCAGCTGTTTAGTGACATTTGGGATGATGTGTGATGAAAAATTCAAGAATTTAACCATTTCTTCCAAAAAAAGGCATATCTCCCTATTTCCAGCGCTTTTGTGACACTGGAGCTGATATGTGATGAAAAAGTCAAAATGTTAACCATTGCTTCCAAAAAAGGCTTATCTCCCCGTTTCCAGCTGTCTAGTGACATTTGGGATGATGTGTGATGAAAAATTCAAGAATTTAACCATTTCTTCCAAAAAAGGCTTATCTCCCTGTTTCCTGCGCTTTTCTGACACTTGGGCTGATATGTGATGAAAAAGTCAGAAATCTTAATCAATGCTTCCAAAAAAGGCTTATCTCCCCGTTTCCAGCTGTTTAGTGACATTTGGGATGATGTGTGATGAAAAATTCAAGAATTTAACCATTTCTTCCAAAAAAGGCTTATCTCCCTGTTTCCAGCGCTTTTCTGACACTTGGGCTGACAGGTGATGAAAAAGTCAGAAATCTTAATCAATGCTTCCAAAAAAGGCTTATCTCCCCGTTTCCAGCTGTTTAGTGACATTTGGGATGATGTGTGATGAAAAATTCAAGAATTTAACCATTTCTTCCAAAAAAAGGCATATCTCCCTGTTTCCAGCGCTTTTCTGACACTGGAGCTGATATGTGATGAAAAAGTCAAAATGTTAACCATTGCTTCCAAAAAAGGCTTATCTCCTTGTTTCCAGCTGTTTAGTGACATTTGGGATGATGTGTGATGAAAAATTCAAGAATTTAACCATTTCTTCCAAAAAAAGGCATATCTCCCTGTTTCCAGCGCTTTTCTGACATTGGAGCTGATATGTGATGAAAAAGTCAAAATGTTAACCATTGCTTCCAAAAAAGGCTTATCTCCCCGTTTCCAGCTGTTTAGTGACATTTGGGATGATGTGTGATGCAAAATTCAAGAATTTAACCATTTCTTCCAAAAAAAGGCATATCTCCCTGTTTCCAGCGCTTTTCTGACACTGGAGCTGATATGTGATGAAAAAGTCAAAATGTTAACCATTGCTTCCAAAAAAGGCTTATCTCCCCGTTTCCAGCTGTTTAGTGACATTTGGGATGATGTGTGATGAAAAATTCAAGAATTTAACCATTTCTTCCAAAAAAGGCTTATCTCCCTGTTTCCAGCGCTTTTCTGACACTTGGGCTGACAGGTGATGAAAAAGTCAGAAATCTTAATCAATGCTTCCAAAAAAGGCTTATCTCCCCGTTTCCAGCTGTTTAGTGACATTTGGGATGATGTGTGATGAAAAATTCAAGAATTTAACCATTTCTTCCAAAAAAAGGCATATCTCCCTGTTTCCAGCGCTTTTCTGACACTGGAGCTGATATGTGATGAAAAAGTCAAAATGTTAACCATTGCTTCCAAAAAAGGCTTATCTCCCCGTTTCCAGCTGTTTAGTGACATTTGGGATGATGTGTGATGAAAAATTCAAGAATTTAACCATTTCTTCCAAAAAAGGCTTATCTCCCTGTTTCCAGCGCTTTTCTGACACTTGGGCTGACAGGTGATGAAAAAGTCAGAAATCTTAATCAATGCTACCAAAAAAGGCTTATCTCCCCGTTTCCAGCTGTTTAGTGACATTTGGGATGATGTGTGATGAAAAATTCAAGAATTTAACCATTTCTTCCAAAAAAAGGCATATCTCCCTGTTTCCAGCGCTTTTCTGACACTGGAGCTGATATGTGATGAAAAAGTCAAAATGTTAACCATTGCTTCCAAAAAAGGCTTATCTCCCCGTTTTCAGCTGTTTAGTGACATTTGGGATGATGTGTGATGAAAAATTCAAGAATTTAACCATTTCTTCCAAAAAAAGGCATATCTCCCTGTTTCCAGCGCTTTTCTGACACTGGAGCTGATATGTGATGAAAAAGTCAAAATGTTAACCATTGCTTCCAAAAAAGGCTTATTTCCCCGTTTCCAGCTGTTTAGTGACATTTGGGATGATGTGTGATGAAAAATTCAAGAATTTAACCATTTCTTCCAAAAAAGGCATATCTCCCTGTTTCCAGCGCTTTTCTGACACTGGAGCTGATATGTGATGAAAAAGTCAGAAATCTTAATCAATGCTTCCGAAAAAGGCTTATCTCCCCGTTTCCAGCTGTTTAGTGACATTTGGGATGATGTGTGATGAAAAATTCAAGAATTTAACCATTTCTTCCAAAAAAAGGCATATCTCCCTTTTTCCAGCGCTTTTCTGACACTGGAGCTGACAGGTGATGAAAAAGTCAAAATGTTAACCATTGCTTCCAAAAAAGGCTTATCTCCCCGTTTCCAGCTGTTTAGTGACATTTGGGATGATGTGTGATGAAAAATTCAAGAATTTAACCATTTCTTCCAAAAAAGGCTTATCTCCCTGTTTCCAGCGCTTTTCTGACACTGGAGCTGATATGTGATGAAAAAGTCAAAATGTTAACCATTGCTTCCAAAAAAGGCTTATCTCCCCGTTTCCAGCTGTTTAGTGACATTTGGGATGATGTGTGATGAAAAATTCAAGAATTTAACCATTTCTTCCAAAAAAAGGCATATCTCCCTGTTTCCAGCGCTTTTCTGACACTGGAGCTGATATGTGATGAAAAAGTCAAAATGTTAACCATTGCTTCCAAAAAAGGCATATCTCCCCGTTTCCAGCTGTCTAGTGACATTTGGGATGATGTGTGATGAAAAATTCAAGAATTTAACCATTTCTTCCAAAAAAGGCTTTTCTCCCTGTTTCCAGCGCTTTTCTGACACTTGGGCTGACAGGTGATGAAAAAGTCAGAAATCTTAATCAATGCTTCCAAAAAAGGCTTATTTCCCCGTGTCCAGCTGTTTAGTGACATTTGGGATGATGTGTGATGAAAAATTCAAGAATTTAACCATTTCTTCCAAAAAAGGCTTATCTCCCTGTTTCCAGCGCTTTTCTGACACTGGGGCTTATATGTGATGAAAAAGTCAGAAATCTTAATCAATGCTTCCAAAAAAGGCTTATCTCCCCGTTTCCAGCTGTTTAGTGACATTTGGGATGATGTGTGATGAAAAATTCAAGAATTTAACCATTTCTTCCAAAAAAGGCTTATCTCCCTGTTTCCAGCGCTTTTCTGACACTTGGGCTTATATGTGATGAAAAAGTCAGAAATCTTAATCAATGCTTCCAAAAAAGGCTTATCTCCCCGTTTCCAGCTGTTTAGTGACATTTGGGATGATGTGTGATGAAAAATTCAAGAATTTAACCATTTCTTCCAAAAAAGGCTTTTCTCCCTGTTTCCAGCGCTTTTCTGACACTTGGGCTGACAGGTGATGAAAAAGTCAGAAATCTTAATCAATGCTTCCAAAAAAGGCTTATCTCTGTAACAGTCTGGCAAACAGTCTGGCTAGTTGGGTTGTATTTGTCAGGTCAAGACTGTTTCATAGTTATCTTGTAGATCTCTGTTGTTTGTTTTAGTTTCATGTTTGCACTCTGTTTCTGTTTGTTTCCTGTTTTATTTTGTAGTCTGTTCCTTGTGTGTTGTTTCTGTCTTCACTTCCTGTCGGTGATTGTCTTCCTCTGCCCTCATGTGTTACACCTGTGTTCAATTGCCCCTGCCTCCCCTGTGTATTTAAACCTCTGTCTTCCCTTTGTCCTGGGTCGGATTGTCTGTTTTTCCTGCGGTGTTGTCTGTCCTGTTTTTCCTGCGGTGTTGTCTGTCCTGTGTTCCTGCGGTGTTTGTTCGTCTTCCCTCCTGCCTTCCATGGTGCTTTCATGATCTCCTGATCTCCTGTATCCCCGCGTAAGCCTCGTGTTTTGTTTGTTAACTGTTTAGTGTTTATGTTTTGTTTGTTTTGTTAAATACTTATTTAATTAAATAACCTTTTATTTTGACTATCTCTGCATCTGGGTCCATCTCTCCATCCAAACCGTGACAGTACAATCCGACCATAATATGGACCCAGCAGAGATTAGTTTTTGGAGTGAAAGAGTTTATTATTTTGATTGTTTGGTGTCTGAGCTGGAGGGGGGAGGTTCAGACACTGCTGAGACCCTGGAGGCGATCTTGGTGTTGGAGGCCTGGCTGAAAGACCGTCCCTGGGTCAGCCATTACGTCCCCTACCTCCTGGAGGTGCAGGAGCGGTTGAGGACACTGCGCAGCCCTCCAGCCCCATCCACTAACCCCTTCGAGGGAACCCGTCTGGCCCGTGGTGGACCCCGCAGCCTGTGGAGGAGCTCTGCGGTTGGTGGTCCCCGCAGTTTCAAGAAGGGTTCTGCTGTGGTTGGTGGACGTTGGAGAGGGGGCATCCATAGCAGAAGCCTCACTCTCCAGCAGCATGCTCACAGGCGCCAGCTACCTCCAGCCTCGACTGGGCCCCAGCCGTCTCCAGCCTCAACTGGGTCCCAGCCGTCTCCAGCCTCAACTGGGTCCCAGCCACCTCCAGCCTCAACTGGGTCCCAGCCACCTCCAGCCTCAACTGGGCCCCAGCCGTCTCCAGCCTCAACTGGATCTCAGCCACCTTCAGCCTCAACTGGGCGCCAGCCACCTCCAGTCCCTGCTCCTGTCCCGGCAGACACCACTCTGCTTCTGGCGTCGGAGGTCCTCGCGGTGCCTGCTCCTGTCCTCGCTCCTGTCCCAGTCCCACGCCGGAGGGTCCCGGCAGACGCCACTCTGTTTCCGGCGTCGGAGGTCCTCGCGGTGCCTGCTCCTGTCCTCGCTCCTGTCCCAGTCCCACGCCGGAGGGTCCCGGCAGACGCCACTCTGTTTCCGGCGTCGGAGGTCCTCGCGGTGCCTGCTCCTGTCCTCGCTCCAGTCCCTGTCCCACGCCGGAGGGTCCCGGCAGACGCCACTCTGGTTCCGGCGTCTGAGGTCCTCGCGGTGCCTGCTCCTGTCCTCGCTCCTGTCCCCGTTCCACGCCGGAGGGTCCCGGCAGACGCCACTCTGGTTCTGGCGTCAGAGGTCCTCGCGGTGCCTGCTCCTGTCCTCGCTCCAGTCCCTGTCCCACGCCGGAGAGTCCCGGCAGACGCCACTCTGGTTCCAGCGTCTGAGGTCCTCGCGGTGCCTGCTCCTGTCCTCGCTCCTGTCCCCGTTCCACGCCGGAGGGTCCCGGCAGACGCCACTCTGGTTCCGGCGTCTGAGGTCCTCGCCGTGCCTGCTCCAGTCCCTGCTCCGGTCCCCGTCCCACGCCGGAGACTCCCGGCAGACGCCACTCTGGTTCCGGCGTCTGAGGTCCTCGCCGTGCCTGCTCCAGTCCCTGCTCCGGTCCCCGTCCCACGCCGGAGAGTCCCGGCAGACGCCACTCTGGTTCCGGCGTCTGAGGTCCTCGCCGTGCCTGCTCCAGTCCTTGCTCCAGTGCCTGTCCCGCGCCGGAGGGTCCCGGTAGACGCCACTCTGGCTCTGGCGTCGGAGGTCCTCGCGATGTCAGCTCCAGTCCTTGCTCCAGTCCCTGTTCCACGCCGGAGGATCCCGGCAGACGCCATTCTAGTTCCGGCGTCAGAGGTCCTCACGGTGCTAGCTCCAGACCCTGCTCCAGTGCCTGTCCTGTGCCGGAGGATCCCAGCAGACGACACTCTGGTTCTGGCGTCAGAGGCCTTCACGGTGCCAGCTCCAGTCCCTGCTACGGGCCCTGCGAAGTCTTCTCCGGTCCCGCGCCAGAGTTTCCCCGTGGGCTTCCCTTGTCTTCTGACGTCTGAGGTCCTCACAGCGCCGGTGCCAGCCCCTCTTCAGCGCCGGAGGTTCCCCGGAGACGTCACAGCGGTTCCGGCGTCAGAGGTCCAAGCTGCTGCGACTCCGGTTCCATCACCAAGTCCGGGGCTGAGGGCTGCCCCTTGGTGCTCAGTCCATGAGGGGCCTCAGAACTCGGTTCCTGTGCGGCCACTGCGCTGTCCTTCCGATCCTCAGTACTTTGCCCTTGAGCGGCCACGGTGCCGCCCTTCCGATCCTCAGTACTCTGCCCTTGAGCGGCAACGGCGCCGATCTCCCGAGCTACTGAACTCTGTCCCTGAGCGGCCACGGAGCCGTCCGCCTGAGTCCCTGGGCATGTCCCGGAGTCCCTCCTCCGGTTCCCCCCTCCTCCCTCCCGTCTCGGTTTTGTTTTTGGGCCGTCTGGTATCCGGCCCTTGAGGGGGGGGTTCTGTAACAGTCTGGCAAACAGTCTGGCTAGTTGGGTTGTATTTGTCAGGTCAAGACTGTTTCATAGTTATCTTGTAGATCTCTGTTGTTTGTTTTAGTTTCATGTTTGCACTCTGTTTCTGTTTGTTTCCTGTTTTATTTTGTAGTCTGTTCCTTGTGTGTTGTTTCTGTCTTCACTTCCTGTCGGTGATTGTCTTCCTCTGCCCTCATGTGTTACACCTGTGTTCAATTGCCCCTGCCTCCCCTGTGTATTTAAACCTCTGTCTTCCCTTTGTCCTGGGTCGGATTGTTTGTTTTTCCTGCGGTGTTGTCTGTCCTGTTTTTCCTGCGGTGTTGTCTGTCCTGTGTTCCTGCGGTGTTTGTTCGTCTTCCCTCCTGCCTTCCATGGTGCTTTCATGATCTCCTGATCTCCTGTATCCCCGCGTAAGCCTCGTGTTTTGTTTGTTAACTGTTTAGTGTTTATGTTTTGTTTGTTTTGTTAAATACTTATTTAATTAAATTACCTTTTACTTTATAATTTCTGCATTTGGGTCCATCTCTCCATCCAAACCGTGACAATCTCCCCGTTTCCAGCTGTTTAGTGACATTTGGGATGATGTGTGATGAAAAATTCAAGAATTTAACCATTTCTTCCAAAAAAGGCTTATCTCCCTGTTTCCAGCGCTTTTCTGACACTGGAGCTGATATGTGATGAAAAAGTCAAAATGGTAACCATTGCTTCCAAAAAAGGCTTATCTCCCCGTTTCCAGCTGTTTAGTGACATTTGGGATGATATGTGATGAAAAATTCAAGAATTTAACCATTTCTTCCAAAAAAAGGCATATCTCCCTGTTTCCAGCGCTTTTCTGACACTTGGGCTGATATGTGATGAAAAAGTCAGAAATCTTAATCAATGCTTCCAAAAAAGGCGTATCTCTCCGTTTCCAGCTGTTTAGTGACATTTGGGATGATGTGTGATGAAAAATTCAAGAATTTAACCATTTCTTCCAAAAAAGGCATATCTCCCTGTTTCCATCGCTTTTCTGACACTGGAGCTGATATGTGATGAAAAATTCAAGAATTTAACCATTTCTTCCAAAAAAGGCTTTTCTCCCTGTTTCCAGCGCTTTTCTGACACTGGAGCTGATATGTGATGAAAAAGTCAAAATGTTAACCATTGCTTCCAAAAAAGGCTTATCTCCCCGTTTCCAGCTGTTTAGTGACATTTGGGATGATGTGTGATGAAAAGTTCAAGAATTTAACCATTTCTTCCAAAAAAGGCTAATCTCCCTGTTTCCAGCGCTTTTCTGACACTGGAGCTGATATGTGATGAAAAAGTCAAAATGTTAACCATTGCTTCCAAAAAAGGCTTATCTCCCCGTTTCCAGCTGTTTAGTGACATTTGGGATGATGTGTGATGAAAAATTCAAGAATTTAACCATTTCTTCCAAAAAAGGCTTATCTCCCTGTTTCCAGCGCTTTTCTGACACTTGGGCTGATATGTGATGAAAAAGTCAGAAATCTTAATCAATGCTTCCAAAAAAGGCTCATTTCCCCGTTTCCAGCTGTTTAGGGACATTTGGGATGATGTGTGATGAAAAACTCAAGAATTTAACCATTTCTTCCAAAAAAGGCTTATCTCCCTGTTTCCAGCGCTTTTCTGACACTTGGGCTGACAGGTGATGAAAAAGTCAGAAATCTTAATCAATGCTTCCAAAAAAGGCTTATCTCCCCGTTTCCAGCTGTTTAGTGACATTTGGGATGATGTGTGATGAAAAATTCAAGAATTTAACCATTTCTTCCAAAAAAGGCTTATCTCCCTGTTTCCAGCGCTTTTCTGACACTGGAGCTGATATGTGATGAAAAAGTCAAAATGTTAATCATTGCTTCCAAAAAAGGCTTATCTCCCCGTTTCCAGCTGTTTAGTGACATTTGGGATGATGTGTGATGAAAAATTCAAGAATTTAACCATTTCTTCCAAAAAAGGCTTATCTCCCTGTTTCCAGCGCTTTTCTGACACTTGGGCTGACAGGTGATGAAAAAGTCAGAAATCTTAATCAATGCTTCCAAAAAAGGCTTATCTCCCCGTTTCCAGCTGTTTAGTGACATTTGGGATGATGTGTGATGAAAAATTCAAGAATTTAACCATTTCTTCCAAAAAAAGGCATATCTCCCTGTTTCCAGCGCTTTTCTGACACTGGAGTTTGATATGTGATGAAAAAGTCAAAATGTTAACCATTGCTTCCAAAAAAGGCTTATCTCCCCGTTTCCAGCTGTTTAGTGACATTTGGGATGATGTGTGATGAAAAATTCAAGAATTTAACCATTTCTTCCAAAAAAAGGCATATCTCCCTGTTTCCAGCGCTTTTCTGACACTGGAGCTGATATGTGATGAAAAAGTCAAAATGTTAACCATTGCTTCCAAAAAAGGCTTATCTCCCCGTTTCCAGCTGTTTAGTGACATTTGGGATGATGTGTGATGAAAATTTCAAGAATTTAACCATTTCTTCCAAAAAAAGGCATATCTCCCTGTTTCCAGCGCTTTTCTGACACTGGAGCTGATATGTGATGAAAAAGTCAGAAATCTTAATCAATGCTTCCAAAAAAGGCTTATCTCCCCGTTTCCAGCTGTTTAGTGACATTTGGGATGATGCGTGATGAAAAATTCAAGAATTTAACCATTTCTTCCAAAAAAGGCTTATCTCCCTGTTTCCAGCGCTTTTCTGACACTTGGGCTTATATGTGATGAAAAAGTCAAAAATCTTAATCAATGCTTCCAAAAAAGGCTTATCTCCCCGTTTCCAGCTGTTTAGTGACATTTGGGATGATGTGTGATGAAAAATTCAAGAATTTAACGATTTCTTCCAAAAAAGGCTTATCTCCCTGTTTCCAGCGCTTTTCTGACACTTGGGCTGATATGTGATGAAAAAGTCAGAAATCTTAATCAATGCTTCCAAAAAAGGCTTATCTCCCCGTTTCCAGCTGTTTAGTGACATTTGGGATGATGCGTGATGAAAAATTCAAGAATTTAACCATTTCTTCCAAAAAAGGCTTATCTCCCTGTTTCCAGCGCTTTTCTGACACTTGGGCTTATATGTGATGAAAAAGTCAGAAATCTTAATCAATGCTTCCAAAAAAGGCTTATCTCCCCGTTTCCAGCTGTTTAGTGACATTTGGGATGATGTGTGATGAAAAATTCAAGAATTTAACCATTTCTTCCAAAAAAGGCTTATCTCCCTGTTTCCAGCGCTTTTCTGACACTTGGGCTGATATGTGATGAAAAAGTCAGAAATCTTAATCAATGCTTCCAAAAAAGGCTTATCTCCCCGTTTCCAGCTGTTTAGTGACATTTGGGATGATGTGTGATGAAAAATTCAAGAATTTAACCATTTCTTCCAAAAAAAGGCATATCTCCCTGTTTCCAGCGCTTTTCTGACATTGGAGCTGATATGTGATGAAAAAGTCAAAATGTTAACCATTGATTCCAAAAAAGGCTTATCTCCCCGTTTCCAGCTGTTTAGTGACATTTGGGATGATGTGTGATGAAAAATTCAAGAATTTAACCATTTCTTCCAAAAAAAGGCATATCTCCCTGTTTCCAGCGCTTTTCTGACATTGGAGCTGATATGTGATGAAAAAGTCAAAATGTTAACCATTGATTCCAAAAAAGGCTTATCTCCCCGTTTCCAGCTGTTTAGTGACATTTGGGAGGATGTGTGATGAAAAATTCAAGAATTTAACCATTTCTTCCAAAAAAGGCTTATCTCCCTGTTTCCAGCGCTTTTCTGACACTTGGGCTGACAGGTGATGAAAAAGTCAGAAATCTTAATCAATGCTTCCGAAAAAGGCTTATCTCCCCGTTTCCAGCTGTTTAGTGACATTTGGGATGATGTGTGATGAAAAATTCAAGAATTTAACCTTTTCTTCCAAAAAAAGGCATATCTCCCTTTTTCCAGCGCTTTTCTGACACTGGAGCTGACAGGTGATGAAAAAGTCAAAATGTTAACCATTGCTTCCAAAAAAGGCTTATCTTACCGTTTCCAGCTGTTTAGTGACATTTGGGATGATGTGTGATGAAAAATTCAAGAATTTAACCATTTCTTCCAAAAAAAGGCATATCTCCCTATTTCCAGCGCTTTTCTGACACTGGAGCTGATATGTGATGAAAAAGTCAAAATGTTAACCATTGCTTCCAAAAAAGGCTTATCTCCCCGTTTCCAGCTGTCTAGTGACATTTGGGATGATGTGTGATGAAAAATTCAAGAATTTAACCATTTCTTCCAAAAAAGGCTTATCTCCCTGTTTCCTGCGCTTTTCTGACACTTGGGCTGATATGTGATGAAAAAGTCAGAAATCTTAATCAATGCTTCCAAAAAAGGCTTATCTCCCCGTTTCCAGCTGTTTAGTGACATTTGGGATGATGTGTGATGAAAAATTCAAGAATTTAACCATTTCTTCCAAAAAAGGCTTATCTCCCTGTTTCCAGCGCTTTTCTGACACTTGGGCTGATTTGTGATGAAAAAGTCAGAAATCTTAATCAATGCTTCCAAAAAAGGCTTATCTCCCCGTTTCCAGCTGTTTAGTGACATTTGGGATGATGTGTGATGAAAAATTCAAGAATTTAACCATTTCTTCCAAAAAAGGCTTATCTCCCTGTTTCCAGCGCTTTTCTGACACTTGGGCTGACATGTGATGAAAAAGTCAGAAATCTTAATCAATGCTTCCAAAAAAGGCTTATCTCCCCGTTTCCAGCTGTTTAGTGACATTTGGGATGATGTGTGATGAAAAATTCAAGAATTTAACCATTTCTTCCAAAAAAAGGCAGATCTCCCTGTTTCCAGCGCTTTTCTGACACTGGAGCTGATATGTGATGAAAAAGTCAAAATGTTAACCATTGCTTCCAAAAAAGGCTTATCTCCCCGTTTCCAGCTGTTTAGTGACATTTGGGATGATGTGTGATGAAAAATTCAAGAATTTAACCATTTCTTCCAAAAAAAGGCATATCTCCCTGTTTCCAGCGCTTTTCTGACATTGGAGCTGATATGTGATGAAAAAGTCATAATGTTAATCAATGCTTCCAAAAAAGGCTTATCTCCCCGTTTCCAGCTGTTTAGTGACATTTGTGATGATGTGTGATGAGAAATTCAAGAATTTAACCATTTCTTCCAAAAAAAGGCATATCTCCCTTTTTCCAGCGCTTTTCTGACACTGGATCTGACAGGTGATGAAAAAGTCAAGAATTTAACCATTGCTTCCAAAAAGGCTTATCTCCCCGTTTCCAGCTGTTTAGTGACATTTGGGATGATGTGTGATGAAAAATTCAAGAATTTAACCATTTCTTCCAAAAAAGGCTTATCTCCCTGTTTCCAGCGCTTTTCTGACACTGGAGCTGATATGTGATGAAAAAGTCAAAATGTTAACCATTGCTTCCAAAAAAGGCTTATCTCCCCGTTTCCAGCTGTTTAGTGACATTTGGGATGATGTGTGATGAAAAATTCAAGAATTTAACCATTTCTTCCAAAAAAAGGCATATCTCCCTGTTTCCAGCGCTTTTCTGACACTGGAGCTGATATGTGATGAAAAAGTCAAAATGTTAACCATTGCTTCCAAAAAAGGCTTATCTCCCCGTTTCCAGCTGTTTAGTGACATTTGGGATGATGTGTGATGAAAAATTCAAGAATTTAACCATTTCTTCCAAAAAAGGCTTATCTCCCTGTTTCCAGCGCTTTTCTGACACTTGGGCTGACAGGTGATGAAAAAGTCAGAAATCTTAATCAATGCTACCAAAAAAGGCTTATCTCCCCGTTTCCAGCTGTTTAGTGACATTTGGGATGATGTGTGATGAAAAATTCAAGAATTTAACCATTTCTTCCAAAAAAAGGCATATCTCCCTGTTTCCAGCGCTTTTCTGACACTGGAGCTGATATGTGATGAAAAAGTCAAAATGTTAACCATTGCTTCCAAAAAAGGCTTATCTCCCCGTTTTCAGCTGTTTAGTGACATTTGGGATGATGTGTGATGAAAAATTCAAGAATTTAACCATTTCTTCCAAAAAAAGGCATATCTCCCTGTTTCCAGCGCTTTTCTGACACTGGAGCTGATATGTGATGAAAAAGTCAAAATGTTAACCATTGCTTCCAAAAAAGGCTTATTTCCCCGTTTCCAGCTGTTTAGTGACATTTGGGATGATGTGTGATGAAAAATTCAAGAATTTAACCATTTCTTCCAAAAAAGGCTTATCTCCCTGTTTCCAGCGCTTTTCTGACACTGGAGCTGATATGTGATGAAAAAGTCAGAAATCTTAATCAATGCTTCCGAAAAAGGCTTATCTCCCCGTTTCCAGCTGTTTAGTGACATTTGGGATGATGTGTGATGAAAAATTCAAGAATTTAACCATTTCTTCCAAAAAAAGGCATATCTCCCTTTTTCCAGCGCTTTTCTGACACTGGAGCTGACAGGTGATGAAAAAGTCAAAATGTTAACCATTGCTTCCAAAAAAGGCTTATCTCCCCGTTTCCAGCTGTTTAGTGACATTTGGGATGATGTGTGATGAAAAATTCAAGAATTTAACCATTTCTTCCAAAAAAGGCTTATCTCCCTGTTTCCAGCGCTTTTCTGACACTGGAGCTGATATGTGATGAAAAAGTCAAAATGTTAACCATTGCTTCCAAAAAAGGCTTATCTCCCCGTTTCCAGCTGTTTAGTGACATTTGGGATGATGTGTGATGAAAAATTCAAGAATTTAACCATTTCTTCCAAAAAAAGGCATATCTCCCTGTTTCCAGCGCTTTTCTGACACTGGAGCTGATATGTGATGAAAAAGTCAAAATGTTAACCATTGCTTCCAAAAAAGGCTTATCTCCCCGTTTCCAGCTGTCTAGTGACATTTGGGATGATGTGTGATGAAAAATTCAAGAATTTAACCATTTCTTCCAAAAAAGGCTTTTCTCCCTGTTTCCAGCGCTTTTCTGACACTTGGGCTGACAGGTGATGAAAAAGTCAGAAATCTTAATCAATGCTTCCAAAAAAGGCTTATTTCCCCGTGTCCAGCTGTTTAGTGACATTTGGGATGATGTGTGATGAAAAATTCAAGAATTTAACCATTTCTTCCAAAAAAGGCTTATCTCCCTGTTTCCAGCGCTTTTCTGACACTGGGGCTTATATGTGATGAAAAAGTCAGAAATCTTAATCAATGCTTCCAAAAAAGGCTTATCTCCCCGTTTCCAGCTGTTTAGTGACATTTGGGATGATGTGTGATGAAAAATTCAAGAATTTAACCATTTCTTCCAAAAAAGGCTTATCTCCCTGTTTCCAGCGCTTTTCTGACACTTGGGCTTATATGTGATGAAAAAGTCAGAAATCTTAATCAATGCTTCCAAAAAAGGCTTATCTCCCCGTTTCCAGCTGTTTAGTGACATTTGGGATGATGTGTGATGAAAAATTCAAGAATTTAACCATTTCTTCCAAAAAAGGCTTTTCTCCCTGTTTCCAGCGCTTTTCTGACACTTGGGCTGACAGGTGATGAAAAAGTCAGAAATCTTAATCAATGCTTCCAAAAAAGGCTTATCTCTGTAACAGTCTGGCAAACAGTCTGGCTAGTTGGGTTGTATTTGTCAGGTCAAGACTGTTTCATAGTTATCTTGTAGATCTCTGTTGTTTGTTTTAGTTTCATGTTTGCACTCTGTTTCTGTTTGTTTCCTGTTTTATTTTGTAGTCTGTTCCTTGTGTGTTGTTTCTGTCTTCACTTCCTGTCGGTGATTGTCTTCCTCTGCCCTCATGTGTTACACCTGTGTTCAATTGCCCCTGCCTCCCCTGTGTATTTAAACCTCTGTCTTCCCTTTGTCCTGGGTCGGATTGTCTGTTTTTCCTGCGGTGTTGTCTGTCCTGTTTTTCCTGCGGTGTTGTCTGTCCTGTGTTCCTGCGGTGTTTGTTCGTCTTCCCTCCTGCCTTCCATGGTGCTTTCATGATCTCCTGATCTCCTGTATCCCCGCGTAAGCCTCGTGTTTTGTTTGTTAACTGTTTAGTGTTTATGTTTTGTTTGTTTTGTTAAATACTTATTTAATTAAATAACCTTTTATTTTGACTATCTCTGCATCTGGGTCCATCTCTCCATCCAAACCGTGACAGTACAATCCGACCATAATATGGACCCAGCAGAGATTAGTTTTTGGAGTGAAAGAGTTTATTATTTTGATTGTTTGGTGTCTGAGCTGGAGGGGGGAGGTTCAGACACTGCTGAGACCCTGGAGGCGATCTTGGTGTTGGAGGCCTGGCTGAAAGATCGTCCCTGGGTCAGCCATTACGTCCCCTACCTCCTGGAGGTGCAGGAGCGGTTGAGGACACTGCGCAGCCCTCCAGCCCCATCCACTAACCCCTTCGAGGGAACCCGTCTGGCCCGTGGTGGACCCCGCAGCCTGTGGAGGAGCTCTGCGGTTGGTGGTCCCCGCAGTTTCAAGAAGGGTTCTGCTGTGGTTGGTGGACGTTGGAGAGGGGGCATCCATAGCAGAAGCCTCACTCTCCAGCAGCATGCTCACAGGCGCCAGCTACCTCCAGCCTCGACTGGGCCCCAGCCGTCTCCAGCCTCAACTGGGTCCCAGCCGTCTCCAGCCTCAACTGGGTCCCAGCCACCTCCAGCCTCAACTGGGTCCCAGCCACCTCCAGCCTCAACTGGGCCCCAGCCGTCTCCAGCCTCAACTGGATCTCAGCCACCTTCAGCCTCAACTGGGCGCCAGCCACCTCCAGTCCCTGCTCCTGTCCCGGCAGACGCCACTCTGCTTCTGGCGTCGGAGGTCCTCGCGGTGCCTGCTCCTGTCCTCGCTCCTGTCCCAGTCCCACGCCGGAGGGTCCCGGCAGACGCCACTCTGTTTCCGGCGTCGGAGGTCCTCGCGGTGCCTGCTCCTGTCCTCGCTCCAGTCCCTGTCCCACGCCGGAGGGTCCCGGCAGACGCCACTCTGGTTCCGGCGTCTGAGGTCCTCGCGGTGCCTGCTCCTGTCCTCGCTCCTGTCCCCGTTCCACGCCGGAGGGTCCCGGCAGACGCCACTCTGGTTCTGGCGTCAGAGGTCCTCGCGGTGCCTGCTCCTGTCCTCGCTCCAGTCCCTGTCCCACGCCGGAGAGTCCCGGCAGACGCCACTCTGGTTCCAGCGTCTGAGGTCCTCGCGGTGCCTGCTCCTGTCCTCGCTCCTGTCCCCGTTCCACGCCGGAGGGTCCCGGCAGACGCCACTCTGGTTCCGGCGTCTGAGGTCCTCGCCGTGCCTGCTCCAGTCCCTGCTCCGGTCCCCGTCCCACGCCGGAGACTCCCGGCAGACGCCACTCTGGTTCCGGCGTCTGAGGTCCTCGCCGTGCCTGCTCCAGTCCCTGCTCCGGTCCCCGTCCCACGCCGGAGAGTCCCGGCAGACGCCACTCTGGTTCCGGCGTCTGAGGTCCTCGCCGTGCCTGCTCCAGTCCTTGCTCCAGTGCCTGTCCCGCGCCGGAGGGTCCCGGTAGACGCCACTCTGGCTCTGGCGTCGGAGGTCCTCGCGATGTCAGCTCCAGTCCTTGCTCCAGTCCCTGTTCCACGCCGGAGGATCCCGGCAGACGCCATTCTAGTTCCGGCGTCAGAGGTCCTCACGGTGCTAGCTCCAGACCCTGCTCCAGTGCCTGTCCTGTGCCGGAGGATCCCAGCAGACGACACTCTGGTTCTGGCGTCAGAGGCCTTCACGGTGCCAGCTCCAGTCCCTGCTACGGGCCCTGCGAAGTCTTCTCCGGTCCCGCGCCAGAGTTTCCCCGTGGGCTTCCCTTGTCTTCTGACGTCTGAGGTCCTCACAGCGCCGGTGCCAGCCCCTCTTCAGCGCCGGAGGTTCCCCGGAGACGTCACAGCGGTTCCGGCGTCAGAGGTCCAAGCTGCTGCGACTCCGGTTCCATCACCAAGTCCGGGGCTGAGGGCTGCCCCTTGGTGCTCAGTCCATGAGGGGCCTCAGAACTCGGTTCCTGTGCGGCCACTGCGCTGTCCTTCCGATCCTCAGTACTTTGCCCTTGAGCGGCCACGGTGCCGCCCTTCCGATCCTCAGTACTCTGCCCTTGAGCGGCAACGGCGCCGATCTCCCGAGCTACTGAACTCTGTCCCTGAGCGGCCACGGAGCCGTCCGCCTGAGTCCCTGGGCATGTCCCGGAGTCCCTCCTCCGGTTCCCCCCTCCTCCCTCCCGTCTCGGTTTTGTTTTTGGGCCGTCTGGTATCCGGCCCTTGAGGGGGGGGTTCTGTAACAGTCTGGCAAACAGTCTGGCTAGTTGGGTTGTATTTGTCAGGTCAAGACTGTTTCATAGTTATCTTGTAGATCTCTGTTGTTTGTTTTAGTTTCATGTTTGCACTCTGTTTCTGTTTGTTTCCTGTTTTATTTTGTAGTCTGTTCCTTGTGTGTTGTTTCTGTCTTCACTTCCTGTCGGTGATTGTCTTCCTCTGCCCTCATGTGTTACACCTGTGTTCAATTGCCCCTGCCTCCCCTGTGTATTTAAACCTCTGTCTTCCCTTTGTCCTGGGTCGGATTGTCTGTTTTTCCTGCGGTGTTGTCTGTCCTGTTTTTCCTGCGGTGTTGTCTGTCCTGTGTTCCTGCGGTGTTTGTTCGTCTTCCCTCCTGCCTTCCATGGTGCTTTCATGATCTCCTGATCTCCTGTATCCCCGCGTAAGCCTCGTGTTTTGTTTGTTAACTGTTTAGTGTTTATGTTTTGTTTGTTTTGTTAAATACTTATTTAATTAAATTACCTTTTACTTTATAATTTCTGCATTTGGGTCCATCTCTCCATCCAAACCGTGACAATCTCCCCGTTTCCAGCTGTTTAGTGACATTTGGGATGATGTGTGATGAAAAATTCAAGAATTTAACCATTTCTTCCAAAAAAGGCTTATCTCCCTGTTTCCAGCGCTTTTCTGACACTGGAGCTGATATGTGATGAAAAAGTCAAAATGGTAACCATTGCTTCCAAAAAAGGCTTATCTCCCCGTTTCCAGCTGTTTAGTGACATTTGGGATGATATGTGATGAAAAATTCAAGAATTTAACCATTTCTTCCAAAAAAAGGCATATCTCCCTGTTTCCAGCGCTTTTCTGACACTTGGGCTGATATGTGATGAAAAAGTCAGAAATCTTAATCAATGCTTCCAAAAAAGGCGTATCTCTCCGTTTCCAGCTGTTTAGTGACATTTGGGATGATGTGTGATGAAAAATTCAAGAATTTAACCATTTCTTCCAAAAAAGGCTTATCTCCCTGTTTCCAGCGCTTTTCTGACACTTGGGCTGACAGGTGATGAAAAAGTCAGAAATCTTAATCAATGCTTCCAAAAAAGGCTTATCTCCCCGTTTCCAGCTGTTTAGTGACATTTGGGATGATGTGTGATGAAAAATTCAAGAATTTAACCATTTCTTCCAAAAAAAGGCAGATCTCCCTGTTTCCAGCGCTTTTCTGACACTGGAGCTGATATGTGATGAAAAAGTCAAAATGTTAACCATTGCTTCCAAAAAAGGCTTATCTCCCCGTTTCCAGCTGTTTAGTGACATTTGGGATGATGTGTGATGAAAAATTCAAGAATTTAACCATTTCTTCCAAAAAAAGGCATATCTCCCTGTCTCCAGCGCTTTTCTGACATTGGAGCTGATATGTGATGAAAAAGTCATAATGTTAATCAATGCTTCCAAAAAAGGCTTATCTCCCCGTTTCCAGCTGTTTAGTGACATTTGTGATGATGTGTGATGAGAAATTCAAGAATTTAACCATTTCTTCCAAAAAAAGGCATATCTCCCTTTTTCCAGCGCTTTTCTGACACTGGATCTGACAGGTGATGAAAAAGTCAAGAATTTAACCATTGCTTCCAAAAAGGCTTATCTCCCCGTTTCCAGCTGTTTAGTGACATTTGGGATGATGTGTGATGAAAAATTCAAGAATTTAACCATTTCTTCCAAAAAAGGCTTATCTCCCTGTTTCCAGCGCTTTTCTGACACTGGAGCTGATATGTGATGAAAAAGTCAAAATGTTAACCATTGCTTCCAAAAAAGGCTTATCTCCCCGTTTCCAGCTGTTTAGTGACATTTGGGATGATGTGTGATGAAAAATTCAAGAATTTAACCATTTCTTCCAAAAAAAGGCATATCTCCCTGTTTCCAGCGCTTTTCTGACACTGGAGCTGATATGTGATGAAAAAGTCAAAATGTTAACCATTGCTTCCAAAAAAGGCTTATCTCCCCGTTTCCAGCTGTTTAGTGACATTTGGGATGATGTGTGATGAAAAATTCAAGAATTTAACCATTTCTTCCAAAAAAGGCTTATCTCCCTGTTTCCAGCGCTTTTCTGACACTTGGGCTGACAGGTGATGAAAAAGTCAGAAATCTTAATCAATGCTTCCAAAAAAGGCTTATCTCCCCGTTTCCAGCTGTTTAGTGACATTTGGGATGATGTGTGATGAAAAATTCAAGAATTTAACCATTTCTTCCAAAAAAAGGCATATCTCCCTGTTTCCAGCGCTTTTCTGACACTGGAGCTGATATGTGATGAAAAAGTCAAAATGTTAACCATTGCTTCCAAAAAAGGCTTATCTCCCCGTTTCCAGCTGTTTAGTGACATTTGGGATGATGTGTGATGAAAAATTCAAGAATTTAACCATTTCTTCCAAAAAAGGCTTATCTCCCTGTTTCCAGCGCTTTTCTGACACTTGGGCTGACAGGTGATGAAAAAGTCAGAAATCTTAATCAATGCTACCAAAAAAGGCTTATCTCCCCGTTTCCAGCTGTTTAGTGACATTTGGGATGATGTGTGATGAAAAATTCAAGAATTTAACCATTTCTTCCAAAAAAAGGCATATCTCCCTGTTTCCAGCGCTTTTCTGACACTGGAGCTGATATGTGATGAAAAAGTCAAAATGTTAACCATTGCTTCCAAAAAAGGCTTATCTCCCCGTTTTCAGCTGTTTAGTGACATTTGGGATGATGTGTGATGAAAAATTCAAGAATTTAACCATTTCTTCCAAAAAAAGGCATATCTCCCTGTTTCCAGCGCTTTTCTGACACTGGAGCTGATATGTGATGAAAAAGTCAAAATGTTAACCATTGCTTCCAAAAAAGGCTTATTTCCCCGTTTCCAGCTGTTTAGTGACATTTGGGATGATGTGTGATGAAAAATTCAAGAATTTAACCATTTCTTCCAAAAAAGGCTTATCTCCCTGTTTCCAGCGCTTTTCTGACACTGGAGCTGATATGTGATGAAAAAGTCAGAAATCTTAATCAATGCTTCCGAAAAAGGCTTATCTCCCCGTTTCCAGCTGTTTAGTGACATTTGGGATGATGTGTGATGAAAAATTCAAGAATTTAACCATTTCTTCCAAAAAAAGGCATATCTCCCTTTTTCCAGCGCTTTTCTGACACTGGAGCTGACAGGTGATGAAAAAGTCAAAATGTTAACCATTGCTTCCAAAAAAGGCTTATCTCCCCGTTTCCAGCTGTTTAGTGACATTTGGGATGATGTGTGATGAAAAATTCAAGAATTTAACCATTTCTTCCAAAAAAGGCTTATCTCCCTGTTTCCAGCGCTTTTCTGACACTGGAGCTGATATGTGATGAAAAAGTCAAAATGTTAACCATTGCTTCCAAAAAAGGCTTATCTCCCCGTTTCCAGCTGTTTAGTGACATTTGGGATGATGTGTGATGAAAAATTCAAGAATTTAACCATTTCTTCCAAAAAAAGGCATATCTCCCTGTTTCCAGCGCTTTTCTGACACTGGAGCTGATATGTGATGAAAAAGTCAAAATGTTAACCATTGCTTCCAAAAAAGGCTTATCTCCCCGTTTCCAGCTGTCTAGTGACATTTGGGATGATGTGTGATGAAAAATTCAAGAATTTAACCATTTCTTCCAAAAAAGGCTTTTCTCCCTGTTTCCAGCGCTTTTCTGACACTTGGGCTGACAGGTGATGAAAAAGTCAGAAATCTTAATCAATGCTTCCAAAAAAGGCTTATTTCCCCGTGTCCAGCTGTTTAGTGACATTTGGGATGATGTGTGATGAAAAATTCAAGAATTTAACCATTTCTTCCAAAAAAGGCTTATCTCCCTGTTTCCAGCGCTTTTCTGACACTGGGGCTTATATGTGATGAAAAAGTCAGAAATCTTAATCAATGCTTCCAAAAAAGGCTTATCTCCCCGTTTCCAGCTGTTTAGTGACATTTGGGATGATGTGTGATGAAAAATTCAAGAATTTAACCATTTCTTCCAAAAAAGGCTTTTCTCCCTGTTTCCAGCGCTTTTCTGACACTTGGGCTGACAGGTGATGAAAAAGTCAGAAATCTTAATCAATGCTTCCAAAAAAGGCTTATCTCTGTAACAGTCTGGCAAACAGTCTGGCTAGTTGGGTTGTATTTGTCAGGTCAAGACTGTTTCATAGTTATCTTGTAGATCTCTGTTGTTTGTTTTAGTTTCATGTTTGCACTCTGTTTCTGTTTGTTTCCTGTTTTATTTTGTAGTCTGTTCCTTGTGTGTTGTTTCTGTCTTCACTTCCTGTCGGTGATTGTCTTCCTCTGCCCTCATGTGTTACACCTGTGTTCAATTGCCCCTGCCTCCCCTGTGTATTTAAACCTCTGTCTTCCCTTTGTCCTGGGTCGGATTGTCTGTTTTTCCTGCGGTGTTGTCTGTCCTGTTTTTCCTGCGGTGTTGTCTGTCCTGTGTTCCTGCGGTGTTTGTTCGTCTTCCCTCCTGCCTTCCATGGTGCTTTCATGATCTCCTGATCTCCTGTATCCCCGCGTAAGCCTCGTGTTTTGTTTGTTAACTGTTTAGTGTTTATGTTTTGTTTGTTTTGTTAAATACTTATTTAATTAAATAACCTTTTATTTTGACTATCTCTGCATCTGGGTCCATCTCTCCATCCAAACCGTGACAGTACAATCCGACCATAATATGGACCCAGCAGAGATTAGTTTTTGGAGTGAAAGAGTTTATTATTTTGATTGTTTGGTGTCTGAGCTGGAGGGGGGAGGTTCAGACACTGCTGAGACCCTGGAGGCGATCTTGGTGTTGGAGGCCTGGCTGAAAGATCGTCCCTGGGTCAGCCATTACGTCCCCTACCTCCTGGAGGTGCAGGAGCGGTTGAGGACACTGCGCAGCCCTCCAGCCCCATCCACTAACCCCTTCGAGGGAACCCGTCTGGCCCGTGGTGGACCCCGCAGCCTGTGGAGGAGCTCTGCGGTTGGTGGTCCCCGCAGTTTCAAGAAGGGTTCTGCTGTGGTTGGTGGACGTTGGAGAGGGGGCATCCATAGCAGAAGCCTCACTCTCCAGCAGCATGCTCACAGGCGCCAGCTACCTCCAGCCTCGACTGGGCCCCAGCCGTCTCCAGCCTCAACTGGGTCCCAGCCGTCTCCAGCCTCAACTGGGTCCCAGCCACCTCCAGCCTCAACTGGGTCCCAGCCACCTCCAGCCTCAACTGGGCCCCAGCCGTCTCCAGCCTCAACTGGATCTCAGCCACCTTCAGCCTCAACTGGGCGCCAGCCACCTCCAGTCCCTGCTCCTGTCCCGGCAGACGCCACTCTGCTTCTGGCGTCGGAGGTCCTCGCGGTGCCTGCTCCTGTCCTCGCTCCTGTCCCAGTCCCACGCCGGAGGGTCCCGGCAGACGCCACTCTGTTTCCGGCGTCGGAGGTCCTCGCGGTGCCTGCTCCTGTCCTCGCTCCAGTCCCTGTCCCACGCCGGAGGGTCCCGGCAGACGCCACTCTGGTTCCGGCGTCTGAGGTCCTCGCGGTGCCTGCTCCTGTCCTCGCTCCTGTCCCCGTTCCACGCCGGAGGGTCCCGGCAGACGCCACTCTGGTTCTGGCGTCAGAGGTCCTCGCGGTGCCTGCTCCTGTCCTCGCTCCAGTCCCTGTCCCACGCCGGAGAGTCCCGGCAGACGCCACTCTGGTTCCAGCGTCTGAGGTCCTCGCGGTGCCTGCTCCTGTCCTCGCTCCTGTCCCCGTTCCACGCCGGAGGGTCCCGGCAGACGCCACTCTGGTTCCGGCGTCTGAGGTCCTCGCCGTGCCTGCTCCAGTCCCTGCTCCGGTCCCCGTCCCACGCCGGAGACTCCCGGCAGACGCCACTCTGGTTCCGGCGTCTGAGGTCCTCGCCGTGCCTGCTCCAGTCCCTGCTCCGGTCCCCGTCCCACGCCGGAGAGTCCCGGCAGACGCCACTCTGGTTCCGGCGTCTGAGGTCCTCGCCGTGCCTGCTCCAGTCCTTGCTCCAGTGCCTGTCCCGCGCCGGAGGGTCCCGGTAGACGCCACTCTGGCTCTGGCGTCGGAGGTCCTCGCGATGTCAGCTCCAGTCCTTGCTCCAGTCCCTGTTCCACGCCGGAGGATCCCGGCAGACGCCATTCTAGTTCCGGCGTCAGAGGTCCTCACGGTGCTAGCTCCAGACCCTGCTCCAGTGCCTGTCCTGTGCCGGAGGATCCCAGCAGACGACACTCTGGTTCTGGCGTCAGAGGCCTTCACGGTGCCAGCTCCAGTCCCTGCTACGGGCCCTGCGAAGTCTTCTCCAGTCCCGCGCCAGAGTTTCCCCGTGGGCTTCCCTTGTCTTCTGACGTCTGAGGTCCTCACAGCGCCGGTGCCAGCCCCTCTTCAGCGCCGGAGGTTCCCCGGAGACGTCACAGCAGTTCCGGCGTCAGAGGTCCAAGCTGCTGCGACTCCGGTTCCATCACCAAGTCCGGGGCTGAGGGCTGCCCCTTGGTGCTCAGTCCATGAGGGGCCTCAGAACTCGGTTCCTGTGCGGCCACTGCGCTGTCCTTCCGATCCTCAGTACTTTGCCCTTGAGCGGCCACGGTGCCGCCCTTCCGATCCTCAGTACTCTGCCCTTGAGCGGCAACGGCGCCGATCTCCCGAGCTACTGAACTCTGTCCCTGAGCGGCCACGGAGCCGTCCGCCTGAGTCCCTGGGCATGTCCCGGAGTCCCTCCTCCGGTTCCCCCCTCCTCCCTCCCGTCTCGGTTTTGTTTTTGGGCCGTCTGGTATCCGGCCCTTGAGGGGGGGGTTCTGTAACAGTCTGGCAAACAGTCTGGCTAGTTGGGTTGTATTTGTCAGGTCAAGACTGTTTCATAGTTATCTTGTAGATCTCTGTTGTTTGTTTTAGTTTCATGTTTGCACTCTGTTTCTGTTTGTTTCCTGTTTTATTTTGTAGTCTGTTCCTTGTGTGTTGTTTCTGTCTTCACTTCCTGTCGGTGATTGTCTTCCTCTGCCCTCATGTGTTACACCTGTGTTCAATTGCCCCTGCCTCCCCTGTGTATTTAAACCTCTGTCTTCCCTTTGTCCTGGGTCGGATTGTCTGTTTTTCCTGCGGTGTTGTCTGTCCTGTTTTTCCTGCGGTGTTGTCTGTCCTGTGTTCCTGCGGTGTTTGTTCGTCTTCCCTCCTGCCTTCCATGGTGCTTTCATGATCTCCTGATCTCCTGTATCCCCGCGTAAGCCTCGTGTTTTGTTTGTTAACTGTTTAGTGTTTATGTTTTGTTTGTTTTGTTAAATACTTATTTAATTAAATTACCTTTTACTTTATAATTTCTGCATTTGGGTCCATCTCTCCATCCAAACCGTGACAATCTCCCCGTTTCCAGCTGTTTAGTGACATTTGGGATGATATGTGATGAAAAATTCAAGAATTTAACCATTTCTTCCAAAAAAAGGCATATCTCCCTGTTTCCAGCGCTTTTCTGACACTTGGGCTGATATGTGATGAAAAAGTCAGAAATCTTAATCAATGCTTCCAAAAAAGGCGTATCTCTCCGTTTCCAGCTGTTTAGTGACATTTGGGATGATGTGTGATGAAAAATTCAAGAATTTAACCATTTCTTCCAAAAAAGGCTTATCTCCCTGTTTCCAGCGCTTTTCTGACACTTGGGCTGACAGGTGATGAAAAAGTCAGAAATCTTAATCAATGCTTCCAAAAAAGGCTTATCTCCCCGTTTCCAGCTGTTTAGTGACATTTGGGATGATGTGTGATGAAAAATTCAAGAATTTAACCATTTCTTCCAAAAAAAGGCAGATCTCCCTGTTTCCAGCGCTTTTCTGACACTGGAGCTGATATGTGATGAAAAAGTCAAAATGTTAACCATTGCTTCCAAAAAAGGCTTATCTCCCCGTTTCCAGCTGTTTAGTGACATTTGGGATGATGTGTGATGAAAAATTCAAGAATTTAACCATTTCTTCCAAAAAAAGGCATATCTCCCTGTTTCCAGCGCTTTTCTGACATTGGAGCTGATATGTGATGAAAAAGTCATAATGTTAATCAATGCTTCCAAAAAAGGCTTATCTCCCCGTTTCCAGCTGTTTAGTGACATTTGTGATGATGTGTGATGAGAAATTCAAGAATTTAACCATTTCTTCCAAAAAAAGGCATATCTCCCTTTTTCCAGCGCTTTTCTGACACTGGATCTGACAGGTGATGAAAAAGTCAAGAATTTAACCATTGCTTCCAAAAAGGCTTATCTCCCCGTTTCCAGCTGTTTAGTGACATTTGGGATGATGTGTGATGAAAAATTCAAGAATTTAACCATTTCTTCCAAAAAAGGCTTATCTCCCTGTTTCCAGCGCTTTTCTGACACTGGAGCTGATATGTGATGAAAAAGTCAAAATGTTAACCATTGCTTCCAAAAAAGGCTTATCTCCCCGTTTCCAGCTGTTTAGTGACATTTGGGATGATGTGTGATGAAAAATTCAAGAATTTAACCATTTCTTCCAAAAAAAGGCATATCTCCCTGTTTCCAGCGCTTTTCTGACACTGGAGCTGATATGTGATGAAAAAGTCAAAATGTTAACCATTGCTTCCAAAAAAGGCTTATCTCCCCGTTTCCAGCTGTCTAGTGACATTTGGGATGATGTGTGATGAAAAATTCAAGAATTTAACCATTTCTTCCAAAAAAGGCTTTTCTCCCTGTTTCCAGCGCTTTTCTGACACTTGGGCTGACAGGTGATGAAAAAGTCAGAAATCTTAATCAATGCTTCCAAAAAAGGCTTATTTCCCCGTGTCCAGCTGTTTAGTGACATTTGGGATGATGTGTGATGAAAAATTCAAGAATTTAACCATTTCTTCCAAAAAAGGCTTATCTCCCTGTTTCCAGCGCTTTTCTGACACTGGGGCTTATATGTGATGAAAAAGTCAGAAATCTTAATCAATGCTTCCAAAAAAGGCTTATCTCCCCGTTTCCAGCTGTTTAGTGACATTTGGGATGATGTGTGATGAAAAATTCAAGAATTTAACCATTTCTTCCAAAAAAGGCTTATCTCCCTGTTTCCAGCGCTTTTCTGACACTTGGGCTTATATGTGATGAAAAAGTCAGAAATCTTAATCAATGCTTCCAAAAAAGGCTTATCTCCCCGTTTCCAGCTGTTTAGTGACATTTGGGATGATGTGTGATGAAAAATTCAAGAATTTAACCATTTCTTCCAAAAAAGGCTTTTCTCCCTGTTTCCAGCGCTTTTCTGACACTTGGGCTGACAGGTGATGAAAAAGTCAGAAATCTTAATCAATGCTTCCAAAAAAGGCTTATCTCTGTAACAGTCTGGCAAACAGTCTGGCTAGTTGGGTTGTATTTGTCAGGTCAAGACTGTTTCATAGTTATCTTGTAGATCTCTGTTGTTTGTTTTAGTTTCATGTTTGCACTCTGTTTCTGTTTGTTTCCTGTTTTATTTTGTAGTCTGTTCCTTGTGTGTTGTTTCTGTCTTCACTTCCTGTCGGTGATTGTCTTCCTCTGCCCTCATGTGTTACACCTGTGTTCAATTGCCCCTGCCTCCCCTGTGTATTTAAACCTCTGTCTTCCCTTTGTCCTGGGTCGGATTGTCTGTTTTTCCTGCGGTGTTGTCTGTCCTGTTTTTCCTGCGGTGTTGTCTGTCCTGTGTTCCTGCGGTGTTTGTTCGTCTTCCCTCCTGCCTTCCATGGTGCTTTCATGATCTCCTGATCTCCTGTATCCCCGCGTAAGCCTCGTGTTTTGTTTGTTAACTGTTTAGTGTTTATGTTTTGTTTGTTTTGTTAAATACTTATTTAATTAAATAACCTTTTATTTTGACTATCTCTGCATCTGGGTCCATCTCTCCATCCAAACCGTGACAGTACAATCCGACCATAATATGGACCCAGCAGAGATTAGTTTTTGGAGTGAAAGAGTTTATTATTTTGATTGTTTGGTGTCTGAGCTGGAGGGGGGAGGTTCAGACACTGCTGAGACCCTGGAGGCGATCTTGGTGTTGGAGGCCTGGCTGAAAGATCGTCCCTGGGTCAGCCATTACGTCCCCTACCTCCTGGAGGTGCAGGAGCGGTTGAGGACACTGCGCAGCCCTCCAGCCCCATCCACTAACCCCTTCGAGGGAACCCGTCTGGCCCGTGGTGGACCCCGCAGCCTGTGGAGGAGCTCTGCGGTTGGTGGTCCCCGCAGTTTCAAGAAGGGTTCTGCTGTGGTTGGTGGACGTTGGAGAGGGGGCATCCATAGCAGAAGCCTCACTCTCCAGCAGCATGCTCACAGGCGCCAGCTACCTCCAGCCTCGACTGGGCCCCAGCCGTCTCCAGCCTCAACTGGGTCCCAGCCGTCTCCAGCCTCAACTGGGTCCCTGCCACCTCCAGCCTCAACTGGGTCCCAGCCACCTCCAGCCTCAACTGGGTCCCAGCCACCTCCAGCCTCAACTGGGCCCCAGCCGTCTCCAGCCTCAACTGGATCTCAGCCACCTTCAGCCTCAACTGGGCGCCAGCCACCTCCAGTCCCTGCTCCTGTCCCGGCAGACGCCACTCTGCTTCTGGCGTCGGAGGTCCTCGCGGTGCCTGCTCCTGTCCTCGCTCCTGTCCCAGTCCCACGCCGGAGGGTCCCGGCAGACGCCACTCTGTTTCCGGCGTCGGAGGTCCTCGCGGTGCCTGCTCCTGTCCTCGCTCCAGTCCCTGTCCCACGCCGGAGGGTCCCGGCAGACGCCACTCTGGTTCCGGCGTCTGAGGTCCTCGCGGTGCCTGCTCCTGTCCTCGCTCCTGTCCCCGTTCCACGCCGGAGGGTCCCGGCAGACGCCACTCTGGTTCTGGCGTCAGAGGTCCTCGCGGTGCCTGCTCCTGTCCTCGCTCCAGTCCCTGTCCCACGCCGGAGAGTCCCGGCAGACGCCACTCTGGTTCCAGCGTCTGAGGTCCTCGCGGTGCCTGCTCCTGTCCTCGCTCCTGTCCCCGTTCCACGCCGGAGGGTCCCGGCAGACGCCACTCTGGTTCCGGCGTCTGAGGTCCTCGCCGTGCCTGCTCCAGTCCCTGCTCCGGTCCCCGTCCCACGCCGGAGACTCCCGGCAGACGCCACTCTGGTTCCGGCGTCTGAGGTCCTCGCCGTGCCTGCTCCAGTCCCTGCTCCGGTCCCCGTCCCACGCCGGAGAGTCCCGGCAGACGCCACTCTGGTTCCGGCGTCTGAGGTCCTCGCCGTGCCTGCTCCAGTCCTTGCTCCAGTGCCTGTCCCGCGCCGGAGGGTCCCGGTAGACGCCACTCTGGCTCTGGCGTCGGAGGTCCTCGCGATGTCAGCTCCAGTCCTTGCTCCAGTCCCTGTTCCACGCCGGAGGATCCTGGCAGACGCCATTCTAGTTCTGGCGTCAGAGGTCCTCACGGTGCTAGCTCCAGACCCTGCTCCAGTGCCTGTCCTGTGCCGGAGGATCCCAGCAGACGACACTCTGGTTCTGGCGTCAGAGGCCTTCACGGTGCCAGCTCCAGTCCCTGCTACGGGCCCTGCGAAGTCTTCTCCGGTCCCGCGCCAGAGTTTCCCCGTGGGCTTCCCTTGTCTTCTGACGTCTGAGGTCCTCACAGCGCCGGTGCCAGCCCCTCTTCAGCGCCGGAGGTTCCCCGGAGACGTCACAGCGGTTCCGGCGTCAGAGGTCCAAGCTGCTGCGACTCCGGTTCCATCACCAAGTCCGGGGCTGAGGGCTGCCCCTTGGTGCTCAGTCCATGAGGGGCCTCAGAACTCGGTTCCTGTGCGGCCACTGCGCTGTCCTTCCGATCCTCAGTACTTTGCCCTTGAGCGGCCACGGTGCCGCCCTTCCGATCCTCAGTACTCTGCCCTTGAGCGGCAACGGCGCCGATCTCCCGAGCTACTGAACTCTGTCCCTGAGCGGCCACGGAGCCGTCCGCCTGAGTCCCTGGGCATGTCCCGGAGTCCCTCCTCCGGTTCCCCCCTCCTCCCTCCCGTCTCGGTTTTGTTTTTGGGCCGTCTGGTATCCGGCCCTTGAGGGGGGGGTTCTGTAACAGTCTGGCAAACAGTCTGGCTAGTTGGGTTGTATTTGTCAGGTCAAGACTGTTTCATAGTTATCTTGTAGATCTCTGTTGTTTGTTTTAGTTTCATGTTTGCACTCTGTTTCTGTTTGTTTCCTGTTTTATTTTGTAGTCTGTTCCTTGTGTGTTGTTTCTGTCTTCACTTCCTGTCGGTGATTGTCTTCCTCTGCCCTCATGTGTTACACCTGTGTTCAATTGCCCCTGCCTCCCCTGTGTATTTAAACCTCTGTCTTCCCTTTGTCCTGGGTCGGATTGTCTGTTTTTCCTGCGGTGTTGTCTGTCCTGTTTTTCCTGCGGTGTTGTCTGTCCTGTGTTCCTGCGGTGTTTGTTCGTCTTCCCTCCTGCCTTCCATGGTGCTTTCATGATCTCCTGATCTCCTGTATCCCCGCGTAAGCCTCGTGTTTTGTTTGTTAACTGTTTAGTGTTTATGTTTTGTTTGTTTTGTTAAATACTTATTTAATTAAATTACCTTTTACTTTATAATTTCTGCATTTGGGTCCATCTCTCCATCCAAACCGTGACAATCTCCCCGTTTCCAGCTGTTTAGTGACATTTGGGATGATGTGTGATGAAAAATTCAAGAATTTAACCATTTCTTCCAAAAAAGGCTTATCTCCCTGTTTCCAGCGCTTTTCTGACACTGGAGCTGATATGTGATGAAAAAGTCAAAATGGTAACCATTGCTTCCAAAAAAGGCTTATCTCCCCGTTTCCAGCTGTTTAGTGACATTTGGGATGATATGTGATGAAAAATTCAAGAATTTAACCATTTCTTCCAAAAAAAGGCATATCTCCCTGTTTCCAGCGCTTTTCTGACACTTGGGCTGATATGTGATGAAAAAGTCAGAAATCTTAATCAATGCTTCCAAAAAAGGCGTATCTCTCCGTTTCCAGCTGTTTAGTGACATTTGGGATGATGTGTGATGAAAAATTCAAGAATTTAACCATTTCTTCCAAAAAAGGCATATCTCCCTGTTTCCATCGCTTTTCTGACACTGGAGCTGATATGTGATGAAAAATTCAAGAATTTAACCATTTCTTCCAAAAAAGGCTTTTCTCCCTGTTTCCAGCGCTTTTCTGACACTGGAGCTGATATGTGATGAAAAAGTCAAAATGTTAACCATTGCTTCCAAAAAAGGCTTATCTCCCCGTTTCCAGCTGTTTATTGACATTTGGGATGATGTGTGATGAAAAATTCAAGAATTTAACCATTTCTTCCAAAAAAGGCTTATCTCCCTGTTTCCAGCGCTTTTCTGACACTTGGGCTGATATGTGATGAAAAAGTCACAAATCTTAATCAATGCTTCCAAAAAAGGCTTATCTCCCCGTTTCCAGCTGTTTAGTGACATTTGGGATGATGTGTGATGAAAAATTCAAGAATTTAACCATTTCTTCCAAAAAAGGCTTATCTCCCTGTTTCCAGCGCTTTTCTGACACTTGGGCTGATAAGTGATGAAAAAGTCAGATATCTTAATCAATGCTTCCAAAAAAGGCGTATCTCCCCGTTTCCAGCTGTTTAGTGACATTTGGGATGATGTGTGATGAAAAATTCAAGAATTTAACCATTTCTTCCAAAAGAGGCTTATCTCCCTGTTTCCAGCGCTTTTCTGACACTTGGGCTGACAGGTGATGAAAAAGTCAGAAATCTTAATCAATGCTTCCAAAAAAGGCTTATCTCCCCGTTTCCAGCTGTTTACTGACATTTGGGATGATGTGTGATGAAAAATTCAAGAATTTAACCATTTCTTCCAAAAAAGGCTTATCTCCCTGTTTCCAGCGCTTTTCTGACATTGGAGCTGATATGTGATGAAAAAGTCAAAATGTTAACCATTGCTTCCAAAAAAGGCTTATCTCCCCGTTTCCAGCTGTTTAGTGACATTTGGGATGATGTGTGATGAAAAATTCAAGAATTTAACCATTTCTTTCAAAAAAAGGCATATCTCCCTGTTTCCAGCGCTTTTCTGACACTGGAGCTGATATGTGATGAAAAAGTCAAAATGTTAACCATTGCTTCCAAAAAAGGCTTATCTCCCCGTTTCCAGCTGTTTAGTGACATTTGGGATGATGTGTGATGAAAAATTCAAGAATTTAACCATTTCTTCCAAAAAAAGGCATATCTCCCTGTTTCCAGCGCTTTTCTGACACTGGAGCTGATATGTGATGAAAAAGTCAAAATGTTAACCATTGCTTCCAAAAAAGGCTTATCTCCCCGTTTCTAGCTGTTTAGTGACATTTGGGATGATGTGTGATGAAAAATTCAAGAATTTAACCATTTCTTCCAAAAAAGGCTTATCTCCCTGTTTCCAGCGCTTTTCTGACACTGGAGCTGATATGTGATGAAAAAGTCAAAATGTTATCCATTGCTTCCAAAAAAGGCATATCTCCCCGTTTCCAGCTGTTTATTGACATTTGGGATGATGTGTGATGAAAAATTCAAGAATTTAACCATTTCTTCCAAAAAAGGCTTATCTCCCTGTTTCCAGCGCTTTTCTGACACTTGGGCTGATATGCGATGAAAAAGTCAAAAATCTTAATCAATGCTTCCAAAAAAGGCTTATCTCCCCGTTTCCAGCTGTTTATTGACATTTGGGATGATGTGTGATGAAAAATTCAGGAATTTAACCATTTCTTCCAAAAAAGGCTTATCTCCCTGTTTCCAGCACTTTTCTGACACTTGGGCTGATATGCGATGAAAAAGTCAGAAATCTTAATCAATGCTTCCAAAAAAGGCTTATCTCCCCGTTTCCAGCTGTTTATTGACATTTGGGATGATGTGTGATGAAAAATTCAGGAATTTAACCATTTCTTCCAAAAAAGGCTTATCTCCCTGTTTCCAGCACTTTTCTGACACTTTGGCTGACATGTGATGAAAAAGTCAGAAATCTTATTCAATGCTTCCAAAAAAGGCTTATCTCCCCATTTCCAGCTGTTTAGTGACATTTGGGATGATGTGTGATGAAAAATTCAAGAATTTAACCATTTCTTCCAAAAAAGGCTTATCTCCCTGTTTCCAGCGCTTTTCTGACACTTGGGCTGATAAGTGATGAAAAAGTCAGATATCTTAATCAATGCTTCCAAAAAAGGCGTATCTCCCCGTTTCCAGCTGTTTAGTGACATTTGGGATGATGTGTGATGAAAAATTCAAGAATTTAACCATTTCTTCCAAAAGAGGCTTATCTCCCTGTTTCCAGCGCTTTTCTGACACTTGGGCTGACAGGTGATGAAAAAGTCAGAAATCTTAATCAATGCTTCCAAAAAAGGCTTATCTCCCCGTTTCCAGCTGTTTACTGACATTTGGGATGATGTGTGATGAAAAATTCAAGAATTTAACCATTTCTTCCAAAAAAGGCTTATCTCCCTGTTTCCAGCGCTTTTCTGACATTGGAGCTGATATGTGATGAAAAAGTCAAAATGTTAACCATTGCTTCCAAAAAAGGCTTATCTCCCCGTTTCCAGCTGTTTAGTGACATTTGGGATGATGTGTGATGAAAAATTCAAGAATTTAACCATTTCTTTCAAAAAAAGGCATATCTCCCTGTTTCCAGCGCTTTTCTGACACTGGAGCTGATATGTGATGAAAAAGTCAAAATGTTAACCATTGCTTCCAAAAAAGGCTTATCTCCCCGTTTCCAGCTGTTTAGTGACATTTGGGATGATGTGTGATGAAAAATTCAAGAATTTAACCATTTCTTCCAAAAAAAGGCATATCTCCCTGTTTCCAGCGCTTTTCTGACACTGGAGCTGATATGTGATGAAAAAGTCAAAATGTTAACCATTGCTTCCAAAAAAGGCTTATCTCCCCGTTTCTAGCTGTTTAGTGACATTTGGGATGATGTGTGATGAAAAATTCAAGAATTTAACCATTTCTTCCAAAAAAGGCTTATCTCCCTGTTTCCAGCGCTTTTCTGACACTGGAGCTGATATGTGATGAAAAAGTCAAAATGTTATCCATTGCTTCCAAAAAAGGCATATCTCCCCGTTTCCAGCTGTTTATTGACATTTGGGATGATGTGTGATGAAAAATTCAAGAATTTAACCATTTCTTCCAAAAAAGGCTTATCTCCCTGTTTCCAGCGCTTTTCTGACACTTGGGCTGATATGCGATGAAAAAGTCAGAAATCTTAATCAATGCTTCCAAAAAAGGCTTATCTCCCCGTTTCCAGCTGTTTATTGACATTTGGGATGATGTGTGATGAAAAATTCAGGAATTTAACCATTTCTTCCAAAAAAGGCTTATCTCCCTGTTTCCAGCACTTTTCTGACACTTGGGCTGATATGCGATGAAAAAGTCAGAAATCTTAATCAATGCTTCCAAAAAAGGCTTATCTCCCCGTTTCCAGCTGTTTATTGACATTTGGGATGATGTGTGATGAAAAATTCAGGAATTTAACCATTTCTTCCAAAAAAGGCTTATCTCCCTGTTTCCAGCACTTTTCTGACACTTTGGCTGACATGTGATGAAAAAGTCAGAAATCTTATTCAATGCTTCCAAAAAAGGCTTATCTCCCCATTTCCAGCTGTTTAGTGACATTTGGGATGATGTGTGATGAAAAATTCAAGAATTTAACCATTTCTTCCAAAAAAAGGCATATCTCCCTGTTTCCAGCGCTTTTCTGACACTGGAGCTGATATGTGATGAAAAAGTCAAAATGTTAACCATTGCTTCCAAAAAAGGCTTATCTCCCCGTTTCTAGCTGTTTAGTGACATTTGGGATGATGTGTGATGAAAAATTCAAGAATTTAACCATTTCTTCCAAAAAAAGGCATATCTCCCTGTTTCCAGCGCTTTTCTGTCACTTGGGCTGATATGTGATGAAAAAGTCAGAAATCTTAATCAATGCTTCCAAAAAAGGCATATCTCCCCGTTTCCAGCTGTTTAGTGACATTTGGGATGATGTGTGATGAAAAATTCAAGAATTTAACCATTTCTTCCAAAAAAAGGCATATCTCCCTGTTTCCAGCGCTTTTCTGACACTGGAGCTGATATGTGATGAAAAAGTCAAAATGTTATCCATTGCTTCCAAAAAAGGCTTATCTCCCCGTTTCCAGCTGTTTATTGACATTTGGGATGATGTGTGATGAAAAATTCAAGAATTTAACCATTTCTTCCAAAAAAGGCTTATCTCCCTGTTTCCAGCGCTTTTCTGACACTTGGGCTGATATGCGATGAAAAAGTCAGAAATCTTAATCAATGCTTCCAAAAAAGGCTTATCTCCCCGTTTCCAGCTGTTTATTGACATTTGGGATGATGTGTGATGAAAAATTCAAGAATTTAACCATTTCTTCCAAAAAAGGCTTATCTCCCTGTTTCCAGCGCTTTTCTGTCACTTGGGCTGATATGTGATGAAAAAGTCAGAAATCTTAATCAATGCTTCCAAAAAAGGCATATCTCCCCGTTTCCAGCTGTTTAGTGACATTTGGGATGATGTGTGATGAAAAATTCAAGAATTTAACCATTTCTTCCAAAAAAAGGCATATCTCCCTGTTTCCAGCGCTTTTCTGACACTGGAGCTGATATGTGATGAAAAAGTCAAAATGTTATCCATTGCTTCCAAAAAAGGCTTATCTCCCCGTTTCCAGCTGTTTATTGACATTTGGGATGATGTGTGATGAAAAATTCAAGAATTTAACCATTTCTTCCAAAAAAGGCTTATCTCCCTGTTTCCAGCGCTTTTCTGACACTTGGGCTGATATGCGATGAAAAAGTCAGAAATCTTAATCAATGCTTCCAAAAAAGGCTTATCTCCCCGTTTCCAGCTGTTTATTGACATTTGGGATGATGTGTGATGAAAAATTCAAGAATTTAACCATTTCTTCCAAAAAAGGCTTATCTCCCTGTTTCCAGCACTTTTCTGACACTTGGGCTGACATGTGATGAAAAAGTCAGAAATCTTATTCAATGCTTCCAAAAAAGGCTTATCTCCCCATTTCCAGCTGTTTAGTGACATTTGGGATGATGTGTGATGAAAAATTCAAGAATTTAACCATTTCTTCCAAAAAAGGCTTATCTCCCTGTTTCCAGCGCTTTTCTGACATTGGAGCTGATATGTGATGAAAAAGTCAAAATGTTAACCATTGCTTCCAAAAAAGGCTTATCTCCCCGTTTCCAGCTGTTTAGTGACATTTGGGATGATGTGTGATGAAAAATTCAAGAATTTAACCATTTCTTCCAAAAAAAGGCATATCTCCCTGTTTCCAGCGCTTTTCTGACACTGGAGCTGATATGTGATGAAAAAGTCAAAATGTTAACCATTGCTTCCAAAAAAGGCGTATCTCCCCGTTTCCAGCTGTTTAGTGACATTTGGGATGATGTGTGATGAAAAATTCAAGAATTTAACCATTTCTTCCAAAAAAAGGCATATCTCCCTGTTTCCAGCGCTTTTCTGACACTGGAGCTGATATGTGATGAAAAAGTCAAAATGTTAACCATTGCTTCCAAAAAAGGCTTATCTCCCCGTTTCTAGCTGTTTAGTGACATTTGGGATGATGTGTGATGAAAAATTCAAGAATTTAACCATTTCTTCCAAAAAAAGGCATATCTCCCTGTTTCCAGCGCTTTTCTGACACTGGAGCTGATATGTGATGAAAAAGTCAAAATGTTAACCATTGCTTCCAAAAAAGGCTTATCTCCCCGTTTCCAGCTGTTTAGTGACATTTGGGATGATGTGTGATGAAAAATTCAAGAATTTAACCTTTTTTTCCAAAAAAGGCTTATCTCCCTGTTTCCAGCGCTTTTCTGACACTTGGGCTGATATGCGATGAAAAAGTCAGAAATCTTAATCAATGCTTCCAAAAAAGGCTTATCTCCCCGTTTCCAGCTGTTTATTGACATTTGGGATGATGTGTGATGAAAAATTCAAGAATTTAACCATTTCTTCCAAAAAAGGCTTATCTCCCTGTTTCCAGCACTTTTCTGACACTTGGGCTGACATGTGATGAAAAAGTCAGAAATCTTATTCAATGCTTCCAAAAAAGGCTTATCTCCCCATTTCCAGCTGTTTAGTGACATTTGGGATGATGTGTGATGAAAAATTCAAGGATTTAACCATTTCTTCCAAAAAAGGCTTATCTCCCTGTTTCCTGCGCTTTTCTGACACTTGGGCTGATATGTGATGAAAAAGTCAGAAATCTTAAACAATGCTTCCAAAAAAGGCTTATCTCCCCGTTTCCAGCTGTTTAGTGACATTTGGGATGATGTGTGATGAAAAATTCAAGAATTTAACCATTTCTTCCAAAAAAAGGCATATCTCCCTGTTTCCAGCGCTTTTCTGACACTTGGGCTGATATGTGAGGAAAGAGTCAGAAATCTTAATCAATGCTTCCAAAAAAGGCGTATCTCCCCGTTTCCAGCTGTTTAGTGACATTTGGGATGATGTGTGATGAAAAATTCAAGAATTTAACCATTTCTTCCAAAAAAAGGCATATCTCCCTGTTTCCATCGCTTTTCTGACACTGGAGCTGATATGTGATGAAAAAGTCAAAATGTTAACCATTGCTTCCAAAAAAGGCTTATCTCCCCGTTTCCAGCATTTAGTGACATTTGGGATGATGTGTGATGAAAAATTCAAGAATTTAACCATTTCTTCCAAAAAAAGGCATATCTCCCTGTTTCCAGCGCTTTTCTGACACTGGAGCTGATATGTGATGAAAAAGTCAAAATGTTAACCATTGCTTCCAAAAAAGGCTTATCTCCCCGTTTCCAGCTGTTTAGTGACATTTGGGATGATGTGTGATGAAAAATTCAAGAATTTAACCATTTCTTCCAAAAAAAAGCATATCTCCCTGTTTCCAGTGCTTTTCTGACACTGGAGCTGATATGATATGTTTGTCTTTTTAAGTTGCATTTTTTATCCTCTCATGGCATTACGGGTAGCCTCATTAAACATTAACGGGGGTAGAAGTGCTCAGAAAAGGTTTTTAGTATCAGAACTTTTTAAAGTAAAAAAGCTGGATGTCCTTTTTTTACAGGAGACACACAGTGATTGCCTGAATGAGACAGACTGGGGAGTATGGTGGGGGGGGCAGCACATACTCAGCCATGGCTCTAACCTGAGCGCGGGAGTCGCTGTGTTATTTTCTCCCTCTTTAAACATGACAATTCTATCCAGCACAGAGAGCGTGGCAGGCAGGTTTCTGATTATAAAAGTGGAAATACACAGTATTATTTTTAATTTAATCAACGTGTATGCACACAACCAAGGTCCTGAACGGGTTACTGTTTTTAAATTATTAAAAAACATGTTGGGTAGTGTTGGTCAAGGGGAATGTATTGTAATGGGGGGGGATTGGAACTGCTGCACGGATGTCAATCTGGACCGAACAGGACAGGAGCTCCATCCTCAGTCCTCCTTTTTCCTGGGCCAGACAGTCAAGGAGGCAGATCTAGTGGACCCGTGGAGGAGGCAACATCCTTCTGCCAGGCAGTACACCTGGATAAAGATAACAGACGGCAGGATCCATGGTGCCCGGCTGGACAGATTTTACATATCCGCACCTTTTATTACCCGTGTGACAAACTGTCAAATTCACCCGGTTGGCTTCACAGACCATCATTTAGTTCTAGTAGATCTACTTTTATCTCCTGCTAGAAAGCCTGGATCCTTCTGGCATTTTAATGTTAAGCTTTTAAAGGATTTAAATTTCTGTGGGAATTTTAAGCTGTTCTGGGCCAACTGGGAATCAAAGAAAGAGTTGTTTCCCTCCCTGTGTCAGTGGTGCGAGGTTGGCAAGGGGCAAATTAAGGTGTTCTGCCAGCAATACACTGCGTACTCTTCAGGGAACATTAAAAGAGCAATGGAGCAGCTAGACGCCGACATAAAGGAGCTGGAAAGTGTACCTACCAACACGGAGACATTAAAAACTAAAAAACAACTAAACTCCTTTCTCCAGGAGAAGGCCAAAGGAGCTCTGGTTCGAGCTCGGTTCCAGAAATTAAAAGACATAGACGCACCCACTTCTTTCTTTTTTAATCTGGAGAGATCCGTGGCCCAGGGGAAGCAGATGGTGGGTCTCCGGCTGCCGGATGGGAATATAACAGCAGAACCAGCCGAGATGAGGAGACACGCGGTGGAGTTTTATTCCGACCTGTTTGGGGCAGAGGAGTGTGACGCTGAAGCTGTGGCCGAGTTGCTGCAGGACCTCCCACAGCTGAGTCCAGGTGAGAGGGACATCCTGAGCTCGGACATCACTCTGGAGGAGCTGACCACTGCAGTTTCGCAGATGGCTGCAGGCAAGTCACCAGGTTTGGATGGATTACCGGCAGATTTTTTAAAACATTTCTGGAACAGTATGGGACATGATCTGCTGGATGTCTTGAAGGAGTCGTTTGGCAAGGGGCTTCTTCCAGCCTCCTGCAGACGAGCTGTAATATCACTCCTGCCAAAGAAAGGGGATCTAACCCTGCTGAAAAACTGGAGACCCGTCTCTCTTTTATGTAGTGACTATAAGGTTTTATCTAAGGTTTTAGCAAATAGATTCAAGGTTTTTATGGAAGTGTTTATTGGTGCTGACCAATCTTATTGTGCACCAGGTAGGTCAATGCAAGACAATTTGTTTTTAATGAGAGACATTTTTGATCTGTGTACAACGTGTAATATTAATATTGGCATTATTTCCATTGACCAGGAAAAAGCATTTGATCGTGTTGATCGTTCATTCCTGTTTGCCACACTGCAGGCTTTTGGTGTTGGGGAGCATTTTCTGTCCTGGGTGAAACTATTATATAATGATACGTGTTGTGTTTTGAAGGTGGGGGGAGGGCTGAGCAGACCTGTACCAGTTGAAAGAGGGATAAGGCAGGGATGCCCCATCTCAGGCCAACTTTACAGTGTGGCAATCAAACCGCTCCTGTGTCGGCTCAGGACTCGGCTGAAAGGCCTGCGTCTGCCTGAGCTGGCTCACAGCCCCCCAATAGTAATATCAGCTTATGCGGACGATGTGAACATCTTTGTCAAGGATCAGGCAGACATACAAGAATTAGAGGGCAGTCTGTCATTGTATGCGAAGGCTTCATCAGCAAAAGTTAACTGGGGTAAGAGTGAAGCCTGTGTGATTGGTCAGTGGGACGCAGGGAGAGTACCCCGTCTCCCTGGGAACCTGACATGGGGAATTAAAGGGTTAAAAGTCCTCGGCTTGCATATCGGCAGTGAAGAGATAGAGAGGCAGAACTGGGAGGGAGTGCTGGGAAAGGTGCAGGTCAAGTTGTCTAAATGGAAATGGTTGCTACCCCAGTTGTCCTACAGGGGAAGAAGTCTGATAGTCAATAACCTGGTTGCAGCATCCCTGTGGCACAGACTCTATGTGCTCACTCCTCCACCGGGACTCATGGAGCAACTACAGAGGCTCCTGGTCGACTTCTTCTGGTCGGGTCACCACTGGGTGCGGGCGTCCGTGCTGTACCTCCCTGTGGCAGAGGGGGGCCATGGACTAACCGACATCATCGCCAGGACTGCTGCCTTCAGACTGCAGGCAGCCCAGAGGCTCCTGTACGGCCCCACACTGTGCTGGTCGGCTGTGGCACGCCTGCTGCTCTGGAGAGCCGGGGGCCTTGGTTATGACAAACAGCTGTTCCTGTTGAACTCTCCGCAGCACAAACTAACTGGACTCACGCAGTTTTATACCTCTGTGATAGATGCCTGGAGGACACTCAACTTCTCGAGACCTCCTGACCCCGCGCCTGGGATGTGGCTATTTGAGGAGCCACTGTTTGATAATGGTTTCCTGGTCACTTCAGTCCTGACATCCACACCCACTTCAACAACGGTAAAAAACAAGTTCAGGGAGGCAGGAATAGTGAAGCTGGGCCACCTGACCCGGACGTCACTTGAGAGGCTGGCAGAGGTGACGGGAATTCGATCTACCAGAATGCCGCGGAGCCTCGTGGATGAGGTGTGGCAGGCACTGCCCCAGGCTCTGCGGACCTTCGCCCAGAACAAAAGTCAGGCGGACCAGTGGACCAAAACACAGGAATACGTGTTCCCTATCCTGAAGGTGAGTCCTGCAGTGGGGGAGTGGAGAGAAGAGAGCGGCCAACTGCTAACCATCAGGACTCCAGCACTGGGCACCTTCAACACCTCTGGAGGGAAACAACTGTACCACAGCTGCGTGAAGGTCCTGAACTGTCGCTCTCTTGCAGGAGTCAGGGAGTCCAGATGGACTGAGGTTTTTGGCGCAGACTATTCCCCTAGTGGCAGCTGGCGGGTCCTGTATAAACCTCCGGTGGACAGACGGATGGCAGACATCCAGTGGAGAATTATACATGGAGCTCTAGCTACAAACAGATACAGAGCTCACCTGGACCCAAGCACTGAGGGGGGGTGTCCATTCTGTTCACTGCCTGAGACCCTGGAGCACTTAGTGGTGTCCTGTCCCAGGTTAGCTGACATGTTTAAACAGCTGCAGGAGTGGGTGGGGGGGTTAGGAGAGGTTTTCTCGTTGCCAGTTTTTATGTTTGGACCCAAGTACACAGCAAGAAAAAAACATACTATGGTTTTAATGAATTTTTTTTTTTCTAATGCAAAGATGGCAACCTGGATTAGTAGAAAAAAACAAAATGGCTGGGGGAGGATGGACAGATCCACTGCGCTGTTTGAGGGGGTTTCTGGCAGCTCGGCTGAGCATTGAACATGCGTATTTTACACTTACTAGCAATTTGGAGGGTTTCAGGGCTGTGTGGGGGGTGGGACAGGTCCTATGCTCACTGGGGGAGAACCAGTCTCTGGTTTTAACATTTTAGGGTTGGTTTATGATGTGTGCGTGTATATAATGTTTTTATCCCTTGTCTTTTCCAAAAAAATTTTTTTGAGTAATTAAGAGCTATTTGAAAATGTCTCTTAAATAAAGTTATTTAAAAGTCAAAGTCTTCTTCTTCTTCTTCTTCTTCTTCGCATCACCGAGCAAGAACAGGCTCGATTACGCAATGCGGGCGGCAGGACGGGCCCGGCTTCGCGAGTCTCAGGGTCACGGGGACGCCGATCGGAGAGACGGCCGTTACAAACAATGCATCCGTGGTACAAGTCGGTACAACACCGTGCCGTTTGTCCTGACGAGGTCACGCGATGGCACGTCAAGAGCGTTTCACCAGAGACCAGGTTCTCCAACAGTTGTTCTCCTGCCGACAATCCTCTGAACAGGAAGAGGAAGAAGAAGACGAAGAAGACGAAGAAGACGAAGAATACGAAGAATACGAAGAATACGAAGACGAAGACAAAGAAGAAGACAAAGAAGAAGACGCCCACGACTGCGTTGACGACGACTACGACCCGGTGCGTGACGCCGCTGCTGCAGAGTCCTCATCGTGCACATCCTCGGCAGAAGAAGAAGGAGAAGAAGGAGAAGAAGAAGGAGGAGAAGGAGAAGGAGGAGTAGGAGAAGGAGGAGAAGAAAGAGAAGAAGGAGAAGAAGGAGAAGAAGGAGAAGGAGGACGACACGTGGAAAGAGAGACCTTCCTGTCCAAGAACGGAGAAATATCATGGTCCTCGACACCGTACGGCAGAGAGGGCCGCTCCGCCTCCACCTCCTCATATTTGTCCTCGGCTACGCACGTCGCAAGTACGGCGACGGCTGGAAAGGGATGGACGCGACCGACCTGCGCGCCTACGTGGGGCTGCTGATCTTGGCGGGCGTGTACAGGTCCCGGGGTGAGGCCGTCGCCAGCCTGTGGGACGCCGAGAGCGGCGGCGCGATATTCCGCGCCACGATGCCCCTGAAGGTCTTTCACACGTACTCCAGACTGCTGCGATTCGACGGCCGCGAGACGAGACGCGCGAGACGCGCTACCGACAAATTGGCGGCCGTGCGAGAGGTCCTAGCAGTCTTATGCAATGCTGTACACGTGTGCAATGCTGAAGAAAAGTGGTGGCCCAGAGCCACTCAGTTGACAAGCTGGTGCTTCTTGGCCTTGTCTGACACTGGAAAGCTTCTGGAGATGGGAACTGGAGAGGGCAAGTCATGCGTCATAGCAATGTTTGCAGCGCTGCGTGTATTCCGGGGCGAAAAGGTTGATGGTGTCCAGCTCATCTGTTTTATGTCAAAGAGATGCAGATGAATGGACAAAGTTCTACAAGTACTTTGACATCAACACAAACAAGACTAAAGATGAAGATAGAAAAAAATGCTACCAGAAGGACGTGGTCTATGGAACAATTGAAACCTTTGCTGCAGATCACCTTCGCCAGATATTTGAGATGAAGGATGTGAGAACAGATCGCAGCTATCAGTGTATCATCATCGATGAAGTGGACTCACTGCTGTTGGATCAGGGAGTGCAGCTGACATATCTCTCCAGCCCCATGGTCTCCATGCAGCACCTGAATGTTGTCCTGGCCATGATCTGGGGCCATGCCAGCCAGTATGGCTTCTTGTCCACAGGACACTTCTCATTCGTACAGGGTCCCCCTTCTTCATTCTACAAGAGCATATTTGACTCAATTGAAATGGATGGAATAGATGACCCGATGGACGTTTTACATATTGCTGAAGAGTCAGGGATTGTGCCTAAGGGATTTACAGAGAAAATCTACAATAGCGAAAAAGACGAACTTCTCAGGAATCTGAAAACTGTGAGTCAGGATGACGTGATGAATTTTTTCCATAAGATTGAGCAGTATGTCCCCTATGGTTTCACTGTGTATACGTTAGATGATAATGGATTGCTCTCTCTTAGAAAGGCCACCCCGTACAACAACCCAGACATTCCAGAACTTACATTTCTTGTTTTGGATGATGGCTTATGTTCTGCTCTCTATGATTCTGAGGAAGATCTTGCCAAACACATCACAAAATTCATCTTAGATAAGATTCAGTACACTCCATGCACAAACAATACAGGGAAAATCAGCATCCCTGGATTATTGAAAAACCTCATAGAGAGTAAATTGCCAGTTTGGGTTCAGAATGCCTTTCTGGCAAAGAGACTGAGGCAAGGACGAGAGTATGTTGTGGAAAATGACTGTGTCTGTCCCGTTGACTACAGATCCACGGGTATCATGGAACTAAATAAGAAATGGGGTGACGGCCTGCAGCAGTTTGTAGAGATCAAACACCAAATCAAAATGAGCACAATTTCAACTGTGACAAACTTTATCTCTAACCTTTCCTTTTTTGAAAAATACCATGGGAAAATATATGGGACCACAGGGACACTGGGGAGTGAAGCTGACATGCTGTTTTTGCAGGATCTATATCCAAAACTCTCAGACTGTAAAATGCCAACTTTTAACCGGAGGAAATTATTTGAGGTCAAGGGCAATCTGGAGACTACAGCTGAAGAGTGGAAATCTAAAATTACCCAAGTGGTTATGGATCCAGTTTGCTCAAATGCATACAGAGAGGGGAGAGCAGCCTTAGTGATCTGTGAAACTATTACCAAAGCCAAAGAGCTCTATGAAGCGCTAAAAAGTGTCATCCCAGGTCAAATCATTCTCTACAGCCGGAGTGACAAAGACAGTTTGTGCAAAATAAATAAGAAACTGGATCCTGGGGATGTCATTGTTGCCACAAACCTGGCTGGACGTGGCACAGACATCAAAGTGTCTAAAAAGGTGAACAATAATGGAGGATTATTTGTGGTCCTCTCCTTCCTTTCTGAGAACACAAGAGTGGAACTTCAGGCATTTGGCCGAACTGCACGCAAGGGTAAACCTGGATCTGCACAGATAATCATGACCACTGATCACGTACCGGAGTCCCTCAAGACAGTGTCTTCTCTGGAGGAGGCATCGGAAGCAAGGAATAGACTTGCAGAAAATAGGACAAATGATATGATGGCTGATGTAGCTGAGATGAAACTGCGGGAGGACCTTTTCGCAGAGTACTGCAAGACCCTCCAGGGAATTTACAGGAACACCGATGGAGATGAGCAAAGAGTTGTTGTTGCCGTCATGAATGAGTTCTGGGGGATTTGGTTGCAAACTAAATCAGAGGAAATTGACAACTTAAAAAGAAATGAATTGGAAAAAAGCTTGGAAGCTGATTTGTCCCTGGCACAAAGTCAGTCTCAAAGTCAGACTTCACCATGCTTACCACTATATCAAGTTTGGAAATCTCGCACTGGGCGAAAAAAACGGGGATGTCAGCATGAAGCTATTTGAAAAAGCAATGAGACAAGATGAAAGTTGGTCAGCCATAGCTTTTTACAATCATGCATACTGCTCTATAAAACAGCAGAAGGGAGATTACCTGACTACGGCCAGCAATGATCTCAAGAAAGCCCAGGAGTCTCTGAAGTACCTCAGTGAGGAATGCTTGGTTTGCTTGCAGTTTGTAAAAATAGCCTCTTCTGAATTAAAAAGCAGTGAAGAACCAACCAGCCTTGAAAATCAGTTAACAACCAAGTGCAGCTTGTTAAAGTACTTTGATGAAAACATCAGTGAGGCTATTGAGAAGCTGAAGGGAATAAAAGACAAAGGAAGGGATGCAACAACCAAGAAATTACCCATGTTCTCCCTTGTGTCAAGTCCAGATGAAGATCTCCGAATAGAGGCCTACAATCTGTACAGTAAAGGTCTGGTATATGTGTTTTCCGTGGACGAGCAGCCTCGGTTCCCATGGGAAGCTCTGCTGGTGTTCTGTCTGGGAATTCTGCAGATTGTTGGAGGGGCACTGCTCACTGCCTTTACGTTTGGAACATTAGCTCAAGTCGGCATGGGGCTGATCGTTGAAGGAATATCAGACTGCATCACTGGCATTGAGTCCATGATTACAGGAGAATTCAGTTGGCAATCATGGGCTATAGGAAAAGCAATATCTATTGGTATTTCTCTCATTGGGTTTGGGGTTGGGAAGCTGATTTCAAAGGGCTTCAAAGCTGCTAAAACGTTGGTCAAGGGACTAGGAAAAAAACTTCATTACCAAAGTTTTTCTCCAAACAGGTTAAAGAAGGTATGTGTTGTAACAAAGACAAACATGAAGAATGCAGTGAAACAAACAGCTAAGAAAATGGCAGAAAAAATCATTAGCTATGCATTTGGGAAGGCAGAAGATGCTGTATTGCAAGAAATATTGAAAGGCATTAAGAATGAGATAACCAAGGGTATTGCAATTGATGTAAAAACCAACATGGAAAAGGATCCTTTGGCTGGATTGGTAGACTCCATTTTGCTCTCTCACCTTGAGGATAAAAAACAAATGTCTGATCTCCTGCAAGATAAGAACAGAAAGAGCAAACTTCTGGGTATTTTCAAGCAGATAAGCAAAACGGCCTTACAGCCATTCTACGCTGACCTCGGATGGCAGAACAAGCTAAACTCATCCATCACCAAGGTGATTGACAGTGCAGCATCAGAGGCCAAAGGCATAACACTTGCAGTTCTGAAAGTCATTAAAGTCATTCACATGGCCTCACTGGCAGCAGAAGCCACCAGTGCAGTGCTCAGCCTTTCAAGCCAGTTTTTCTCCAACCTTCACGTAGAGCTGAATACATTTAAAGAGGAAAACAAATTGACAGAGAAAGTGAAACGAAATGATCTGTCTGCTTCAGAAATGAAGATCCTGGAAGACTTCAGGCAGGATTTAGCCAACGAAACCAGTGCTTTATTAGCAGATGCTTTGGTAGAAGTGTTCCACCAAAAGTTCTCCAGTCACTTTGTTTCCCATGCCATAGGCAAAGTGAATAATGTCATAGGGGGTTATGTAAGAACTGGCTTGAAGAGTCAAAAGACAGAGGACAAACTCAGGGCTGGACAAAACAACAGATACATCTCATGCATGTCAGTAGACATGAATTTGAAACGTAAACAGGAGTCTGGTAAACGCTCAGAGTCGCACGCTGAAAAGATCAAGGACTCCTCGACAGCCACTACTATTCTTGATATCAGAGTCCTATCAGAAACCACTGGCACTAAGGTTGTCATCCTAACACAAGACAGCCAAGGCAAGCTTAGCAAAATGCTGGAGCTGAGCCCGAGCACCAAATCTGCCAGTCAAACAGTAACACTGATTTACACAGCAAAGAGTTCACAACACCCAGACGGCCATTATGATGTGTCCATCAATAATAAGACGGTGAAAGTAACCACCAAAGAAAAGAGCAGCCTGTTTCATGCTTTGGCACACGGCTTGAAACCAAAGGCCACCAAAGAAGAGATTGCCTTGGAAGCAGGCCGTCTCCGATCTTCGGAGGCCGACGCTCTAGTGAAACACTCGGATCGATGGGAGCCTTTCCTCAAGTACAAAGAGAGGACGGGTGAAATCAGAGGAGGAGACTGGTATATGGCAAAAGAAGCTGGACTAAAAAAGACAGTAAAAGAAAACAAAAAGGTGATCGAGGATGGAAAAGGGAAAAAGTACAACGACTGGGTAAAACATGTAAACAGCAAGCCAAGCACTGGACAGTTCATCAAATCAGCTCACCAACCACCAGTGAGTAGTATATCGCAAGCCGGAGAATTGAATCAGAATAGCAAATTAGCCAAAGCAATGCTTGAAGGGGGAACAAAGTCAACTGCTGATGTGGAAAACTACAAAGGCCTTGGACTTCCAACTATTTATGTGCCGACAGAAATCCAACGTGAGATTTCCAGTACAACAACAAAACAATTCAGGAAATTATTGGCTCGCACAATCAGCCAGGATAATGTTGTGAGTGCCCTAAAACTGACCATTCTAGATGCAATACCCAGATTCAAGTTCAATAGTGCCAATAACTACAGAGACTTTCGGAACAACCGAGTGAGTAAAACCAGGCTTGCCATTTTCGGAAAAAACTTTGAGCAACATTCTAAAGATTTGGTCAACAAATGGTTCACCCATCTTCAAGACAAGGATGTCATGACAAAGGCTGATTTAGACACCCTAACTGCATGGCTCAACAACAAGAGCTACGAGAATCCAACTGACCCACACAGGAAGCAAGTCTCCAAACTCCTCTAATGCAAAGGTAATATGACATTTAATTTAGAGTGTTTGATTAGGGAGTCTGGTTGGATGGTAAATGTAAAAGTGGCACTTGTTCACAGAGCAGCTTTGCATCCCATGCTGTAGCCATACCTCATCAGATCATACATTTTAACTTAATTTTAAATGTAACCTCTCTCGACTAACCAGGCATCTGAGTGTCAGCTGAACATGTGCTCACTTCATTTCCTTCAAACAGCAACAGCAACACATGCTTAGCCCCCTATCTGCATGGCACCAAATCATAAAGGATAGTTGCCATGTGGATCAAAGGAGCAGTGTGTGTAGTCAGATATTTTGTTTACTCACTAAAACGTATACACAAGAGATGACTTACAGTAAATGGTCTTTTATGGTTAGCAGTTGATCTAAGTGAAAAATGTACTTGTTTTCTTTTACAGTGGGATATTGACACCTGACAATATTGCTGGCAAAGAAGTCAGGAAAACTACAGAGGTCTACATACCTGTCATGACATTCGTGTAGACACCTGTCGGTATTCATTTTAAGGATGTTTTTTGGGGGGTTTGGTAAATTTATATTGTTTGGGATTTAAAGCTATATCTTATCATACATTGGAATTTAGTATTCAAATGAAAATGTGATTTATGCCATTGGTTATTCAGATCGCTACAACAATCATACATGCCATCAAGAAATCAAGATGTGTAATCAGAGAAATCCTAAATGCTGTTCTGCGATGGGATAAGGCTAAGTTTTGTTTATGCTTATGTCACATTTAAAATGGGATTTTCTAGCCTTTTAATTTTGATTGTATTAACTTGAAAATTATATTACAGACATAAACCATATAATTGTAACACAAGAGATGCTCTGTTGCTTTCTGTAGTAACCACATGATTGATACAAGCTGTTGTTAAACTGAAGAGCATTCATCTATTCCGATGTGATCCTCAACTTAAAAGGAATTTTGTCTTTATATTACTTCATTTTAGGGTTTGGGTGAAGGTGTGGTGTGTGTGTTGGTGAGGTGTTTGGTTGTTGAACTGTAAGTATGTATGTTCAGATATTTGGTATATATACACTGTCTGACATTTATCACACTTCAATAAAATCTTCAGCTGTTTCACACAATAAAGAATTTGTTGATGTTCATCATGGTTGTGAAAACTTCATAACAAAGTGTGGGGAATTTGTAACACTAGAAGACTGCGGTATCAGTCATGACTCCATAAACTGTGATCTACTGGAGCGACTAGATTAACTCTCTACAGTGTCACTAAAACTAATTTCTGAACTTCCTGTGCAAGTATATTTGAGATATATAGGGTACTGCATACCTGACATTCTAATCCCAACCCTTAATCTGCACTATCTATTCCTTTATAGAGTGTTCAGTCGTATATTCTTTGGCTTGTCAGTGATGTGTGAAAATCTTAAAATAAATCAGATTATCAACAAATGTATTGGTGTTTATTTCAGCAAAGGTTACATCTGTACAGCTGCTTAATGCAACCAGACATAAAATTACCTGTCTTATAGAATTCCAAATATAGTCATATGCATTATACATACCATGAAAAAGTACTGTACCACAAGCCCACGATATGGCTGATAATAAATAAAACATTACCCATGATAGAACTCTAACACAATCAAATAAAATTTGAGTTACAAAAATACAATGCAATACTATAAATGCTTAAGCACAACACATCTAAGATTGTTGAAGGTGCAGTGGGTCAACATTGGAGTCAATTTAAAACAACCCAGTGTGTCACTATACAGATGCCTTGTGCTTATCTGTGAGACACAAACTGATCAGTCAGTCCTCAATGACCTGAAAAGTAAGCAGCCTCGACACTGTTCCCAATTTTGGACTCCAGATGGCAGTAGACGACATGAAATAATACAGCGTCAGTCCCTTCATTCACTCATCTATTCCAGCAGCAGAGAAGAAAGTATCCTAGAGGAACACTGGTTTTGACTTTCAAGACATTTCTCTGTAAGAATTATAAAAGTGTTTCAAACTATCTTATCAGTCCCTTGAGTCTGTTGAGCTGACAGCAAATAAATGGAAGTTGACCAGAATGCTGTCTTGCTAATGCACTGAAATCACAGCTGTGGGAACATTCATTCATCTATCCATCCATTTTTCCATTCAACCATCCACCCATACTGCTCTCTGAGCCTATAGGTCACAGAGAGACCTTTCCCTCATCCTTTGGTGTGGTGGTGGGATGTGGACCCCCAGGCAGATCGTTTGAGGAAAGATCTGCATGAGTGTTTGTGTTTCATCCATCGCCTCCTCCACCCCTCCAGGTGGGTAATCCATTAAATGCATCCTAACCACCACCATCCCCCCGTTGCTGCCCCTCCAAGCCGTCCATCGAGTCAACAGATCCCTGTGATCAGATGCAGGCCTACGTATATGACTCAGTGTGGATGTTTTGCATTTTCCAGGAAGCGGGGGGGCTTGAGCTGTGCTTTCGGGGAAGTAGGGGCAAATTGACCCAAGGATCTCAGTGCACACACAGAGTGATATATTAACATCTCTGTATGTGCTGAACAACTTGGGGAAGCCTCTAAAAGTGCATAAGATATAATTTGGCACTGGACTGGTTCTTGACTCAGATATTGTTGTTCTATCTTCAATTCTACTATGGCACATATGCAGATCACAGTATTAACTGTAGACATATCATAAGTGTATTTTTGCCTAATTTGATAAAGGCTGTCAGATTTGATCCGCTCCAATAGAAGACTAGTGTCTGTCTCAGTTGACCAGAAGCTTGTTTAAGCCTAAAATGTGCCTTAAACAACACTGAAGCCCCACACTTTATTTCAGCATCCTGTTTAGAAAGAAAAAGTTACACAGACAACACAGAGGTTACATTAACACTTTATTGTTTGTATCCTCAAAAGTATGTTTCACTTTTACAAGAGAAAATACAAGTCAATCAATCAATCAAATCAAATCAAATTCAACATTGATGAGATAAGATGGTGTCTAACATTAATGTAGAGTTGTCTGCCATTAGTTTAGACTTTTTTCTAAAATGCAAATGTGGAATCACAAGACCCAAAATGTAACAATGATATACACCAAGTAAAATAATTAGCATTATAATGGCTATAATAAACAGCTTGTATTGTCTTACTTAAGTGTTTTCTTTCGTGTTTTTGGTATGGTGTCAATTTCTGTTTTCCTTCTCAGACTTCAATTGTGTGTGTGTGTCAGTGTAACGTGAAGCAGACTGTCTATTTTCAATTAGTTGCTTGGTTACAACTACAACAATTATTATTATAACTATTATTATTATTTGTCATCATTATTGTTAGTATTATATTAAATGTTTCTGTTATCATTAATAACATCTCACATCTATGATTATCACTCCTATTATTCTTATTATAACAACCAGTCTGTCAGAGCTGAAACAGGATGGTCCCTGGTTGCTCTCTCCTCTCTCACCACTGGTAGGCGAGCCATGACTGATGAGAACCTATCCAATCAAAATATGAATGTGCACATTTATGTTTCAGTGCCTCAGTGTCTACCTTTCCACACAAAGTGTCCACACATTTCCACACATTCCTGGAGTTTTCAAACTGAAATGGCACCATTTTCCAACTCTTCTGTTTGTATGGGTTAGACAGCTCTAGAGTACTGTGGACACTTGCATGTAAATGTAACAAAGGTGATGCATTGTAAAACCAAAATCAGAAACCAATTTGTGGACAAATGATATTGGGGCTGCTGCTGTTCTAGTTGTCCAATAAAATGTGAGTCACATCCTGCAAGGAACCCTTGAAGATGACCATAAAATGCTTGTGCTGTTGGTGAGTATATGCCACTAAAAAAAAAAAAATACTACTAGCCACAGATAACCGTGAGGTGTCTGTAAGTTATTCTCTGTTCCACCACAACAAATTCTATATCTTCCCCACCATCAACTAGACTGGGTCTTAATCTATGCACAAAAAACAAATTAATTTGTTAAATTATTGTCAGACAAAAAAATTATTTGATAGTGGCTCATAATGTTTGCATTGCAAACTACCAATGTCCATTATATAAAGCACCTTCCACAGGGGAATGGTTATTCGGCACATTTGTGTACATGTTGATAGCTTAGCGTTGATTGATGAAACAGGAGGACTGCTGCCACTAAAGATGGTCTTTACTGAAATCTTCTTCTTCCTTCCCTGCCACCAGTCAGAGAGATAGTCAGTTACATCATCCGGTAGCTACACTAAACTTTCCCACAGTGAAGGCTGCTCAGCAGAAAAGAATAAAGCTAAACACAATTCAATCATTCAAATTGAGCCAGAGTGGTGTTTACTGTCAGTCACTGTGTTGTTAGCCAACAGTAAGCATTTAAAACAAGCGCTGTATCCACACTAAACCAGCATTCTTCTGCAACTGAAAACAGCACAAGGCATTAGGCGTCATAGATTTATGTGCAGGGGGGGCAGTAGTTGGCAGGTGAAATAGCTGATAAAATATACAAGAGGAGCACTTTGTTTTGCCTCCTTCTACAAATGAATTCCTTGTGACAAACATCTGCAGTTATTCTGAACATGTATTCTAAAACAACATTACAGGAGGGTGTGTGTGTGTGGTGTGTGTTTGTGTGTGTATGTGTTTAAGCATTGTAGAGTTGACTGTCACATGTTAATATCCTGCTGTAATGGTAGCTTTTAAAAGCAGATACGTATCAGTGACAGAGGGAAAAAGGCGATGAGGAAGGTTAACTCTAATCTAAAATGAATATTACAGCAACATTGCTGAAATTAACAAAATTGAGTTCTGGGCTCCTCAAGGATGCACAAAGGAAAGATATGAATCATACTGACTAATTAAACAATTAATTTAAAAAAATTGAACAATGCAATTATCAGGTACAATTATGAAATCGCCCACTCATGACCTGTTTTAACCTTTCATTGATTTCAATTTTATATACTCTAACATATCATAAGTAAGGGCTGATTATTTTATAACTGGTTGATAAGTAGCTATTTTTTCTATTTCAATACTATTTATTGCTCTTTAAATACCATTTGTATTAATAGTTTTAACATTGTATTAACATTCATATTGACCCAAAAACCATCCATCAACCTCATTTCTTGTTGATATTTCCACTTTTATTATATATATTTATATTCAAAATAATTGCTGAAATAATAATTAACAAGATAATACTTGATTATTTTTTACATAATAATAATAATAATTATAATAATATCCCATAACAATTTGAGGTCATGTGAAGTATGTTAAAATATGTTTTTCTTTTGTATTTCATCATCTTCTGTTGTATATCCCAGCTCAGAATGTTTGTTTCCTTCTTTAGCAACTTAATAATAACCATCAGCTCTGTGGTTACGAATATTTGTAAAGTTTTCCAACTCATCAACAAAAGGTAGTAATTTATGTACACATGGTACTCAAGTATTGCATTCAAGTATTTTTTACATGTTATATGAATTTTGTTTTTTTGTTAAAGATTTAAAATCCTGTTTTCATTTTCAACAGTGTGCAATGAGGATTAGATGTTTTATAAAGCAAATGTCTTTCAGTCTTCATATCCCCAGTTTGTAGACTTGCAGATAGAAAGCTGCAGTCCCCAAGTCCAAACTCAGACTTAACAAGTTGAGAAACACCAGCTATGACATTACATTACATTACAATTTCATTTAGCTGAAGCTTTTATCCAAAGCGACTTACCATAAGTGCATTCAACCCCGAGGGTACAAACCAAGAACAACAAGAATCAAGAAAGAACAATTCCTTCAATAATGAAGCAAAACTACAAAGTGCTATAAGTAAGTGCAATTTAAGTGCTACTAAATTGTGAGTTTAAAAAATTCTTAGTATTTTTTTTTTTTTATTATTATTATTTTTTTTAATCCAAGGTAAAGTCGGAAGAGGTATGTTTTTAGTTTGCGGCGGAAGATGTGTAAACTTTCTGATGTTGATGACTAAACAGAGCTTGTAAAAATGTCCCGTAAACTGAATTATAATAATAATACTGAGTATGTAATACTGGAATATGCTTTAAAGGGTTAATAGCCATTAGCAAATCTACATTATAAAGTACAACTTCCTCATTAACAATGTATAACTTTTAACAGTGTCTGCAGTATCAAACAATTGAAACATGTTGAACTCCGTTAAACTGCTCAGTTTGAATAATTCCATGTTTTGTGAAAGTAAAAACAACATGACAGCCCATCTTTCAGTTCAGTATTTTATTGTCCTGCTTTGGGAAATTCAGCTTGTAATAGTCTACCATTGCAGCTGTTTGTAGATGTTCTATTGCTACGTGTTAGCATTAACAGTTGTTTAGTTACCATTCTAGCAGAAACAATGTTAGTTCAGCATCAAGCTTCATTCCTTCACTCCAGTGGTGGAAAACAGCACCTATGTTAACTCTCATTTCACTTCTCTTTCTGTCGCTTCTTTATTCCTACAGAAGTTAGCATGCTAACCAGGTAGCCACAACCTAGGGTTCACGCTCCATTATTGAATCACTCCAGTCTGCCCTTAAGAAGTAGCTGTGCTCAGAGGACGTTTTACAACCTCTTGTCTTGTAAAGACAATGATGGTTGAAGCTTTTGAAGAGTGACCATCAGCACCACCTGCTCCCAGCAAAAATCCTTGTACATATAGCACCTTCTACTGCTGTTGGTATGTTTTTTTAAGTCATCAGATAATTCAGGAAAGTAAGTAGTTGGGTTAAGGAAACGTTTAAATAACAAGGGGAGCTGTTGCAGCCATAGCAGCTTTATTTAGCTCCTTTTTCTGCAATAGGGAATCAGGTAATTAACCTTTTTTTCAGACCAGACAGTCATGGATGTTGTACCTCTAACCTGCCGCAGATCTTTTACATTGAAACTTTCATTTTTTTGTCAAAATGAACATTATTTCTACATTTACTGCCATCTATGTTAGCTTTAGGCAAAGGGCAACTCTGATGGGATTGTGACTTATAACGTTAATAGCATGAATCACTAGTCCAAAGGCTATTTGAATAAAATTATCCTGTGTTAAAATTGAAATGTGTTTATGTTGGTCTCCATGAAACAGGTCTGAAGAATTTAAGTTGAAAAGATTTAAAATGCAAATTATTCCTGACAACTGAGTACAAATGGCAGGAAGCACTTGCAAAGTCAGCGTTTGGATTATGAGGAGGTCTTGGAAAAATGTTCTCTGGCCCCAAAAGAACCCCTGCTCTAATGAATCTGTTTCAGGGATTGTACACATTGATTTGTAGCCATTACATCTACAGTATCTATCTAAAAAATTAGACTTGGATGATTTGTTTGAATAAGCTATACTTCTATTCTGACTGCAGTAACTCCTAGGTGCTGTTCAAAAAAGAGACATCAGTTGAAAGTGTAAAGCTATATTTATTGAGGTTAGAAACTGTAGTGGAAAAATAACTGTGGTTGAAACTTTTTTATCAGTTATTTACTGACCAAATTACTGAATTTATGTCTGCTCTATCTCCTAAGGCAGGGGTTCCCAAACTTTTCAGCCTGCGACCCCCAAAATAACGGTGCCAGAGACTGGGGACCCCCAACAACACTGGAGGTGGTTTATAATGTTGCGCACAGCCACGCACATGCACTATGCGTGCGTGCATGCGTGCGTGCGTGCATGCTTGTGCATGTCTGCTCAGGTAGCCTCTCCTTCTCCGCTAGCCTGTCCTGTTCCTGTGGCCTCCTCGATTTGTTTGGTATTAACCAACGTTTCATTGTGACTGTCAATAATTTTCAGCTGCTTTCCAAAAGAGTTTTGGCCAGCTACCGTGTGACTGGTGCTGCTGTAAATTGAACTGTCACTAACCTGTGTCGTAAGATAAAAAAAGGAAAAAGGGTTTTTTTGTGGAGGAAAAAAAGGGGAGAAAAAAGAAAAAAACTGATGGGAAATGTGTAGGCTATTTTATTTAGTGACTCTTATTTTGAAGAGGGGTTTTACCGGAAGGATGTGCTGTACTAAACGGCTGCTATGTCTCCTGTGTCTTCCTTAGGCTGAGGCCATATCAACTCATATGTATAAATTAAACAAAAAAAAATCTTTTTTTTTTTAAATTTTTTTATAAAAAAATTAAATAATTGTATTTTCTTTTGGAATGCATTTCGCGACCCCGCCCCTGTGTCTCGTGACCCCCACTTTGGGAACCCCTGTCCTAAGGAAACATATATAAATCAGATTTCTGTGTTTTGATTCCTTTCTCAAACTGTGCCTACAGAACCAGTCTGGCTTGGACTCAGACAAACAGCATTAGTTCTCCGATATAAGATCCTTGCATTTGGCTGTTCTCCATCTTCACTCTGAGATCCCTGTGACTCTCTGTGTTGATCCTTTCTGCAGAAAGCTCCTAGAACTTGGAACAGAGCAGTTTTGTGACATTGGTGCCCTGCACTGATGCCACTGTCTAAGACCATGTGCCAGTGCACTGGGTCTCTTAAAACCAATGCTAAAAGCTAATACTTTTTCCTTTAGAAACAGCAATAATGGTGGGACACTACAAGAAGGTTTTCTTTTACATGTATATGCAGTGTTGGGAAGGATACTTTGAAAACGTATTCCGTTACAGAATACAGAATACATGGACAAAAATGTAATCTGTAACGTATTCCATTACATTAACTTATCTGAGTAACGTATTCTGAATACTTGGAATACTTCCGGTTTGTATTGCATTTTTTAAGTGTATGATTGCGGCGTTTTTATAGTCAGGGGAGCAGCAGCAGTTTAAACTCTCTCTCCACCGATGCTGCGGGCCGCTGGATGTCCGGCTCCCATCCACTCCCACCTCTGTGCCGGTCCCACCAGAGGCTGAAGGACCCCCCCCTGTGCCAAGGCTGCCTCGCGCCGTGCTACGATCGTTTCGGCGTCGAGTCTATTTTAGTTTGAGCTTGACGCGAGCGTATCGCTCCAGGAAACACACTGAAAAATGATTTTAAACGATATTGATGACATATTTTATATGATTTATAAGCATGCATCCCATAGTTTGTATTCCCCTTCTGTTGTCCTGGAGTTTTAAATTTACCAATTTGACCGATCACATTATTAAATGCCCCCCTCTGCCCCTCCATACAGACACACAAGCAGTCATAAAGATAAAAAGAGAGGGGGGGGGGGCGGAGAATACGTAATTTACCCTCCACACCCGACATTGAATGGAGCAAACAGCGGAGAAGTTCTTGAAGATGGATGACATTAAATTGGGACGCTGTTGCAGTTAATGTTGGAGCAAGAAGTGACTATATGCTTTTATACTACTGGGTCAACGGGTGATATTATTTTAGCGTCGCTTCAGCGTCCGGTGTGAACCCGGCGTGCCTCGCTGGCCTCCTGCAGAGCCATGACAGCAGAGCTCTGGGAGCGCAGGTCGGTCTTCTCTCATCAGGCGCAGGAAGGGCAGCTTGCGGATCAGCAGCTCCGTAGATTTCTGGTAGCGACGGAACTCTCTCAGAGCCTCGGTCCCGAGCCGGTCGCGGTGAGGCTTCTTCACGCCGCCGGGGTCCCGGGCGCTCATACGGCAGCCCTGGTCTCCAGCTGCTTCCTGGGGGCTTTGCCTCCGGTGGATTGACGAGACAGTGATTAAACTCGTGAAACAGAGAAGTACCGTCATGTAATCCACTGATTTCAACAATGTAACTGTATTCTGAATACCATCTATTTAATTTGTAACTGTAACGGAATACAGTTACTCATAATTTGTATTCTAAATACGTAACGCCGTTACATGTATTCCGTTACTCCCCAACACTGTGTATATGGTTAGCTGTGTGGTTAAGTTGAAGCCTGACATTTAAGCATTGGGTGCTAATTGCTTTCATCACCTCTATGAAAAACGGTTCATCACTGAAGCGCAATGGATCTTGGGAAAGGAAGGGCCAGGAAGGATCCACCCTTCGGAGCCTTCGTTTCCTGGGGATGGAAGGACTCATCTGTCTGCTGCATTTCCTTTTGAAACAGGGCAGCCTATGACGTATTCGGTTTTGACACAGCTAATGACTTTCACCATGTCATGAATGCTAATAGGCATCATCTATACTAAGGCTCAACCCAACACAAGCATTTAGCATTTAGCTCAAAACACTAAAAGAAAAACCTTTTAGCCTCATTTGGACTAAATGATTATATCTTGAGGACGTGGGTACATTTCACCTGCATTATCTCTCACTAATTCCAACCTGGGTTGTAGGTACCTTCTGACCTATGCAACTAGATGAGCTAAACTTGAATTTCTTTTTTAATCTCAAAGATAGCAATATACATTAAAAACAGCAGTATGTAGGTCTTTTTGCAACCAAACCAAAAAATATAAAGAGGAGTGATGTAAAGCCTGCATGTGTTATATACCCCAATCAGGCAATGCTGACTTCCACCTCCGCCGAGGCAGTTAGGTTTTCACAACTGTTTGTTTGTTTGCTTGCTTACTTGTTTTTACATTTTCATCCATCATTGAAAATAATGAGGAAAAATAAATCATTTATTCATTTTACAAATACATATTCAATGTGACTGGTGACCCCCCACAACAGAATAGTTTTATGTGCAGCTTATAAATGCAAACTAAAGTGATTCTCTGAACCAAACTTTTTCCAAAGAAAAGCTCTCTCTGATTCTCGGAAACAGGATTAGTAGAAAAGAAGGGAAGGGGCAGAGAAAATGAAAGTGATAGTGCAAAGTAAGTGTTGCATAGCAGAAGCAGAGTGTTTCCCCTCTGTGTATAAAAGACAGAAAAGTCCTGTGCTGTGTGTCATCAGGAATAAAGACTGAAGAGAGATACTGCAGGGAGAGCCAGAACCTGTCTACAGCCACAACTATGAACTCATCTTCTATTACCTTCCTCAGCTTCCTGCTTGTCCTCTGTGCTCAAGGTAATGGGAAAGTGTTATTGTCCTGTAAATCCTTCATGTTCATAATCTGATTTGTTTCATGTTGGGACTTACCTCCAGAATGGAAAATAGTAGACACTGGCTGTTCCTTTTTATCTAGTCCTAGCTGGAATGCAGCTCAAAGTGGCTGATTTTTGTGCGACGAGTGTGTTATTGCGACAATGTCAATGTGTGTAATGTTCAAATGGTCACTGGTGGTGATCAACTCTCAGAGAATTAACACCTGACTCTGCAGTGTTGTTGTTCAAACTCCTGGATTAGGAACATTTTATTTTAGGCACAGAAAAACGAAAAATCTGTTCATGACACATGCCAATGATTTCATTATGCATGCAAAAAAAATGTATCCTTCGATCTGTAAAAAAAGGCCTCAGTACAGTCTGAGTGAGCTGACCTTTAACCTTAAATGCCTGTCTCCTCTTCCCACAGGACTACCAGACAGCAGATCCAGAAAATGCAAGTGCTTAAACGGTAATATCGGCCAGGTCAACAATGGGTTCATTAGGCAGATCAAGTCAGAGCCAGTCATACACCACCCAAACATCTTCTGCCAACAAATACAGATTATTATGTGAGTAGTTGAGCTGAATGATTTCACATGTATGTGCCGTTCACTGGATTTTCTTTAACACAACTCGTTCTTCTCTCACAGCAACATAGGAAAGCAGGAGAAATGCGTGAATCCACAGTCAAGATTCGGAAAATTTCTTCACAAAAACAAAAATAAGTAAGTCCAGCTCGACTGTACATACATCTGACAACATGACACAGTCTTGGGACAGGACAGGCGTCTCCCACAACACTGTTGCTGCTTCACATTCCCATTGGTTTTTAACTAACAGTGTCTTTTGTTGATTCAGGCATGAGAACAAGAGAGCTGCGATCATGGCGATGACCTCCAGTCAAACAAATGCATGGAGCTCCACAAGACTCCTCCCCACAGACTCTGCTCCAACGACCATGTAAAGGCACAGAAACCCTGTTGTTGTAATTGAAGCTTACCTTTGTCAGGTTATCACTATAAGTGTTCAAATGTTCTCAGTGGCCAATCATCAGTTCATGTTCTCAACTTGTCTTCACATGTTTATATAAACTAAATAATCTGTACATATATTTACAATAATAAAAAACACTGGATGGTCTACCTGTACTTGATGTTTTTTTCTTTTCGCATCATAACACAAACTGAGTCTGTGATTATCTTCACCAGTCAATATACTACAATGAAATGACAGCAATGAAAAAGTCAGTAGTTGAGATAAAACCAGTTATTGTTATCATATGACAGGTATATATGGTCTACACTACACATGGCCAAAAGTATTTGGACAACCTGGCTGCAGGGATTTTCTCCCACTCAGCATTCCTGACCATCCCTATGGTCGGAAACACGTTTTTGTGCAAACCACAGGCCTACTTTTCGGCCTGTATGTGTATTCAAAGCCTGAAAGCACATGTTTCTTTGTCGTGAGAAAGCATCCCGAACTCAGTCTCCCAGAATGCTGCATGTTCCTTTCTTCTAGACAACTTCACACAAAGGTGCGAAGTGCCACCAGGATCACCTCCTATTGGTCATTCTGGCCACATGACCAGGGGGTAACTGGGCCTATATAATACCAAGGTCTCCCCCAATTCTCTCTCTTTCCACAGACCCACCGACGAGACAGGCGGCCACCCTTCTCTCCTGCACCACCTAGGAGAAGGCCGGGCTGCTCCAGCACATCTCCTCTTCCCATCCAATAACCGGAGGGCAAAGGTCAAGCTTCCAGCTCATCTTCTCAAGGAAACCTCCACGCATCTGTTGTGCAATAGGAGTAGACTTGACGTTGGCTAATTATTAATAATCATGAAATATGATTATTAAAATAATAAAAATTATCTATCAAAAATAATTAAATTATTAATTGAAGATGATCAGTAATCAAATAACAATAAAACCACTAATGGGAAAATAGGAATTATCAATTAGAAAGTACAAGCTATCAATTAACAATGATAAGGTTATCAACCAAGAATAATGAAAATAATTAGTCAAAAACAATAAAATTATCAATTTAAGAATAATACTATCTATATTAATAATTGAGAAAGGGGGCACCACCCTGGTTTCCAGGGACCAACGATGTCAAGCTATAATTATCAGTCTCATAATGATAAATGTCAAATTAATTAATGTCAATATTTTAATATTAACGATTACTTAATAAACAGTGAAGGCTTCTAAGTTCGAGCACAGGCAATCATAATCCAGCTGCAATCACATACATATGCACAAATAATCACAGACTACAGATACTTTAATTACAAAAGTATTTATTAAAAAGGGGAAATAAAGTTATAATGTTACTCAATGATTTATCATTTTAACAAGCTCCAATATTTCAAAGATAAACACAGCAGCAGCACTAATCACAATTCAGAAAATACATGTAAAACCTGCAGTCTACCTATGTATGTCTGTCTCTGTGTGTGTGTGTCTGTGTCAAAGTGTCTCTCTGTGTATGTGTGTCTATGTGTGTGTATGTGAAATAAAGTTAGTGTTATTTAATGATATATCATTTTAACAAACTCCCATATTTCAAAGATAACAACAGCAGCTTATCACAATTTAGAACACGCATGTAACCTCTGGTCCATCTATGTGTCTCCGTGTGTGTGTATCTGTCTGTGTCTATCAAAGTGTCTGTGTGTGTGTGTGTGTGTGTGTGTGTGTGTGTGTGTGTGTGTGTGTGAGAGAGCGAGAGAGAGAGAGAAAAGGAAGGGGGCGTGGCGATGGCCTATCATGATTCGTGGAATCAAGGCCTAAAAACTCTCAAAATGGCGGATTGACTACAAAACAAGATGGCGGAGCCGTTATGAATTTAGAGCCAGGATGGGAGGAGAGAGAGAGCGGAGGCGTGGCAATAATAGACTCAAAATGGTGGGTTAACTTGCGTTATTCAAGATGGAGTCTATGTTAATGACACCATGTGGCCGGAGCTCACACTGGTGGTCGTCACATGAATTACACAAAGGAAATTTTAGACAAAGAGAATTCTTATCTCTGCTTGGCTTTGGGGGCCGATTGGTTTCCAGATGTGTTCAGCCTCTCTAAGCATAGATTTAACTATGTGACATGACCTGTATTATAAATACAGGTCAGAAGTGTGTATAGGTCGATTTAGAAGGAGAGAGAGAGAGAGAGAGAGAAAACATGTAAGGAGAGTTCAAAGAAGCTCTTAAAAATACGCCTGAGATGAGTTGACAGTGATTCACCCCTCAGCCCTCAAGCGAGCGTTGTGGGCCGAGGTTCTGATCGGTGAAATCACTGCAGACTCACACAGACGTTAACAGTGCGGGCGGAGGCGCTTCTCGCGGCCCTATTTACTGCAACACAAAACATTGCGATCAAACCGGAAACCGGAAGTAGCGGCTCGGAGTAGTGGCCGGCTAAAACAATGGAACACGGAGGTTCCCTCAACAAAATACACTCAAGTATTAAATTAATATGCTACGTATTAAAACTAACATCTGCCCAGACAACATAAGCCTCTTACTGTGACCGTGATTTCGTGGGTTGCATGCGCATTGGCGCGAATCTCCCGGAGGTTCAGTGAATAGCTTGAAGTCTCTCAGGCGGGCTCCCATGAGCACCGCAGCTGGGCCGGAGCGGATCCGTCGTGCTCCGTGACGGGATGAGGCTTCGTCTTCTTCGGTAGCAGCGGAGATCGTGCTGCCTCACAGGGACGTGCGGCTGCTTGTAGCCGTTGTAGATCGTGTGGAGAAAGAATAAAAGTAAAGTCCGTGTGGAAAAGGAAACAGTCTGAGATCGTCCAGCGAGCAATTTCCTGTTTGATCTTTCCAAGTTAAAACAGGAAAAGTCCTTTCCAAAATAAAACGTCAACTAAGATAAAAGAATAAATGAATGAAATGAATTGAAATGAATAAAACAAACGTCTTATCGTCTCCATTAGCTTACTGGGTCGACTATGAAGACCCCCGGGGGGGGTCTAGTGGCGACGTCAGGATCGGAGGAAAAAGAGAGAAAGGTTTCTGTGAGCTCAGCCTATTTAAGTCATGTTCCAGGTGACTCCCCCCTGGGAGGAGGGGTCAGGGGTCAGTGTGGCCCTCCAGCCAATTGAGTTGTCAGAATTTGGCCCCCAGGGGCTGGCTTACAGTGGGGACCCAGGAAGTGACCTGCTGCCACATGGGGATAAGGCCCCCATGCTGGATTTTTATCTGAGGGGTTAACCGAGCCTGGCCTAAGGTTTTACGACTCTTTGTTCTAAGTTAAATCACTGGGCCTTGCCCAACACATCTCAAGCTCTATCAACTCCTAGCAGCGACTCGGTGTCCTGCAGGTAAGGACTTCAAACAAGCAATGGAGCCCCACAGCTCAACAGAACCGCGAAAGCAGAAACCTTACGACCAACCAGAGACTTCCTCCCTTTCTAAGGACTGGTAACATACTGGGCTTGCTTATTATACTAGAATAAGCAAGACTGTTTATTTGATTCTGTGTGGTGTTTATAAGTTTGACATGTGCTGTGGTAATGTTGTTTACAAGTAAAATGAAAGTTAAATGTTAGATTCGTCTTCACAGGATTTCTCTGACCCTTTCAGTTATCCGTTTAACATCCACACAGACAAATGTTAAATGTTGTAAAACCACTTTTGAAGAAAGGGGGGGCTGCTATCTTAGGGCCCATCTTTAAAGCCCACAGGAAGGTGTGACTCTCTTTGTTAACCACCATTTTGATATCCCCTCATTTCACACACACACACACACACACACTCACATGTACATCTTGGTTTAGCTAGTACGTTTTGTTAGTAATTTGTGTTTTTATACTTTATTATGTTCACAATAAATGTTTTCTTTTAAAAAATGTTCTTTCATTAATGTTGCATAAGTGAATTTTGCCAACCTCTACACTGTCAATAACTCTATAAACCTTCACTGTTCATTATATAATCTTTAATAGTAAATATTGAGATTTCTAATTGAACTAGATCTAAATGAGACTGATCTTAATCAATAAATTGGCTATCTTTTCCCTTCTGTGAAGGGTGGTGCCCCGAGAGAAATTTAAACCAACTAAAGTTATGATTTAATATTAATATTTTAAATATTAATGTTTTATATTTTATTTAGATAACCAAATGTATTGAATGCCCAAAGGCACACCATCTTATGGTATCACTCCTAACCATTATTGCACAACACCTAAGTGTTTGGTTGTTGTTGTGCAGGCGGGTCATCGTGTTCTCCTGCACCGCAGGACCACAAACCCATTTCTCCATGAGATATTTAGGTGGGAGTGGGTGCAGTGTCCTCAAGCTCTCAGTCATACTCTTATATGGTTACTTTTGGTTTCAAAAACAAAGATGGTGGCAAAACGGGTGATGTCATGGTGGGTTGCCACTTGGCTAGAGCTCATTGTAGTGATCCCTTGAGGATCGTCAGTACTTTGCACACAGCTTTCATATGGGGTATTTTTGTTGGAATTAAAAACCGTTTGCTTTATTTCAGGAAACTCAGTGTGTTTGAGTCATGGTATCAATGTTTTTCAAATTTGTACTTTTTTACCTTAATTCTGAGAGTAATCTTTCAGACCTTGTAATGTTTTTCTCAAACTAAATGACTCTCACCAACTGGAGCAGACAATCATCTAATCATCTTCTGAAACAACTCATTACAAGATGTCAATCTGATATTTTTACAGCTTAACATTCCTTTATATGCTGTAAATTGACAAATTATACCCATAACCTTGCTTTAAATAGGCAGCACACACATCCTCAAAATATATTAAACTCACATAGCTTTTTATTCAGTCGTTATATAAAACAGTAAACCATCTTGTGAGCAAAACAGTATCAACACATCCCAAAATCATTACAGCTGATATCTTAATGTTCACAATAAAATTTGAAGATCTGTTAAAAATGTATAAAAGAAAAAAGGGAATATTTTATGCATTAGAAATACTGTCAGATTTTGTGATCCAGTTAAAGAAGCAACACACATCAGCCAGACAAACTTAATCAGGTAGTCAGTTAATCCTGTATTATCTTGTTCCTATATAAAGCACAGAACCAGCAGGTTGGAGACTGAAAACATCTCATCAATACCTTTTTATTACAGTCTGTTAACTGACTTAATCCAAGTCATTTTCTGCAGGGTGCACAGTGTAATATTCTTAATTGTCATACTGTTTGGCGTTAAAGATTAGAATGAATGTGGATGTAATCCACTGCAGCTGAGTTAAGGTTACTTGTGAGAAATCACTTCCCACTGCAAAATCTCACTGAGACTTTTTTGCATCGTTATTTGACACCTGGTAATTTCCAAACACTGCATGTAATACTGAGCCTTAGAAAACACACTGTACAGTAGATGTGGTAGATGAGAACTTAAGTTTGACAAAAAATAAAAACAGTTCAAATATAGGTAACATACAATGAGAGTATTGGAAATCTGCCACAGAGAATACTGAAGCAATGAAATGCTGGAATGAGTTGAATCTTACAAGGAAATACACTTTTGTGGTGAATCACTAAATGCTATTGAAATACCACTGAGTTTTCTTACCTAAGTTAAAAACCATCCACATGTGTGATTTGAATTGAACTTGCTAAAACCCTTCATCATACAGAAATTATCAAATCATGGTAACTAGTTTGGTATCTGAAGAGTTTGGTAGCTAGACCTGTAGTTCATGAAGACGCTCAGCCATTAGCCTTAGCCATAGTATTTTTGCACAACTAGTGCAGTGCCTTTTTTAAAACTGCCTGTGGAATGAGCTGTTGGTTTGGCCTGTGCTTCAGAATCTACTTCACAAATACTCCTAGAGAGTATCTGTTATTAGAGAGTCCTTCTCAAACAGACCTATAATATACTGTCACTTTTTGATTGTTTGTGTGCTGGACGTATTTTTTTAAACGTTGTGTTCATCCGACCTGACTCATGTGCAATATAGGTCATGATTTTCATTAAATGAAACTAAAATTGCTTCATTACTGCTGCAAATTATCTAAAGATGATGATTCAATTCAGTCCGAAGACTGAAGGCACACTGCCCCACCGCCACTGACTGGTACAGAGCGCTCGTTGCCAACTATGAAGTTGATAAAATGTAAGTTTAGAAAAATGTGTCCCACATACAGACAGACATTTGTGGAAGAAGATCGATATCATTTCTGATGGACTAATGTAGCTATAAATAGATGCGAATAATAGAAAACTGTTTCTGGCTACCTATCTGATAGAAAGGAGACATTACTTCATAAACCTTTGAAGACATTGAAGTTAAATCTGCCACTGTGGTGAAATTAGACTTTTGTCTCTTACAAAAATTTAGAAGAGTGACTGAAAACGTGGGACACTGGAACTTCTATGTGAATTTGTGAAGCTGAAAAATAACTTTAATTTGGAAATAATGTAATTTAAAATTTAAAAAGAGCTCAATTCAAACCACACATTCAAATAAACAGTTTTCGCATTAAATCTTTCAATGCAGACACAGTATTAAGTATTCTCTAGTGGTTAAATTTCACATTTCAGTGTTCAGCTTATTATATTAAAATCATTATAGCCTTTCATGTCATAATAACACGTCTGCTAAAGTACAGTTTTCCATCAGAGGCAAAAGTGCCACAACAGAAACAAAGACTCAATACTTGCAATATGTATGTTAATTGTATTTCTTGTACAACTAAACAGCTAAAGTCCCACAAAGATATGAAGTCCCTGTTTATGGGGGTTGGTTATTCTTATTGCAAACTGTATATGCAGCAGTTTACTTTCATAATCACCAAAGCAACATTTAGAAGCAATATTAGGTTTGCCTTACATCCAAGGATTGGATAAACTTAATAGATGTTTTAATGGTCTACCAACACACTTAGGCGGCAGGACTGATCCTGATGCTTTTAATGGAGTCTAGGTTTCTTAATAATTGGGAAAAACTGTAGAATTATTGGTCTATTTTATTGTTTAGGCTGTTGTTTGCACATGTAAAAATGTATCCTTGTAAAAATTGTTTCTTGTCAGTTAATGGTTACTGAATAAGCATTGGTTATTGATGAGATAAAAAATGCACATCTCTATTGTGAGAACTGTTTGGGGACTGAGTACGTGCTGTGCCATTACAGGTAGCTGTACAGGTTCCTGTAGCCTTGCATCCATCAGACCGTTGTGACCATGTGGTCTGGTTTAGTAACACTTGAATCTGCTATTTTGCTGCAAAGTAGTAACATAGTGTGACGACATCATGTCTGTCAGGAGCCGGGGACTGAAAAAAGGCTGAGATATACTGATTCAGGCAGTAGCTTAGCAAAGTGGTGTCTGGACATCAGATTCCCTCCTTCACTGCTGTCGAGCATCTTGGGAAGTGGAGTCCGCAGTAGCTTGTGCAGTTCATGTAGTAGGGTCTTGAGACAGCAACTGCTTTGGCGGACGCAGGAACACCACCATCACTGTTATATTATCACAAGAGCCAGCTGCCTTAGCATGACTTACCAAATGTTGAGCGACTCTCAGTCCAATAATCTCCTCAGACTGTTTCTGCTGAGTGTCTCCTCCTTCAGGATCACCAAGTTCCTGAAGTGCATCCAAGACCAGATCTGGGACTGCTGAAGGTTTGACTGTATCAAAGAAGCCATCACACGCCAGTAACACATAGTCCTCATCACCGAACAGCTGGACCGTTGAGCAGTCGGCATCTCCAGACACATAAGGCTTCTGGTCAAAGTCCCCTGGAGGAAAGGTATGAATGTGTGGTTACTGGTTAGTAGCTGCAGCTAAGTACAGCAGGAAATCATCAAATAGATTGAGTCCAGACCTGAGGGTCTCTTTATTAAATCACAGGTAAATGTTGGAACATGTCAGTTATGGTAATAGTGGCCAAGGGGACATTAATGCCTATTTCTTTAATTGGGCAATAAACTATGGACATTTTTGATTAATTCCCTAATAAATTTTCTAAGCTGCAGTTCTATAGCTGATAACAGTAGCAGTAACCTTTTAAAGTATTGTCTCATGCCAATACAATTTTTAGTCACAACCATGTTTAGTGTTCAGCTGTGAAAAACAATACTATAAACCAGTCTTTAAAAATAGAAATAGACCGTTATTCTCCACAAATCTTCTTATAATAAGTCTTTTTTATTTTGTATATAAAAGATGTACAATTTTGAGAGGATACAGACCGATAAGAAATCAGGCTGATTTCAGAGTGGCATCTTGTGGTAATGTTGCATATTGCAACCAAATGAATACCTTGCCCCTTAACCTTAAGTACAGTGCAGCCATAAGTGAGGATATTTTCTGCTTCACTGCAAAAAACTGATCACAGGTGTTGCAGACTTAATACAATCCTAATATATGGTTTCCTGGACATCATAATATATTGAACATGGGTTGAAAAGTTTGTATTCCACCTGTAAGGACCCATTCAAATTCAAACCACTCTAGAAGCAGACTATCCGCAGTAGTTTGTCCAGCAGAGGGCACTCACTATCAGTGTGTTGGGGGGGGGGGGGGGGGGCTACTCTTATGCAGTTCTTTCTATAATTATGTAAACCTACTCAAATTAAAGCTGAGACCTGGCAATTTGTACCCATTATCTTTTGTCAAACTGAATGTGCTGAAGCATTGAGCCAGAGGAACATAAAATGTGTACTTTTGTTCGAATACATATGGTTGGTCCTGTTAGACTAATGTTGTGAACAAATACCTTTCTGAATACCAAATACCCCGCTAATACACAAGAGACACCATGCAGTAAGGCTGAGAAAAACAAGGGTGGAGACCCTCTTTGTATCAGCACTAATTTTCAGAACCTGCTGGTTGTGACTGACTTACCGATTGCTCTTGATACGGCATAGGTGCCATTAACACGCCAGCAACCCATGAAGGTGATACAACCGCCAAGATCCTCAATTCTTTGTTTCTCATCCTGGACAGCGGGGAAAATAAGAGACAGTTTACCACCTGATCACCTTTTCATGTGCTGGGAGTTATTGGAACAGGCATCAGTGATGATCTAATATTGACCTGTCCCAAGTTAATGTCATTTAAGGCTGCAACAGATTCATATTTTCATTTCTAATTATTGTTATGATTTTTTGGGTCATAATCATAATCTGCTGCAGATGCTTTTGGCACATTTTGCATCTGTCCCGTATTAGAAGCATCATCATCCCTCCCACTCACTCGCGGTGAATCCAGTGATGATCACCACCTCCAGAGAGATGCAGAGGATCTCCAGAGTTCAGTGCATGTCTGAAAGCACATTTATTATGGCTTCTCTTTGGCTGTTAATGGGCTGAATCTGATAACCAACTTGTCTGTAATGATAATGGTTGTTTCAAACATATTAAAAATGTATTAAAATTCTTTACTGTGAGGTCACACACACCCACAAATTCCAGATAATCTCCTGAAATCAACCGGAGGGTCTGTATAAGAGAACATAAATCCCAGAGTCAGAGTCATTCCAGAGTTCCTTCTTCCAGCCTCCAAGTAGAAACTCTGGATAATGTCTAAATGAGCCCTTGCGAGAGTACAGCAGATACAGATTCAGCCACGAGTGAATGGGCATGTTTATGGCATTTCAAGCATACTGAAAAAAACAAAACAAAAAACATTTAAATATTTAAGGATGAAAGAAAGGATTAATTTACATATAAAACACAAACATGTTAACTTGGAAAGAAAAGGTGATTCCAGATATAGGCCAACACCGGCGTCAATGTGCTGTAAACAACAACACTCGTTCTTGGCAACTTATTAATACGTAACTTCCTGCCTCTGCCCGCTCCACCACCCTTTACCTGAACACTCCAAAGATATAATTTGTTGTTGTGGACCTGCTGTGTTGTTCACATATGAAAGGCGAACCCCGGAGAAAGTCCGGACCCGTGCAGACATTCTCTGAACCGCATTTCTGAAAACGTCTTTTGTATTTTTGTGTGTGTAGGTTTGAGAGAGAGATGTATCCTTACTTCTCTCTCTGGTTTATGGGGTTCCATGAGTGTAACAGCTTCACCCTTTCGGACAAGCATTGCTTGAGAGTCTCCCAGCCAGGCCACTGTCAGCTCTTGACCTTGGATCAGCACCACCACGCCTGTAGTGCCGCTCCGCAGACGCTGAAAACACACAGGATACTAATCAGCCTGAGGTTCTTTGCAGTAATGCACACTGGGAAAACCAGCTGGCCTTGATTTTCATGTTTAGGTGCTACACAGAGTTCACATATCTTTAAATAGAATTTAATTTAAAAAAGAAATGTTAATTAAGGCAAATTTGACTTAAAAACTATAAATGATCAAAGATCAAGCCACATACAAAATCTAATTGCAAAATGGAATATGATTGGTCGTTAGAATCATAAAAGGTAAATGGAATTTAAAAATAATTTCATCCAAAAGCCTAAGAATTAATATTGTGGTTCTATTTAGAATTTTAATTCATGATCAACACAGAGTTGAAATGTGTGACTCAAATTGTACCTAAATTATCGAATTTGTTACAGACACGATCAAATGAAAATTCCCTCATTAACTACTCACCACTATACGGAGGGGTGAGTGAAGTGTTTGAGTTCACCAAACAGTCAAAGGGCCCATATTGTGTAAAATACATTTTCTGGGCTCTTACTATCCGTAATTGAAGGGGGTCAGTAGTAACTCCAAAGTGTTTAATGGACTCAAACACTTCACCCACCCCTCTATTGGCATAGTGGTGAGTAGATAATGACAGAATTACATTTTAATGTGTCTATATCATAATAACTTCTAATTTTGTACTGCAGAGGTGATTATTCCAGTGGCACACTAGCACTAGTGTTAAGGTCAGGTCATGAGTAAGTACAAGCTGAAAGCAGAGTATTCAGGGTGTCATCAGTGCTACGTCAGTACCTCTCTCTTGGCTTTGTCTCTGAACATGTCATCTGTGCGTTTGAAGGCAGTTTTAAAGGCAGTGGCTGCGTCGCTCTGTAGCATTTCCTGTTTACTCAGGGCAACATGGAGGTGGGTTGCTGTGAAGGTGGCAGCGTCTACCCCTGCATGTCCATCAAAAACGGCGTAGTAGGCACGCTCCACTCCATCCTGGGCCATGGTGTGGAGAGAGAAAGAAATATATGTTTATTGTGAAAACAGACATCCCGTGAGCAAAGACTGTTGTTTGCACAAAACAGGTAGAACATTCTTTTCTTTTGCCAAGACCTCTGTCATCTGCCTCATGATGCTGTATGCTCGGGATGATGTCATGTGAGGTGGAATAAGTGATGGTAAGACGCAGTGGTGGGAAAGGAGCAGAGAAATCGAATAATTTTCATAGGTCAAATAATTGTATGTTTACAAATATTTTTTCATGTTACATCTTTTGGATCGATGTTGTATGTGTATATTTAGACAAATTTGGATGAAAACTTAAGACAATTTCAGTACATTTATCATTTATCAAAATGTATTGACTTACATAACCTTTCACCTTAAACACCTTAATATATGAAACATTTGTAAATATAATGCAAGGGATAATCAGCTAAAATAAGGTACAGGTAGACCCTTTCTATTGCAAAGTTCAATCATAAAGCCATTTTTTTCTGTACTATTCAAGCTTTTCAAACACTAAATAACAGGAGAAAGAAGAAAAATAAATCCAGTGACAAGCAATGTTTGGTGTTGCAGTCAAAGTCTTGTACCTGGATTCCGAAGAGCTGGTTGAACTCAGCTAAGGCCAAATGTTTGTCCTCCATCTTTCTCCTTGTGTTCTTGATGGCATGAACAGAGCAGCGGTGGAACTGGGAAGGGGACGGGGAAGGCTTGGGGAAGTTTTGATGCCATGCCAGAGCTACATCTATCACCTTATTCAGGAAAAGGCGTTGGACTGCCTCTGACTGAAGTACTGACGATAAGATAAAATAGACATAAAAACGACATAAATCACAGTCTTTGGGTACTTACTTTTTGCTGTTGGTACAGTACAATACATGCCAGAAGATAGAGAATGAAAACAACCAGCTGTTCATAGTAGACATCCTGACTCTTAGACTGTCTATGGGACATAGAGATTTTCACTAAGGCTGCAGTTCTTATCAGCAGACAGAGAAAGCGGGACATTGGCTGAAGAACACACTGGATCATTCAACAACTGAGGAGCTGATTAATTTTTGTAAGTGGGGACTAAAAAAATAATTCATTTTGCACTTATATTCTCCAGCTGGACCCAAATATGACACAATCATTTAAAAGTTCAGTGTGTAATATTTAGGGGAAAGGGATCTATTGGCAGAAATTGAATATGAAATAATCCTACTACTATTTAGCTGTTTTCTTCTTAATTTAAACTGGATAGACTAAACGTCTTTTGAGTATTTATGACAACTGAAGGCTGCCACTGGTTCTCTTCATGTTTGGAAGGGGAGGGTTGAGGTGAGAAGCATTCAGCTGCAAAATGCAACCTCACCACTAGATGTCACTAAATTCTAAAAATAAAAGCTTTAACAGCAGCAAAATGAGCAACTAGAACAGAACTCAGAACAGAGTGCATACCTCCACCAAGGCTGATGCACCATCTGACCATGTCAAAGCAGTGTATTCCATTAATTATTTAGTTAATTATTATTTCTATTGGCAGCTTGACATTTTCTAATTTGTCCTGCCACATTTTTATAGTAAACAGTAAAACAGTAAATCAAATTCCCCCACTTATGTAAAATGTTTCCTTGAGTCATGTCCCTCCACAAAAATATTGGGAAATCTGATGAGTACTTTTGCGCAATCCTAGTGACTAACAAACTAACACAGACAACAACAAAACCTCCTTAGTGAGGGTTATAAAATAAAACTCACAGACTGCTTTCTGTTCTTCTTCCTGGTTGGCCTCAGTTTCCTCTGGGCAGTGGAAACGTGAAAGGTCCTCCCGCAGCAGCTGAGACAACGCTGCCTGGCACAGGAGGGCGCTGAGGACTGCAGGAGCACCCCTGAAATAACACACACCAGGAGAAGCTTGTGTAATATTGTGTCCTTTGTCAAGATGTAAACCCAAGTACACAGCTGTACAGCCAGAGCTGACACATCCACATGAGTTTAGAGACAAACAAAAACAAATGGAAAAAGCATCACTAGGTCAAGACTCTCCATTGCAAGAATATGACTATGAATAGAGGGAGACTAATGATCTCGGACAACTTGCACACAAAGGCAGAGGTAATAATAAAACCATGGATGAGACCAGAGTTTTCTCTATTATCTTCAATATAAAAAGAAAAAAACTAGAAAAAGAGTTATCCACTATGTTTTGCTGTCATTTATGGTCAAGTTAGCTCCTCTGTTTATTGTAAGATGCCCAGAGATTCACGACCCTGGAAAAACAAACTCCCAAACCACCCAGAAGCCCCAGAACCCAGACAACAGCTAAGCCTGGTTGCAGTTTTACACTGTATCAGCAACTATTACTCCACCCTGTCAACAACACAGCCTGAATGAGCAGGGCAAGAACAGATCTGTCAGGAATGAGCAGAATGCAGACACACACACGGTTGTATATCTATGCACAGAGATGTCTGTGCAAGTACACACACACACACACACTACACTGACACAATATAATAATACTATGATACTGAAAATACGATGATGTGAAATCAAACTTCTTTTTAAACTCACAACTGTGCCGGTGATGTAAAAACTAGACTGTAACGGGCTGTGAAAGGATGGATACTTATTAAAGAGTTTTTATTAAACACATCAGTCTTCTCTACATCCAAAGGCCCTTATTGTTAAAGTGATGGGTTTTATTCATTATGTGTTATAACTGTCTAGTTTGTTACTGTACTTTTAGACATGATGTTTCTTGCAGTAGCTTCCATTTGCTCCACAGAAATGGGAAAATAATGACATGAAGAAAAAAGCTGCACCTCGTCACGGTGATAACATTTTCTCATTGATTTAATTATTAATCAAAGAATTCTGCTGCCTGATTCCTAAAGCTCAATGGTGCATTTGTTCACATTGTGTTTTTCAGGCTATTCATAATTTCCTCCATGCAGCTTTCATGGAAGGGAGTCTGCTTATCTTATGATCATTTAAATTCAGGTACATTTCAATGCCACCGTTCCTTTGTTCACACTGATCTTACTTATTGCATATTTTAATCAGATATCTACCTGATTGTTGACATGCAGTCAATTAATTAATAGAAAAATTAGGAATTTGAAAATGAATTATCCCACACACACAAAGGAGATAGGCTTTGTAATAAAATATGGCCAGTTCAGGAATCAGGATGAAGGAATCAGAATCAAAGGCCACAACAAGAGCAGTCAGTTATTTGGTAGACAGCCGGCGCTTGTGGGAGGTGCGGGTCCTCCTTCCAGTCATACCTGGCAGTCAGCAGCCTCAGGCCCAGCTCCAGGCTCTCTCCATGCAGCTCCTCCAGAGAGACTTTCTGACTCAGAGGGCTGACAGGCAGCGGACTGTCTTCCTCCAGAGCAGCTGGGAACTCGTCCACAAACCTTCCCAAAAAAGACTGCGCCTCCTCCTCCATCTCGCTGACTTTGTCTGCAGCACGCTCTTGAATGAACAGGGGATCAGGGCTCAGTGTTCACAAGTGGAAACTATACAGGCAGAGAAAAAGGCTTTAAATTACACCCTGATAGTGTGTGATGGGGAATTATGTAGCATACAATTCACACACAGCGGTTTGACTTCCCTGCTAGTATCACATTTGTGAGATACATGCAGGAAACAATGATAATATTATTATACATCATTGTAAAACATTGCCTTTTGTCATATTTTCAGTGTGCGTTGGACTTCCGCTGCACCTTGCACATTTGTATTTATTTTTTGTGTATTTTACCTTGTATTTTGATATAACTGGCTTATACCATGTTATTTTTTATAATCATATAGTTAAAACCTGTCCAAATAGCAGTAAAATGATTACGCCTGAAAGGCTCCACCGAGTTTCTTTGAATTATCTAAACTTTTATTACACAAATCAATATTTTGATTTGCAAAAGGACACCAATGGCAAATGAAAAAAACAACACTATTTTGAAATTTTTACTGAATCCTTCAAAATGTTGCATAGTATTCCTCAGAAATTTGACCTACTTACATGTTTATTTGTTTTCTTCAGATAAACTAAAACATGTCAGGTTAAAAAGCTTTAAATCGTGTTACCTGCAGTGTTTTATTTTCACAGACTGATTTAACCTGACATGAGACCAGTCAGCACTGACGGTGGGATTCTGTTTCATCGTCCACCAGACATTTTATTTCATTATCAATCTATTTCCATTAGATGCGTGTTTTGTGGTTTATCTTATGAAATAGTTTTTTTCCCTAGTATAGTCAGTAGCACAATACTTGAATGTAGCAGTGAATACAATGTTAAGTAGTTCACTGAGCAGAGACATGCACCAGGTTGTGTAACAAACTTTATCCACAAACAGCGCAACACAGTGCGACTAGAGGCCCAACTCCATCTGCATCCGGCCGGATACTGCAGACTGGGAGTTGCCCCACTCACTCCCACAAAGATATTCAGGGAGTTACTGAGTTGAGCAACAGTTTTAGTTCTGAGAAACAACACACATGCGTTGGAAAGATTTTGCAAACTGTGCTTGAAGTTAAACAAACTATGCAACGACATATAAAAGCGAATATGTGGTAAAGAGAAAGTTCAAGAACTGTACCACTATAATCTCACGTTAATGGGGCTGGGGATGGGGACCTGGAGCTTGACTAGAGAAAACGTGCTAGGAACTACATCATGTCACTTCACATTTTAGCATTTTGTTATCCTACACATGTTTAAGTCGCAGTTTGACGTCTGGTAACTAAGTGTATATGGAAGTAACCATGGTACGAACCTAAGGGCTTCCGTAGTTCTAACGACGGGTGAAACACCAACAGTTATAAATGTTTATTAACAACACAACTATAGTCTTTACTGGTTGAGTTTGTTAAAAAAATATATAATTTAAGCAACGAGCTGGCGGTGGTTACTTTACCTTAGCTGGGGCTAGCTAAGTTAGCACTGTCTGCAGTGTAGTGTTCCGCCCACAACACACACACACATAGATACACACGCACGCACGCACACACACGCAAACAGATGGACCACAGTCTATGAGATGAACTGATCACGCGCACACGCTCGCACATACAAACCTGCGCTGGTGGAGCTGATGGTAAAACACTGATGATAAATTCACAACGCAGACTTCAGTCAGTGTGGAGCGCTCTGCAGCAGACTCTACATCCCATTGGTCCACTCTCCTGTACGTCATCATACTTCCGTCTTCCTTCCTCTATATATTTAAAGGGCCACACTCTTTTACACCTATACAGTCAATGGATTACACATAATGCACAGATATATGAAATAAAGTCAGCACATAGCACCTTTCTACTGTTGATGACCACTAAAGACCTTTCAAGTTTTTTTTATTGTTTTTTGGTGGGGGGGATTTAGTCAGGCCTGTATAAGATTGCTTCAAGATATGACAATCTAAAATACATGTGATGTAATCCAATATCTCCATTAAAATCTGATTACTTAAATACGGTTAAAGTTCTAACATGTGAGTGCAACCTTCTTACTATGCCATCCCAATGTCCAACACGCTTAAAAACACTTTTATATCAAGCAAATGTTCAACATTTTACTCCCCTGATAAAGACTGTCAGAGTTCCTTCTCTCCACAGATTCAACAGAGAATACTGAGACTACCTGTTCAACAGCTTGGAGAAATTTGGTTTCAGAACAACATGAATTATCTGACAACTTACTTCAAACCTCTCTCTCTCTCTCTTTATTTCTCTCTCGAAGACTTAGCCAAAGGTCAGCGTCAGTCAAATCAGATTTTTTATAGCCCATAATCACAAATCACAATTAGTCTCACGGGGCTTACCAAGGTGAGACCTCCTCTGTCCTTAATCCTCAGAAAGAGTGAAGAAATGCGACAGCCTCATATATCTTTATATTCTGGTTTTGTCCAAGCCATGAGTAGTTCTGCACCACTAGTGTCGCACAAAACCTTTGTTGAGGGAATGTTTTACAAATAGCATCCTGCCTGATGGGGTGATGATACCCTATTTTGTACTCCTCTCTCAGCACAATGCTGGAAACAATATCCACATTTTGAAACCTAAATTAAAAGTCAGATTTTTTGTATCCATTACACTACTAACCTTTTTATTTAATTAATCAATTTATTTGTGAACTGAATTATAGTGATGAACAAACACACTAACAGAAAACTTTTGAATGTACAGTTTACTTCATTGTAATTAAACTTGTGAAACAGTGAAAAAATAGCTCTATTTACTGGCATGTACTCTTTCATACTGTGCCAAGCAAATAAAGGACACACTACATATTGACATCATACAAAGTAAGCAGCCAAGGCAGCCATTTTGTCCTTAGGTTTTTTGGGATTGCCACGGCGTCCCCGGCCTCGTCCTCGTCCTCCTCTTCTCGCACCACCACCCCGGTATCTCATGGTGGCATGTTTGAGCTCCACCAGATCCTGGAAAACTGGATCGCAGAAAACGCAGCCTGTGTGTTGGGTCTCACCGGCAGGAAGTGGAGTGCGAGTCTTGTTGAAGTCAACTGCGACCAAAGAGGCCTCACAGGCATCACAGCTCTCCTGAGCAACCTAAGGAAAGAAAGAAGCACACAGGATCAAGAGAAACTGTTAGAGTTGATAAAAGGCATCATAAATACAATGATGAAACATTAAAGAGTTGAGTTCAAATCAGACCACAATTGAGTTTTAAAATTCGCTTTTAATAACTGAATCTCCTAGACTGTGTTCCAAATGTTGGAAAAAATGAGAACTGTGGCCACTTTCAGAAGAGACAGGAATAACTAAATCTGGGTGTGTCCTGCATGTAAGTGATTTAACAGACGTTAAATATCCCTTCACTGATACCCATTCAAGTGATACATTAACATGGAACTGATTATTACAAACAAAAGGAAAATATAATTTACTTAAATTTGTGCATCAGTACTGCCTAAAGGATCACTTATCAGAGAAATCATATGTTTGTGTCTTTTCTTGGCTGGTTAACTATATATATACACATTTATAAGTAAATGTAAATATGATTTTCATGAAAATATGTAGGACTAGTCTTACCTGCACTCTGTGTGCATGTTCAAAGAAGTGGACCACCACGTTGCATTTATTACAGGCCATCCTCCATTTTGGTCCCGAGGTGGTATCCAGCACCAAAACCCCAGTATCACACTCCACACACTGTCCAATGCCCAAAGAGTTGAGAGAGTGCTGACAGGATGGATGAGTACATTCATTACATCCCATACCTGAGAAAAAAAGGTATTAAAAAGACATAAGAAGATTACAAAGGACTAACAGTCAGATTTACAAGAAAAAGGTTTGCATTTGGTTTGTTGCCACAATTGTTGTGTTTTCACGTATTCATGATTAATTGATATAGTGTACACTACAGGATCATCTGTGCCGAGTATGAAGGTACACAAGTCCCGATGAGACATACCACCAAATATGGTTGAGAGCAAGAGCTAAGATCCTGTGCGAGTTCAGATTCCAGACTGACAAACTGCTGCTGGTTAACCAACTGGAAATAGTGGTGGTGGACAGAGAACAGAAGAGGGCAGTAGTGATAGTTGTGGCAATCCCAGCTGACAGTAACATCAGACAAATTAAGCATGAGAGGATCGAGAAGTACCACGTGCTGAAAGAATAACTAGAACAGATGTGGATGGTGAAATGCAAAGCGATCCCTGTGTTAGTAGGAGCATTAGGGGCTGTGACACCAAAACTGAGAGAGTGGCTGCGCAGAATCCTCAAACTCCCAGGCCTCTGGTAGAGGAGCCGGCCTTGAGGAAGACATATTACCCCATGTGGGATTACTAGGGAGATTGTGTATATTCACCTAATAGCAGAGTGTTAGCATGTGAAAAATTGTTATTCATACAGCAACTTCTGTACAGTCCCCCAAAAAATCTCCAAGATGTATTTGACAGCCTGAAACTGTTTAAATGTCCTTGTAACCCTTTTGGAAAAAAATTAAATCAAACAAATGAATACATGTAATTATGACTTAGGGCTAGGAGGTTTCACAACAAGAATGACTGACTTAAGATACAGGTTTCTTTTCTACCTTTTTTCATGTCCCTGAAAGGCGGGTTGCTGTAGCAGTAAGGGCATAGTGGGTAGCTCTTGCCCCGGGCCCCAGAGGTCCACAGCACCAGCTCAAAGTCATCCAGTGGACAGCGGAGCTCCTTGTACAGCTTGATGGCTCCATTCTGTGGAAGACTGTATGTCTCATCACAGTGGGAACAGTGGAGCCTGCTGGGCTTGGCCTGCAGATACATTTTAGGATCAGATGTGATGAAACCAGTTTCCAGTAATGTGGTCACAGGGGGCTGTTATATTTGTTTGTGGTTGATCCTGAAGTTATATTTGCATTTTGAAAGACTTTATCTGAAACCTGAAGTCTTTCAACACTGGTTCTATGTTGTGTTTCCACAGTGAATGACTAGTACATCATTAAAAACGAAAAGGATGCAAATCTTTTCTTACAAAAATCCCAAATGGGATATCAGATTTCATGAAAATGGAAGTGTTGACTGTAGGCTGCAATGTGACTGGTTCAAATCTACTGGATGAACTTTCTTAAATATCATCCCAGAGTCAATTATCTACTGTCGACTTGGTTATAAAGGAATACTCAGTCAATCTCAGTAGATATCAGATTGTCCTAAAAACTCACAGTGAACACCTTTCTCAAAACCTAAACAATGATAAGAAAATAGTTTGTTTATCCTTTATAATTGAAATGTTCATAATGCAGTTCAGCATGCATGGCCCTAATACAGGAGAAATCCTCTACGTTCATGCTGCTGCCACCACCCTAAAAATCAATCGACACCATTTACCAAGTGTCAAGTGATATGATTTAGGTCACGAGTCATCACTGACATAAAGATGGTAACAGTATATGCATGTGCAAGCATTTGTTTCCAAAGGCATTATGGGTTATTGATTGATAACAGAAGTGCCAAAGAAGTAGACTTATTCCATTCACTGACCTTTAATACTTAAAAGGGTGCTAAAAGTAAAGTGTTCTGCATTTGAAACCATTATGCAAATATCAGTAGTTACATGTGCTTTTATATGTACAATTTCAGGACCAACACTGACGTACATAGTTCCTCGTCTGACGTGTCTCTAATAGGACTTCATACAAGGCCTACCTTGTGGTTTCCACTAGAACACGGCACTTAACTATCACACGTAACCTATTACACACATATTCAGATGGAATGTCAATGACTTAGATCTGCAGCCTCATGGTTTATTCATTAATTCAAAAGTAGTTCTTCCATCAGGTGGAATTGGTAATTAGGTATTTCAGCTGAACTTTGAAGGCCAGAGCTCAACATTATGTGGTTCGGAAAGGACAATAAATTGTGCCTTAATGATCCCTCCCAGGGCTTTCCAAAAGGAAATGAAGCAACCAGCAAGAGGGATAAAGTGCCTTTCCCGGAGAAAGCAGTTGCCCCTAAAAGCCCAAATTTGGGGAAACTGATACATTCTCCGGCCACTTTACTTTCATACAAACTGATTAAACTATAGCATATTAATATCTACTTGATTATGAACCTAGAGTGAATTATTTTAAAGGAAAATTAAGAATTAGGAAAAACAATTATTTTTTAGATCTGTGAATCTGTGATCTTTTAGCTGAACTGAGTCCAGTCTTACAAAGATCAACCCGACGGAACAGAACCATTCCAGTAGAAACACGAGCATATAATAATAATACTTCTGTTAAATTTGATAGATTAGGAACATGACAGCTGCTCTGAATTTAATAATCTTGCAGTTTTGGATGACTAAATTACAAAAAGTTGATACAATAATTCCCCTCACATTCTGACAGTTTCTGGTACGCCAATTTTGGCTTTTGCATGCACATTAGTATAATCCTACACACTGTTTTATTCATGAGGCCCCTGGGCTGGTTGCCCCTAGGACTCAATTTCATGGGCACAAGTATCCCAGCTGTGAAGCTTATCCTGTTATTGATCACATTCAGGATATGGGGTTTACATGGGACATTGGGGAAATTATGATTCCTGTATGGTGGCTCAATGACTTTGAGCACACAGCTCTATTAGATGCCAACATCGCATTGCAAATTTGGCTAATCCCCATATAGCCATCTATTGAAGAAGACAGCAGCAACAAATATTAAACATGTCCTCGACTTGGCTAGTGTCTGCTGTTGCTGCCAACGCACAGAACCAGGGCACAATGGATGAAGTTGCCGGCCGTCATGATGTCATGATGTAGACTTGCTGATGATCAAATCTGAAATATAGTCTGTTTAAATTCTAACTGGACTTTAGACTGTTCTGCTGACCTGGATGTACTTCATGAAGCGGTGGCACTTGCCACAGCGGGCCAGTGGCTTCCCTGAGGCAGCAATGGGAGAAAAGGAGACCTCCATCAACTCATCCATACCTTTAAAACAAAGACATACACTGTGAGATGGAGTTGCACTACTTAGCTTAATTTTAATTCATATACATTCATTACGTCATATATATCAATATATATAATCACATATACTAACATTATTTGCAATAGATCAAATCATTAAAATTGTCATTGTTGCTCCCTTCATCTTTGTCAGTATTTTTTCATCAATGTTATAAATATTGTTACCTTGTTGATGTGCTCCGTTACACGTGACATCTATAACACTTCTGTCTGTCCTGGGGGAGAGATCCCCTTACTTGCAACCACCTCTGAGGTTTCTACATTTTTTCCTTGTTAACAGGTATTTTAAGGTAGTTTTTCCACACTCTTGTTGACAGTTAAGGGCTGGGTTGTACCTTGTTAAGCACTATGTGGCAAATATTGATTCATGAATATGCGCTGCAAAAATTTAATTTTACTGATTCATTTAGTCCTTTAATTCAACAAAGTCCCCCAGCATCAGAAAAAAATGGAAAACATAAGCAGCCAATCCCATTCTTAAGGTCAACACATGGTACTTCCTTTAACACAGTAATCCTTTTGTGGCTACATTGCAGCAGCCTACAGTGTAATGTCAGAGCCAATGCTTGTTTATGTCAGGTGTAATTAAAGAAAACTAAAATGTTTCAGACATTGACAGAGCCGCGTTGAACGTACCAGTGATTGAATCCACAAAGTAGTGAAACTTCCTCTTGAAGATATCCAGCGTATGCTGAAGGACCTGTCGGAAGTCTGCTTTACCTTGTGCAATAAGGTTCAGTTGCTTCTCTACTGCGCTGCGTATAGTGGGTAAAACCAGCTCTGCATCTGTAAAACACACACACAGTTTTCAAAGATGATTCAGTATTATTTATAAAACCTGCAATGGATTAGCATCTAGCAATCTCTAATACATGTAGGAAAATGCACAATAATAAAAGGCAAATTACCTATCTTGTAGTAGCCATGAACCAGGACAATGCCCAAGTTTGTTGGCTTCAACTTGCGTCCATTCTCTATTGTGACATAGTTCCTCTGGCAGATGTTGTTGATGTGGACAGGGATGCTAGCATCAGTACCTGGAGGCAAGAGGATGAAACTATAAAACTGTTCTCCTGGTATTATCGTTATTCCTTCACAGATTAATTCTCTGATGCAAGTCGTCTTTGAAATATAGAGATTAATAAAGAACAGTAACAAGAACACTTTCAATAATATAAACCATAAAAGACCCTAAAAAAAAGTAGTATGTAAATTAGTATGGGTGTCCAAGAAACTGACATCAATCATGAATGATTCATTCATGATTGATGATTAATAAAAATCTGTGGACCAGCGGTGAGATTAGCTTCCCATCCTCTGAGTCCAAGGTTGAGACTGAACATAGAACCTTAGCTATATGGAAGAGAGGGCACTGGGGACAATTCTATACCCATGTTTTCAACCCTCATTCAAATTGTATTAATACTTGGCAACACGAGTTCAACACTTGGCCCAGTCTGTTTCCTTTCTTATACTTTCAGTTATAAGACATTAATAGCTGCTTATCCAATAGGCAGTACTGAGGTATACCAACGCCATGTTTCTCCATGAGTGTGATGAGTTCGGCCTCAGTCAGATATTCCGGGGGGCTGGTCTGCTTTTCCACCAGCTTGATCTCATCTACTGTGAAAGTGTCTCCACGCTCACATTCTGGCAAGTTCTCTTCTAGTGGGATGCCCAGCCAAGGCATCACTGTTGTGTAACCTGGGAATCAATAAAAGATACACTTAGCAAGGACTACAGGGTTTCCCCCAGAAAACTTGCTTAGCCTGGTGGTAGGGCTGCTAGAAGGCAGCCGCGGGGGGGGGGGGGGGGGGAAGTCGGATTTTGACCTGGACACCAGTGTTTCTTATACTCTAAACAGTATAAGAAACAGTGGTGATAAGGGGTTAAATAGATACTTTGATATCTTTTTGAGTTGCACTGCTGACTTATAAGCCCTCTTTTATTTATTTTTATCACGTTGGAGTTGCTAGTTTAAACCTACAGTTTTGCACTTTAATATTTGAGCCTTTGTTTACATTTTGTTTTGTGCTGCATTATATGGTGACATACAGTTTGATCAAAATAAGATTAACTGAATTGAAATGGTCAATTTGATTTTTTTGGAGGAAAATTAATCGTTTACATTAATCGACTAATCGATAAAATAGTCTTCAGATTAATCGATAGAAAAATAGTCGTTAGTGGCAGCCCTACTTAATATTTAAAAAAAATCAAGTTTGCTGTGAACATAGCAGTCAGGCCTCTTATTTCAGAAACAATGTACCGTAACAGTTAGGTTACCAATAAAAGGTTAGCCTACTACTTCTTTGCTTTCAGCTAGCTACTCAAACAGACAAGCAACAAAATAACAAACAAACAAAATACACAGGCAAGTGTCGGCCTACTTTGAAATAAATTAAACACAGAACTTTGTAGGGCTATTTGAGTCCTCCTCATATTTGTGGAAAATGTATGAAATAAGAAGTACCCTATTTTTAAATAAATAAAACCAAATAGCTGCAGCCTAATCGTGTAACGGACTAGGTTTATGTTTATGTTTGGTTTTGACTTATGTTCAGTAAAACACTGTGTTGAAGGAGCGTTCTGTTGTCCGACGGTCAGTGAAGTGGTCTGGGTGGGACATGTGACTGTTTGGACCAATAGGATGGTTGCTTGGGGATCGGGGTTCAATGAGGAAGTGAGGTGTTGTTGATGTGCGCGAGTGACGGATTTATTTATTTTTTTAAATAAAAAAAACAAGCGACGCTTAGCCTGGCGGGGGGGGGGAGTATAGCCTGGCGGCCCGCCAGGCCTATACAGCACTGGGGGAAACCCTGGACTAAGTTGTTATCAATCATGTGCATGTGTGCACAAGGTTGTTCCTAGCTAGCACATTTTAAACTATTGATTTAATAGACTTGCATCAATAAAATGTAAGGAAACCTGAGTCATGTGTAAATCAGTCACCTGCTTACATCCGTAAAACTGTTAAATCAATCAACTACATCAATTTAACTGGGGAATCACATATTGTTTCAGGGAAGAAATGTGTGTTTCACAGTTGCAATGGAACGTATATCTGGGTGTGTGTATTGTTAATGACCCAAGGAAGCGCAGTGTCGAATGTGGTGCAATTTGGACACAAGTTCACATGACATGAATAAAATGTTGGGGCACAACAACACTTTTAATTAACAGGTGACCAGCGCTCGGCAGCACTGGTGGCTGGGACTCATCAATGTTAGTGACATTGTCCATCACCACAATAGCGCATTTATGACAACTGATTCTTCAGTTTAGCTCTATGTGCAGCAATGCAAGCAAACCGCCCATTCCAAACCAGTAGGTTTAGAACAGGCAGTGCACTACTTCATGAAGTTTGCATAAGTGGGATGATCAGATTATGCTAAATGATCCGATTTGAGTTCAAATTGAAAAAATGTTGAAATGTTATTTAAGAACACATTATTACTAGTAGCAGTAGTAGCAGCAGCAGTCAGACAAGCAACTTCTCAAAAGCTAAGAGAAAATACACTAAAATAATTAACAGAGATACATGTGTGATGATTTAATCATTTTACTATATAAACCATACTATAGTCCTTACTATATCTAAAATCATTGTCAGATTGGAGCTATAAATGTGCAAAGTGTCAGCAGCTTGGTACTCAAGAAGCAAGCATTTGCATTTATGAGCACAGCTGACGGAGTGTGTACCTGGTGAGATCAGGGTTTTGCCAGTACATGAGAAGGCCTCTGGGCCAATGCTGAAGTATATTGTGGTCTGTAGGTACTTGCAGTCCTGACTGATTGTGGCAATGAAATGCCGTGTGATGTACTCGTACAGCCGCCAGCCATCACTGCCTGTGGAGGAGCAGAAGAGAAAGGGTCCCTGGGTTAGAGTTGAAAATATGTCTGTCAAAGTGAGGAGCAGCAAAAAGCTTTACTTGGTTGATAGGGACACTGTTTTAGTTAGGATATGTTGAAATTGAAATTGCTGCTAAATTTTATTGGACACATCAAGACTAAATTTCAATAATCTCCATTGAATTGAGGCGGAGGCAGAAATCTGGACAAAAAAATAAAAAATTATCTGCAGGGATAGACACGCAGAGGAAAAAGAGATGTTTGTAAATTGAGTAAATTAAGTGATTGAGTGATCAATGTAAATAAGTCATAAAAATCATGCTGTCATTCACTAACAATATTTCTATTCCATCAATCATAAGACAAGTATCCCTCTAGTGACGTTAGGGGAAAAACAATATTGCTTGTCATCTAACTTATTATTATTAATTGCAAACATTTCCACCAGAGTGTGGCCTCAAGCCCATTATAGAAGCTACATCATGTGATTAAGTGTAACGTTTCATTTTCATCCAAGAGGCTCCCAAGTTCTATTCACCAGGTCTTATTACAGAGAAGATGCATAACTCATGACCACAACTTATTATCTTGTTCCCATGCGTTATTTCGTGGCCAGGCAATTGTTTTTCCCAAATGTCACCAGAGGGGCTCCGTAGAGAAGAGCTGCTTTGACAGATGATGTCTTACCCTCTCTCCCTATACTCTCTTTCACTCTAAGAGTTGATATTCATGATCAATTAATATAATCAATTATGCAGAGGTGTCAAGTAACTTTACTTAAGTAGAAATTTTGGGTATCTATACTTTACTGGAGTATTTCTTTTTCAGACGACTTTTTACTTCTACTCCTTACATTTTCACGCAAATATCTGTACTTTCTACTCCTTACATTTTAAAAATAGCCTCGTCATTACAATACTTATTGGCAACTAGTTATCATGTCATCCGCTCCATGAAACGCATGTTAATGCTCAGTAGTACACATATGGTACTTTATTTTCAATGGGCATATATGTAGCTGAAACGGGTAGCCTAGTGCATCCCACATTTTCCATTTTTAATACATTACTTTTACTTTTATACTTTAAGTAGTTTTGAAACCAGTACTTTTACACTTTTACTTAAGTAAAAAGCTTGAGTTGATACTTCAACTTCTACAGAAGTCTTTTTAAACCCTAGTATCTATACTTCTACTGGAGTAATGAATGTGAATACTTTTGACACCTCTGCAATTATGTAATGAGTTGCATGACCCACCCAGTTCCCCCTCGGAGGCAGCACGCATCGGAGTGATGGGTGGATGGTCTCCAGCATCAGATCCTTTCCTTGGTCGGTTCAGTCCAGTCGACAGCAGAGCCTTCACCTGAGATCGGAAACGTGTTTTTAGAAACAAATTCTTGTGTGTTCACTTCCTGCCCATGAGCATGAATAAAATGAACCCGTTTTTGTATGCACACACAGCTGACCTTCAATGCATCCCTAAACCAACAGTGACCCTCACCTCTTCTGCCCAAAAGGGATTGTTGGTCTGCTGCTTCAGTGTTCCTTTCAGATCAAAGTTCTCTGGGTAGTGGGTGGTCTCAGTACGTGGGTAGCTGATGTAGCCCTGTGTATACAGTCGCTCCGCAATCTGCATGGTATGCTGGGGACCCATGCCTGGGGTAAAAAAAACTCTCATGAATATTTTCTCTTTTTCTTACATG